>NC_134711.1:79540000-80165000 GCF_049634645.1 Pelodiscus sinensis
CTCATTTTCTTGTTACTTCCAACTTCCTCTGACCCCTCCCTTTCCTCTAGGTTGTGTCCAGGACCTCCCTATTGTTCTGTGTGATCCCTATTCACACTGTAAACCCTTTGTGGGCAATCATGGTATTATTTTAACTTTGTATGTACTACTGTGCGGTACACAGAGCAGATCCAATAATGTATAGATCACTTTCCATTACAAAACATCGGTCTAAACAGATAAGGAAAATTAGGTCACAAATTATATCAGCAGGTTTTAGTCACTAACAATGAAAAATGGTACCGTATTTTCCGGCGTATAGGGCGACTGGGTGTATAAGACGACCCCCTATCTTTTTAATTAAAAGATAGGGTTTCATCTTATACCCCAGCGCCCCTCCGCCTCCTTTGCTCCCGGTGTCCCTGGTCTGCTGGAGATGGTCCCCAGCAGACCAGAGGCACCGGGAGCAAAGCCGCCAGGAGCGCCTGGGCTTCACTCTCCCCCCCCCCCCCCCCCCGCCGGAGCCCCTCCGCGGCTTTGAAAGCCTCGGGGGAAGCCGGCGGCGGGGCATCCCAGGCGCGCCTGGGATGCCCCGCCGCCGGCTTCCCCCGAGGCTTTCAAAGCCGCGGAGGGGCTCCGGCGGGGGGGCAGCCCATGCGCGCCTGGGATGCCCCGCCGCCGGCTTCCCCCGAGGCTTTCAAAGCCGCGGAGGGGCTCCGGCGGGGGGGCAGCCCATGCGCGCCTGGGATGCCCCCCCGCCGGCTTCCCCCGAGGCTTTCAAAGCCGCGGAGGGGCTCCGGTGGGGGCGCAGCCCAGGCGCGCCTGGGATGCCCCCCCGGCGGCTTCCCCCGAGGCTTTCAAAGCCGCGGAGGGGCTCCGGCGGGGGGGCAGCCCATGCGCGCCTGGGATGCCCCGCCGCCGGCTTCCCCCGAGGCTTTCAAAGCCGTGGAGGGGCTCCGGCGGCGGGGCATCCGGTGTACAAGACGACCCCCGATTTTTGGGGGATGTTTTTTAACATCAGAGGTCGTCTTGTACGCCGGAATATACGGTACTTGTAAACCACTGTTGCATAAATATCACAAAGCACTTCATACTGTATACAAAGAGTCCTGTGGCACCTTACAGACTAACAAATTTATCAGGGCATAAGCTTTCATGAGCTACAGCTCACTTCATCAGATGCATAAAGCATTCACTCAAGTACCACTGAAATGAAACCACCATTGCAGCAGAATATGGCAGCCAATAACAACTTCAAATAATAATTTAATTACGCAACTTCAATAATCTAAAATACAAGAAAAATATTTTACACGGAAGAAATTACCACATACAAGGTAGAAGTCAATCTAAAACAACTTAATGGGTCTAAACCAAGGAGATCCAGATAATCTCCATTCAAGAATATTAAAGGAATTGGCACAAAACTGCAAGCCCAATATTAAGGATTTTTAATGAATCTTTAAACTTGGAGATTGTATTCTATGACAGGAGAATTGCTAACATAGTACCTATTTTTAAGAAAGGGGAAAAATCATCTAGAAAACTACAGTCCAGTTAGTTTGACCCCAACTGTATGCAAGGTCTTGGAACAGAATTTGAAAGAGAAAGTAATTAAGGATGTCCAGGCAAGGGGTAATTGACACATAATAGTCTAATCTCCTGTAGGCTGTAAGTCTAATTTGGGGTGTTTGATTTAGTGTGCTATTGGAAGCATGGGATATGCAGGTGACCACAAGAAATGAACTAGCGGTCACTTCTGGTTTTAATTCTATGACTCCATGACTATAAGTGCTGACTGAGAAGAAAAAGCACTATCTACTGATCCTCCAGCTATACTTGGGCTTTCTTGCAGGTCACCCATCCAAGCATTGACAACATCAGGGTCTGCTTTCATTTGACATCTGACTCAAGACTGTATGGCTACATCAATTTATATGTAAAATCTTTCCCACTAAGAAGAAAGCCCTTTAAAATAAATTCTGAATAGAAATAGTATTTGTAAACTGGCCAAAAGTAATTGGGTCACCTGAAGAACAATACAGACTGAAGAAGTCTGCTGCAGGAAAGCAAGCAGAGAAGCACTGTCAAAGCCTGTTAAGTCCTTTTGAGCCAAAAAGGCACTAAATGCAAGGGGGAGGGAAATACCCTTGGTGTTACTCCCTTCCATACTGGCAGACATGGTTGCCATTATCTGTATATTTGTTTCCACAGCCTGGGAACTTTTCAGAAATAAGACTAAGAACAAGCTTTATACTGAATGGAACCCAAGACCACTAAGTCATTCACTTTATGAAGGGGATGGTATAACTAACACTAACACTAACACTAACACTAACACACACACCTTAGCAGCAAATATTTCTCAGAGCTCAGACAACAGCACTGCTACAAAACATTTGTAAATGAGAAGGACATTCTAGGTACCTGTCATTTAAACTAATTCCAACATGTACTTTATTCCAAGGAAAATTCTATACATAGAAAGACAGTTTTTCTTCACATGGCTCTTACTTTGTCTCCTTGTAATTCATCCTGAGGACAAACATTTATTAAGTCACTTATGACAAACAAAAAAAGACACTTTACCTTCAGATCTTGCCTTGTTGCCAACAGTTCAGATTCTTTACCATAAAGATCCAGCTGAAGTTCTTTCATATTTTCCTGATCTTTTTCATGGATCTTCTGTAGCTCTGCTAGTTTTCCTTTCTCTGCTTTAAGTTCCTGGGTTGATAACGTTACCTGCTGCTGTAGTTTATTCTCTAGTTCCGCCTGAAACACATATAAGTTCTAGAGTTATACTGTACAGGACAAATTGGGCATGTAAAATAAAAATGTAAAATGTGGATTATGTACTATCTCAATTTTGTTAAATTTTTAAGAAATTTTAATTAAACAAGCATAATTATTTCAATAAATCTTCTCTCTCGATTCACTCTGCTATACTTACAGCTGTTACTGATCCCAGGTAAAAAGTCTGAATAAGGTCATATTATTAGATCACATTATTTCTTGCATTAATACACTGTGATTTACTTGCGATATAATTAAAAATAAGTGATTAACATCAAAAGAATAGCCCCCTTCCCCCCCTCCATCCCCCTTCTGTTCTGGAATTTGATTTGTCCTTTTCATATGTGTTCACTTTTTTTTAATTGTATCCTTTGGTATATATGGTTGTGACAATTTTCTTTCACTATTTGATCTGAGGAAGTGGATCTGGCCCACGAAAGCTCATCACCTATTAAACCATCTTGTTAGTCTTTAAAGTGCTACACAGTCCTGTTTTTTTGTTTAAACAAACACAGGAAGCCCCATTTTTAAATATCTGAACAGTATTTCCAAATCCTGTAGTACTCATGGGTAGAATAAAAGAAAACCAGTGTGATACTTTATGATAATGAGAGACTTAGTTCAGACATCATTCAATACAGTATTACAGTACATGACACCAACCTCCTCTAAAGCTATATGGAGTTTCAACTTTTTCATCATAGTTCACAAGTTTCATATTGTCATTATGACTATTTTCTTCTGACAATACAAAATGAGTTGTTTAAAATCATCACCAATGCGCCAAAATACTGAGGACTTTTGTTTAGATTATTCTCATTAAAACTGCATACTGCTATGCGACAAGATGGCAGCTCTTGCCACAATGCATACAGATGCAGTAGAATGAACACAGCAGGTCTAGCTATTTTTAATCAGTTTGATGACAGGTGTACCACTTGCATAATCCATAATTCACTATTCGGGCCTTACACTTAACGTTTTTATAGTTTCGACCTTGAACAATAGCTGATGGGTTCAGTTCTGCATCCTGACCTTACCATTCCCAGGAACACATTTCAGTTACAATAAATAGCAATTTTATCACCCACATAATGACATAAAACAGGAGCATGCATCAGAGGAGTTTAATATTAATTTCCTTTTAAGTAAGAGGAATGAACAGACGCATGCACTACCTTTTCTAGAAGGGCACCTTTTAATTCTGCTTGCTGTATTTCAGTTTGCTTTTTCTTTTGATCAAAAGATTCTTTCAGTTCTTTCAGCTTTCCCTGGAGATGCTGCTCATTCTTTTCCTTCTCTTTTAGGATACCCTGAATCTCCAGTATTTGTCCTCGTGCTGAATCAAGCTCTATTGTCAGCTGCTTAGAAATCTGTATTTCAAAATATAAATAAAAACTACATATGATCTTTACCTTAATCATTGTTAGTTTGTGTTGCTATACATCAAATAGATTATTTACAAAAAATATCTCCTAATTGTATAGCACTTTTTTCATACGGGAGGTACTAAACTGGGCCAGTCCAGTCACTTGGCAGTACACTGATGACTATCCTATGCTCTAGAATTGTAAGGGGTTTTTTTTTTTTGGTTTTTTTGAAGGTAAGACTAGCCCACGTAGTTACAAAAATAACCTCCTATCAAGAGATTTTCACAAACAAATAAATCTCTCACGAGTTTCTGAAAACTTTCTCCCGAATGGCAAGCACTGACAAAATGATATGTACAATGATATGTAGATGTCTAAGTTTGAAACTAAATATCTGAAAGGTGTGAGCTGTCACTATTCATTTAAAAGAGATGTTAACTTGGAAAGCTAATGACAAGTTACATGGTAACAGTTAACTATCTCACTGCTGATCAAAACATATACGAAAGCAGAGGGACAGTGATGATCTGTTGTTATTGTACATATTGTATAAAGAGCATACCAAAACCAGGGATGACCATATTAGAATACATATAATCTTCTGTGACTGTCATCTTGTTTTAATGTCAACTGACTAGGGCTTGAGAAAATATCACTATTTCCCCCCCTCCAATTTGATTGCTGCATATGTGATTGAAAAAGCTGTGTGTGATATATTTTTACTATTTGTAACTGGGAATTAGTAATCTTACCCCTTCCTGTTTTTCCAGTGAGTTTTTCAACTCATTCCGTTCTTTAGCTACAGACTCTGTCTGTACTTGAAGCTGATGTTTAGTTTCTTGGCAAGATTTTTCCTAAAAAACAGACGATCTAATTGAGCATTTTTTGTGACCTTTACCAAATACATTTAAGTTATTATTAGAAAAATTACAAACTGACAAAAAAGACCACTCACACTCTCTTACATCAGAATCTGTTTCTGGCACAGAAATATCCTCATAATATGCTATAAACTATAACTGTTAAAAACTCAGCCTCAGTCATTCTTCCTAGGTTTCCAAGATCTGGAAACAGGAAAGCACTTCCGCACATTCTTAAGACCTATGGACTTAAATACCATTTACTCTTAAAGTTGCTTAAATAGCATTTAAGTCCCTGGATCTAAAGAATGTGTGCAAGTGTATTCCTGAATAGCAATGTTGCTCTCAATTGAGACCTAGATTTGCAGTTCAGAAGTGGATTTGCAGTTCATGAGGATGGTAGTTGTAAGGCAGGACAGGGTGACTCCCAGTTCTTCCCCTTGTCAGTGAACAGAATAGGCTCAAAACACCACCTTTATTAATTATGCAGTAAGATATTACATAAAGTAAGGATGGCAGAATTGGAACCTTTGTTTTTAATGTGATCTAAAGTCTACAACTTATCTCTCTCACACACACACACACACACACACACACACACACACACACTCACACTCTCTCTCTCTCTCTCTCTCTCTCTCTCTCTCGCTTGCTCTCCTTCTCTCTCACCCACACACACACACACTTTGAGCCCAAATTGTACTCTCTGGTATCAATTGCAAAACTCCCATGGACTTCCCTGAAAGTAGGATATGGATTCTTATTTTAAGGGTATAAACTGAAGAGTAAATCCTTCAAGTTAGCCCACTTTGGGAAAGCCACTAGCTGGCCACTCCGCTTTGACTATGCTTCCCATGGCTCCTCTTGCCTGGGAAATGGTGAACTCCCGGAGACAATGGGAGCCGCGAGGCTCAGTGGTCACCGAGCCTTTAGCTAAACAAAGCCTTTAGATAAACAAAGCAGAGTGGCCAGCTAGCAACTTTCCCAAAGCAGGCCCCAAGCCCACTTTGAGAAACACTGTTATAAACTTATCTCAACATACCTATGTTGCTCAGGGACATGAAAAATCCACAGCACTGACCAACGCAGTTATACTGACCTAACCCCCAGTATAAAAAAGCACTTAGTGGACAGGAAAGTTCTTCCCCTCAACACAACAGCTGCTCTCACAGAAGTGGACTAACTATGTCAATAGGAGAAGCTCTTCTATCAGTGTACTAGCATCTTAAGTGAAACAATACAATGGCACACTGCAGTGTTTTAAGTGTAAACCTGCCTTTGTAAAACACTGCAATGATAGACTTTTGTTACAGAAGAAACAAAAGGGCTTTTATAGAAGGTGAGGAGAAATGTTATTTTTAAGTTTAAATAGATTACTTTTGAGTGGAAATAAAAATAACAATCACATATCGGGGCAGAGAAATGGAAAAGAAATTGAGAAAAATGCCCTAATAAATAAATTTAAACATAGAAAATCCACAAATCATGTGTTGCTACTGTACTAAGTGATGCTGCTGTAAGCAAAGTTTGAAAAAAGCAGGGATTATCGTTTTAAACACAGTAACAATAAACATCACTTTTATTATAATAATGGACTCCTGGTCAAGTATTTTGCTGCCATACTGAAGCTTCTTAGGTCACTGGAATTATTTTTGGCTTTCAGACAGGTCTTGTAATAGTGGCAAGAGGGCTCGCAGCTCGTAGCCTGGCAGGGCCAGAACCAGGGCCGGAGCCCCGGCAGCACAGCCGGGGCCATGGCAGCCCCAGTAGTGGGGTCAGGGCCAGGGCCAGGGCCAGGGCCAGGGCCAGGAATGCAGCAGCCTTGGCAGTACAGGAGCAAGGCCTGGGCCAGGACCTCTCTGGTCCCAAATGATGCAGCCCCAACAGCATGGCCAGGGATATGGCAGACCGGGCTGCAGACTCGCTGGGGTGCAGCTGGTGCTGGCCGCAGGGAGGGTCAGTGGGCTGGGGAGCCAGTATCGGGGGACCTCACCTGGTTTAGCAAATTCCCTCATTTGGGACCGATCAGGTCCCAATGGTGCCAGAACAGAGAGGTCCAACCTGAAGTTCCCAAAATGACAGATGCCATTACTGTATGCAGTGTTGTAGCCATCTTGCTCCCAAGATATTAGAGACACAAGGTAGGATACGTAATATCTTTTATTGGATCAACTTCTGTTGGTGAAAGCTTACAGAACTTTTCTTCAGCTCTGCAGCCTTGTGTAAGCTCAAAAGCTTGTGTCTCTCTCACCAACAAAAGTAAGTCCAATAAAAGATATTACCTCACCCACCTTTTATCTCCAAATACATTTGTGCTTACTACAGTCAGCAATATTTCATCACACCCACAATATATGCAGCAATATATTCTGCGTGAAACAGATTAGAAAACCAAAATAATAGTAAGTTAAAAAAAACTGACTTCATTGTTCTCAAATGTGAGTTGTATTCTGGCAAAGTTTTACCACCTATGTTTTTATAGGGCTGTCCAGTATTTTCCAAGTTTCACATATAATTGTTCCAGTGCTCATCCTGTCTGTGGTTTTCATTGCCATATTAAAAAGCAACTAAAGGAGTCTTGTTTCTGGTATAAACCAATGTTTACCAGTAAAAAGTCCAGCCACAACTTAGTTCAAACTTACAATTATATATAAGAAATAAAAGCTCAAGTTTTGTTTTCCTTAACGCAATCATAATTTCGAGAGTGGTGCCATCATCTTTGCAAAAATATGAGCAGTTTTCACAGTAGAAAGCAAAGCAGAGCTGACAATTATGAATGATCAAATTGAAAAATACCCAATACTGGGAGCCTAATTAAATCCACAACTAACCATTTCTGCTACAGCTGCTTTTCCTTTCTGTTTTTCTTTTTCCAATTCATCCTTTGTATCCTTCAAGGATTCAACGGTTTTTGAAAGTTTGTCTTTGGTAACTGTAAGATCCTTCAATAAAGTATCTTTCTCCAACTTGATTTTCTGCAGCTCTGATGTTGCTGCTTGAATTTTTACATCTAATTCCTTATGTTGTTTATTTGTCTCTTGATTTAATTTCTCAAGGTCCTGCTTAAGGCTTGCTTTTTCTTCCCCTTGATTTGATATTTGCTGTTTTGCTTGTTCCAGGGCATCAGATTTCTTCTGCAAATCCAATTTAGTACTAGATACACTGTGCAAATACAAAGCAGAACAGTGAAATAAATCTTTCACAAATTTTCCATAAATTGTTTTGTGTAATTAAATCTATTCTCCACTATTAAAATATATTGTTGTAATAATTTAAAACATTTTTCAGATGATGTATGGATATTTTGTTTCTACACTTAAATAAATGACACACTCTGAAGTCCCATTTTCAGGTTGGTTCTTCTTTAAACATTATACCTATGAACCACTCTGAGAAAGCTAACAGGCAAATTGTAAATCAACATGTAAATCTTCTGAAATTACGGTTCTACAAAAGACAGTCTCATACATTATTCCCAGACAGAGTTAAAAGTTGGGAGACTAACCTCCAATGCTCTAACATTACCAGATTATATTTTGTGGTAGTTTTTGTTGTGCTGATTGCTGGAGAAATTTCATTTACAATTAAGAGTCCCTCACCAGCTATAACACTGTATTCTGTATCCCTACCAAATTTCCACCCATGGTTTGGAACTTCCTTGTCCATTTATCACACAAAACTTAAATCCACTTAGTCAAGAGTATGAATTCCAATAATCTCATTTGTTCTGTGATAATATAACCTGTTTTTCCACATATATTTTGATGGTGAATATGTCATTTATATACATATTAGAGATCTGAGCCCATGCTGAGAAAGATCCCTAGTTTTTTAAATATATACTAATATATGGTTGTTTACTGATGACCAGCTTTCTGCTGCTGATACAAGTGGTACCTGGACAGAGTGTACAGAAGAGAGGGAGGAACTATACTGAGGGCTCAGGTTAAGTCATGGTACTTGGTGATTCATCTGAGGGACAAAGGCTGGTGGCTGAAGCAGAAGTCAAACAAGGCGATGCTTCTCTCCCCTGTGAGGAAAAATGCAGAAGCCGCCATTTATGTGTAGGCTTCATGATGATCATGAAGTAATTGACTGTGTATTTCAATTTTAGTCTAAGAGTATAAGGTGCATTTGTCTGGTCTTATCAAACATTTCAAATTTGAATCTAGGTCTATAAAGTAATGCACTGAATAGCATTTGCATACATTTCTCTTTCTGCTTCAAGCTGTTTAGTCAGTTCTGTTGTTCTGAGGTCGAGCTCTGTACACTGCTGCCGTTGCTGCTGTAGCTCCAGAAGAGCTTGTTCTTTGCTTGCTTTAACCTCAAGAATGTCAGATTCAAGTTTCTGGAAAAGAAAAGAAAAAGCTACAGTTACCATAACACAATCACCAAAGTAGTGAATCACTCAGTTATTTATAAGTGCCACCAGGCACAAAGGGGCTACAGAAGGGATGACAAGCTCACCCCTAGTCTTCTTATGTACATTTAAAATTAAACATGCACCTGTATTTAATGGATTCAAATATCTGTAAGACACTTAAAATACTGTAATCTAAAAATAACCCAGTAATTTATAAATGGAAAATACTTCTCCTCTGTGCAGCTGTATAAACTTCTCATGTTGACTCCTGTCTTAAATGTAATACACTGAAGATGTGTTCCATTAGGGTCTGATCCTGTAAACATGTATGCACTTGTATAAAATTACTTGACGTATACATAACCACAAATATAAAAGTTCTGAATTTAGGAAGTGGTCTGTATCTCATCTCTTAATAGTCTCCGTGAATTATATTCAGGATTGCAATTGGTGGGGATGGAGGCATAACCCCACTTTCTCATTCATCAGCTGAAAAAGGAAGCACTGAGTAAAGAGACTACTATGAACATCACTTTATAGGTGGCTTGCCATCCTCCCCCTACATTTTCGCCACTGCTGTTACCATGCATTATCAAACAACTCTGCAGCTTTATATAATAAAAGCTAGCTTTATAAACTCAAGATCTTCATTTCTGAATACAAACCTTAAGCTGTCCCTCTAGCTCCTCTGTTTTCTGTTCTAAATAAAGATGTTTCTCTTTATACTCTTTAAGACTGGCTTCCAGCTGTGTACAATATTCTTGCTTGTCATGCAGCTTGATCGTAACCTGATCCAACTGAGTATTGACTTTATTTAATTCCTATGAAGTAAAATATAATTTAAAATAGTTACTTTTATGAAGGGAATAATATTTTTGAATTGTTAAGGAGTTCTCTAAACACTTGCCTAAATCTTTGTCTAAAATGTTCAGATACATATGCTATTTTTGAGAAAAACAACATATTTAATAGCTTGTTCTTTACAAATTGCTTTTAAGGCAGAACTTTTTCATGCTGGGAATCACACCTTAACGAAGAGACTGTCTTAAAGGCCATCACTCCCATACATAATCACATGATATTCTTGTGACAACTACAGCAATTGCATGCATGGGAACAAAATAGTAACGTATTTGTAGCAATCAATTAAATATAGGAGGAATAAGGGCAGGCAATAGCATCTGACCAGTCAACTCTCCACAGACCCCAATGGTTCACCGACCAAAGTTTGAAAACTGTTGGTTCAAAACAGAACAATAATATTCTCTATCAGAAATTGAACACGTAATACTTATAATCAAAGGCCCACATGTTTTATGGAGAGCCGGACCTAACTAATGCAACATTTTGATGCAGGAAACTGAGAGACTCTTCAGCGGCTTCATTTAAAATAAAATATGGGAGATTTTTAATGAATTATTAAAATGAACACTAAAATCACCACAGAAGACAGTGTACTATTTATAATGATATTCAATTCCTCATATGAGAAGGCATGGGAGGTGGTGTTTGTTTTGGAAGTGGTATGGAATTCTGGATGTTTCTGCTGAAATAATTAGCAGCAAAACAATTAACCAGGTTTACAGTTAATTTATCATTTATTTTCAATATTACCACCACAGTGAGACATGCTGGTTTAGGGATGGAAAAGACACAGACTTGCACCAAAATAACTAGATTGGTTTTAATTCATCCCTTTATTATTTGCAATGTGTGCATGTGCGTATGTGCACTTATTTTCGACTAAAAGTATGTTTTCTGATTTAACTGAAGGGTTTTTTTTATCCTGAGTCTGCAGACTTCAGAAAAATAATACTGTTTTGTTTTACACTCAACATACTTTGGAAAGTTTCTCTTCATAATCACACAGGTTAGAAACAATTCTATTATAATATGAAAGCTTATAGTCTAGAGTACATTTCTGCAACAGAGGTGGATTCCACAGTAAATTCCATACATTATAACACACAGGGCTCTGTTTATACTATCACGACAAAATAGATCACCTATGCAAATAGTCTGAATAATGTCTTCAACACAAATGCAAATGCACAAGGACTTTGATTTTTTTCCCCCAAACCAAACTGTCCTTTTGGTTTTGTGTGCAGGTTATTTTAGATCGCCTAGCAACATTAATTTCTCCTACCTGTTGTTTATCTTGCAGCGCATTCTGGGCCGTGTCCAAATGATTCTGAAGATCTGCTCTTTGAGCAGCTTTTGATGCTTCTGCCGAAAGAAGTAATTCAGTCTTTGCTTTTATCTGAAAAGAAGAGTGTTATAATGTTCATAATATGAAGATCATAAAGATATCTTGATTGCAACTGCTTTTATTTTCTTCCTTCTAACAAGCACTATAATATTTGCTATGTATTGCTAATTACTAGTAATTCTGACATGATGAAATATTGGACACAAATAACAGACCATTTGCTTGCTGTTTTTTTTCTCTGTAACAGTCTAACTCGGTTACCCCCTGAAGCAAATAAAACAAAGTTTATACAGTTGAAGGCAGAATGGAACAAAATAAATAAAATAAAGTTATGAGTAATTATCTGTCTCTGAGTTATGGTGACCAATCTAGCTCCCTTTTTAGTCCAGGGAAACCTTTTCATTGACTATAAACTGGATTGGACCCAACTGACTTCCCCACATCCATACTAGGGATGTTAAATATTGGTTAATTGAATAGTCGAGTAACAGCATGAATTCTTATTGGTTACTCAACTATTCTATAGTCTCCGGGGGTGGGGGTGGAAACCAGTTCACTCTGGTCCCACTCCCGGGGAGCCCCCTGCAATTCCGCGCTGCTGCCTCTGTATCCAAGGCAGCAGCACAGGGTGCCCGTTTAAAAAACACTTCCCTGCGCAGACCAGCTGCCTGCTGCCCTACACTGCTGCCTCTGATACAGCACAGCGTGGCAGCAGCCCCTGTCCACAGGGGGTCCGAGCTCCCCGCAAATAAAAGACTGCTGCAGGGAGGAGGGGCCAGAGAGGATGCCGCAAAGCAGCCTCTGTCTGTGGTGACCCGGGCTAGCAGTGGACAGAGGCTACTGGTCTGGCAGCAGTCCCTGTCTGCGGGGGGTCTGAGCTCCCCACAGACAGAGGCTGCACCGCCTCCAAGGGAGCAGTGCGGGGGGAGGGGCAGGCAGCACCACAGAACCAGTGCTGGGAGGAACCAGCTTTTAAGCCTGTTTAAAAATAGCTAACTTGCAAATAGAAAGGGGAAGGGAATGCGTGTAGTCAACAAGATTAACCTACAAGACTTATCAGTTAATCGTATAATCAACTACACATTGACATCCCTAATCCATACTCTAATATTTGTGTGCTTTGAAGACCTAGAAAATATTATATGCAGCTACTTTAGGAAACAACCATGTGTTCTAATGCACACACTGGGACTGCACAAATAGGTACAATGGACCCTCTTGTGGGTCTCCATCTCTGGAGATATTTAAGAGTAGGTTAGATAAATGTCTATCAGGGATGGTCTAGACAGTATTTGGTCCTGCCACGGGGGCAGGAGACTGGATTCGATGACCTCTCGAGGTCCCTTCCAGTCCTAGTATTCTATGATTCTCTCTTCCTCAGTTCTCACCTGCCAGCCTAAGAAAACAGAATCTGAAGAACAGACATGAAGAGTTTGACAGTGTAGATCTGTATGGGCAGTATTCAGAGATCTCTAGCTATTTGTAAGTTAGCTATTTTTTTCTTCTTCGTTAAGGGTCCTATTCTGCTCCTACTCAAAGCAATAGCAAAACTCCCATTTGATTTAATGGGAACAACATCAAAGCCTAAACTGTTCCACAGGCTTCTGGCCTGATCCATACTGGGAAAATAGTTCATATAACTATGTCTCACTCAAGAGTGTGAAAAATCCATATCCCTGAGCAACGGAGGGTAAGCAACCTAATCCTAGGGTATGTCTAGACTACATGCCTCTGTCGCCAGAGGCATGTAGATTAGACTAGCCAGCATAGGAAAATGAAGCGGCGATTTAAATAATCGCCGCTTCATTTTCCTATGCCGGGTAGTCTAATCTACATGCTTCTATTGCCAAAGGCATGTAGTCTAGACGTACCCCTAGTGTCAACAGCACTAGGCTGGTGGGTGAATACCGCCTTAAGGGAGGTGGAATACCTATGTCATCAGAAGAAGCCTTCCCATCAGTGTAGGGGGTGTCTTTACTGAAACACTACAGCAGCGTCACTGCAGTATTTTAAGTGTAGACAAGCCCTCAGCCTCTCTCAATTGTGATTTAGTCCTTGCTGGAACTATTGTTTCACTGCTTTGGACAAAAGAAAACAGTAAAATATAAAACCACTTCAAAAATCAGAAATCTATTAAAATTCTGGGTAGCATCAAGTTCTTCACGAACGTGCTTAGACAAAATCTGACACTGACATACGGATTGTAGAACCATTAAAACTGGTTTTCAGATCGGTTTCTTAGCCTTACGGTACAGAACAAGTTTGAGTCTTTTAAGGAGACAAAATGTCTCCTTCCTCAATTCCATGTGCTCTTTTCAGTGTATGTTTTTTTGGCTTCAATCCTCGTAGCATGGAACTGCTGATGTATTGCTTTACTGTATCTTCTTTATTGCACTTTATTTTGTGGCTCACAAAACAAGCAAACTTTAATAGAAACTTGGCCTACTAGCCCTATATATTCAACAAAGATCACCTTTTTCCATGATGAATTACTGATGGATTTTTTTACATTAGCATGTAGTACATTGGCAAATTACCTGTAAATCAAGCTGGGATACTTTCTCTTTACTTTCATTTAGCTGACTATTTAGTTCACCAATGCTTGTTTCTAGGGAGAGCACACGGTCCTGAGCAGCTCTCAGATATGCCTTCTGTTCTTGCACCTGTTCATGCAAATTCTCTTGGGCTTGTTTATGGCTTTCCGACTGATTCTTCAGCTTTTCTGTTAGCTGAGTTACCTACAATATAAAAAAGCTGACAATCAAAAGTCCAAAGCCAACATTTAAAAACCCTAAAATTCAAAAGATGTTGTTTTGATTACAAAGCCCCAATACTGACCAACTTCACCACTTACTGATTCTACAACGTTTCTCTCTCTGGACGAAAAGAGTACATTTGATTTGTGTGTGTAATACAGTGGTCACCCCAACTTTTCAAAGCATAACTATCTTGACAAGATAGTCAAAGCCAATAAGCATGATCACTCTCATATCACACTGAGTGTGCGTTTTTCTATGTATGCCTGTTAGTGATGGCTAGGTTGAGAGACAGTTGAGAATGGCTGACTCTTGCTTTATTTGTTTAAAAAAAAAAAATAAATAAAATTAAACACATCATGGAGGTACCAATTATGGCTCAACAGTTAGACTGAGTTGAGCTTGCACGGAAGGCATGAATTCAACCCTTTGGTTATGTATTATTGGCTCTAACACGTGAGTGAAAAATCATAGCTTGAGGCTCTGGGGATCTTACATCTGAAAGTAGAATTTGGTGGTATTTTCTTTGCTGCAGTCCTTTTTATTGGGAGGAATGTACAACGTGATGTGCCTCTGAATACAGAGGGAACTAAGAACAAAATGTGCAGTTTCTAACTTTACAGTCCCCAAGCCTCTTTATCCAACACCAATCCAAAAGCTCTCTAGCTTTTTGCAAGGTCGGATTATGCTTCCATGCTCCAGCCTGACTTATTTGCCTCTCTTCTCTGTTCTTGTCTGCTCTCCATTTCTGCGTGCTTCCATGCTCTCTTCTTCCCACATGCTCCTGGATACAACACCCAGTCAAATCCTCTGTGCACACGGTACAAGATTCTGGGCAGATGTTACTGGGCTTTATGTTGCTTGTTCATTTAGCAGTTTGACTAACATTTTAACAAGATACATAACAAGGTTTCACCTAGCTCATAACAGTATGAAAAATACAACATACAGCACTTGTTCCTTGAATATAGAAAGTATTTGCCAAGAATTTACAAGTAAATCCATTAACAGAAAAGCATATATATATTTGATTGTATCCCTCTCCCTTCACCCTTCATCTATCTTCTTAAGGCCCAAGCCTGCAAACACTTATGTCCATGCTTAACTTTAACAACCATGTTGGGGTATAAATTGTTCAGGATAACAGTATATCCATATTACCATTAACATAAATGTGAGTTACATGTGACCATCGAGAAAATAACAGACCCCTATCAACTGAATCTTTGCCAGTTTCAAAGCTCTAGGTCTGCAACAAGCATGAATTAAATTCAATTTAATTCATAACAGTATTCTATACATTGTGTATGTTTTATTTTAATTTTGCAGCAAGCATAGCATAAACATTCATTAATTACTCACAAAAAATTGCATGTGTTTGCTACCAAAGTATTTTTCAAGTAGCTCATAAAAGACAGGTGTTCCTTCCATTAGAAACAGGTAACAGTATTAGAAACTGGTACATTTCAATCACATTTGTACCAATAACATACACTAAGGACTATATGACAGAAAACTCACATTCAGCTCCAATTACTAGTATTATGTTGCACATATGCTGGAAAAGGCGAACACAGTGTTCTAATAACCTTTCCTAGTAATCATAAAATAATATTAACATGTGTCTTTTAAACAATATGCTAAGAAATTCCTTTAAGTACAAAAAGAGTTACTAACGTACAATAAAATTATCTTTTGTCAAAATCTGATGTAAAAATTGTATGAACAAAAAGTACTGATTCTAGCATATATTTTAAGATAGAGAGCAATCAAGAGAGTTTGAGAGAGCTAACGTTATTTTAAAAATGTCTCAACACTATCTAATAAAGTATCTTTTAGAGGCTACACTAGGTGTGTAATTTCCAACTTCAAAGATGTATGCTATGTGTATTCTTTTTTAAATATGTTATCAATTAGATTTCCATAGAAGTAAAATAATAATAAATTATTTTGATTGTATGTATACGCACCATCCTTCATATCCAAATGCACAACTACTTGTGAACTGGGATGTGAAGCACCAACTGTAGCCAAGAAAAAGCAATTACAGTGGAGGCAGAAGCTGCAGATTGGAAGATGGAAACATAAGATTCTTCCTACCCAAATAAGAATATTTTCTTAAGGGTAGTGGAAACTTTTTCATTTCTTACCTGTTCTTGCAAAGTATGATTTTTCTCTTGCAGCTGGTTAAGTACTGCAGTTTCTCCTTCCCCTGCTTGAATTTTCGCATACAAGTCCTCCCTTTCCTTTTCTAACAGTGTGATGTTCTCTTTACTCTTTTGCAGCAAGGCCTCAAGATTTTGAATTTTTTGATCCTTATCTCCAATCTGACGCAATACTTGTTCCAAATCATTCTAAAATACATTAAATGATTTATTTAAGTATAAGGACCTTAAAAGTTAATCCTGATGCATAAAATGGTAGATTTCAAATTTTAAAATATTTATCACATATGCAAGTTTGAAATAATTAAATAATATTAAAAACATTTATAAAGAAAAGCAAATGCTATATATTAGGATTTCATGTGGTTTGTTTGTATACTGCAGTGCACTGGCAATATTAACAGCTGCACTACAGTAGCTGGAAAGGAATGTGTTTGTTGGTTTTTTTACCTGAGCTTCTCGCAGTTTTGCTGTAGTGCTTTGCTGAAGAGTCTGTTGCTCCTGATGCTGCTGTTTTGCTTTATCTATCTGATGCTGCAATTCAGTGCAATTTGCTGCTTTTTCCTTTAGCTTAAAAAAACAGTCACGGACTGTTGACTGAAAACTGACAAGCACAATTCAGTAGTTCAATAACATTTATCATTCACTCTAATACTGAAAGACTGTACACTAAACAGTTTAACATTTTAAACAGATTTAGAAATAGCAATTTGTCATACCAGTTCCATAGCAATGAACGAACACAGTACTGAAGTACTTCTCAACACTGACAGTAGACAAATTCTAAATGACAAAAATTATCTCAAGTGTCAGACATGCATTATTTTACATCTTAACATCAAACTGTTTCGGTTTTTTGTCTAAGGTAGACTTGGAGTAATTTAATATTCATAAAATACACTAAATGCTAATTATCATTAGCAATTTTAGTAGCAGCTTAGGTCTGTCTACACTACAGACTTACCTTAGTATAACTGTGTTGCTCGGAGATGTGAAAAATCCACATGCCTGAGCAAAGTAGTCATGCAGTCCTAACCCCTGGTATCGACAGCATTATGTCTACAGGAGATCTTCTCCAGTCAACATAGCTACTGCCTCTTGAGGTGGATTAGCTATGCTGATAGGACAGCTCTCTCTCATCAACACAGAGCATTTTATTACAGTCAATGAAGTTGCGACCATGAATTTTTAGGTATACACCCTGCCCTTATGCTTTACTTACCTTACCAGACTTTCTGGAGCCAACATGAAAAGCTGTATGATAGTGTTAGAATGTAATGAGAGTCATACAGCTAAGAGTGGTAAAGTTTTACACAAGTTAAAGATGTCTGCTAAACTGCAATTTAAACTTTGAAAAATTTACCACTATTAGCTGTTTCCACATATAGATCATATAAACAGGTCAACAACAAATACTTGTTACTGAAACAGTACCCCAATTGCAAAAAACCCTGACCTATTAATAGAGTAGTAAAATTACTATTTTCTGACAATAATTTTCCTACACACACAAGTTATTGTCTATAATAGTGTTTTATCTCTATTGTTTCTTCACCTGGAACTTGATCCCATAAAAAGATATGCACACACAAAACTCTGCTATTCATGGCGTAAGATTCTGTGCATGTGGATCTTTTTGCATGCACAAACCTTTAGCTTCACAGCTCTCAAGGTCAGGGGCCATTCCCTTCATGTATCAGTAAAGCACCTTGCACATTTAGGTACTAGGTAAGGAAACAATTCTTAGCCTTCTAAAAAAATGTAACTGTCATATAAACCATTTTGCCAAAAGAAAAATACTAAGGATTCTTTTAATGATGAATTGTAGAAAATTCAATTAAGTTTTAACAAACTCAGTCAAAGCTGCCAGTTGGACACAAACTCTGTATACACCAACAACATAAGAAGGATATGGCAGGTAGAACACACAAAACCAGAGGAGTTGACAGCCATGCCCGGTCCCTAAGAAAAGTGGAGGTATGCTCTACGCTCCCAGAAGGAGCAGGGCTCTGGCATAAAGGGCAGAGCCAGGGCAGCCAGACATCAGTGCTGCCTGAAGTGTGCTGTGATGACCTCTCCCCCCAGCACTTACAGCAGCCTGGAATGCACTGCGCAGAGCTCCAGCAGTGATTTAAAGGTCCCAGAGCTCCAGGATCTGCCGATGCTGCAGTAGACATGGCGGCAGTCAGGAGCACTGCACCCTTTAGAATTGCCCAGCCCTGGGGCAGTTGGTCCCTCTCCCCCACCAGCAAGCCTGCACAAAACACTACCACAACAAAGATGAAATCTGATCGTATTTATCATTCCTACCTGCTCTTCAGCACGAGAAAGTTTTAACTGCACATCAGCCACCTGCTGTTCCTTGTCCATCAGTTTTTCACTAGAGAGTTGTCTCTGTTCTTTAAGTCGACCATGTGCTTCCCCAAGCTGACGTTCTGTCTCCAGAAGTTTACTATGTAACTGAAAGAAAATACTGGTCTCAGTTTTCCAGGCACTGTTCTGTACTTCAGATTCATTAACCACATAATACAGCAATTGTCATCATGTTTTTAAAATCACACAAAAATGGAACGAAAACATCTTGAAAATTATTCTTATCAACCTGAGCCAAATCATATCAGCCAAGTGCACATGCAGGAGCACAGACTCAAAAGGAGTGGTAGGGTTCAGAAAGTGGGAAGTGAGGCTATGCAGAAGCATCCTTGCCCCTTTTTAGAAGCCTTTCTATATGAGTTAGGTGGCCTGACACAGAGCAAAGCCAGGGTTAAACTCCATCCCCCCCAAAATGCACAAAATAATTATTTAAAAGAGTGATGACTGGCTCGATCTCTTACATAACAGTCAGAGTGAATCAGCATTACAGTGAATCAGCTCTCCAATGGCCCATGCTCTGGGTTTTACTGGCTGCACTATTTCTAGTGCCATTCTAGTACACTGCCCCGGCCAGTGAGACTTGTGTTTTTAGTTCACCATATGCACATGGCATTCTTCCACTACAAGGAAGACTGATGTACAGACTCTTTCTACAAGACGTGCTTCCTTTTTAGGAGCGTTGTGTGGTGACATGCCCTTTTGTCGCTTACTCCCAGCTCCTCCCACAGGACTTGTAACCCACTCTCTTGGATGGGCTGATGCATGGGAAACTTCCCAGGAGAGTACAAAGCAAGGACTCCGTCATCAGCTACAGAAGCCGAAGATTTCTTTTGCAATTATTGGCTATAAACAGGCATCAGTTCACATAACTTATTCTTCCTTCTGAAACCCCTAGCTATTATTTTAGGCTTTGCTTATCTCCTGCTCACACCTACACACTACTGAATCCTAACCTAGAGACATATTCATATGAACTTCCATTTTTGTAGATTCAGAAGGAACAACAGATAACTACAGAGCAAGTATTTCAATGCCAAACACTGAATGGGTCACACTGTATAGTAGAAAAACTACTTCAACCTAACTGGAGTGCTTACGTCAGTGGATAAAAATATCTGAAGCTAAGTTATTTCTTTTTACAAGTCCACACTATCAAACACTGTAAATCAAAAATTATTCCACCTATGGGTGATGGACTCTTATTAACTGTGCCATAGTACCAATAGTATTTTTTGTATGTGATTGGAAGTGAAAAGTTGTGGTAAAATTGTAAGTAATTTTCTTCTAAAATTACACACAAAAGATGAGCAAACTTGTGAAAATTTGCAGCAATGGTCTCAACCACTGATGACACTGGTACACAGATGATGTAAGAAAACACCAAAGGGAGAAAGAAAGTTCCGGGGGGTAGGGAGGGCGGAGGGGGAAAATCAGGAAAAGTATAACATTTTACATATTACAAAATAAACGTCACACTTTTCTGTTATGCACATGTTAATAAATAGTGTATAAAAGTTCAATAATTAATTAGTAGGCTTTATCAGCCTTTTGGAGACATAAATAGTATGTAATGTAGATGGTTATAAATTTGTTGGAAGAAGGAGCTACAGGCTGTTACAAGCCATGGTTTATATGCAACTTATTGACCTGATAGACAAATAGCAAGCTGTATAAATTGATTAACCATCCATTTAAAAAACTTAAAAAACAACTAATAGTCTAGCAGCACCTTAAAGACTAACAAAACATGTAGATGGTACCATGAGCTTTCATGGGTACAACCCACTTCTTCAGATGAATGGAGTATTAAAAGTCCAGATCCAAGAGTAAACAGGTGAAGGGAAATGGGCAAGGAAAAAGGAAAAGAATATTTAAAAACACTATTAACTAATAAAGGTCCTCTTAATATAAAATGAGATCAAAATGCACTTTATTTTTTCCTGTAAGGTACTGTTAGAGCACAATACCCACGTTCTACTTTTATATCAGAAAAATGAGTCTATAGAAGCAAGTGGCAGAACATATGGCCAAAAGTTCTTAAACCATTGACTTCTGTGGGGAATGGTGTGACTCAGTGTGGACATGTGATGAAATTCAAGCTATTAGGGCTGTATAACCCAAGACATTATCATAGTGAGTAGAATATAGTTATTACTGATTTTACCTATAAACAGAAAATACCTCTGGAGTTAAAAAGGTATGACAAGTAAGTGGGCTAACATGTTCAAAGTTTTATGATAAAAACATTTATTAGCAGCTATCACTTCTTAGGAAAAAAAGAGTTATAATTTCCTTTCTTTTCTCTTCTCCCCCTGCATCCCACCACTCTGTACCCTTCAATTACTGTTTCAGAGTCTTCTTCTATCACTTATGTGTAGAACATCCTTCTAATCTCTGCCTAACCAAACCATCAGCCTCTCCTCTTTCAAATAATTCAGTGAAACCCACTCTGTCATATCACCTCAAAAATATACTGTACAGACATCAGAGGGGTAGCTGTGTTAGTCTGAATCTGCAAAAGCGGCAAGGAGTCCTCTGGCACCTTATAGACTAACTGAAGTGTTGGAGCATGAGCTTTCATGGGCAAAGACCCACTTCATTAGATGCATGTAGTGGAAATTTCCAGAGGCAGGTATAAATATGCAGGCCAGAATCAGGCTGGAGATGACGAGGTGGATCCAACCAGGGAGGATGAGGCCCACTTCTAGTAGCTGATCTGGAGGTGTGAATTCCAAGAGAGGAGAAGCTGCTTTTGTAGTTAGCGAGCTTGTGCAGTGTGTAGTTGCTGGTGAGAATATGCTTCAGGTTGGCGGGCTGTCTGTGAGCAAGGACTGGCCTGCCTCCCAAGGCCTATGAAAGCGAGGGATCATTGTCCAGGATGGGTTGTAGATCACTAATGATGCGTTGGAGAGGTTTTAGCTGAGGACTGTAGGTGATGGCCAGTGGTGTTCTGTTGGTTTCTTTCTTGGGCTTGTCCCGTAGCAGGAGGCTTCTGGGTACACGTCTGGCTCTGTCAATCTGTCTCCTCACTTCTTTGTGTGGGTATCGTAGTTTACAGAATGCTTCTTGAAGATCTTGTAGGTGTAGGTCTCTGTCTACCAACAGCACAGGCAGCCATCCTGCAGCAAAAAAACTTCAGGACCAGACTTCAAAGAGAAACTGCAGAGCTACAGTTCATCTTCAAGTTTGACACAATCAACTCAGGATTAAACAAAGACTCTGAATGTCTCGCTAACTACAAAAGCAGCTTCTCCTCTCTTGGAATTCACACCTCCAGTTCAGCTACTAGACGTGGGCCTCATCCTCCCTGGTTGGATCCACCTCGTCATCTCCAGCCTGATTCTGGCCTGCATATTTATACCTGCCTCTGGAAATTTCCACTACATGCATCTAATGAAGTGGGTCTTTGCCCATGAAAGCTCATGCTCCAACACTTCAGTTAGTCTATAAGGTGCCAGAGGACTCCTCGCCACTGTACAGACACACACTTAACCCATCCACACAGATGTACACATAACAAAAACTGAGAAACGGGACAATCTTTTTACTGAAACCCTTTTCTTCCCCCGCCCTCGCCATCTCTCAACTGTTGCTTTTTGTGGTTTTTGTTTTGTTTTGTTTTAACTTTCATTCACCACATCACATTAAAAAAATTAAGCCCTGATCCTGCAATGAGCTGCATGGAAGCATACGGGTCCACCCTAAGTCATTACAAGATCTGAGAGAGCCCAATTCATAATTTCATACTTTCTGTAAAGCACACTTTGGGGTGCTCCATAAAGAAGTACAACCATCAACTGCATTGTCACAGTGACTTTCCAGTCAGCATCAAGCAAAATGGAAACAAAATAGAGAAAACATACTTTTAAAAAGTAGAGTATCAGAAATGTGAACATTACTTAGGACAGTAAGTCTCTGAGTGATGAGCATTTCCTGCTGAAGACTAAGGTACAACTCTGTAATGTTTTGAAGCCTCCAACTGCGGGCTAGAATGTCAGTTAAGGGTGCCCAGTAACTTGCTGATGTACATGGAACTCTCCAGGATCTGGAGCTAAAACTGTTTAAGACAATTGTGATAAGAGGACACGTGGACTTTCTCCCCTAGTGAGTGGGGTGGGTTACCATATAAACCATGTTTAACTATCTAGCAAATGGCAATTAATTATGACATCATGAATCATATCACATAACACATAAGAGAAAGATGGAATAACTACGGCCATAAACAGATCACCCATACATTTTCCTTCAGCCCCCTAGAAATGATTAATCCTAATAAACTGTGTGTGCTACATTCTATTTATAAAAATAATTACATTGCATGTGTATAAAGATATCTTTCAAAAGTTCAATATTTAAAATAGTATTTCTCTTTTTTTTTTTAATTTAATTTCAAAGTAAAAGAAACACTGCTGATTTTAGGACTGATAGGATATTAAAGCTTTCACCCATCTCAATTTAATCTGAGATAAAGTCTCACCTGCGAAAAAAACAGTCTGTGACTACAGAAACCAACAACATTTTCCCTTTTCTCAACATGTCCTAGTCAAAAGTGACCCCAATACAGTATTAGTATTTTATTTGTATTTTCACAAGAGTGACAAGTATTTGTTTGTGCTGCCCAAAACACTTTGTAAGGTCTGTGCAAGTTAATTAGGGGAAAGGCTGTCCTAATAGCCCATCTATCTTTTTCAGAGTACTGTGTTATTTTACAGACTTCTATGGCTATGTCTACACTGTATTCAAAAATTTGTATCTGGCCTGTGCCATCTGACTTGGGCTGTCAGGGCTTGGACTAAGGAGCAATTCAACTATAGTAAAGACATTTGGGCTCAGGCTGGGGCTTGGGTTCTAGGACACTGCAGTGCGGTAGGGTCCCAGACTTCAGCCTGCTGCCTGAGCCAGAACAGCTATAAATCAATAAACTAGGGAAATACATCCTAGATGGGGCTACTAGGTGGGTACATAGCTGGCTGGATAACCATTCTCAAAGAGTAGTTATTAATGGTTCACAGTCATGCTGAAAGGGCATAACAAGTGGGGTTCCCCAAGGGTCTGTTTTGGGACCAGTTCTTTTCAATATCTTTATCAACAATTTAGATGACGGCATAGAGAGTACGATTATTAAGTATGCAGATGACACCACGCTGGGAGGGGTTGCAAGTGCTTTGGAGGATAGGGTCAAAATTCAAAATGATCTATTTTCAAACTAGAGAAATGGGCTGAGGTAAACAGGATGAAGTTTAATAAGGTCAAATGTAAAGTATTCCACTTAAGAAGGAACAATCAGTTTCACACATACAGTATGGGAAGTGATTGTCTAGGCAACAGTACTGCTGGAAGGGATTCAGGGGTCATAGTGGATGACAAGTTAAACATGAGACAACAATGTGACACTGTTGTAAAAAAAGCAAACATGATTCTGGAATACATTAATAGGAGTGTTGTGAGCAAGACACAAGAAGTCATTCTTCCGCTCTACTCTGTGCTGATTAGACCTCAACTGGAGTATTGTGTCCAGTTCTGGGCACCACATTGCAAGAAAGATGTGGAGAAATTGGAGAAGGTCCAGAGAAGAGCCACAAAAATGATTAAAGATCAAGAAAATATGAGTTATGAGAGAAGACTGAAAGGATCGGGCTTGTTTAGTTTAGAAAAGAGAAGACTGAGAGGGGACATGATAACGGTTTTCAAGTATCTAAAAGGGTGTTATAAGGAGGAGGGAGAAAAATTGTTCTCCCTGGCCTCTAAGGAAAGGACAAGAAGCAATGGGCTTAAATTGCAGCAAGGGAGGTTTAGGTTGGACATCAGGAAAAACTTCCTGCCTGTCAGGGTGGTTAAACACTGGAATAAATTGCCTAGGGAGGTTGTGGAATCTCCATCACTGGAGATATTTAAAAGCAGGTTACAGACACCTGTCAGGGATGATCTAGACAGTGCTTGGTCCTGCTGTGAGGACAGGTGAATGGACTCAATGACCTCTCGATAGGGTTGCCATGTGTCCGGTTTTCTACCGGACAGTCCGGTATTTGCACCGTCTGTCTGGTAGAAAAATTCAGAAAATACCAGACATGTGCAATGTCCGGGCAGGGGAGTGACTGGGAGGCAGAGTGCGATTGGCTTTGGGAGCCCTGTGGTCACACACAAAACCTGGGTGGGGTGGGGTAGGGTGGGGCGGGGACTTCCAGCCACCCTTTCCCCCTCCCCCGGCCCGGCTTTTGCACAGGATCAGAGGCTCCCAGCACCAATCGTGGCCCCGCCTCCCAGCTGGGAGCCTCTGGTTGCGAGCAGATGCTGGGCTGGGGGAGTGGCTCCCAGCCCCGCCCCTGTCCAGCTTCTGCTGGCAAGTAAAAGGAGCGCCTGCAGGGGGCGCAGCTGGAAGGACTCCGGCTGCAGCCAGTGGCTGCACCACTCCCCCCTCTGCCAGGTCTGCTTCCCATCCCCTTCCTCTTTACCCCCCTCCCGTCCAGCCCTATGGCCCCCGATCCCACCCCCTCTTCCTGCCAGCCAGCCCCGCGGTCCCCAGACCTCTCCCCGTCAGCCCGGCTTCCTGCCCCCCTTCCTCTGGGCCCCCCTTTCCTGCTGTCCATCCACCGGACACCCTCCCCCCCCCCCCCCGCTAGCTTTGCTTCCCACCCCCCTTCCTCCGGGCCCCCCATCCTCCCCTCCAGCCACACAGCTCCCAATCCCCCCCCCCCCAACTCTGCTTCCTGCCCCCTCTTCCTGCCGGCCAGCCCCGTAGCCCCCGGACAACCCCCACACTGCCCCCAGCTCTGCTTCCCGCCCCCCTCTCAGCCGGTTCTTTCCCCCTCCCCACCCCCCGGACAAGCATGTCTGGTTTTTTAGTGGGGTCTACCTGGCAACCCTACCTCTCAAGGACCCTTCCAGTTCTAGTGTTCTATGATCTACACCACAATTAAACAGCTCATTAGCCCAAGCCTGGGCAACTCAAATCAGTTGTCATGAGTCAGCTGCAGGTGGTTAACTGCAGTGTACACACAGCTAAGTAGGCTATAGCCTTCCAAAGGTAATCTCCAATCAGAGGCAAAAAAAGATAGCTGTCAACCTCTTTCCAGTATTCAAAACAATGAGCTAAAACTACTAAGTGAACAACTATAAGGAACATATGGGAACTGAAAAATAAAGAAACTAGGAGTTACCAGTCACTAGATTACAAAACTCAGAATCTTTCAATCCACTCTGAAGTCCTCCCTCCAGACTTTAAATCATCGGTCCCTAATTTTTTTCACTCATGCTACTCCCCCCTAACTTGTAAGCACCATCCCCAAAAGTTGTGGTCTGGAACCAGAGATGCAGAGTGTAGGCAGGGCCAGCAGGAGGGCCGTAGCTAGGAACTGCAGTTGGGCCTGGAGTGGAATTGCAGCCTGGAGCAGGGCTGCTGCCAGGAGCAGGGCCAGTGCTTCATTTGGGGCCATGCTCAGTTCTGGGCATAGAGCCATGGCCAGAAGCAGGGCAACAGTCAGGGTTGGGGCTGGTGACAGAGCTGCAGCTGGGATCGCAGCCAGGAGTGGGACCAGGTTGGGCTGGGTCCCGAGCTGCAGCATATCCACCGTTGGGGACCACTGGTCTAAACAGAATCTTGGGAACCTCAGTGATTCCCTTTCAGGCAGGTTTTTTGGGCTGAGTTCCCTTCTGATGATATTCACGGGAGGATTTGTGTCATCTATACTTCCTTTTCTAGAAATGTATTAAGCCATCCAAGTTTTTTCCCCACCAAAAAGCCTTTCACAAACACAAACCCTACTGAACCAGAACATGCCTTCTTAGTCTGAAACCAGTTTCCAACTGAACTCTGCCAGTGGGTTGAGCCTCCAAAATGTGCATTCTTTGTGGTCTAGGAAGATGGGCACAATGTCACCATTCAGCATTCCTAAGCATATGGATGAAATGTCAAAATTCTTCACATCTTCAAGCATCAGCTTTTTTTTTTTATTTTATTTTTTTATTAAACCTGGATTCTTGCCAAGCCACAGGAGAATCCAGCAGAAAATATGCATGGATAGGTTACGATGTAATTTATTACAGGCTTTTGGGTGGGCATTAAGCCAATATACTTATTTAAATTACTTTATGATAAAGGGAAAGCAGTAGAAGCACAGAGTCTAAAAGTCAAGTAAACCAAGCTGGACTGACCCACAGATTTCTTATTTAAGGATTGTGATTCTTGAAATAAACATCTCCCTGATTTCACATACTGCAAACACAGAGGCACCCAACAAAACAAAGATCAAACAAAACTGTACCTCAAAGTTAACTTTAATTGAACACTGAATAATAGTGGGTCAATGCCACAGTTCTGTGGCAATAACTCTCATTATACTCCATAGGATTTAGCATGTGAAAGGACTACAGGACTGTTCACTATATGCATTCCAATAAAAAGGGTCAACACACAACCAGAAATTAGAAAACTGAAAAAAACACTATTAGAACTTCATGTTGTTCTTCTGATCATGAAGAGTTCTTTCTCCGTTATACAGTCACTGATTAGTTCATTTTTTAAGGGACCAAACAATGTGGTGTTTGCTACTTCTTCTGTACTACACTACAGCCTAATAAGCTTTAAAACTAGGACAATTTCCATGATATTCAATCAAACTTTTCTTTTGTGCAACTCCAGCCCATTACAACTTACTCTACCGTGAGCCAGCAGAAATAATATTACCTGTTCCTTGTTATTTATATCCTTGCAAAACTTTTACAAACATGAGGAAGTAGTACCCAGAGATGTTAACTGTAGAGATTACAGACACTCTGTATTAGAGCTATACGCATGTAGAGAGAAAAGTGTAGTACTGAGATGAACATGAATGAAAATACAATGTTGTTGAAGGAACCACACCTGATTGAGCTCACTCTGCAGTTGAAGGCTATGTTGCTCTTTTTCCTCCCTCTGCTGTTGTTGCTGTTTAAACTCTGCCTTGAGATGCTGATACTTTGTCTCTATTTCTGACAATTCTTCCTTGAGTTTGTGGTTTGCTTCCCCCTTCTCACCCAGTTCTGTCTGTAACCTCTGCAATGAGGCTTCAGATGCAGATAGTCTTGCGCGAAGTTGTTCCAGGTCCAGATCCTTTTGATGAAGGCTTGCCTGCATGTTTTTTTTACTCATTGATTCTTCATAATGCTTTTCTTCTAACTGGGTGTAATCAAGTTCTTTCTTCAGCAGCTTTTCGGTCAGACTCTAGAACAATAATTAAATGGAAATTAAATTACAATTCTGCTTACATCTGATCAACTGTCATTACTCACATTGCCTCATAAGAGTTTATCCAGAGCAATGAACAAGTCACTCACAACAATAATCTCCAAAACTGAGTTAAAGAGACAGGAAAATAGGTCTGTCAATAATTCTACATTTTATTTTTTACTTCCTATTATAGCAGTCAATGCCAGAGTCTATATAGCATACCATTTCAATTATAAATCTTATTTTCAAGATCCCCAGCTTTCTATATTTTAAACAGTGCTCAGTAAAGCTGCTTTCTAGACTGAAACTAACACTTTTCCTTTACTCCATAAACAAACTCTTTTCCTCATATTCTGGTAGCTGACTCAGTTGCCACTATTTCTAAATCTTGAATACTGGTTTATTTTACTAAAACACTGAGCTTCTATGTGTGCATGCATGTGTTTGGCAAATTGCTTTGTGAGAGCCAAAACATTATTTGTATATCAGAGGCAACGCAATCTTCCCTGCACTTCTCTGTGCATTGAAATTTGTGGGTCACTGCTTCGCCTGTAATTTTGTGTAAGGCAATGATTTTCAACCTTTTTGCCATTTGCAAGCCCCTAAAAATTTTCAGATGGAGGTATAGGACCTGTTAGAAATCTTAGACACACTCTGCAGACCTCCAAGGGTCCACGGGCAATGGATTGAAAACATCATGCTCTCACTTTTTCAACAAATATCCTCACTTTGATGAATCACATATCAAAAGAAGTGCAACATACCCAGGTATTCAACTTATGAGCCTCTCCTGAACAGAGACTGCCAAAAATAAATACAATATATGATATTAAAAAATGATAATAGCATGAGACCACTAAACTCAGAACCTGATTCAGAATGTATCCTTTTAACAAGTTACTGCTCTACCAGCACATACCAGCTAACTACTTGGAACCAAGTCTTAGAGGGGTAGCCGTGTTAGCCAGTATCTACAAAAACAATGAGTCCTGTGAAACCTTAAAGACTAACAGATTTATTTGGGCATAATATTCATCTGACAAAGTGGTTTTTACCCATGAAAGCTTATATCCAAATAAAACTGTTAGACTTTAAGGTGCCACAAGACTCCTCGTTGTCCTTGGAGCTGTTGGAAAATAAAGCTGTGCATACAAGTCAGCTCAGGAGGGTTGTTTATTTTTAATTTGAACATACCACAAATTTAGATTGACCTTTTAGTGAAGAGGAGCTGTGGAATATCAAATTTTTCTCACCACATTTCAGCAAAATTAATTTTGCAGACAGCAAGGCTTTACTTTGGAACCCACAGATTAAGACAACATTCGAAAAATATTTACAAAGAATATGCAGTATCTTTTTACACTGGTTTTAATTAACATTTTGGATTGCCAAGTCTCAAGAGCTAAGGAGAACCAAGTTTAGGCAATAATTGATGAAATAATTCAGTTGCTGAATAAAGTGATGTAAGTAATTATAGTAATTCAAATCAATGATTAATGCCTTGGCAACAGGGGCCATTTTCCTGCTAGACGTAACCTATTTCAAAGATAAAGAAAACCAAGATCTTAACCATTTATCTGTAAAAAACTAATGGCACTTTTTGAAATTTATCTACTGTTTTCCTGGGTGTCAAAGTAAAATTCCATCTCAGGGAATTCATTGTCTCCCTAAAATTCCCATGTAGGTGTAAAGAATTTTTAAATTCATTTCCCAATGTGGCATCTCTATGTGCATCTTTTAGCTACCAATGTTCTCCCCGAGTTTAAATGGATACAGTACTCTGTATCTCAGCTCCTCTTTAAACAAAACATTTCTAAGAAGTCAGCTGGCTGGCAGCTTGAAAAATGCCAGCACTCTCAAGTTTAGTGCTGAAAGCATCAGAGGGTGGTTTATGTTCTGCAATTCCTAGAATACACAGGTTCAAGAGCAGACACAGAAAGAACTGTAATTCTAGCTATGTTGGGCATTTTTAAAGCACACTTCTTCATGGCATGTAGGCACTAATCCCAAATTGAATTTGCTTTGATTTAACAGAAAATTAAAACACTATTCAAGACTAATTTTGAGGATACAGAATTTAACAACTGTTAAATCTGATGAAATTTAAAAGAGTAAAAAGTCCTGATATACTAGTTTACTTGCATTTTAACAAGTTCAGAGAGAGTGGGGAGTTATTCTTCAGCACATCAGTTTTCTAAGTTATGTTGCAATCTGGAAAATGGCTGTGCAGTAGCACTCACATTAGAACAAATATAATTACAGTCTTCTCAGAGTTTCCATCATGAAATATACTTTCTACGGCTTACAACTTGGCCAAGAAAATTTGATCCAATCTGAAGTTTGAATGTGAATTCTAACCTGACAATAACATTTTCCACAACATTTCTAGGAAAACAAAATAACTAATTTTAGTTACATACAATAATAATGAGAATGTATTACATATACAATATATAATAATAAACGCTATATACAGAATGTCTGTTTTGAAGGTTATATGGGTGAAATCCTGAGAAATCAGTGGCAAACTCCCATTGACTACAATGGCACCATAATTTCACCATGAGTTTATGGTATAAATTAGTACTTTTTAACCCTCCGAAAAACAAAAACTCCAGCTAGCCTTATTAACGCCAGGAAAACAGCACAGGAGCACCAGCAAAGTACATCACCTTTTTCCACAATCTGATTCCTACCATTTATTTATTGCATTGCATACATGGATTATTACTACATCTTTGCAACATCAGAAGATATTTAATAGTAATCAATGCAGAGGTGCTTCAAATAAGTAATGATACACTGAACATTTTCATGCACCTGAGAAGACTGAATAGCAGAATTTGAAAGAGAGTTCCTAAGAATGGTTTAATTTTGAATTAACATTGGGACACAATGGCATGTGTAGTGCTACTGTTGCTGCATTGGTCTCAGGAGATTAGCTATTATGCTAGTATGTCTGCATAATAAATTAGTATTTACTTTACTGCAGTATTTCCCAAACTTTTGAAATTGCAGTTCCCCTTCAGGAAAATGAAACAAAATATGTTAACACCTTGCCAAAATGAGCAGTCACTCAAAGGAGACCAAGTACATCTGCTTAATATGATCCTCTCACTCTTTCCATGCTTTGATGAACAGTGAAACAGCTAACAATTAATGTTTATTTGAAGTATTATCACTTGCACCTGAGCTTATGTCTAAACTTAAAACAGAGTGCAGCATACACACTCTGTGTGCCCCATAGAAACAACAGTGTAAATGGTGAGGCAATGCTTAGGTGAATCAAAACACTCCTGTACCTTAGGGAATATACTCTACACAGCTGTTTACAGGCCCAAGCAATGACTCTTGTGTCTACACAACTATTTTTAGCACAGTAATTTCCCACTGCCTCAAAACTGCAGGAACTGTACTTTACAGAAGGGACTATCTCTCACAGATGCAAGGCAGAAAGGAAGAGCTCTGGCCGTGGGGTGGCAGCGGAGAAAGTCTCTGGCAGGAGATTTCAGATTAAACCCTTTTCCCATCAACTCTTCCTTATTAGGAAAAGGGGCTAGATTTGCAGGGAAACTTGAACCATTGTAAGAGGCTGACTGATTTTCCTAGCATTAAGCAGTTATAGGCCTTGGGAGTAACTGAGGCACTAAGGGACCTTGGGTTTATGCAAGCAATTTGATTTGGAACTGTGATACTCTAGATCTGAGCTATGAAAAGATGAGAAGAAACCATGTGACAGGTACAGTTCCTCTTGCCTTTCCCTATTTTCCATTATGGTCAAGATAGGCTCATCTGGTAAATAAAACAGTTATTTGCCTTGTTGTAACTGTTGTTCTTCCAGATGTGTTGGACATAACCATTCCAATCAGGTGAGTGCACACACATGCACAAAAGCCAGAAGATATTTCTCCTATTAGCACTCTCATGATGCTGATTATATAGCCCCGCCAACCCATCAACCTCCCAGTTCCTTCTTGCTGGCCACTCTGACATAGGTGCAGGAGGGTGGGCACTGGAATGGATATGAACAACACATCTCAAAGAACAGAAGTTACAAGAAGGTGAGTAATCATTTTTTTATTTTCAAGTGCTTGTTCATGTCATTAGAACCAGGTGACATGAACCCCTTGTGGGGCAGGAGTCAATAAACCTGTAAGAGCCATGTTGATGGCAGGGGCACTCCAGGGGCTGGTGCCTTCCCCATGGCTGGCTGCTTCTTAGGAGGGGTAGAAGAGCAACTTCTCTCCTGCCTCTTCTTTTTTGGTGGCACCAGAGATGAGAACCTGCGCATGCCTCTCTTGTGGTTCACACCATGTCAGTGCCGCTCCCTGGTAGGTGCCAAGTCATGCGTTGTTGCCACCCGTATGCTATGCACCAAGGAAAAGGCGGTCCGCATAGGATCCACTGAGCCCAGGTCGAATTGGAGGCGGAGAAGCTGCCTCCATGAGCAAACTCTTTAAGTGCCTGTGGGTGAAAACTTTTAAAGATTCTGCTCTTTTCTTTTTGATGACTCTCACTATGACACTTTAGACACTCAGTGTGGGGATCACACTTAAGCATAAACTTGCCACAGACTTTGCAAGCTTTGGACCCCAGGCTCCGAGTCATGCCCCAGTGTGAGAAAGGTAAGAAGAAACTCAACTAAAAACAAGCAATCCTGTGGCACCTTGGAGGCTAGCAAAAATGTATAGTATCATGAGCTTTCATGGAGGCAGGCCAGTCCTCCCCTACAGACAACCACCTAACCCAGGGATCAGCAACGTATGGTTCTTGAGCCACATATGGATCAGTATGGAAACAAATATGACTCTTTTGTCATTCCCAAAATACATGCAACTTTTTAAACTAAAATGAAAAATTAAATTCAATAATAACGCATGCCCAGATGGTCTTTTTTGTCTATTTCATCTTTAACCAGAGGTGAAAGTAATGTGGTGAGCTTCAGTAAGAACTGGCTGCACTGTGGTCAGAGCTGGCTGGGGCACTCTGCTCATTTGAAGGGTTGGATGAGGGCATGCTGCAGGGGACACGTACGTGCTCCAAGCTGGGATAGTGAGAGGGGCTGGTGGTGGCAGATGCCTCCATCTGGCCAAGGCGGCCCGGCTCCAGCCCCCATCTGATTGCTGCAGTCTGTCCCCAGCCACCATACTCCTGGGACAGACCCCACGGCCCAGCCCCGCGACTGCTGCAACAGTTCGGCTGTGATGGCCCAGCTTGGGCTCTGGCCACGGCAGCCTGGCCAATAAGGCCCCAATTGGGGCCCAGCCCGCATCTGGCTGCAGCATCCAGTCCACAGATCCAATCCTAGGGCAGGCCCCATGGTCTGGCCCCCATCTGGCCACAGGAAGAGCTAGTGGTGGCTCCTCTCCTACTGCGGCATGGGTAGGAGGGGAACCCACGATCCAGCTGCAGCGATCCTGGCCCGGCCCCTCATCCAGCAGGTGCAGTAGTCCAGCCCCAGCCAAGTAAAGTAATTCAGCTTCAGGGCCATCCCACATACTCTGCTTCCCACCTCCAGTTTCCTTCCCTGCTTCCGGCACCTCCCACACACTCCATCCCCTTGCCCTGAGCCCCTCATATACCTCAGCTGTGACTCCTACATAAGAACACAAGAACAGCCTACTGGGTCAGACCAAAGGTCCATCCAGCCCAGTATCCTGTCTGCCGACAGTGGCCAATGCCAGGTGCCCCAGAGGGAGTGAACCGAACAAGTAATGATCAAGCGATCTCTCTCCTACTATCCATCTCCACCCTCTAACAAACAGAGGCTAGGGACACCATTCCTTACCCATCCTGGCTAATAGCCATTAATGGATTTAACCTCCATTAATTTATCTAGTTCTCTTTTAAACTCTGTTATAGTCCTAGCCTACCCCATTAAATAAAGTCTGTGAGTACAATGTTTAATTTATGTTATTATTAATCATCATGTCAATTCTCAATAATATTATGTTGTATATTTTCAGTCATGGAAATGGGCATTCTTTACTGGCTCTTTGTTGACAACTTGTTCTGAATTTTTATGTAATTTGGCTATTAGGTTTGAAAAGGTCACCAAGCCCTGCCCTAACCTGAAGCAAATTCTTTCCAGGAGCTACCCATCATACCTCAGACACACTCACCCTGGAACTTACCCCTGCAATAAACCCCACTGCCAACTCTGTCCACACATCTATATAAGCAACATCATCATAGGACCTAACCACATAAGCCACAACATCAGAGGCTCATACAACTGCACATCCACTAATGTGATATATGCCATCAAGTGCCAGCAATGCCCCTATGCCCTGTTTATTGGCCAAACCAGATAGTCTCTATGACAAAGGATAAATTGACACAAATTAGATATTCAAAATGGTAACACACAGAAACCTGTAGGGGAACATTTTAAACTACCTGAGTGCTCATTAATGGACTTAAAAGTAACCATTCTTCTACAAAGTAATTTCACAAGCCAACTACACACAGAGAGAGCAGAATTGACTTTCATATGCAAATTAGATATCTTCTCACTTGGTTTGAACTAGTTAACATATTATAACGTCATATTCAACACTCTATTGACGTCAAAAGCTAAGTATGGGACCTTTCCAGCTCACTCATTTAGCTTCATTAGCACCAGGACTATAACTGACAGATAATTTTTTTCTGTCCTCTCTCCCTTCTTATTCTGAGGAATCTTCTCTTTTCTCCACTCAAGATCACCTCATCTGAAGTGGGTTGTGCCCACATAAGCTCATTATACTATACATATATTTTTATTAATCTCTTAAGGTGCCATAGGACTACTTGTTTTTTTAAAAGTTGTTTTTAAGGTTACAGACTAACACTGCTACCCCTCTGTAACTCAACTAAGTTTAACTAACAAAGTGAACTAATGAACTATGCTCAGATAGGACACTACTGATGGCGCTTGCCAGAGCAAAAGCAAGAGGTTCCAGCTGCTGTCATCAGTTGGCAAGAAGGAATTGGGGGTTTGGCAGATTGACAGAACTGTGCATTAAGCACCATGAGTGGTGCCTAAGCCAATCCAACAGTGAAGGGAAAATCTTCTGGTTGCCATTCACACACACAGAGACCTGATTGGAACTGACATGAACAAGCACTCAAAGAAGAATATCCTGCTATGGGATTAATAGAATTGCAGAAGGTTGGCCTAAACTCCAGATGTCTCAGTCCTTCCTCATGAGTTCTTACTATTCTCAAAGTTCATTGTTTTACCTTTTAAAAAAAAAAAGAGGAAGTAGATTCCTCTCCAAAGGCCTGCACTTATGTATTATTCATCACTCCTCAGTGTATTGCAGTTGCTGGAAGATAGCACTGTAAAATAATATTCTTTTAAATCAGACTATATATGATTTCCACATCTGGGCTACGCTGGAATCTCAGAGAATATACAAACTAAAACCCAATATATTCCCCCCAGCATGAATATCTGTTTTATATCTTTTCCAAAAGCATACATTTACAAGGTGATTAAAAGTAAAATTTGCCATTATTTAAAAAGCTTTTCATAACTTTCCTAGTTCTATGGCCAGACCCTCAAAATAGGACAGTACAAGGTATTTGGAAATCTGCCCTATAGAGACAAATAATGATTCCAAGCATCCACCCAACATCCAGTATAGGATTTACTGGAGTGAGGGCAGGTCAGGGGAATGGCCAAGGAGTACAGTACTCTTAGGAGACTTCTGTAAATGCTGCAAATTAGAGCAGTCTTGGGCTACTATCAGTCACTTTGGGTATCATTTCAGCTCCAACAGCCTCAGGACTGGAGCCAACCTTACCACACCATCTCCTCAACTGCACTGAGCAAGAATTCAGCATAGCTGAGGACTCTTCTCTTGATTTCTGATCTATCTTTCTATTTTGACTAGACATTAGTCATCTTATTCATCAATCTGCTATCATTCCATTAAATATAGGTCATTAAATGTATTGTGTTGAGTACTTCAGATCAGTTTCAATGCATTCTTCATATATGATTAAACTCTGTTGGTTTGGGGAAGTGGAATCACATTACAGTTCTGCCTTAGACTTACATCATGCAATCATAAGGAAAGTATAGATATATTAAACAGTAACTTACTATATTTCTTGGCAAATGTTATTTCTGCACTAAACTGCAGATTTTGGTCTCAGTGCCTACCCCTCACTGACATTTTATGTTCTGTTTTTCTAAATATGAATATGCTTCCTTTTCCAAGATACCTTTTGGGCAACGTGCTAGTCTGCCAGCAACACACTAAGTATTATATGATTCATCATTCTAAGAAAGTGGTCCATCACAACTGAATTCCATATTTGGTCTTGCATATCTCCACATACACACACACACAGACACTGTGGGAGTACACAAACAAAAATAAAAAGCATCTGGGCAGTACAGGTCAATAGTATTCAGCGTTATGGTGTCAGAGACTCTGGGGTTAAAGCCTATATTTTGTTTTGTGTGCATCATGTTAATATAAGGTTAGGAATTATCGCATGGGCATCTGCTAAGATTCCAATGACTAACTTGACCTGAACATTTTCCATTTTGGTTTGTCCCAGTTTTGTTTTGGCAGAATTGTAGATAATACACTGAGACATTAAGTGAAGCATTATGCTTTGCAGAAGGAATTTATCCATATATTTTGGCAATGCAGAATTACAAAAGCAACTTGGGGGAGGGGCGGGATGTGGAAATAAGTAACATTTTAAAAAATGAAGTTAGAGAAAAAAAATCCTGCCTTATATGTGTTGAATTATATGCCAAATACAGTAAACGTGTCTTTGATTTATTCACAAGACATTTATGAACAGCATTACAATGATGAAATAAATACAGAGCAGTGGAAAAAGTGGTTCACCTCCATAGAGAGGGAATAAATTACTTCTCTTAGGCTACAGCTGATGAGAAAAAGGTATGTAGCTTTCAAAATAACAGAGCTGTTTAATATAACACTTCTTTAACTACATTAACTAAACCTGAGTTGTGAGTGTATGTGTGTGTGTGTGTGTGTATATATATATATATATATATATATATATATATATATATATATAATTACAGACACACACACACACACACACACACACTCCTACCATGGCGATGTCCCAAGAACTTGGATAAAATTATAGAATATGTAATACTGTATATAACATGCAAAGAACACACAATGTTGTCGGGTAGCATAAAGGGTTTATTAGCAAGAGTTTGAGATGGGCACATTACTCATGAACAGTGAAGCCATGAGCAAATTATACAGGTCTCAACATATTCTGAAGAAAACTTCTCAGTTCAGTTTAATATTAAAAAACCTCACAGGATATAATAGAGCACTAGTGTTAAATTTAAAATACATGGCGGGGATGCTTTTTTTTTTTTTTTAGTTTGTGAATATTACTGCATTTTTAAAGGTTTTTTTTTTAAATTTGATGTTTGTTCCTTGTCAAGTTCTCTGAAAAACTATGGACTGGCTATGATTTGTTTAAGTGACGAGAGGCTTTTTTATTGGTTTTTGTCCAAAATATCCTATACCTATTTATAGATAGATATATAAAAATAAATATATAATATGTGGCTCTTTGCACTCTGTCCACAGCTATTTTGGCTCTTCGTCTCTAACTGGCTGGCCACCCCTGTGCTAGGCCTTAATCCAGAGCAAGCAGCACATGCTCCCCCACACATTGGTACAACTGTAACCTAACATTACTTTCTTTTGCCCTTTCCCCACTTAGCTGCAGAGGACACAGTGATTCTGCAGAGTGTTTCCCTTCCCTATCTGGATGCAGACACCTTTATACAGTAAAACTCCATTAGTCCAGCATCCAATGCTCCGGGACTCCTGATGGTCTGGCACCATCAGGAACCTGGAAGTGCTGGGGCAGCCGGACAGGCTTCCCCCATTCAGCTGCTGCTGAAACTGACCAGCAACTGAATCGGGGAAGCCGGGAGCAGAGCAGCTGGGGTGCTGCCGGTTGGTCTCGTAGCGCTGCCCCTCGGGGCTGCGGGACCAACCCGGCAGCACCCCAGCTGCTTTGCCCCAGGCGTCGGGATTCAGCCGCTGCTGAAACTGACCATTAGCGTCAGTTTCACCAGCAGACTGAATCCGGACGCCTGGGGCAGAGCAGCTGGGGTGCTGCGGGGTTGGTCTCGTAGCGCCGCCCCTCGGCACTGCGGGACCAACCCGGCAGGACCCCAGCTGCTCTGCCTCAGGGGTCCCCAAGTCAGCCGCTGCTGAAACAGATCAGTGGCTGATTCCAGGAAGCCCTGGGCAGAGCAGCTCTGCCCCTGGTTTCCTGGAATCAGCCGCTGATCTGTTTCAGCAGCGGCTGAATCGGGGACCCCTGGGGCAGAGCAGCTGGGGTGCTACCGGGTTGGTCCCGCAGCCCCGAGGGGCAGCACTATGGGACCAACCGGGCAGTACCCCAGCTGCTCTGTCCCAGCCGTCCGGATTCAGTCTGCTGGTGAAACTGATGCTAATGGTCAGTTTCAGCAGCGGCTGAATCCCGACGCCTGGGGCAAAGCAGCTGGGGTGCTACCGGGTTGGTCCCGCAGCCCCGAGGGGCAGCGTTACGGGACCAACCGGGCAGTACCCCAGCTGCTCTGTCCCAGGCGTCCCCAAAAGCAGCTGGACTGCTGCTGGGTTGGTGCCATAGCGCTGCCCCTCGGCGCTGCGGGACCAACCCGGCAGCACCCCAGCTGCTCTAATGCAGGCATCCCTGATTCAGCTGCTGCTGAAACTGACCAGCAGCAGCTGAATAAGGGACGCCTGGGGCAGAGCCAGACTATCTTAAGGGGGGGCTATGAGGGGTCTTGGGTGGCATCCCCTCCCACTCCACTCTAGACCCCTCATAGCCCCCCCTTCTGATAGTCAGGCATATCCGGCACCCCATGGGTCCTAAAAGTGCCGGATTATCGGAAGTTTACTGTACCAATGCATTAGCTGGGTCGTTGTGTGTGTGTGTGTGTGTGTGTGTGTGTGTGTGTGTGTGTGTGTGTGTGTGTGTGTGTGTGTGTGTGTGTGTGTAAGAGAGAGAGACAGACAGAGATAAATGGGAGATATAATGTAATTACAGTGTTCTAATAACTGTAATAGACCTATCTTTAAAAATTACAATGTAAGATAAAATCTTTCAAGGGTACTATTGTACAATTATTACCCCTTTCAAGCTAATAAGGGAAAGGCTTAACTTTTGATGCCACAGTGAAGTATCCTAAACTCTTTGGTTAAAGCTCTGAAATGCAATTTGAGACTCAAGAGCCAGATTGTACATTTTCACATAAATATATGTTTCACAATATAAGTAATAATAAAACTCTTACCTGGTTTTTCTGTGTTAATTCATTAATTGAACTTTGAAGTTTTTGTTGTTCCTGAACATACACAGCAACTTCCTGAGGGCCTTTTGCAAGCTCAGCTCTTAGCTGATTTATTGTGGCCTTAAAAAATTTAAAAACAGATATGATTAATAATAATTTACATTGTGATAGCCCAGTGTAAACAGGAGTTTGGAAATCGGGGGGCAGGAGAGGCGAGGGTGTATAAAGCATGCAAAAAGGAATGTTTGTTTAATTATCTTGAACTCTATGTACAAATTTTGGCCCAAATCACTACCTAGGAAAATACCAGAGACAGGGATGAGGAAGAATCCCTTTGCTGAGATCCTTTCCCATCATTCCATTAGAAAGATGGGTTTTTGACCTCTCCAGTGGAAAAGGCCAAGGAGCCCTCCCCCCAAACCTGGCAGATCCCAAAGGATCTACATGGAGGCCTTGTGTCTCTCATGGCTCTGACTCTCACTGGAATTGGGATCTCTTGGGCTCCATTTCAGCTGTGTTGTCAAGATCCCTAACCAGCCAGGAAGGCTGGTCAAGTGGATAGGGCACTAGGAGGGATTTGGATGCCAGGTTCTGTTCCCATTTCTGCCATAGACATCCTGTCTGTGTTTGACAAGTCATAATCTATCCTATGTCATTTACCCATCTGTAAAGTGAGGATAACAATTCCCTACCTGACAGAGTAATGTAAGGATAACTATGTTAATGACTGTAAAGTTTCCAGATACTATTGTGATGAGGGCATAAGTACCTTAAATAGATAGCAATGGCTGCCCTAATCTCTCTTCTTTAAGAGTTAATTTCTGTGAGACAGACACACAATATATCCCCCATACCCACCTACCCTGGAAAGGACTCCAGACTACAGAGAAATCTCCGCATGGCACACAGGAAGTGGTGGGGAAGGGGGGAGAGAGGATGGTGCAGGGGACAAGTTAATATGGTAGGAAGTGCATGTTGTGTTACCTTTGACACACATAGTGAACAAATGGCATTATTAGTTGTAAATGCTTTTCCTTCCCCTAAGTTATTCTAGCCACAGATTTCTGGTCACAAGAACAGATGTTAATATGATTATTTCCTTTTTTAGAAAAAGGATAGCACCTCCCAAGAAAATTTACACTGTTTTGTGCATGTAACAAAAATTTCTAGAAAGAAGCACTAGCTCATAAATAAAGACAAATTACTTTGTCTTGTCCATAAACTAGGATACATTTTGGGAAGATCAGAGACAATGTAAGACTATATGTTGCTATTAGCTCTGACTTTTCATAATGGCACACTTTATATACCACTGTAGTTGCAGAGTTTTTGCTAAAAACATCAGATCTCTACTGTGCAAATGCTGTGTTTTGTGAGAATATCCCAAAAATTGCATGGACATTTTGTAGAAGTGATAGAATAAATGTAAAAATGTGCACAAATTTGTCAAACACAGTTGCAGCTTTATAAACCAGAAAAAAGGAGAAGAACCTACATAAAAATTTACTGTAAATATATTCCATGATATAGTTCTGCCAGCTACTGTTAAAAAGAAAATTATGATTAGTTAATAAACAGCAACAAAGCGAGGCTGAGTAATTGTTTAAAATACTTGCTGGCTGATCTGTTTAATTGATTAATAAATCAGTAAGCAGGAACACATGTTGATCTTGATGATATCTTGAAGCCACAGAATTACAATATAATGATAAAAAGCTTTCAACAAAAAATTACCTCTAATTTAAGCATCTCCATTAGAAAGCAGAAAAAAATAAAATAAAATGATGGATGAAAGATGGAAACAAGTAATGATAAAAGTTTTAGGTATAATTCTTCAAAATCTATTGTACAACAATATCTTTCTATGCCTTTATTTAAAGAGACAGTCTTGACTTGATCACAACAAAGGAACTTGATACAGAAATTCTCATATATTTATTCATGTTAATTCCCCTATTTGCGTTGTTTAGTATGTATTCTGGAAATAATATCAACAACCTAGCAGGTCTATACTTTGTGTTTTATGCCATGTAGGTAATTATTGCATATATAAATAACTGGAATGGGTTCCAGCAAAGATTCACGCTCGCGAAACTTGACTATAGTAAAACTACCCAGAGTGAATGAAGTTAAGCACAGTGAATGAAGTTAAGCATGTCTTTCCATTGATTTAAAAGACTTTTAGAGTAGCTCTTATGTGTTTTAGATGCTGCACAGATAATTTACTATGTGGGATTCACTACAGTGAGAAATTAAATATGGAATAATTATGAAGATCCCAAAAGCAACACTAACCTAGAACAGCAACATGTCATGTTTTCAAGTATAACTCCCTAACAAGCACAATATACAATATTCAATGAATAAGAAGGTGAGATGGTGAATCGTAAAAGAACAACAGTACAGCTGGTTGAGCGATTTTTAAATGTGAAAATAGAATTCTTTCAGCAGTTTTTAATTAGTTAAAGCCAACTGGTAATTTAGTCTCATATATTGCTCCTTGCTTTTAATCCTTCGCATTGGAGGCCCAAAAAAACCACACAAAGCACAAAATGACAAACATGAAGCCAATATTTAGAGCAGAAATGCCATAAATATGGAAATGGTGGATTCTTTCACCTCAAAACTACTTAGTTTCTCAGTATTTAAAGAAAAGTTCTATTAAAAACAGTGAGATTTTTGTTCTTATTATTGCAACTCAGGCTACACAATTCTCTTTTTCAAAATTACATTCTCTGGAAACCAAAACTATGAACATGATAAGCTATTTCAGGTCTTAGTCCTATTTTATTTAGATTCTCAATCTGCATTCTCATTAGTCTAAGCAAAAAGACCAAGGACTGTATCATAGTTTCAGGTAAGCTATGCTTCAGACCCCTTTTAATCCCTCATGAGTGCATCCATCTGGTTGAGTTTATTACTTTTCCCCCTTTTTGGGTGGAGCCACATACCCTACCTTTCTCAGAACTGCTCTCTGGACTGCATACCCTTTCATTTGAAGAAACGGGTTGTGCCCACAAAAGCTCATACCACCCTCTACATTTTTTGTTAGTCTCTAAGGTGCTGCAAGACTATTCTTTCTTAAGATTTTTTAGCTACAGACTAACACAGCTACCCCTCTGAAACTTATTTACCAACTATGTTAATATAACAGGCCAAACTGAGTTTATCTACTGTAATCCCATTTCCTCCAGGACCACTGACATGGGCTGATTAAAGTGACTCAAAACACTTTTCAAAACAAGGAATTGTTTATTCCTATGGTGTCTGACCAGTTTTGAAGCAGTAATCACTATAGCAGTTCAACCAGCCAAATAGCCACATGTGGCTAGTGGCTAGCATGTTGAACATCATGGATTTATTCACTCAAGGTGTACAGCATTGAGAGAAAGGGCATAAAACCATAAAAGGTCTATATATCTGGCCTTACCTAAACTTTATTCTTTCTTTGCAAGTTTTGTGTAAGTTCAACTCAGCCCTGCCATTTCTACTGCTGGGCAGGGATGTCAGCATGTAGATGACTACAGGATTGACCGATAAGCCTAGATCATTGGTTAATCCTATTGACTACACGTATTCCTCTCCCCGGCCTCCCTTCCCCCCCGACTTGCTGCCTATGCATCAGAAGTTAAGTACCCCTTTGGCCCTAGGCTTGGGCCTGGGAAAAATTAACCTGATATACTGATTGAGCCCAAGCAGATTGGTATTTTCCAATTAATGGCTCTTTCACTGTCTCTTTAAGGACCCTTTGTATTCTCTCTGGAGTCCCAACAGTTCCCTCCTAACAACCTCCTTTAATTCTATGCAGTCAGACAGCATAACATCCAAAAGGCAAACTGAGGTGAATGTAATTGTCATAGAAAATAATACAGATAACTCACTGACTGAATAGTCAGAGACTGAATTACTTTCTCAGCCCCAGAAGTGATCCCTCAAGCACAGGCCTGAATCACAGGCCTGGGGAAGCTTTCATCACCATGACTGTATACATTCTATGAGTAAAGGGCTTCAGGTTCCAGTGGTCTCAATCTAGCACTTTTCACAAACACATTTTATTAGTTGTAAAAAATTTAGTGGAAATCAGGCTACTGATTTTAAAATCAGTTAGATCTAACATCGCTTCCCACAGACAGCAAAGAGTTATTGTAATGCAGTTTACCTGTGTCTCACATGATTGTCACTACGTTAAAGATTATAATGCAGAGAGGTTAGCAACATTTTATAAAAGAATGAATTACTGCTACTTACCTTAGCACTTCCATTCTACCAGATGGCTTTGGTTCACTTTCACTAGTGCCTATCTAATTTTTCATAGATAGTTAATGCCACCCCAAACGCTGTACTGGAAATTTAGTCCAAATTTTCCTTCAGACCCCACCAAAATTTCCCATATGCATTCATGAGAATAACTAGCTACACCAATGCAAGCCACTTACCCTATATCTTGCACTACATGTAAGAGTGACAATGATCATTAGTTTGTTCCTGCTGAATAATGTGCCGTGAAATAGCTAGCCATTTTGTTATGTAAATCCATTCATGAAGATGAACTGCAGCAGTTCATATTCCCACTAGAGTTAGTCCTGCAAAATCTGACAGATATCACTTTATGTTTTGTTTGTACTATAACATTGTCTTTGAAACACACAGACTGGATAGCCAATATTTTGAAATGAAAGCTTAACTTCTGAAACGTACACTCAAAAAGAAAGGACAAAGAGTTTAGATGGCCACAGTTTAGATGGCCACATAGTCACTTATACTCAGGGCCCCAACTGTGATATTCCTTTTTTCACATACATATTTGATCCAGTCTGTGAAAGACTCCTTCTCAGTCTAAATTTTTAAAACTTAAATAAGAATATATTGGACTTATTGTTTGGTATAATACTATACTCTCTATACAATTCATGTAGCCCCATGAATGTCTTGTACAGTCTCTGCAGGGCATGGAAAGAAGGGAAGATGACAGGAACCCTGAGGAGTTTAGAAACAGTACAAGACCAAGAGAACTGGTTACTATGCACACATCTGTAAAGCTCTGCAGGGCAGAGGAACAAAGGAGGAGCTGGAATTTGTAGAGCTCTGAAATTTCACAGGACAGATAAACCCACAGGTTGCAGAGGGGCCAGTTATACTGAACTACTGCAAAGGGTCTCTAGAACTTCATGTACTAGAGGTAACTTGCAAAACATACATGCTTATCTGAGCTGTACACAATAGGGAAATACATAATCGTGGTGGAATGGGGAGCCTGCAGAGCTCCTGTTTTCTATATTGGCCCTATATTTAAAAGAAGGAAATTAACCAATAATGCTGTTACTTTTAACGTAAACATCTCCTGGCAAAATTTTATTGATCCAAGCCAAAAATTATTGAAAGGTTGTCGGTGCTAAGATTGCTACCTCTTACTGAAATGCAAATATGTTCACACAATGGAGTGTTCCAATTTAAGAAAACCTAAGCATTTTAAAAAGTCTGGAAATAAACAGTTTAAAGGAAGGAAGATAAATATTCACATATCCTCACAGTTCAGACATTGTCTGAAATAAACATGCATGTGTAAAAATAAAATCATATTGCACATTCCAAAAACAACCTTATTTCAGACTCCTAGTGTCTACCCACCTAACATTTAACAGGAAATGCTTATTGGAACAACAGTTTTAAGAAATCTCTGGTTGCAGATGAAAACACCCAACATTCTCCAAGTTTGTTTGACCCCCTTTCTCTTCTTCCTAGGTAATTTGGTAATGTACTAGCTTCATTTCATCAAAAGGGTATACTGTGGTCTGTGCCCTATTGAGTACTACAGGATTGGGTAAATGCTGTTAAGTATTTTCAGATTTCCCAGCACTGGTCTAACTCTGCTTCTACTGAGTTCAACACATGCTGGCTAGGCCAGTGCTGATCACTTCTGAAAAATCCACCTACAGGTTGTATCTTATATGGAACATTGAGACCCACATTAAAATGATCAACAGGAAACATGGGCATGGAGAGATACAGGGCTATATATTTCCAGGACATATAATTAAGGTGGAAGTAACAGATTTTGTTTTCAACCTCAGAATGGAATATTGGATGAAGAAAAATAGCGGTGTCTCTAGTCAGACCATGAAGGATGAGAGATAATATACTAGGGTCTTTTGGCCAAAATAGGACTGGCAAGAGTTTCAGTTTTGGATATGGAGAAAAATACGCAAAAGGTTGGTTTCTATGGCCAGCAATGAGCAGGTGAACTGAAGGATATTGGGTGGATGGTAAACAGGGGGAGCGTGCCAATGATTTTAAGGTTTGTAGTTTGTATACAAAATATACACAAGATAAAGGGTAAGTGTCAGAAGGCTTCTGATTAATAGCGTTAATGCGGGGCAGAGAAATGGTGCAGAATTTACACAAAATAAAAAAAGTCCCAATAAAAATTCTACACACACCTACAATCTTAACAATCTTAACACTACAACCTTTCAATAATTTTTGGCTTGAATCAATAAACATTTATCTAAGGGACTGTATGAACTGTGAGAACACTTGAATAGTTATCTACCTTATATTATTAATGGTTCATTTTCAGACCTTTACATGCTTGAGGGTTATTTAAAACTATAACCCTGTTTTAATTTTAATGTTAAGTAGCAATTGTAGCTTTAGGTAACAATTAATTTCTGTCTCTGTAGTGCAGCACACAATTTAGGAAAGCTCAAAGTATTTTTTGCTTTTTGAGGCAGAAATGTATTGCTCTTTCCCTGTCTCACTGGAAAGACCATGACATATACTAGCAGGGGAGGTTGCATCGCCTCTACATGCCTGTCCAAAACTAACACTTTGTGCTAAAGAGAGAAAAAAATTTAAAAGATTTCTCTGGATACTGATGCATGAATTGTATCAATCTACTCCAACCTAATGAAACACTCCCTTCCCAACTAGTTATGAAAGAAAGTAAAGCTCTAGTCAGTGTGATGGACTAATATCCATCATTATCATATGAAAATCATGGCAAAGCTAAAACACATTCTAAGCCTTTTCGTTTGGCTTCATTACCTCTGAGTTTGCATACTCTGCCTGCAAATGCTTGCACTCATCTTTCAGCTTCTCTGATTCTCTCTCACGCTCCAAAGTCATCTTGTCCATCAATGTCTGAACTTGAACCAGCTCCTTCTTGAGAACAGAAACATCCTCCACACCAGGTCTTTGCAACTGAAAGGCAGCATAACAATTATTACTACTTATAAGGATTTCTAATGCTGACAGTTATGGTTGCAGTATTGCTTCATATTCATTGCAAAAACTTCCAAATTCATTACAATTTCCTGCTGAAACTATCTTGGGTTATTTCCGGACCCTTTATTTTCAAACACATGTTCATCTTCATCAAAACAGAGAATGATATTATTTTTCAGTGTTTTTATTGTACAGATTGCTGTCGCACCCAAGGCCGCCCATCAGGGGTGGGACACAACAGCATTAGGCACTGTATTCCCACGCATAAAGACAGTATTCATGCCCTGAATACAAAAGAAAAGAACAGAGGAGGAGTGGAAAGAAAAGATAAATCATACAAGCAATGTGGCCAGGGTGGTAACCCCAGCCATACATTACAGAGAGAAGGTGGGTGAGGTAATTTCACTTATTGAACCAAGTTCTGTTGGAGAGAGCAAGAGAAGCTTTTGAGTTTACATGATGCACGCCTTCAGGTTTGGGAAATGTACTCACAATGTCACAGCTAGATATAAAATGGAATAATTTATTTAGCCTGGTAGTTAACACACATTTCCAGAGACCATTTAAGGTGAAGTGGGGAGGGAAGTTGGGAATTATAAATTATTGTAATAACCATAAATCCAATGTTGTGTTCAGTCCATGATTTTTCAGAATCTAGCAAAATTATAAATTCAGCAATGAACTCAGAAACACACTCCAAAAACATTGCCAAACTTGTCCATTTCATCCTCACCCATAACAATTTTACATTAAGCAGAAAACACTTTGCCCAAACCATGGGAACAGTCATCTTTACCAGGAAGGCTCCTCAATAATGCCAACCTCTTCAGACGCCCCCTTGAAAGAACAATTTCTGAATATATATTCATCATGAAACTAGTAATATACTTGAGAAATCATGGATGACATTTTCATCCTCTAGACAGATGACCTAAACATCTCCACAACTTCAACAACCAACTCCCATCCACTAAGCTTTCTCTAGAACAAATTATTCTCAATCTAGGGGCCGCTGAGCAGGCTTCACGGGGCCCATCAAGCAGAGCTGGCATTAGACTTGCTGGAATCCAGGGCAGAAAGCCAAAACCCCACAACTTGGGGCTGAAGCTCAGGTTGGCAAGCCCACCACCCATGGCTGAAACTGAAGCCTGAGCAACCATTGTCAGACAGATGCAAAACTGCAGACATATCTCCATTTGTACTATAATCAACACTCCCCACAATAAACCTTTCAAGGTCCCAATAACAACTATGTGGGTGAAGTGAGACAATCACTTTGCTCTCCAATTAACTTACACAGAACAACAATAGAAGACAAAAACCACAGCAACACCCAGGAGGGAACATTTTTCACAGAAGTGATCACTCTATATCTGACCTATCTGTCCTCATCCTCAGAAGAAACCTGGACAACACCTTCAAAGGACACATGCAGGAACTTAAATTCATAATTTTGCTAGCTACTAACATCATAGTCTGACTAGATATTTATGATTCATTACAACAATATATAACCCACTAAACACATCGACAGCTTCTCCCTCCCCATTAAGAGCAGTTAACAGGCCATTTCACCTGGAATGGTCCCTTGAAATATGTGTTAGCTATTTAGGATAAACAATCTGTTCTGCCTTATATTTAGCTGTGACACTTTAATAACATTTCCCAGACACGAAGAAGAGTTCTGTGTAGCAAAAACCTTGTCCCTCTCACCAACAGATGTTGGTCCAATAAAAGATATTACCTCACCCACTTTGTCTCATTAATACTTTGAGACCAACACAACAACAAAACCACTGCATACAGCCATACATAATGTTAGTTCTGTAGATGGATGGGTTGTTTACATGTTTGCTTTATATATTACCAAAAACTGTTTTAGGTGGACTTTTTTGGGGAAAAGTAGCAGTTGGAGCTAAAGTGGATGAGAGGAAGGGACTTTTGGTGTTGGATAGGGAACAGGAAAGAGAAAAAAAATAGGCAAGAGGGAGAGAGGAGAGGAAGAGGGAAAAGAGAAACAGAAGAACAATGGCCGGAAGAGTGAGGGTGGACAGCTGAAGGATTGCAGTGGCAGGAAGGAGTGGAAAGACACATGAAGAAAAACTACTAATCAATAGCAATACAGCAAAGGAAAAGAAAAATCCGGAGCCTAAGTTTTACAGCTGAGTGAATGATGACAGGAGGCTGGCAGGCTCCTCTTGACTACTTTGCTATCTGTTCTATGGAAGAAAGGCTGCTGAGTAGGATCCTCAGAGTATAATTGTGGGGGGAAAAAGGTTACTGGGAATACCTATTCTTTGCTATTTTGCCTCTGTGGAGACACACTTTTGGAATACATGTGCCCTGGGCAGCCAAGAGCAACAACAGTAACACCAGTGTAGACAAAGTGAAGAGACCTGCCAGACTTTTAACCATTACATCAGCAAGACCTGGGCAAAGCTGCTCTTTTGAATGCATTTGCCTGGTGACGGCAACAGTGAAAAACTTGGGGGAGGGGGAAAGGCTAATATAGACACACCCATTGAAGTAAACAACTACTGATCTATTCATAAGAGTATAATCTAACCATCAGTAAGATTTGCAAAATTAGGCCTAAACAAAACACATATGAGGATTCATATTCTGTTTATGAAAGTCCTTAAATGAGGGAAGCCACACAGATGTCTCTGAACATTGCACAAACTAGCATCATGTCATATATATATAACAATAATACAAATAACTGAATAAACAGAGCAGGAAGAATATATATTCCTTGACTGGAATAGATAGTTTAGAAGAGGGGATTTTCTGAACTCCTCTTGCTCTCCCAAATAAATCACTGTCCAAGTAAACAATTATAGTCTTTTTTACGATTATGTTTAGAATGAGCAAATGACTGAAAACCTTTCCTCCTAATATGGGAAAGGAATAAAATAAAGAAGGTAGTATGAATTACCAGTTCAGTCTTTAAATCTTCTATTATGGCTCGCTCTTTCTGTAGTTCTTGCATCAGGTTTGTCACTTTCTGCTCTGCACTTTCTCGAAGACTCATTTCCTCATCATACTTTGCCTTAATATCTAGTTAAGAATGAAGTTATGCAAAAGATCATTGATTCAGGTTTTAAATTAAGAGAAGAACAGACTGCATAATAATTGTGTATACTTACCCACAATTTCAGTGGCCAGTTGTGCAGCTTTTTGCTCAAACAGGTCTTTCATCTGCTTAATATTAAAATTTTCTACTTGGGTCTCTTCCAGTTTCTGTTCTAATGATTCTAGCTCAAAAAGAGTAATATTTATTGAAAAAACTAAAATCAGAGCATTACAAATGAGTAGTTCACCAAAGCTCACTTAACTTCAATTCACTTCAATAGAACTGTTCATATACTTAAAGTTAGAGCATGTGCTCAAGTGTTTTGCTGGAACAGGCCAGTGATCATAGTGTTTTGCAGGGTTGAACTCAGAATCTAGCTAATCGGTGGAAATCAGTTTATCCGTTTTGATCATTTTTATGCACTGCTGATTTCTGAGCCCTGAGGTGAAATCAGAAGTTATTTAATGAGGATCAGCCAGAGATTGCACATGTGTGTAAAAGCTGATATTCCATGAATGCCTCCATGCTAAAATAACATGGAACAAAAAAATTATAAACATGCAGATTTTTTTTTTAAAAAGTGTTTTCTTTGGCAGCAAGCACGAGAGACTGGCACTGAAGACAACACAATGAGCATTGACAATTGTTGTAATTCAAATGTCAACAATCACTCTGTCTCTCTCAGCACAAAGGCTGTTTAGATATTAACATTATTAAGGCCGTGTTCAAAAATCAAAACCATGATCAGAGGTACTTTTATGGTCATCATAATTTCACCTCCTTTATCCTAAAAATGATGGAACTAATCAACTTCTAATATTTCTTTACTCTAAAAATGCACAAAGCAACCTTATTGTGTCCTTATAGACTTATTGAAAAAAAAGTAGGCAAGAGAAGATGTTACATAATTGCACCATTGTTAGCCTTTCACTATAGGAAACAGTATTTTTATCAATAAGTTTCACTAAATTTTTCTAACACCCAGTATTGTAGTATTTCAGTGCAATATAGAAACATTGCTATTAAAATATTTCTCACCTGTAGATGCAGCAGTGGTCACTCCATCAGGTTTAGATTCCTTAATTAAGAAAAGGAAAAATGAAGAATAAATGTGTCACTAGATAGTAAAGGTAATAACTACAGTTTTAATAGAAGACATTTTCTAAGCATTTGAAAGAATTCCATATTTAAAGTCTCTAGAAAAGTTACGAAAATAGACAGGTGCTTCAATACTGCAAAACAATTTAGGACAGAAAAGGCCAAGAAGACTTTCCATCCTTTTGAATCACTTAACTATCATACTTATGCAGAACAGCAAAACTCCAATGTTAACTAGCTTTCTGTTACACTGAAATCTGCCTCTATACCATACATTTTGTTATATGCAGGATTTTGTAAAAGAGGACCAACAGCTAAGGAAGGAAAGTCAGATTTTCCCAAAAGTGTCAAGAAAAACTATTATTTAATTCTTTACCTAGAGCAAAATTTACTTCTAATGCCTATTTCCGAAGTTTGTAAAATTCAATACTGGAGTAACTCTATATATGAAAATAAATTCAAGCTCAATTGTTTCAGGAGGCAAGTTCAATAAGGTGCAAGAGGCTTCAGGTAACTTTACTTTGGCAGGCGTTTTTGAAGAAGGTCTTTAAGATTATACTGCACTGACATTTTCAGAAAAGCTTCGAAAGCAATACCTCACTGAAGCTTCCCAAATAGATGCAACAATGGTAAAGAGACATGTAAACTGAGCATGGTCTAAATAAGCATACTGAGAGGAAAAATCTGAGTGGAAATTAAAGGGCACGGGTGCTGAACAATCCTGGCACGTTTAACATCCCTTTAACCTTCAGCATATTTACAACTTCAGTATATGTACAACTGATTTTTAAAACCATGCCAGGAATCAAGTTATGAAATTGATTGAATTGGGCCACATGCCTTACAAATGATATTAATCTTCAATGTCAAAGTCAATAATAAACTGCATGTTTGTAAACCTGCTTCAAGTATTTTAAAGCAATTACTTGCTGCTGCTGCACTTTTTCTAATTCTTTCTTCAGCTCTTCTGAGTACCATCTTTCCTCCTAGACACAGGGGGAAAAGTATATTACTGACTCACAATAGAAGCAGCTAGCACATTTCACTATTTGAAACCATGAACTACATTCAAGTAAAATTAATTTCCAACCTTAAGTGAAGCTTGCAAGTCTTGGACTTCTTGTCGGAGTAGTGATATTTCATCGCTGAATAAAGATTCAGGAGTTGAGAAATGGTTAAATCTTGGTTCAATTTTATTAATTAAACTTATGTATGAGTAATAGTTCCGGTTCAGGTTTATTATTAATAAGCTGTATATGGGATGCCTCATATTTAATCAATGTCTTAATACAGTCCCACCTACATAATATTCTTTCAGGACAAGGTTACACTAGGGCTACATCCAAAATTCATTCCTGAGGTAATGTCCCTGTTTCACATAAACTAACTGATACGTCTCCCAATAATCAACAGTGCAGAGATTGAAGCACACCTACAATGGAGCATTCATAGGGTCATTATTCGAAGAAGCAGCACATTTCACAGTACTTGTGATGGGGGTATAACAGATCCCGCGATAAAACACATTTTTTAAAAGGCAACACACTCCAAATTGTACGGAGCATAACTGACCTCATGTTTAGACCATGAAAATAGATAGCTTCAACAACAATATAAAAAGAACACACAGAGAGAAGTGGCAATAAATGGCCTACTATTTTGAACAAATGGAGCAAATAGCTGTCATATGTTCTAAAAATAGCAAGATTTTTCACAACACTTTTCTGATGTGTTTTTAGCTCTCATTCTCTGAAAGAGATGTAACATCCTCTCTGTTTCTTAGAGTACATCTAGAGTGTGGGTTTTTTTGGGGGATACTGGAGGTATCCCAAAAAAACTACGCCACGTCCAGGGAACACATTTGCTCTTCCAATTTTTTTTTTTTTTTTTTTTTTTTGCAGAAGAGCAGACACGATCTTTTGGAATCCCTGTCTTCCTCGTTCCACAAGGAAGAAGGGATCTTCCTAAAGAGGGAGTTTTTCTGAAATTTGGCCCAGTTTAGATGTGCCAAATTTTGGAAAAACCTCTTTTGGAAAAAAAAAAAAAGCGGAAAAGGGTACGCAAAATGCAGAGTGCATTTTGCATACCTTTTTCCGCAAAAATGTTGTAGTCTAGGCATAGTCCTAGTCTCTGGATTAGAACATTAGATGCCACTTCCCTAGAAACAATCTGGCGCTTGAACAGTTGCATAATTAATTTCAGGTGTAACTGACCCTAATAATTTTTAATAACTTTTTTTTTTGCTACATTAAAACCACAATCAGGTATGAAGATAAATTCATTGCTAACAAATTGTCCTTATCACACTTTGAGAATGCTTAAATTAAAAACAGTTGATTGCCTATCACGTTTTACTTAATTTTTTGTTTGTATTTGGGGTGTAGGAGATCCCCAAAGGTTTTGCAATGTAGAACTTTTATTTTTCCCAGTGACTAACATTTAGGTGGTCTAACTGACCCCATTACCTTTATAGTGACTCATTTGGGGGAGTTCGGGGGGAATTTGGCTACACAAAAACCACAACAGGTAAGATAAAACCAATGTTGAAAGATTGTTGAAAATGTTTATTTACATTTTCATGTGCAATGAGGTCTGACAGACAGACCCCAAAACAGTAGAAGGGTTAAATATGCAAATAAATTGATTTAGACTTATATCCTGTGTTACTGGACTATATCAACTAAAGTAAGAGAATTTTAGAATTGCACGATAATATATTAAAATGTTTAGTTGTGTTATACTCCATGTTATTAAAAGTGTAGGTTAGTTCTTCTTTTACCATATAATATCAAGGAGCAATGCTAGGAGACAGTATGCTATCTCATTTGTACTGAAATATGCAGCCATATAATATTTAACCCAAGCAGCAATTCAATGTCCTCAACAGTTATACCAAGTTCAGGCAATGTGCTGAGGTTTAAAACCCTAAAGCTTGCAACTCTCAAATTTCATTCTAAACTCTTACATCCCTAATTAGAATGTCGGGTTTCAACCGTTTAAATGGTTAACTGATAAGCATTCATATCTTCGCCAGCACCCATCAGCTACCAGCCCTGCTCCCAGGGAGCCAGCTGCCACCCTGCGCTGCAGACTCTGCAATATAAGGCTTATACTGCAGAACCCACCGCACAGCTGGCTCCCCAGAAGCAGGGCCAGCAGCCGGGAGCTAGCATGCACTGGGAGCTGGCCTGGCTGGCTTCCGAACTCAATGTGGGGCGAGTTACAGTTGGTGACTGGAAAAGAAGTGTGTTAGAAAAGTGGTGCTCTGATTGAGCCTCAAGTGAAGGACTGAAGGACAGAAAAACGACAAAGAAATGTGAATATGAAAAAGTGAGTGAAGCTTTGTTCTTATGGTTCACACAGCAAAGGGATAAGGGCATGCCTATCACAGGCCCAATCCTGCAAGAGAAAGCTCTGATTTTCCAAAAGGAATTTAATGAAGGGGAACCTGATTTCACGGCTAGTGTAGGCTGGCTTGATCACTGGAAAAAATAATACGGGTTAAGGCAGCTCAGTATATGTGGCGAAAAATTATCAGCAAATCCCGAAGGATTTCTGAAATTTAAAGCAAAATTTCATTGTCTTATCGACAATGAAGGATTATCAGGTGAGCAGATATTTAACTGTGAAGAGACAGACTTAAACTATAAAATGCTGCCTTCAAAAACTCTAGCTTCCCGGGCTGAAGCTTCAGCTCCTAGTTATAAATGAAGTAAAGAAAGAATGACGATTCTAGCCTGTAGTAATGCTACTGGTAACCACAAACTAAGACTCATATTTATTGGAAAGGCAAAAAAACCACGAGCTTTCAAAAACCTAGCACGTACTGCTCTACCAGTTTTGTATAAGAATCAGAGGACTGCATGGATGGATTCAGAAATTTTCCGAGGCTGTTTTTTCAATGCATTTGTTCCTTCAGTAGAACAATTTTTGAAATTGCTAAACCTACCGAGGAAAGCAATCGTCATTGATAATGCACCATCCCATTCTCGTGAGGATGAACTGAGCAGCAGGGATATTAGAGTAATTTATCTTCCTCCTAACATCACCTCATTGTGTCAGCCTACGGACCAGGGTGTGCTTGAAGCATTAAAGAAAAAATATCGTCGTAAGCTTTTAACTACACTCATTGAGGCAATAGATGATGGAAATGGTATGCTAGGTAAGCTAAGGACAGTGAACCTAAAAGATGTTATTTATTGGATCGCACAATCACGGAAAGAGATTGAACCACAAACTCTGGCAAGATCATGGAGAAAGTTACTTTCGGAAGACAAAAATATACAAGAAATGGAACAAGAAAATAGTGATAACCTGCTACCTCTGTTACAACAAATTCCAGGCTGTGAAAAAGTGAATGATGATGATATACAGGAATGGATGGAGAAAGACAAGCAACAAGAACTGACTGACCATGACATAATAGCTCTGGTGAATCGGTATGACAAAGACAAAACAGAGAAAATGAGTCATAGCGAAGGGGTCAAGGCTCTCGAGGTGGCACTGGCTTATGTTGAACAACAAGGGGAGGCAACTGCTAGTGATGTTATGTTATTGAGACGCTGGAGCGACCTCGCCGCAAGGAAGAGAAACAAAGCTGGGAAACAAACTTCAATCACTAATTATTTTAAAGAATATCTTTTGTGTTTTGCCATTCTCATACTGAATGTTCTGTACTCTATTATGTTAGTTGTACTGTAGAATAATTATTAATAAACCTGATTTCATACTTTTTTCCATATTATCCGACATTTTCGTTAATCCGACCATCTATCAGTCCCGTTTAGGTCAGATAATCGAGACTCTACTGTATTGGTATGCAGTGGCAATCTGAGGCCCCAGTCATTATTAAAACATGATAAAAACACTGTACAACAATTCAGGGTCACTAAATAGAAAAAAGAATCTCCAATATCAGGGGTGGACAAGATGCAGCCAGCCCTTTATATCTTGGAAATGCCCAAATAAGAAGGGAACCCCCTTTAATTCCAGCAAAAGATACCACCTCCAGATCAACAGCATTAAAGGAAATCAAATCAATAATATCAAAATGTGAACCCAATTTTCATCTTTTACCAGGCCTGTATCAGCTAACATAGTATTTAACTAACATTTTAATTGTTTTTAGAAATGGGGCATCAAAATTTAAATACTTCACTACATAATTAAGATTAGTAAATGCTTAAATGTAATTAGAAAAACTTAACCCTGAAAGAAAACTATATGCACAAATTAATATTGTTCTACCTTTTTGATGAAGAATGCCCTTCTCCTCCATGACTTGAATCGATGCCAGATTCATGAACTGCTTCATAGTGCTTGAAAAGTTCTTCAGCAGATCCATGAGATTTCATACACAGAGGACAAATAAAGCCCTATTATAAAGGAAAGAAAATTCAACAGTAATTTTTGTCTTTTCCCATCTTTTCATCATAAATCAAGAGATTCACTGGTACCAATTAATAGAAAAAATAAAATGTAAGAGAGTAGTTATCTTAAAATATAACATTTAACTAATTCTCTGACATTATAAAGTAGAGAAGACTAGAAAAGGATAAAATAAACACCCTATTTCACTATGTTGTGTTGCTTTAGAGTAAAACGGTACCCTATTGCTAAATTGAATTCCTAGGACTAGTACACAGAATTATAATAAATTAGAAGAAACAATATAGCATCAAAGGACTCCGTCATTATTTTAAATGTTTCAAGAAAGGATGTGTTTAAAAGGCACTTTCACAAAGTTTTTTTGTTTAAGAGAGTTCTGTTACTTTCAAAGATTTTTCCTAACATGGAGATCTTTCAAGAACCACATTCATAGTAATGAGACTGAATAAAAACACTGCAGAGAAGAGCCAACCACAGACTCCAGTCAGCAGGGTCAGAAGCAGCCAACGATGGGGCTGCTGCACTGGGGGAGAGAGTAAAATGGGGCCCTGACAAGGTCATGCCCCCAATAATCCTCTGGACACAGAGCCGTGAAGGAGAAAGGGGGCACTAAGATTTAGATGCAGCCAGTCTCCCCACCTCCTTCTTATGTGAGCTTGGGAGAACACAGCAGAGAAGAGCCAACCAGAAACAACAGCCAGCAGAAGCAAAAGCAGACAATGCAGGGATCTAGGGATATTCAGAGAACTTTCTGAGATGGGGACCATCTACTACTCTGTTTGTACAGCATAACAGACCTCCCACTTGGTTAGGCGTTAGGTGCTACCAGAACAAACATGTTAATAATAAATAATAAATATAATAATGACAATGGCTTACTAGCCAGACATGTGTTTGAATCTGCAATGCTAATACTAGGAAAAATGTCTCTGTGTCTTGCAAAAGTGAGCAAATCAACTAACAGAGGGGTAGCCGTGTTAGTCTGAATCTGCAAAAGCGACGAGGAGTCCTGTGGCACCTTATAGACTAACTGAAGTGTAGGAGCATAAGCTTTCGTGGGCAAAGACCCACTTCGTCAGATGCATGACATGCATCTGACGAAGTGGGTCTTTGCCCACGAAAGCTTATGCTCCTACACTTCAGTTAGTCTATAAGGTGCCACAGGACTCCTCGTCGCTTTTGCAAATCAACTAAGTCAGTGATGGACAACTACCTCATGCAAATCAGACCTGTTTAGTCTAAAGAATTTGACAACAACCTTTTAAAATCAAGATGATCCACTGTAAATTCATGCAGCCTTGCTCTCCTTAGAATGTCTCCCTCCCACTGCCTCAGGCTTGTCTATACTCAAGTTAAATGATTGTCATGATGTGCCCTGGAACAAACATTAGTGGTCTGCCCAGACTAACCTGTGGCAGACAAGTTAAAATACCTCAATCTAACTGACAATCTATTAACTCCATGTAAAAAACAACAAGCTAGACAAACCTTGTGTGTGCTTGGTAAGATGTGACGCAGAGGCCCATTTGTGGTTACTATTCTGTGTACTCCTGGGGAAATTCTGTGGCACTGTGCACCCACAGAAAATGCCTGGTACCTCCCTCCCGAATTTCTGTGCTTCCCTGCACATTCGTCCTGGTTCACTCTGTGCCTCCGACCGAGGTCACAAACAATCACTTCTCCAGGTCCTTCTTCCTCATGAATTAAAGAGGATCCATAGTAGAGGAGATGGAGGGCAGGTAGTAGAAGAGAGGTAGGGACCATACATTCCAAAGAACTCCAGTTCCAGGAAAATAACCTCCTTTTTCAAATGATAGTCCCTATTATATTCCAGGATGGGGGCAGAGCAGAGACAGCATCACTCACTCCCCCGCCCCCAGTCCCTAATTGGCCTGGCAGCGGAGGAGCAGCAGGGCCCCTGCGGACCGGATCTACCTGCTTAGCAGGCCGGATCCGGCCCGCGGAGGCCCTTTTTCCCATCCCTGATGTAGCAAGATATCCATTTAGAGAATCTCTAGATACAGATGTTGTGTCCTCTGACTCTCTTTGCTATGGTGAAAAAACTGCTTTTTGAATTTGATTGGTTTGGTTCACCATATTTAAAAGGTCCATGCTTGTTGATCATCAAGGAAAATGTATTCTTGGATCTTCAGCAAAAGTGTGCAATGTCAGGAAAAACATAGGCAAGTGAATGGATTGGTTACAATGAAATTCCACATCTATTTCAGGGATAAATGTGGAAGGTAGTTACAAAGAAACCTTAGAATCACAGAGTTGGAAGAGACCTCAGGAGGTCATCCAGATCAACTCCCTCCTAAAATCATCCCAGCCAGGACTTTGTCAAGCCAGGACATGACCACCACCTCCCTAGGTAACTCATTCCAGTGTTTCACCACCCTCCTAGTGAAATAGTTTTTCCTAATATCCTACCCAGACCATGCCCACTGCAACTTGAGACCATTGCTCTCATTCTGTCATCGGTCACCACTGAGAACAGCCTCTCTCCATCCTCTTTGGAACCCCCCTTCAGGTAGTTGAAGGCTTCTATCAAATCCCCCCTCACTCTTCTCTTCTGTAGACAAAATAAGCCCAAATCCCTCAGCCTCGCCTTATAAGTCATGTGTTCCAGCCCCCTAATCATCTTTGTGGCACTCTGCTGGTCTCTCTCCAATGCATCCACATCCTTTCTGTAATGGGGGGCCTAGAATTGGATGCAGTACTCCAGATGTGGCCTCACTAATGCCAAATAAAGGGGAATAATCACTTCCATAGATCTGCTGGCAATGCTCCTAGAGTGTATGGAGGGTCTGCTATAATGCCTCCCAATTTGTCAACTGTCATGGAATGGACTAGGCCTAGAAGCCTTCAGCTTCATCCTGCCTCGGAAAAGAGCAAAGGAGAGGTCTTCCAGGTGACCTAGAATGGCTGCCAGGGAAGCCCATCGGGGGCAGGGCCATGCAAAAGGAGCAGCAGAGACAGAGCAATCAGTTGCTGCCTAGAGCAGGAAGAGGGAAAACTGGGTTCCTAGCTTGCTGGGAGAGCAACAGGACCATGGACAGCTCAGCTCAAACAAGATTACAGGTGGCTACAGAAGACTGGGATGGGAGGAAGTGAAGGAGCTCCTGGCTGGTTGTGGGGCTGGACGAGGACTGAACCAGAGCCTAGTCAGATCAAGCAAGGGTACTGTGATAGGCCCAGCTGGTCTGATTAGAGGATGCACCCAGAGAGGGTTGCCAAAAAGAACATATCAACTGAGGGTGCCATGCTGGGCCCCTATTAGGCTATTACAGGAGGGCAGTGTCTCCCAGGAGAAAACTACCACCAGAAGTTATAGACTATTTATCCTGGAAGCGGTTTTCCTTGTTCCACCTGCAGCTAATGTGCAAAACTCAGCAAGAGAGCTGAGTTAGTGAAAATCCACCAAAGAAACCATCAGACTAGGGAAAGAAAGAATGCTTGTGAGAGGTGCAAACCCCATTATACCACTCCTTGCTGATGTGACAGCTACAAGAAAGGTGACTTTCATGGAAGAGAGGTTCACTGAACAAGTAGGAAAAGCTCTCTGAGAATGAGATTCAGGTCCCAATGGGGAGGGACCTTCTGAGTAGGCAGGAGAGTTCTTATTAAGTCTTTCCAAAATCTATTGGTTAGTTGGTGGGTGTTAGAAAATTAAGTAGCCCTGAGCAGATGGGATGTTATGAACTGACCGCCACTAAGTGTACTCACGAGGAGCTGATAGACAGATCTTCTGTCTTTAAAGACAGAATACAGTTAAGATTAGCAAAAACTGCCTTAGTCTCTGGTAGGATGCTTCTCTGTTGCATCCAAGATGAGAAATGTTTCCATTTAGTAAGGTAACATTTCCGTGTGGAGTCTTTTCTACTGTGAGACAGGATGTCTCACATGGCTACGCTGACTACACAATACAGAAAATTCAGGACAGTCCCGAATTTCAATTTCCTGTCCCAGTGCCCCCATAAACACTGAAAATGTCCCAGAAACAGCAGCGCAGCTAGAAGCTGTTCCGCACTACTGTTTCCCCTCCCTCTCCCTCAGGGGAACACAGATGTGCAGGGACCTTCTGTCATGGTCATGAGAGATGGCCAGCAGCCTGGGGACTAAGGAGCTAACTGTTCCTAGCCAGGTAGCAGTCAGCCAATAGAAATGCAGATAGGGATTTTCAAACCGAGACAAAGGAATTTTGGGGTTTTCCCTCCTTTGTCTCTGGGCCAGTTTGCTCTAGATACTGAGGGAGACAGAAGACGTATCTCTCCAAAAAAAGACTCTTCATAATATGTAAGTAGGGTAAAGTTTAGATAAATCCATTAATTTAGATCAGTGGTCCCCAACCTTTTGGGGCTGCCGGGCGCCTGGGGGCGGGGCCACTCACTTTTGCGCGTATGGGGGCAGGGCCACTCACTGGCCACATGACTGGGGGCGGGGCCAAGCATGCGCCACACGCCCGAGGCCGGCAGCGGCATGTGCAGCGATCCCGGGCAGGGACTGCCCAGGTTCCGCGGGGCCAGGGCCGGCAAGGGCACGCGCAGCGCACCCAGGGCCGGGGCCGGCCATGCGCCCGGGGCTGGCACCTGCCGCACACCCGGGGGCGGGGCCAGCCCAGGTTGCTCCGCGGGCGCATGTAAAGGGCCCGGCTGGCGCCATGGCGCCTGTGGGCACCAGGTTGGAGACCACGGGTTTAGATAAATGAAAAGATCACATAATTAGCTTTGCCTTTAATGATTAGTTTATGAGCTAAACTGCACATTGTGTACTAAATATTGTCAAGTTTAGCTGGTATCTTCAAATATAATCACCAAAATAGTGTGTACAGAATGCATATACAACTTAAAATGGCATTTACCTTCTAATAACCCAACTGTCATACGTTATTTGACTTGTAAAATAAAACACATCTGATTTAATGAAGGCCAGGGTAATTGACTAGTCTATTGATTTACTTAGTGAATTAGACTACTTATAAAAGACTGGATGGAAACTATTTAATTTATTAAAGTCCAGATAATAAAAGTAAGGTATTTGTTTATCACATTATGTTCCCAAAATCAGCACATCAGATAGTGGATTCAGTAGTTGTACTAAATGAGTATTTAGTTGAAAAAGATCTTCTCCTCTTGTGATTCTTCTCTTGAAAGCAAACATTTACACCCAACTACCATCCTAATTTGCCAGAAAATTTTGATTTTAAAAATCAATTTTAATCAATTTGTACTTATTTTTACAAAGAGAAGTGGATTCTCATTTGATGGCAACCATTAAAACATATTGATCTGCAACTAAATATAGCCTTTACATTACATATGGGGCTGGGCTGTTTGGTTTGTTTATTGTTTTGACTAATTACAAGGACATACGTTTATATGCTTACTTTACATTTATTCAGATTCTTAAATTTTACATAGTTAAAATAGTGAATGATACATTTCTTATTTACTAGATGATTAATTTTTACTTGCTATTCATATTAAGCTCTATTTGTATGGAAATTAAATTAAAATGCACAAAACCAACATTTCAGTATTTTAAAATTATTATTACATCAAACTACTTTCAGTGTGGCAAACAAATAAGAAAAAATTATCAAAGCAAGTTTTACATTTAAAATAAACAGTCTTGCTAAAAAATGGAAGTATTAACTGTAGTTACTGAACTTATTTTTTCTGATCACCCAGTGCTTCAAGATTTCAGGTGCAACAGAACATCCTTTCTCAGTTTTTAATCACAGATCAGAAAAGGGGAAACAAGATTTCTTGCATTTTCAGCTCCCCATTTGTTTCTTGACTTTATATGATTTAGTCATCACTCTGAAAAGAAAATATTCTCTCAGCACCTGCAAAAAAGGTTACTGCTGTTAAGCAGGTGTAGAGCTGCAACAAACTCTAGTCCCAGGTGCTTAGCTAGTGACTTCCATCAGTGCAATGGCTTAACTTGCTTGAAAGCTCAGTCACAAACACGTACTGCTTAATACTAGTTTTGATATTTTAATAGATACGTTTAAACCTTAACATAAGCATCCATTTCAAATTTTATGCTTTCAATATTTTTGGAAGTGAACCCTGTTTAATTTAAATTAAAAAAAATCTAAATCTTTTATTTTATCCACCCTGCTACTTGCTTTCTAAATTATTCCAAATTCCCAACATTCATTTCCATGGTTCTAGTACACTCAGTAATAGATCTGAAGTTTGACTTAAAATGTAGGGTTCATAAGAAAGACACACACACCTCAACTGGGCCGCTGCTAATTGCAGAGCAGTGAAGTGCATTCCCAAGGCTTCGGATATAGTGTGCTCCAGCACCCACTGGGGATCCCTTATTCCCATTCCTGCCAACCCTGGGAGGCAGGGAGAAGTGATCCCCAGCAGGCTACAGGGAAGTTTTGGGCCTGTTTTCTACTCACTGCCATCATAGTGCACACTGCAAGAGAGCTCCAGAAGATGCAGTCCGACAGGAGGAGAGTAAATGCCAGAGAACAGAGCAAGAACCAAGAGGCTGCCTTTCAGGTGGGAACAGCAGGACTTCCAGATAAGCCCCAGTGATGGGGGCAAAACCCCCAATATCATAGCTGCAAGAAGTCACCTCCTGCCTGTCAGCTTTGCTGCCTACTCTGGGTAAGCATTGTGCAGCAGGAAAAAGCTAGAGTGACACTGGCGCTGGAGGAGGAGGAAGGGGGCATGTATTCAGTAATGACACTTGTGGTATATTGTGCTGACTGCCTGCAGCACTAGCTCCTCTGTCACCAGGAACTGCAGGATACATTCAGAGGACTTACAGTTCCTGAGTCAAGTTGGGGCTATGTGTACATAGGAAACCAATAGGATGACTCAGACCCTAAATGCCAGATTAACATGGGCTTGGACCCTACATTCTGCAGGGTCTTGGAACCGTGAGTTCGAGCCCTAGGTTAGCACATTTGCAGAATAGATGCAAGAGGAGCTTCGCTTGAGCCTAGACTCAGTCATGGGCTTAAATTGTGGTGTAAACAGAGCAAAGACTAATTTTCATAAAATTGTCTCTTTTGTATATTTGGAGAGAGGAGTAATAACCAAACCATATCTCGTACAATAGCTATAATATTCCTCCTGAAACATTTACCACTGGATAAATATATTTAAAAATGTACGCAATATTTTAACTCCCTAAAGACAACCAAGGAAATCTCAAATAGATTTGACATTTCTTCATTCCATGTTTACACATCCAGTAAAGATTCCATTTGCCATTAAGCATGCAATGTTTTGGCATTGGAAACTCTTAAAAACTCCTGTAGCTGATATTTCTACACAGTCTGGGATTTGCTCTTTGGACAGAGGGAAAAGAATCCCAAAGAAGTTGAGTAAAAGATAGGGATGTTAAAAATCCTGTATTAGGGTAGCCATGTAACTACTGAAAATCTCAGCGATTACGCAGCTACCCGTGCTGTGGGCTCTACAGTAGAAAGCTTAGAGGCTCCAGCAAAGCCTTCCCAGGACTGGGGCCGCGAGGCTCTTGCCCACCCAACTCCCAGAAAAGAGGCTTTGCTGCTCTGTAACCCGGTGACAGTGAAGCCGCCTCCCCTGGAGCAGTTATTTGGTTGTTCTCTAAGGGTATGTCTACACTTGCACCCTCTTTTGAGAGAGGGGATGTAAATATAGACATTTGAAACTGCAAATGAAGATGAGATTTAAATATCCTACACTTTATTTGCATAATTGCGTCCAGCCGCTATTTCAAAATAGCGCTATTTCAAAATAACAGGCGCTGTTTAGACACAGTTATTTCGAGAGAAAACCCTTCTTTCAAAATAACCCTTATTCCTAATAAAATGAGATTTAGCAGTTATTTTGAATGGGTTTTCTCTCAAAATAACTGCGTCTAAACAGAGCCTGTTATTTTGAAATAGCGCTATTTCGAAATAGCAGGCGGACGCGATTATGCAAATGAAGTGCGGGACATTTAAATCCCGGCTTCATTTGCAATTTCGAATGTCTACATTTGCATCCCTCTATCGAAAGAGCGTGCAAGTATAGACATACCCTTGCATCCCTAGTAAAGGATGGTGCTTGTAATGCCTAAACTTCACCAAATGCAGTTGTCTCCATGGAAACAGTACAAGCTACCTAATCAGCTTTAGAAAGAAGTCTTACCACAAGATCTCTAACAGAAAATCCTGCCTAAATGTATAGCCAAATTTTTCAGACAGTTGAAATTCAGCAGTGATTACCTAGTTGAATTTCCAGGTGTTCTGTCATCCTCTCAACTAGTAGCCATTTGAAATAACTAAAATATCAGATTCATTTAAAGATATAAAATATGTAAAATAACTAAAATATCAGATTCACTTATCTGCTTCAATTACCTTTGGTAAATGAAACAGCCAATCATTCATTCATTTTCTGATATAGCTGTAAAACTAATCTGAAGTTTTCAAAATAAATCACATACAGTGTATATCTTCAAAAAATGAAACCTACACCTCTCTGAGTTGTAAAGAATTTGTATTAAGGTTATGACAATCAACAAGAACGTACTTTTATGTAGAAAACCATGATTAAATTGAGTCTTCCTGACTAGTGCTTTAACTCATGATTTAAATCAATCTGATATAAATCCAATCCACCCTGCCACCATGGGTCAGCCAAAAGTCCACCTTGCCCATTATCCTGCCATCCAACAGTGGCCAATGCCAGGTGCTTCAAAAGGACTGAACCGAATAGGGCAATCATCAAGTAATCCATCCCTGTCATCTAGTCCCAGCATCTGAGGCTATGGCTAAACTGCCGGAGGGGAGGGGGGTTCGGAACAAGATATGCAAATTATGCTCACATCTGCATATCATCTTTCGATTCTTTTTGCAGAAGAGATTTTGCAGATATTTAGCCCTGTGTAGATGGGACCAAATGTCGGGGAAAAAACTTCTTTTGCAAGACCCCTTATTCCTCATAAATCGAGGTTTGCAGGGTCTTGCAAAAGAGGGTTTTTTTCTGACATTTGGCCCCGTCAACACGGGACCAAATACCGGCAAAACCTCTCCTGCAAAAAGAATCGGAAGCGAGCTTGATTTGCATATCTTCTTCCGAAAAACCTGCACTGTAGCCGTAGCCAGACAGAGGCATAAGAACTTCCAGGGCATGGGGTTGCATCCCTGACCTCCTCACCTAATAATCACTGATGAACCTATCCTCTATAAACTTATCCAATTCTTTTTTTAATCCAATTTTAGTTATGGCCTTCACAACACCACCCTGGCAATGAGTTCCACAGGCAGACTGAATTGTGTGAAGAAGTATTTCCGTTTCGTTTCGTTTCGTTTGTTGCCTGCTCCCTATCAGTTTAATTGGGTGATCCCTGGTTCATGTGCTATAGAAATGAGTAACACTTCTCTATTCACTATCTCCTCACCATTTACGATTCTTAAGACCTCTATCGTATTCCCCCCTCAGTCACCTCTTTTCTAAGCTGACCAGTTGTAGCCAGACACGAACCCCATCTTGTTTCCCGCCCCCCCCGCCAGAGAGCAAGAGAAAGGCAGTCAGCCTTTGATGCCCTGGGAACGCAGGTGTGCTGCCTGTCCCTGACTCTACCATAAACAGAAACCAGACAGTAAATGGGCTAGCTGACGACCCGGGGCCTCCCATTGCCCTGATCGCTAGTACCAGTAATTGACACGCCTGCACTGTCCCAGAAGAGGAATCTTCGCCCATCATATACCAGAGGTGCCCATTGTCTTCATTTTCCCAGGTGTGAATTATGCTTTGCACCCTTTGTGGGAAACTTGGTGTTCAAAGCCATTTTTCCTAATTGGCCACTTGAGACCAGGAAGACGCCTACGTGACCCAAGGGGTATAAAGAGGGCTTAGTAGCCCACCCCATTTGAGCTCCAATCATCTATATCTGCTGGCAGGTATTGATTGTCTCCCGAGGTCTGTGGGACGCCCAACCTTGTCCTACTTCTTCCCGAGGGATTGAGAGAAAGACGCTGGCCACGCCAAGTCTGGAACGCAGGGGTGAGAATGTATACCTGCTAGATGTCTATTTTGCATGCATTTAATAAGAGCTCAGAGAACCAAAAGGGTTTCATGGTACCTGTAAGTGACTTATTATTGTAATTTCTGTCCTGTCCTTTGTAGTGGCTGTGTTACCTGTAACACAGCAGTAGCATTTAAGAGCTAAGTTTACCCTGTAACAATAAAATAGTAACTGTTTAAGCTTTAACCTGACTCCTTCAGTTGCTATAACAGAACCAAGCACAATTTAAAAGAACTTCAGCTGGTCATAAGGGACTCACTGCCCTGACCGTCGGCTGACACCAGTACCAACCTTTTTCTCTCTTCTCATATGGAAGCTGTTCCATACTACTTATTTCTGTCACACTTCTTTGTACCTTTTCCAATTCTAATCTATCTTTATGGAGATGGGACAACCACAACTGAATGCAGTACGCAAGATGTGGGTTTACCATGGATTTCTAAAATGGCATGATATTTTCTGTCTTATCTATCCCTTTCATAGTGGTTCCTAACACTGTAGCTTCTTTGACTTGCCACTGGAACTTGACCAGTATTTTCGAAGAACTATCTATGACAACGCCAAAATCTGTTTTCTGTCTTCAATCATAACCGCTAATGGTAATTTAGAACCCATTATTTTATATGTAAAGTTCAAATGTAGTTCAAAGTTACTTTGTAGATATGAACAATAAATTTCTTCTGCCATTAATTACCTAGTAACCCAGTTTTGTGAGAGCTCTTTGTAGCTTTGTAGACAGCTTTGGACTTATCTATCTTGAGTAATTTTGTACTATCTACAAACTTTGCCACCTTGCTATTTATCTCCATTTCCAGATCACTTATGCATATGTTGAGCACTGTTCCCAGTACAGATCCTTAGAGAACCCTGCTACTTATTTCTCACCACTGTGAAAACTGACCATGTATTTCTACCCTTTGTTTCTAATTTTTAACCAGTTACTGATCTGTGAGAGGACCATCCTCTTGAGCAAAGTAAGCAGGCATGGGAGAAGTCTTTTGGTAAAAGACCTTGTCAAACATTTTCTGAAAATTCAAGCACACTATATCAACTGGATAACTCTTGTTCCCATGCTTGTTGACAACCTCAAAGAACTCTAATAGATTGATTCTCAGCTGGCATCTTAGCCTAACTTTAAACCACTACAGCAGGCTTTGACTGGTGAGGCATAATCTCCCTTTACAAAAGCCATGTTGGCTCTTCACCAATTAAACTTATTTAATTTATTTAACTTATTTAATTTATTATTAAACTTATTTTAATTTAGTGAACTTATTTAACTTTTCATTCTAGTCCTTATTGCAGTTTCAACCAATTTTCCTGGGATGGAAGGTAGGCTTACTGGCCTGTAATTGCCAGGATCTCTTCTGGGAAGCCCTTTTTTTAAATTGTGTTCCATTAAAAATCCACCAGTCATTTGGTACAGAGTAATAGTTTATATACCACAGCTAATAATCCTGTAATTTCATATCTAAGGATTGAAACCATGGATGAATACCATCTGCTCCTGGTGACTGATTACTGTATAATGTATCAATTTGGTCCAAAGCCACCTCTATGGACACTTCATCTCGGACAGTTGCTTAGACTTGTCACCTAAAAAGAATGGCTCAGGAGTGGGAATAACCCTCAAATCCTCTGCCATGAAGACTGCCACAAAATATTCATTTAACTTCTCTGTGATGGCTTATCTCCCTTGAATGCTACTTTATTTAGGTACTTTGATCCTCCAGTAGCTCCACTGACTGACTGACAGGCTTCCTGCTTCTGATGTATTTTTTTTAAAATGTGCATCTTTCATATACATTTGTACTCTGCAAAGACAGAAGTATTCCTGACTTGACATGTTTGTGGTCAGAGAAGATATATAAAAATTACACTTACTTAACATACATGCACCCTGCTTTCATTAAATATCTCATGAATTTAATTTTCTAACAAAGGCAGTTCCTATTACTTTTTACTCCTGGAAGCACTGTAAAGTCAATGCAGCACAGCAGAAAAGAGAACTAGAATCTATTTTGAAAGCACTTAAAAACATAATCCTTAACAAAGTTCTTCTCGTAGAGTTTGCATTACTGGTAATAAGGCATGAGCCAGAAACAGCTGAGTTTGAATTTCAAATACTAGGTTGGGTGTGCAGCACTTGCCAATTAGAAGGAAGTCATCCTTTTACTTGTCAGTGACTCACTATGAAGTAATTGACAAAAAACATACACTGTATTCTTAAGCCATTTTCAGAATATAACCACAAGTTAAGCAAGAAACCTACTAATTTATACATGTAGCTACATTGTTCAACATTCAGACTATTTAAGTTCCAGGCTATTAAATTCAATCACTCAAGGTCTGATTACTTCAGACATGCCAAAGGTAAGTGTTAATTTACCAAGCATGTATTAGGAAGACACTTGCATTCTACCTGAAAAGCATGGCAGACATAGGCCTTACTTTATTTAACATAATCATCAATACAGGACATAAAGAATAATTTTCACAGGAAGGGCAGCCAATTTCCTAATCAAATGCAGCACCTGGTGCCAGTTGATAATTAGGAATAACAGAGTTCATCTCTTGCTGGTCCATGGATCTATTTGGCCATATGTCATACAACAATAAATGAGCATGCAGTTGATCCTTATCCCAGTCGGTGAGTTTCACTGTCCTGAGACATCACAATCCTCAGACTGCCCAGTCACAAAAGAGCACAAAGATCACTTCCCCAAATTTTGTTGCCAACTGGCTGTATGTTTCCCTTGCAGGACTGTCCTACAAGTACTCAATGTTGCTAAAAACCAATATATAATAAAGTAACTTAAATTACAACATTTCAACCATAGTATAAACTTCCCAAAGGAGAAATAAGAAAAACAAAAATACAAAAAAAACAAACCCCACCATACAACTTCATTCAGTTCACACCACTGAAACAATCAAACTCTTCACACACTGGCAAAAGTGATGCTGGAAGAAGAGAAGCCAAAGAATCCTCCCTTACCCTCCAGTCTCATTTAATAAGTGGAGAAAAGCCCAATCCCCAAAATCTTAGATTTTCTTAAAGATCAGAAGGGGACCAATCAGTGGCTGCTATTTGCTTGTGAGTACAAGCTTCCCTAGGCAGCCCTACAGGAACAACCTGAGATAGTAACAGGAACAGCTAAGGCAGTTCCCCAGTTTGCAGATACCCATCTATGTGAAATAAGGCTCACCTGGCCACTGTGATCTTCCTAGAACATAACAGAAGTAGAGAAAAACACATTAGCTAGGTTAATCCCAGGGAAAAGTATCCTCAGTGTTCACCAGTGCCAATACCTGGAGTCAAATGCTATAATTTTCTTTGCTGCTCCGTAATGCAAATAGGTCCACCTGTATATCAAACCATATGGCCATCAGAGGGCCAAAAATCACCTAGTCCTATTCCCATTCTTCTACAGCAGTTCTGTTTTCCCTGAATGGAAATAATTTTTCTTACAGCAGACATTCACTATTTCCGAGAAAAGGTAGAACCTGGTGGCTTGGGGTTGTTTCTCTCCCAGAGGGAAGATGGGAATGAAGAGAAGTGATTGCACCTTTCTGATGATTTAGGCACATGACTGTCATGCAACTGATAGCTTCATTACCTGATGTCCATGGGCTTTGAAGAAAAAATGACTCAATTTAACCAGAGGATTGATTGCCATTAAATTAACACCACACTGAAGGATGAAAGATTTGTTAAATATACTTTTAAACATAAGAGCTACTTAAACAAAAAGGGTTTATATTTGCAGGGGAGAGACATCAAATACTAACTGTGTTCTAAATCTCAACAAACTGTTTTATAAAAGAAGTTTTTATTGTGATTTTGTCAGTGAGCTTGAAGCTCCTTATCAAATTGTTTAAAGGGAAAATTCTGAAAATTCTGGTTTCTAAATGTTCCTATTCTCCCTACCCCGAAGATTATTAAAATATCTCCTCCTAAGTGCATTATACCTGTACCTCAAAGTTAGATTCACATTAAAAGTCAGTCTTAAAAGCAATGAAGAAATTCTAAAAAGAAATTCTAAAATATTTAACTATATAAACAATTTCCCAAATGTTATACTTAGGTTCATTATTGTGACTAATGGAGAAGTAAAGTACATTAACAGAAAATTCATGCAAAATACGTTTCAAAAAAGTGAATGCAAATGTCTGATATTACAGAAATTCCACATGAGAAATAGCTGAATACAAGAAAGATAACAATAAGGAGCATCCCAAGAGACACGTTCTTGTAAACATGCAGGGAATCACAAAAAACAAAGTGAAAGAAGCTCGTACCCAAGCAACCAAAGAGGAAAGTCATTTATTTTAAGCAACCCATTACCAAGCCACTCAAACAAAATAAATAAGACCCACAGTAACAGCGGGCAGGTCATGATGCTCCTGTCTTCTTGTCTCTGTCCCAATGTGTTCATTCTGGTAATGTTCAGACAGACCAGTGGCACTTACAAACAGTTTCATACATAGCGGACAGATGAAGCCCTGTGAAACAGTAACTTTTAGGTACATTTTTTAAAAACTAAGAATATAAACAGAAAGACCACTTAGAAGTGTCAAATAGGTATTGGAATTCTTAAAATTCATGGTACTGTTAAGATGCAAGAAACAAAGCTGGTGTTTTGTGCTTTTCAGTTCTTGAGATGAAAATTTGCTGATCATGAGTCCAAAACACAGAGAAGACAAACAGAAAGTTAAGTGAATGAAAACAAAATATAGCTCAGACGCTGAGCTTTAGCACTAGACAGTACATTCATTTTGTTAATTGGTTTTATCAGTTTTGCTAGGCCTTTGCCACTTCTTCACACTACAATGGAGCCTATTATACATAATGTATCATGACATAGCTATTGTAAAATACTAGGTCTATGTCTACTAGGAATGTGAAGATTTAACCAGTAAGCCTTCCCCGTTAAGCAGTAGCTATAGTAGCTGGAGGCAGTAGCTGCTCTGAACAAGATGGTGAAGCAGCCCTGTAATCATTCACTACTGTGAATGCACTCACATTACTTTCTCTTACACCTCTTCCTGTGTTTCTGCAGATGTGCCCAGATGAGGAACCCCTTGCACACACCAGGGAAGCACCCCTGTCAGCTAGGGAGGCTATCAAGAAGGACATGTTTAGAGAGGTGCTGCAGTCATAGCCTGGAGAGGAAGCCAAGAGTGTATTTTAGGGGTCATCAGCAAATGATAAAACTGATGGAGGACCAGAGATGCTTAAGTCCCTGACTGCACTTCAGTCAAACACACGCATGTTCTCCTCCACTTGCAGCTTATACAGAACTGAGTGTCAGGCCCTTCCCAAATTCCCCACACACATTCCTTACATCTTTCCAGACTGTCATACTACCCCTTTCACACCAACCTTTCAGGTAAGCTCCCTAACAACAGCTGGACTTATACACAGCTATGAGAGCCTCCAATAAGGGAGTGCTCCTCAGTGTCACGTCCCATTCAGGAAATCAAATTCTGTGTACTGGTTATGGATGTTTAATAAAACATATTCAAAGAAAATGAATATTTTTCTCCTACGCATGGTTGTTGCTACTGGAATTCATACACAGTGGCAGCTGCCATATTTGCAGACTATAACTCAAGCTCAGGAGCCAATCACCACAATGGTCATTCCATGCAGAAAGTAAGTCTGACAGAATGCATTTCATAAAGACATATTACTAAGTCTCACTGTCAAAATGCTTCTTCAAAGCCTCTCTGATTCAAATAGCTGCCCTTTGAGCCACACTAATAGCCCTAGTGTCCAGCTACTCAAAATCAGCCATCAACCAATCCACCTCAATGCTCCACTCCTAGGGAAACTTTTCCCACTTAGCTTCACAAACATTATGTGGAGTACAGCAAGCTGCTGTGACCATGGGAATATTTTCCTCACTGAGGTCTAACCTGCAATAAACATTAAGGTAAAGCCAAGTATCAGAGGGGGTAGCCATGTGAGTCTGTATTCACAAAAACAAAGAGAAGACCTGTGGCACCTTCAAAGACTAACACTTGTTTGGGCATAAGCTTTCATGGGCAAAAACCTCACTCTCTCAGATGCACAGGTAAAGCCAGTGAGCCTTTAATAGGCTAGACACATTTAACAGTCATTCAGCACCAGCTCAGCCTGAGGTTAAGGGCTCCTTGCTGCTGTCAAGACTTCTACTGTAAGGATCCAGGGAAGTAAAGAGTAGACAGGATCCCTCAGGATGACTGTGGACATTTCAACATCCCCCAGTGGAATTTTCCAGTCTGGAAAGACCATCTTTGCAGCTTCTATACAGGTCTGAAGATGCATGCCTCATGCACAGTCCCTAATCACCCAGCATTGGTATCAGTGCAATGACCTGGTGATCCACAAGCACCAACAATATCACAGAAAAGTAGCACTTTCTATTGATGTATTCCTTTGCAAGATGATCAGGGGCCAAAACTGGGACGTGTGTGCCATCCATTGCCCCGCTGCAGTTAGGGAATCCCCTTGCCACAAAGCCATCCACTATTTCTTGCACATTTCCCAGAGACACAGTCTATCTTAGCAAGATGCAACTAATGGTCCTGCACACTTGACTGCAACGCAACACCATGGCTGACTTCCAACTCCAAACTGATTTGTTACTGACTGACAGCAGTCTGGAGTTGCCAATTTTCACACAGCAATTGCCACATGTTTCTCCACAGAGAGGGCAGGTCTTATTTTGATGCCCTTGCACCACATGGAAAGGCTGAGCTTTGTACACACTTCCAGGAAGGTGGCTTTTCACATCTAAAAGTTCTGTAGCCACTGCCCGTCATCCCACATCTGCATAACAATGTGATCCGACCACTTAGTGCTTGTTTCAGAAGCCCAATAAGCAATGGTCCAACTTGTTCAGCTGCTTCACAAATGACAAAAGTAATCTGGAATTGTTTATTTCCATAGGCACTCAGCAAGACAGACATCACGGATTCCTGTTCAGGTTTCGCAGCTCATGAACGACTGCATGATCAGCCATGTTCTGTTTATAACACTTCCTAAAAAAGTGACGAGCAGTGCAAGATCCATTCTTTCGTGCAGAGCTAGGACGTGCACAGTTTACACGGGCTGTTGAAAAAACAGTGCAAAACGTAGTTCGAAGCCCATGGAATGATGGGACAGAAAAAATACATCATGGAATGGTAAGCCCGCATCCATGATGCACTATGATCCACTCCCTAGTCCCACAAATCCTAGCAGCAAAAGGTGGTGAGTTACACAATGGGATAGAGACCCACAGTGCACTGCTCTCTCTCTCTCGATGCTACAGCTCAAACCATGGATGCACTCCACTGACACAAACAGGGTAGTGTGAACATGCACAAGCACTGTAAGTACAGCAGGTAGTTATAACTAAACTACTATATAACTACATACCCACAGGGAATTTCAAACATACGGATATTATGTTATAGGAGCAATCCACGAATCACTGCATTAGTGAACTTAGTTAGGCATTTCTTAAGGAAAGAGTAGCTTGAAAAAGCCAGTGAGGCATGAGGACTATGCCTGAGCTCTTCATCAGTCCTCAGAGCAGCTTGACTGCATAAAAATGCATATACCACACAATTCATTAACAATTCTTGATTGATCTGAAGCATATTACACCAATGTGCAGGGTCTTTGTGATGTCAAATACAGAATCACTGATACCTCACCCAAATTCATGTCCCAAAGTTCTGTGAAGAAATTATTTCATATTAACAACATATTTTATATATTTCTCATTCTTAACTGCATATGAACTGACATTTTACTATGCTAACTATTCATATGAAGCCTATTGAGAATATGTCTGCTCATTTTAAGCTAGCAAACCTGACAGGTTCAATTCACTAATGCATGTATGCTATTGATATGAAATATTTGTTCATTTCCTGGTACAATATATGTGCATCTTTTTGTCCATTTAAACAGATTTTGACTAATTAACGTTCCCAACTATTTCAAAGAGAGGTCAATCAGGTTCCAAATGAAGGAACCCAGTCCCATATATTATCCTACCATACCTCTGAAGTGCTTTCGTTGTTCACATCTACTGCATTTCCTGGGGCTGCAGAGGAATCTGAATCTGAGCTCTGAGACCCAACTCTGCCTGGAGTCTGAAACAGAAGAAATATAAAGTTTATTAAACCACATTTTAAGCCTGTGTTCCAAAAAAGAATCTCTCTTATAAATTTCTTTATAATTTTAAGATTTTACATCAATTGAACAAACTGACAAGCACACTGCATAAATTGTCAATGCAGTAATATACAGCCCAAACTTACTGCCAAGCCCTCCCACCATCACTTGAGTAAGGGGTATTTATTAGAAAGAAAAGTATGCAACAATATATAAGAATGTCATACATACAGAATTAAGCCAAAGGGCATTAATTATTTAAATTACAACTAAACACTGTTAACTTTGTCTTTTGATTTGATAATGTCTCGCGTGATATTCTTATCAGTAAACTAGACAAAAACAACTTAGATGGGGCTACTATAAGATGGGTGCATAACTGGCTGGATAACCGTTCTCAGGGTATGTCTACACTACACAATTAATTCGAACTAACAGACGTTAGTTCGAATTAACTTTGATAGGCGCTACACTAGCGCTCCGCTAGTACGAACTTAATTCGAACTAGCAGAGCGCTTAGTTCGAACTAGGTAAACCTCATTGTACGAGGACTAAGCCTAGTTCGAACTTACTAGTTCGAATTAAGGGGTGTGTAGCCCCTTAATTCAAACCGGTGGGAGGCTAGCCCTCCCCAGCTTTCCCTGGTGGCCACTCTGGCCAACACCAGGGAAACTCGTATGCCTCCCTCCCGGCCCCGGACTCCTTAAAGGGGCACGGGCTGGCTACGATGCCCATGCCAGGTGCAAGCCTGCCAGCACCCAGCCAGCAGACCCTGCACCTGGCACGGCTCGAGCCCTCCCCCTCTTCCCAGGACCAGGCTGGTGGCTCCCGGGAGCTTGCCCGGGACCGCAAGAGGCGGGCACCCGCCTGGTCTAGTGCGGACATCGTGGACCTTGTCCACGACCTTCGCACTAGGCACAGGAAAGTGGCCATCTAGGGCAGGAGAGCTGCCAGCCTGGCCACCCAGGAGCAGGTGTGCATGAAAATCAAGGGGGTCCACTGAGACCCCCAACCCTGAGCCCTGAGCTTACAATGGCCATACTGGGTCAGACCAAATGTCCATCTAGCCCAGTAGCCTGTCTGCTAACAGCGGCCAACCCTAGGGACCCTGGAGGGGATGGACCGAAGACAGTGACCAAGCCATTTGTCTCGTGCCATCCCTCTCCAGCCTTCCACAAACTTTGGGCAGGGACACCACTCCTACCCCCTGGCTAATACCACTCCATGGACCCAACCTTTATCTCACTTCTCTTTAAACTCTGTTCTAGTTCTAGCCTTCACAGCCTCCTGCAGCAAGGAGTTCCACAGGTTGACTCTTTGCTTTGTGAAGAACAACTTTCTGTTACTAGTTTGAAGCCCGCTACCCATTCCTTTCTTTTGGTGTCCTCTAGTCCTTCTATTATGGGAACTAATGAAGAACTTTTCTTGATGCACCCTCTCCACCCCACTCATGCTTTTATAGACCTCTATCCTATCCCCCCTCAGTCTCCTCTTTTCTAAACTGAAAAGTCCCAGTCTCTTTAGCCTCTCTTCATATGGGACCTGTTCCAAACCTCTGATCATTGTAGTTGCCCTCCCCTCTCCCACCCTCTCTCTTCCCCTCTCCCACCTCCTTTTCCCAGTCTCCCCGAGTTTTGTTCAATAAAGAGAGATTCTATTTTTGACCACACGTTTTCTTTATTTTGTACATCAGGAAGGGGGGCTAGGGAAGGGTAAGTGGAAGGAGGTGAGGCAGGAATGGGGTACGAGCCCCCGATGGGGAGGACTGGGCTGGCTCTGCGGGCTTCTGGGGGTGGAAGCTCTCCTGCAGCCCCCCAATTGGCCCCTCTTCCCAGATGGCAGCCTGAGGCAAGTGCAGCCAGTCTGATGGCCGAGTGCTGTGATGTGCCCAGTGTGGGCACTCAGGGCACTCCAAGCCAGGACTTCTTTGCAAGCGGGGCACCCCTGAGAACTGTCTGTCTGGGGTGGGGGTCGGGTCCCTTTAAGCACAGCCATCGGCTAGCCTGAGGCAGCAGCTCCACGCTCTAAGTCCTCATCTGATGCCCTGCCGGCACTGCTTCCGGCCATCCTTAACCCTGGTTCAGGGTCCACTTAATGTGGACATGCTAGTTCGAATTAGCAAAACACTAATTCGAACTAGTTTTTTAGTCTGGATCCGTTAGTTCGAATTAGCTTAGTTCGAATTAACTAATTCGAACTAAGTTAGTTCGAATTAACGCGGTAGTGTAGACATACCCTCAGAGAGTAGTTATTAATGGTTCACAATCCTGCTGGAAAGGTATAACAAGTGGGGTTCCACAGGGGTCTGTTTTGGGACCAGTTCTGTTCAATATCTTCATCAACGATTTAGATATTGACATAGAAAGTATGCTTATTAAGTTTGCAGATGATACCAAGCTGGGAGGGGTTGCAACTGCTTTTGAGGATAGGGTCATAATTCAAAATGATCTGGACAAACTGGAGAAATGGTCCGAGGTAAAAAGGATGAAGTTTAATAAGGACAAATGCAAAGTACTCCACTTAGGAAGGAACAAGCAGTCTCACACATACAGAATGGGAAGTGACTGTCTAGGAAGGAGTACGGCAGAAAGGGATCTCAGGGTTATAGTGGACCACAAGCTGAATATGAGTCAGCAGTGTGATGCTGTTGCAAAAAAAGCAAACATGATTCTGGGATGCATTAACAGATGTTTTGTGAGCAAGACACAAGAAGTCATTCTTCCGCTCTACTCTGCGCTGATTAGGCCTCAGTTGGAGTATTGTGTCCAGTTCTGGGTACCACATTTCAACAAAGATGTAGAGAAATTGGAGAAGGTCCAGAGAAAAGCAACAAAACATGAGCTATAAGGGAAGACTGAAAGACTAAATTGGGCTTGTTTAGTTTGGAAAGGAGAGACTGAGGGGGGACATGATAGTAGTTTTCAGGTATCTAAAACGGTGTCACAAGGAGGAGGGAGAAAAATTGTTCTCCTTAGCCTCTAAGGATAGGACAAGAAGCAATGGGCTTAAACTGCAGCAAGGGAGGTTTAGATTGGACATTAGGGAAAACTTCCTAACTGTCAGGGTGGTTAAACACTGGAATAACTTGCCTAGGGAGGTTGTGGAATCTTCATCTCTGGAGATATTTAAGAGCAGCTTAGATAGACTTCTATCAGGGATGGTCTAGATAGTACAGTAGATTTCCGATAATCCAGAACCTTTGGGACCTAGGAAGTGGCAGATCATCAGATGTGCCAGACTATCAGGAGGTCCTATAAACTGGTTTTTTTTTTAAATATATATATATATATATATATATATATATATATATATATATATATATATATATATATATATATATACACATACATACATACACACACATATACACACACACACACACACACACTGTATACAGTATATACTGTATATAAAGTGTTTTTAACCCTTTTTATTGTACATACTGTATAGTATTGTCAGCCGACGGTCAGGGCAGTGTTTGCGTGTGTGTTACACACAAGTCTTCAACTGCTGAGACGCAAGGTCCCGTCGCAGCGGGCAGCCTAGGAGGCTGGAGGGCAAAAGCTTAACGTCCGTGACTTTACCGCTAGGACCGGGGTCCCGTCGCGGGGGGCAGCCAACAGGCTGACAGATGCCCCAGAGTTTATAGGAAGAGCTTATTACATCTCAGATTTCAGCTGCTAGGATACAGGATCCCTTCGCAGCGGGCAGTCTAGGGAAGACTGAGAGATGCCCCAACGGATCTGTCACCTGGGAGTGACACGATCCAAACGCCCAAGCTCTTCCTATACCTGTCCCTTGTGACTGGCTGACGTTCTTTTAAATTGTGCTTGGTTCTGTTACAGCAACTGAAGGAGTCAGGTTAAAGCTTAAACAGTTACAGGTTTATTAAGGAAGCTTATAAATCATATGGTTACAATGGCTATTGCTCTATTTCTTAACTGCTAGCAAATACAGATCTTATGGTTACATAGGAAAAAGGAAGATAGAAAGTAATGGTACCAAGTGACAGCTTAATCTTTAAAGAGCTCTATTCTATGCATGCACTAAAACAAAAGGACACATATGGGTACAATTTTTACCCTTCTGCGTCGCTCGGTCCCAGCGTGTCAGGCTAGGATCGGTTCCTCAATTCCTCGGAAAGACGAATACAAGGTGGGCGTCCCCATGGAACCTCGGGAGGTCAAACACCTAACCCGACCAGCAGATAGATGGTAGATTGACACTCAGAGTGAGTGTGCTGATGGACCCATCTTTATACCCATGGGGTCACGTATTCCTCTTTCTTATCTGTGATGCCAAATGGTGCTGGTCTGTCTTTTGTGACATCAGCTCTTACAAGGGAGTTGTAAACTTAATTTACACGTGTAAGGTAGATAACTAAGGGTACGTCTAGACTACCGGGTTTTGTCGACAGAAGTTTTGTCGACAGTATCTGTCGACAAAACGTCTGTCGACAAAGAGCGTCCAGACACATTGAGTTCTGTCGACAAAGCAAGCTGCTTTGTCGACAGAACCCTGTAGTCTAGACGCAACCCTACAAGCAATAACACCTTCTGTCGACAGAAGGTGTTATGCCTCGTAAAATGAGGTACACCAGCGTCGACAAAACTGCTGAGTTCTGTCGACGTTATGTCGACAGAACTCAGCGGTAGTGTAGACGCTGGTATAGTTTTGTCGACAAAAGTCCACTTTTGTCGACAAAACTCAGTAGTCTAGACACACCCTAAATTTGGAAGTACTGGGGATTCTTTTCTCAGTGGGAGATTCCTCTCCCAGGGACGACTGTGTGTGATCATATCAACATAGGTGCCAGCCAGACAGTTCTCGCGGCCTTGAGGTCAGCTTATTGCCTTAATCATTCTCTCTCATATCTATGTTTTCAGTTTTCTCAGGGTCAGAGGAGCCTGCATATCCTGGTCTCACATCGAAGCTTTCAAGGCTATGCTGATTTTTATTGCTCCTTCTCTGCCCTGTATACAGGCATCTCAGAGGGCAAGCAAGAAATAATGTGACGGGGGGGGGGGGGGGGGCGGACTGTCTGGCTACAAGTATACTGTAATGTTTTAGTTTTTTAACCCTTTTTTACCGTTTTTGCTCGGTTCAGCTGCTGCCGCTGCTGCCTTGTGACTCATTTTTTGCCGAAGGTCACTCACTAGGCTCTTGCCAGTTTGATGCCGGACTATCGGAAGTGCCATACAATTGGATGCCGGATTATCGGAGTTTTACTGTACTGGGTCCTGGTATGAGGGCAGGGGACTGGACTCAAGGTCCCTTCCAGTTCTAGTGTTCTATGATTCTATGAAATGTTAATTTCTTGGATTTTTCTATTGAATAAAAATTGAGCTCCTTAAACAAAATATTAAATAAATACTGTACTAATATACTACTCTTTAGACTGTAGAGTTTTGATAATTAAAATAAGTGTTTTTATATTTCTCAGATTATTCAGTAGAAAAGCTGACAAAAGTAAGCCCTTTCATATGTAAGGGGGGAGGGATAGCTCAGTGGTTTGAGTATTGGGCTGCTAAACCCAGCGTTGTGAGCTCAATACTTGAGGAGGTCACTTAGGAATCTGGGGCAAAATCTGTCAGGGATGGTACTTGGTCCTGCTGTGAAAGCAGGGGACTGGACTCAATGACCTTTCAAGGTCCCTTCCAGTTTTAGAAGATAGACATCTCCATTCATTTTTGTTCTTATTAAATAAAAATGTTACTTTAAATTTCAATATAGAGGATTAGAAGTAAAGTTAAAACTGCTTTATATATCAAACTTCCAATTAAATTAGACTGACTTAATCAACAGGAAATCCTATAAAATTTAGATATATTTTTTCCTATGATTCCATTATATGCTACTTTAGAGTTTCAATCCATAAATAAAGTATATGCTACTTTATTCAAAGCCTGGTGGAACAGATTTGGGTTACTAATGCTCAAATTCAACTTATTTTTCAGCAAGATATTAATTTTTCCTTCTCTGAACTACTTCAAAAGTTTCACTGCTTCATCAAAATCATAAAAGAAAATTAGCATCCTCAATACAGTACACTTTAGAAATGAAAGCTATTGAAACAGCAAATCAAAAAAAGGCCTCCATAGCTTAAAATTTTTCTCCCTCTTAAATCTTATGTGGTCCAGGTTGTTCTGGAAAAACAAAGATCTGTTGACTGTGGTAGTAAAGTCTTACTCTCTTGGTCTCTGAACAGCTAACCATCAACCACTCCCACTCTAGAGCGATGTCAGTTTACTTTAAGCATTCCAATCAGGAAGTTAGAACCAAGGATGTGAAAGTGTAACCGTGTAAATTGCTAAACAATGAGCCTAGGCTCATCGGTTAACATTCACAGTTCCATGCAGGCTCCCAGGGAGCTGCCTGAGACAGAGACAGCAGCACGGGGTGGCAGGCAAGAGCCGGTACACACAGGGAGCCAGCGTAAAAGCCAACACCCAACATACTCTGGCACCTGGGGAGCCGCCTGCTGTCCCGTGTGTAACCACTGATATTTTTCATTTGTTATATGGTTACTTAATTACATGCACTTTAACATCCCTATTTAGAATCCAAATGAAATATGTCTACAAATTACAACATCCAATCTGGAATATTTTTGATCTTATATAAGGGATTCACAATTATGCAAACAAAATTCTAAAATAAAGAGAGTACGCTAGGCGAATGAGTTATTTGCAGACTTCAGAAACACAAAAATCCTAATACTATTTATCTTGGGGAAAAAATGCAAAACCTTAAATTTCCAACAGATCAATAAATAGTCCTTTATAAAGGTGTCTCTAAAGTAATTTTCTCCCTTAGGGTACGTCTAGACTACATGCCTCTGTCGCCAGAGGCATGTAGATTAGGTTACCAGACATAGTAAAATGAAGCGGCGATTTAAATAATCGCCGCTTCATTTAAATTTACATGGCTGCCACGCTGAGCCGACAAACAGCTGATTAGCTGTTTGTCGGCTCAGCGCGATAGTCTGGACACGTGGGTGGCGACATCAAAGGTATTTGTCGACCACCCAGGTATACCTCATCCCAGGAGGCTTACCTGGGTGGTCGACAAATGCCTTTGATGTCGACACCCGCGCGTCCAGACTATCGCACTGAGCTGACAAACAGCTGATCAGCTGTTTGTCATCTCAGCGCAGCAGCCATGTAAATTTAAATGAAGCGGCGATTATTTAAATCGCCGCTTCATTTTACTATGTCTGGTAGCCTAATCTACATGCCTCTGGCGACAGAGGCATGTAGTCTAGACGTACCCTTAGTTAGAAATTGAAGTATCTATTCTATTTGTGGTTATACATAATATTCCATTTCTTTTTTCCAACCAGGAATATAGATTTGTATAAGTAATTAAATATAATTTTAAATCTATCATCTAATTACTGTACTGCTGCAAACAAACAGTATGCCTAAAAGAAATATGTGAAGAGCCAACAGAATCAGGTGAATGGTTGTTGGAGGTCGAGATTAGCTAAATGCACTACACCTAACAGGTGAGCAGGGATGACCATGACTGGAGAAAGCAGAAGCAAAAGCCTCTTCTTGTTGCATCCTCCCCCGTTTAGTTGTTGCTAAAATAGCCACTGGCACACGTTTATCCATTTTGTGTCCTCTTTGTTATTTAGTCTATTTACTGGAAACATGAAAGACGAGAAAAATCTACATTAGAGAACGTAGTCTTATTTTAGCTTTAAATTACTTAGAGTGAAGCAGAATCCATAATGTACTTAAAAGATTTCTGATCACCAAAGATGATGACATAGACCCTACTTCTAAAAGTTTATAATCCATTCTAAAGGGTCAAAAATAGATTAAAGGTGGAAGAAAGGAATAAGATATACAGGCAGTCCCCGGGTTACGTACAAGATAGGGACTGTAGGTTTGTTCTTAAGTTGAATCTGTATGTAAGTCGGAACTGGCGTCAGCCGCTGCTGAAACTGATCAGTTTCAACCGCGGCTGAATCTGGATGCCAGTTCTGACTTACATACAGATTCAACTTAAGAAACCCAGGCGTCCCCAAGTCAGCTGCTGCTGAAACTGATCAGAGGCTGATTCCAGGAAGCCTGGGGCAGAGCAACTCTGCCTCAGGCTTCCAGAAGTCAGCTGCAAGTCAGTTTCAGCAGCGGCTGACTTGGGGACACCTGGGGCAGAGCAACTGGGGTGCTGCTGGGTTGCTCCAGTAGCGCGGCTCCTTGGCGCTACTGGAGCAACCCAGCAGCACCCCAGCTGCTCTGCCCCAGGCGTCCTGATTCAGCCGTTGCTGAAACTGACCAGCAGCGGCTGAATCAGGACGCCTGGGGCAGAGCAGCTGGGGTGATGCCGGGTTGGTCCGGAGCGGCACTGCGGGACCAACCCAGCAGCCCCCAGCTGCTCTACCCTAGGGGTAGGCAAGAAAAGCCTGGTCTGCTGGGGGGGGGGCACTAGCTGCACCCCCCCCCCCAGCAGACCAGGGAGACGGGGGTGGCGGGACACCCAAGTCCTCCACGGCTTTGCTCCGTCTCCCTGGTCTGCTGACCTGGGAGACGCGGAGCAAAGCCGCAGAACACGCCCGCAGCGGGACAGCTCGGGCGCGCCGCGGCTGTCCCACTGCTGGCGTGCTCCGAGGCTTTGCTCCCCATCTCCCTGGTCTGCTGGTCAGACCAGGGAGACGGAGAGCAAAGCCGCGGAGCACGCCCGCAGGGGGACAGCTCAAGCGCGCCCGGGCTGTCCCGCTGCGGGTGTGCTCCAAGGCTTTGCTCCCCGTCTCCCTGCAGACCAGGCGGCGGCTTTGCTCGGGTGTCCCTGGTTTGTTGGGGGGGGTCCAGCAGCTTTGCTGGACCCCCTCAGCAGACCAGGGAGACCGGGAGAAGCTTTTCTCGCCCCGGAGGACACGGGTGGCCCGGAGGACACGTAACATAAGTCGGATCCGCGTAAGTCGGGGACTGCCTGTATAAATGCATGACACAAATGTCAAGGTGATGCCTGGCACTCATTAGTAATTCTCATGATTTTTTTATTTTTTGGCATTGTATCAGCTATCATCTATTGCTTTATTACCAAACAGTTCATTTCCTTTAGACTTCACAACAGAAGCAGGTCTTAGGATGGGATTTAAAAATGAGATCAATATATAAACAGAGAAAGGGCATTCTATGGGTAGAGAGCAGGATGGAAAAAGTACAGACTGTGTTATAGGAAAGCAATGTATCAAGGCTGATAACATTGACGAAATGAAGGGGGGAGGGAGCAACATAAAAAATGAGGTCAGATAAGTAGGGAGGGGCAAAAGTATCATCCAAGGTCTTGAAGGCAGTGACAAAAGTTTCATAAGGCAGATAAGCTGCACTCACTCAGGAAGCTATATGAAGTTAATAATACAATTATGTTTATAACACAGTAGCACCAACAACTTATGAACAATGTTGCATATTCTTGTGGAGGCACATGGAGGGATCCAAAGTGGAGAGCAAGGTAATAAGAATATATTAGGATTGGTTTTCATTTTTTTTAAACATTATGAAACTAATGGGTAAAATATTTAAGGAGGATTAAACTGCTGACATCACTATTTTCTAGAAAGGTCTGAAATATCCAGCAGCAAAGAGAATAGGAAAGTCTCATGATGCTTCTGAAGAACAACCTGTGCACAGGAATATTAGATATTAGCACAAGTTAAATGATATAATACGTAATTAAGAACATTTGCATATATTTAAGACAGTAATTATCCCTTCCCTTTCTTCATGACAAATAGCTTCTAACTTACAGGCACACCCTATGAGTTACATCTTTCTACAGTCAGTCAATAGTCAGCCGTCAGGTCAAACTACCACAAAATTATTCTGTTTAAAGCACGTCTACTATACGAACATCTGGAAACTTGCTAATAAATTTTACTAGATTTCCTCTAAATATAACTTTTCCTCAGCTATGGTCCAGAGATTCTTGCTGCCAGGTTGAGAGACTATTTGCAAGCCTTAGCAATTCTCTCCCCAGAGCAAAAAGATCTGAGAACAAACTTGCCCAGATCTGGTCTCCTAGAATCAGTGATGGCACAGTAGAGTGAACAGGCAGTAAAGGCATACAAGTACTGACTCCAGTGTACCAGAAAAACGTTCTCACAGGGATTTCTGAACCACGCCCAAATCTCATGTTCTGGTGATAAGATCTAATACACCAATTGTTAAGTATTAGAACTTATTACCACAACCTGAAGTTCTAGATGACAGAGGTGAATAAACACCATTAACAAATAATTAATGAAGGAACAGGGAGCTGCAATGTATCCAAAGAGGGACAACTTGTACAGGAAATTATTGTTGCCTAACTTGAACCTTAGGTATCTCATGTATGTTAGCCTTCTCAATATGGTGAACGATGAATCTCGAGTGTCCAACTCCAAAGCAATCTTGAGAAGGAATTCTGTTACTATACCAAATGTCTGTTTTATTCGAACATTTCTTGAAATCAGTGTTGGACACACTAGGGATGTAAAAGAGTAGTCTAATAGTTGACTACCCGAGAAGCCTAGGCTTCTCAGGTAGTTGAGTCTACTATTCACATTTCCCCCCTCTCCCCCGTTGCCTCTTTATCAGAGACATGAAGGGGGGGAGCAGAAGCTGGTGCTGGGGGAAGCCGGCTTAAACACCGGTTCCCCCCAGCACTGTCTCTGCAGTGCAGGGGTGTGGGTGGATACAGGGGAAGCAGAGGCGCAGTGGTTCTGCTTTTTAAATGCAGTAAGAGCCATCCCGCTCTGACTGCATTTAAAAGGCAGAAGTGCAGCACAGGACCCGGCGTGAGCCAAGACTGAATCAGTCCCAGCTCATACCAGGTTCCGAACCTATTCCCATGGCAGCTCTGTAGTTTAAATGTAGTAGGAGCCTGGCTGCCTGTGTAACCCACATACCCACACACAATTACTACGGGATTTTGCTGGCTGTTCCTGTTCATCAGGGAGTGAAGGGAAAGTGCACAGTTTGCTGCATTCCTCACTCTGGCTGGAGAGAACAGGGACAGACAAGTATGGGTCTGCCCCAGCCAGGGGACATGCAACCCTCTCTCAGCTGTGTCTGCTGGAGCTGCAGCTGTAATGGATAGGCACTTCTCACCTGACCCCAAACTGCTACAGTTAAAGAGGGCTGGAGTAGTTCTCTCTCCCTAGGCCAGGCATGTCCAAAGTCCGGCCCACGGGCCAATTGCGGCCCGTGTTCCGATTTAATACGGCCCCCGCTTCCTCCCCCTCTCCTGGCTCCCCGGCGCTCTTTTGAACTGGCGCGTCCAGCTCGCCGCCGCCGCCCATGGCCTCCGCGGTCCTAGAGCCTGCCCTGTAGGGCACGTCCGCAGCCCTGCTCTCCCGCTCAGCTGCGAGTTCGCCCTGCCCCCGGGCCGCCGTGAGGCCGGCGTGCCCTGCACTCTCCGCCCGCCTCCGACCCTGCGGGCCCTCCGCCTTGGGGCTGAGAGTGCAGGGACAGCCCTCACGCATATTCACTTCTTCACATCTGGCCCTCTTTGAAAAAAGTTTGGACACCCCTGCCCTAGGCAAACCTACATACTGAACCTCTCATCCCCAGCCCCACCCCAGAGTAATGATTTAAATGAAGAATGTACATTTTCATTTTATTTCTAAAACAACAAAAACTAATTGATTTAAGGACTATGGATCTAAAAACCCATTTATTTAATTAACCAGTTAACTGTGATTAAAGGGGGGTGGGCAGCTGGGGGCCGCTCCAGCTGGCTGGGCTGGAGTTGGCCTCTTGCAGTGAACAGGGACTGCTTCGGCCAGGCTGGAGTGCACCACACCCACAGCAGGCCCTGCAGAGCAAGAGCAGCCTCCTAACCCTGGCAGGTAGGGAGCTGCTTCAGCCCCCACCAGTTAACCATAACTGGTAAGCCTCACCCATCAAGGATGAGGCTTCCCAGTTAACCTGTCACATCCGTATTAAAGACCCAAACAACACCAGGTAAATCTTCTCGTTTTCTATAACCAAGAACCCAATGATCCATGCTAATAGCTCTTCAAATTGTAAAAGAGAAAAAAAACAGAATCCTCAACAGCATAGATGAGAGGAACCAATAAAAAATATTCACTATATTTGACCACCAAAATTGCTACCTGGACCCAGATGTTCACCAGGAGTCTGACACTTTATTTACACTGGTATAAACAAGAAGTAGCTCTGCTGAAATCACTGGTGTTACCCTTGCATAAACAAGAGGAAAATCAGGCCAACATCATGATGGGTGTGTTGAGCAAAACTAATATTAGCATTCCTTAGACCAGAGCTACTCAACACATAGCCCATGGGCCACATGCAGCCCATGGCACATTTGTTCACGGCCCGCAGTGCAGTTTGAGTTTGGGTTTACACGGGGCTCAACACGCAGCCTGCAGATGGGATCCTTTGAACATGGTCTCCACTGGGAACACGCTCCACAACAGCGCGTCAATATAATGGTCTTCTGTTGATATACCTTTTAGTAGTTAAATTCCTGGACTGTCATTGCTCATTAAAAGTGCCATCATAAGGGTGGAAATCGGGGAAATATTGCATTTTGTTAAAATCAGCAGAACTGACTTAAATGGGGCCTGCATGTTATGTAGTCTTGCCTTAAACTTTGTATTCATGCTCAACAGTGTGAAAGAAGCTATTTGCATATATGTTTGCATGTATATGCAACCACACTTAAGTTGCGGATCTCTGCGTGTGCTGAGAGTATGATTGTGGCCCATGGGGCTTCCAAAGTTGAGTAGCCCTGCTTTAGACTATTGAGCTCTCTAAGGGCACATCTACACAGCAGGGCTAAAGCAGAAATAATCTCCGCAATTTGAGCTACATCAATTGCGTAGCTGAAGTCGAAATAGCTTATTTCAGCTTTTGGCGCTGTCTACACAGCAGGAAGTCCGAGAAAGAGCACTCTTCCTCCAACTTCCCTTACTCCTCATAAAATGAGGGCTAAAGGATTCGGAGTAAGAAGTCCTCCAGCTTGACATTACTTTGAAATAACTGCTTGCAGTGTAGACGCAGACTGTGTTATTTCAGAATAATGTCAGTTATCACAAAATAACACTGCTGTGTAGACATATCTTCAGATTCACACCCATTAAGATCTGAAGGGTCTAATGATAAGGATCTGATGCTACATGTGAAAAGGAAAGGGGCTTTGCAGTAAGTAGGTATGTGGGCATTTTTAAATGGCTAGGATCCAAGTAGTGGATAATAATCCTTGGCTCCATTAATGTGCTCGAGGTTTCATCTAGAGATGTGAATGCTTAACCACTTAACCGGTAAGCCTCACCCTTAACAGGTAGGCTTCACTTGTTAAGGTTAATTAGTGGGGGCTAGAGCAGCTCCCCATTTGCCACAGGCAAGGGGCTGCTCCCCCGCAGTCAGGGGCTGCTCTAGCATCCTGACCAGACGCTTCTGTTCCTGGCAGGCCCAGGCACCCTGCAGGCAGGAACTGCTTCAGCCCAGCTGATGCAGCCCCTGCCTGCGGTGGGGGGGCAGGGAACACTACTCCAGCCAGCAGCAGGCCAGGGGACTACTCCATCTGGGCTGGAGCAGCTCCTCCTTTAATCAGTTAAACAATCTGTTTAACTGATTATCTAATTAAACAGGACTTTACAACCCTAGTGTTATCTGTTTTTGAACTAATGAAATCAGGTCTTTGAAAAAGGACTGTCATACTGCTCTAAGCACCTTTATGTTATCCAAAGGGGAGAGAAAAAAAAATCAATAGATTCTACCGGGAAGACAGAAGAAATCTCTTCCATTCTAATAATTAAGCATTTGTTTCCTGTAATATGCACAGAGTACTAGGTGTTGTACATACAATAAAGGAATCATGGTTCCCACCCTGAAGAGCTTACAGGACTAAAATGCTGTCGGTTCCACCTACTCCTATTGTAAAATTTCATCTCTAATGTGCACATGCCCAGACAAAAGACTTATCTAACTTAGCAGGAGGAGGATGGTATGAGAATATAGCATCTTGTTATTACTCTACACTTCTTCACTTTCAAACGCTATGAATTTGAGACAGAAGCACTTTTCCACACAGTACATGAGCGGTGGCCATGTTGAACAAAGGTTATGCCCAGACATCATTCTTGTATCCAATGGCACTGAGGAACCACAAAGTATATGCATGTTCAATGAGCTGCTCGACTGAGTATAATGGAGAGACTTTCCTAGAGGCCCTAATTACAGAGAAATTTTGATTCTCAAAACCTCAGAGCCAACTAGGTTCCCATATGTTCAAATGTCTCCGGTACACAATTTATCCCAAATGGTAATAGACCTTGCCGATATGAAGAGAACATCTACACTAAGGGATGTACCTTTTCTACACCCCTTGCAGTTAAAGCAGGTCTTTGGTTTTATCCTTCGAGACCTAAAATTCAAAAAAATGCTACTTCCTGTACTTCAGCCATAAAGCCTTCAAATAGAAAGATGGAAGTACAGAAAAATAAGTTAACTTGCTAACTTTGGCAGTGATACACAGAGACCATTCTTTATCCCACCTACATAGGAGGGGGAAAAAAAGATAGTAGACAAATGGGCATTTTTAGACCCATACTTATGGAACGTATGCCTCTAGAGCAGAGGATGAACTAATGCCAAGAGTATGGATCTGATCATGGGCAGTTGGTATTCTAAACTAGGCGGGGGAAGGCTTTTCCTTGCCAAATGGCCTGCCTGGCCCTGCCCACGCTCTACCTCCAGAACGCCTGCTGTAGACCTTCTAGGGACGGAGTGTTGCTGCTCCCAGGGCCTGCCCTCCCCATGCTATGAGACTGGGGAGTCTGGGGTATGCGCATGGCAAGGATGTTAAAATGCAGTTATCAAGTTAATCGTATAGCTGATAAAATTTTATCGACTATATGATTAGTCGATAGGACTTCTCTGCAGAGGCACAGTGGGGATAGTTCACGAACCGGCTCAAGCTGGGACTAAGCAGTCCTGGCCTGTGCTACCTCCAGGAGCCACCGGTGCTGCAGCTCTCAATTTTAAATGTAATAAGAGCCGCTGGGCTCTTACTAGTGATGTCAACAACTAATCAACTACTCAACAATCCAATAAGCAAAAGCTTATTGGATGGGCAACATACTAGTCGACTAGTTGCTTCTCCGCCCACCCCCACTCCCCTAGCTGCCTCTATCAGAAAGAGGAAGCAAGGGGCGGGGAAAAGAAAGGAGTGCTAGGGGGAATCAGCTTAAAAGCCAGCTCCAGCTCCATGGGAGGGAGCAGGGGCGCAGTGGTAGCATTCCACATCTGAAATGTACAAAAGTCCCCACTGGGGCTCTTGTACATTTCAAAGCGGAAGCACAGCATGGAGCCTGGGGTCAGCAAAGGACTCAGAGAGTCCCCTGCTGATCCCCTGCTCCACGTTTCAATCTTGTACATTTCCAAGGCAGAACTCTGCAGGGCACTTCCACCTTCGAAATGTAACAATAGCCCAGCAGGTTCTTGCTTCATTTCAAAGCGGGAGCACCCTTATGGACTATCGAATAGTCGATGGAAATTCCATCGACTGTTTGATTAGTTGATTAATCTAATATTAACATCCCTAGTACTTACTACATTTAAAATACAGAGGTGCAGCGATCAGCACGAGCCAACACTGCTCGGTCCCAGCTCATGCTGAGTCCAGCAGCCTCTGTTCGTGGTGGGCAGCCCTGTCCACCGCAAACAGGAGCTAGTGACGTAGCATCCTCTGATAGAGGCAGCAGGGGGGAACAGGAGACATCCCAGAGACGATGCTGGGGAGAACCTGCTTTTTTGCCTGCTCCCCCCAGCACCAGCTCCTGTTCCTCCCCTCCCACTTGCTGCCTCTCTTTGAACCCAGGAAGAGAGTGGAAGAAGACTGATGCCCTTATGGTTTTCTTGTTTGTCTGTCTTTTTATTCACTCCTGTATACATTTTGAAAATAAAACATACATCAAAATATTGCAAACACTTTTACAAATTAAAATTCTGAGGCACTTAAGTATAGGTAACACTGAAAAAATGATTATGTAAAACTAGCACCTTCTTATTCAATGTATCTGCTTCCTACGTGCCGGAGTTATATTTGTTTATTTTAACTACAAGTTTACTACTAACTATAAGTCAATATAGTAGCTGAAAAACCAGATGAACTACTGTTTGAAAACCAGGTCACTTATACACACACACATACACACACTTGTTTATTTTAAATTTGGAAACCTAACACATCTCATGGAATCACTGACACTATAAAACAAGGACCCCCACCATGTCACTTTTAGTCTTTCCCCTGTGTGCAGCTGTACTCTAACTCCAACTTATTAATAGTGTTCTTTTAAACATTTTTCAAATTAGATTTATATCAACCTCTTTAAAAATAAATGAAAACATAACATTGTAGACATGAAGCTACACCATTTGCTCAGCAGAGATTTAAATACAGCATAAGGATACTACTGTTCAATCATTCTGAATTCCCTAACAAACAAGTAAATGCAAGAATCAATATACAAAAAAAAGACAGCACTTGTTTAAGTCTCTGCTCCTGAGCAACTTTTAGTATATCAGTTTTGTCCCTTTCTTTTACTAGTTGTGTATTCTATTTACAAAAAAAAAAAAAAAGCCTATAGGCCAGACTCATTCACAAACTCATTTTTCCTTCAGAATTTTAATGAGAAAAGGACAATTTGCTAGTTATGAAAAGGTAATTTCACATTAACGTTACCGAAGATCATTACATGTCCTCGGTACATCGCTTTTTATACAAGGAAGCTGATTACACAATCCTATTACAGTACGTAAATTAATTCACATGCTAGAAATGCTACATACTATACAGGCAGTCCCCGGGTTACGTACAAAATAGGGACTGTAGGTTTGCTCTTAAGTTGAATCTGTAAGTCGGAACTGGTGTCCAGATTCAGCCGCTGCTGAAACTGACCACCAGTTCTGACTTACATACAGAATCAACTTAAGAACCCCAGGTGTCCCCAAGTCAGCTGCTGCTGAAACTGATCAGCAGCTGATTCCAGGAAGCCCGGGGCAGAGCAACTCTGCCTGGGGCTTCCTGTAGTCAGCGCTGGTCAGTTTCAGCAGAAGCTGACTTGGGGATGCCTGGGGCAGAGCAGCTGGGGTGCTGCCGGGTTGCTCCAGTAGCGCCCAGAGCAGCGCTGCGGGACCAACCGGCAGTGCCCCAGCTGCTCTGCCAAAGGCGTCTGGAGAAAAGCCTAGTCTGCTGGGGGGGGGGAGCGTATTAGCTGCACCCCCCACCCCATCTCAGCAGACCAGGAAGACGCGGGCAGCGGACCGAGACGCACCGCGGTCCCGCCACCTGGGTCCTCCGCGGCTTTGCTCCCCGTCTCCCTGGTCTGCCAGGGAGACGGGGAGCAAAGCCTCTGAGGACGCCAGCAGCGGGACAGCCGTGGGGTGTCTGGGCTGTCCCGCTGCCAGCTTCCCCGAGGCTTTGCAAAGCCGCCTGGGCTGCCTCGCTGCCCAAACCCCCCGCAGCTTTGCAAAGCCTCGGGGAAGCTGGCAGTGGGACAGCCCAGACGCCCCGCGGCTGTCCCGCTGCTGGCGTCCTCAGAGGCTTTGCTCCCCGTCTCCCTGGTCTGCCAGGGAGACGGGGAGCAAAGCCGCAGAGGACCCAGGTGGCGGGACCGCGGTGCGTCTCGGTCCACCGCCCGCGTCTTCCTGGTCTGCTGGGGGGAGGGGGGGGGAGGGTGCAGCTAGTACGCCCCCCCCCCCAGCAGACTAGGCTTTTCTCCAGATGCCTGTGGCAGAGCAGCTGGGGCACTGCCGGTTGGTCCCGCAGCGCCGCTCTGGGTGCTACTGGACCAACCCGGCAGCACCCCAGCTGCTCTGCCCCAGGCGTCCTGATTCAGCCGCTGCTGCCCGAGCCCCCCCCCCGCGGCTTTGCTCCGCGTCTTCCTGGTCTGCAGCCCCGGAGTACACGGGCGGCAGGACCGCGAGGTCCCGCAGTCCGTGTCCTCCGGGGGAGCCCCGTTCGTAACTGCGGATCCGACATAAGTCGGATCCGCGTAAGTCGGGGACTGCCTGTATAATATTATGTTTTACTTATTTTGAAGAGCGCCGGCTGCTTTACAGACAGGCAAAATGAAACAGTTCCTGCCCTAAAGGACAGTGTCTTCAGCCCACATCTTGCAATCAGATCCATGCAGGCAGATCCTTGCCTCTACACGGAGACCCAAAGAAGTCAATGGGGCTCCATATGAAAGCAAAGGTCCATCCATCCAAACCTGATTGCAGGAATGGAGCCTAAAAGACGATATATAAAAAACAGATAAGACACAAGATGTAATACAAAAGATGACTAAGCCCTTATATTCAACACATCATTTTGGTTCAAAAGAGGGGAGAAATGAAAAAAAGACCCACACTCGATTGGTTATGCCAACTTCAAAAACCAAAATGAGCTATGAGTATTCTGTTTATTTTCTATTATGAAAAAACACTGAAAGTGTACTTTTGAAAGAAAAATATCACAATTAATCACAAGTGTCTCGTATTTTGCCAATTCAACATAGGGTCCTACCAAGTTCACAGTCCACTCTGGTCAATTTCATGGCCGAGAAAAAAAGGGGGGGAACTTAAATTAGTCAATTTCACATTTTCAGGTGTTTACATCTGAAACTTCACCCTATTCTAACAGTGGGGTCCCAACACAAAAAGGAGTCACGGTGGAAGGGAATCATGAAACTATTGCAATTATGGGACTGCCACCATTACATCTGCCCTGCTGCTGGCAAGAATGCAGCCTTCAAAGCTGGACAGCCACCCAGCTCTAAAGCCAGTACCACTGCTAGCAACAGCACAGAAATGGGAGGATACCATATGTCCAGTTTTCCCAACAGCATGGAGGGCTGACAGCTGGAGCTGCAGCCTCTCCATACATGTGTGTGAGAGACAGCTCAAGCCACAGCCCCTCCATAGGAAAATGGAAGAACAGTTCAAACTGTGTAGCACCCCACAGATATGGGAATTTCCCAGAAGTGAATCTGACCCATCTCAGGAATGTCCCCTATAAGGAAAGAAGAAGTGTTGTCTCTCCCCATCTCCTGTTGGCATTAATGCTGGAGTGCTGTGCTGGGTAGGATCCACAGCTGGACACCAGATTTCACAGGAAAGATCAGATTTCACAGTCTATGATGCATTTTTCATGACCATGAATTTGGTAGAAGCTTAATCATATACCAGGAGCTGCTTCCAACATAACGACATACAACTATTTGTATAAATTCAACATAATTTGTTGTTAAAGGGACACTCTGAACTTAATCATATGTTATAAGCATACATTTCTTTATCAGTATTGCAAATAAAGAAAATGAAAGATTTTTAAAAGTTCACAGTCACTATGCCTTTTGCTTATATTTTGTATTTCCTTCAACTTGAACAATAAAAAAAGTCAATGAAATGAGTTTCATTTTTGCTCAGTTAGTTCTAGTTTGAGTTTCAAAAAGAACAGGAAAATGCTTATTTGTTTTAAAACAAACTATCTTTTCTGAAATTGTAAAAATGTAGAAACATTTATATTGGCTCTACATTCTATAATAGAGCATGTAGATTAAATTTCTATTTTAGGTCATATTTCCAGCAACTGTGTTAAGTTTTTATTAACAGCAGCTCCTTTCTCAGGAGCAAATGAAAAACACCTAATGTTAATAGTACCTAAAATGATCAGTACCAGAAGTAAAGTTTCCATGATTTTTACTGTTACCGTATTAATTCTTTGGAAATCACATTTTAGGCAGGAAACCATTCCTTGTTAACTGTAACTTAAAATCAGCAAAAGGAAAATTTTTGATTGATTAGAAACTATGGCAGAAATACAGAGTGATGCACAAGAAAGTCAGTCACCCCAAGCTGAGAAGTACACCAGTCAGGTCACAGATATCCTTCCTTCTCATGTATAACAAGGATTTGTCCTCATTATTGCAATACATGTTCCTTACAAAGAGTATTTTAGAACAACTTCAAAAGCCTTCAAACCTTTTCACAAATATGCTTGTGAAAACAGGCAACATTTAAAGCTGGTGTCAAGTAGCAAAGTTAGCTATTTTCACCACTTATATGTGACTAAGTTCTACATGACACTGACATTGCAAGAAAGCTATGCAGGAATTAGAGCTCACCCTTTCAACTCACTGGGTGACTCAACTCTATTCTGTACATCCCACCACTGAACACTAACCATGAAGGCATTCCCTTTGTACTTTGAACCAGTATCCAATCCCAATAGAAACCAAATGCTGGTTTTGACAACTGTCATCTATCATAGAATCATTGAATACTAGGACTGGAAGGGACCTCAGAGGTTATGTTTTGAGGCACAATAATATTGCATGGCCAACATCTATGTAAACCACAAACAACCGATTAGGAAAACAGGTACCATAACAATGTAGTAGCAAGATAAACAGCTACGTTTTTGTTACTGTTGTTGTTGTTGTTTGTTTTTTAAAGACAGGTGAGCAAAGCAGGAGAGGCAGGGTTCAGAATCAAATAGCACATGTGGATTTTTAAACCCTAGCTAAAGTTACACAAGTAATAAAGGAGACGGATGGTTGGTAGATTTTGGCATCCTGGCTTGCATTTGTATGTCATTTGACTTTACAGTGTATAAATATCAAAGGCCAGAAGAAAGTGGTATGGAAATATCCTACCTAGTATTATTGTGGGTCTGAGTTACAGAATGGGAGACTTCAGTTTTTGATCTTCTGTGAGTGCATGCTCCAAGAGCTTCAGGGGGAGATGCAGGAAATGTATGTTTAATAACACAAGACTTAGAGACTGAGTAATGTCTTCCAATCCCAGGGAGACACCTCCCTGCCAGAGAGCTCTGCCTTTAACCCTCTCCTGACACTACACCAGGCCTCCAGCACCAGGGGGGCACCACCTACTGCAGCTAAAGTCAAGAGAAGAGGAGCTGGGACCCGGGCCTGCATCTCTCAGCTCCCTCTCTCTAGTGGATTCCCTGGCCTCGGCCTGCACCAGGTAGGGCAGAAACAATCCGGGGCACGCGAAGCGGCCCTGCCCAGACCAGACTAAAAGTGTGAGCGTGTCGGAGGCGGGGGCACTGCCTGGATCCTGCCTGGTACCGATCCCTCTGGGGAGACGGGAACCTCCACCACACCCCCCCCCCCCCCCCCCCACCGGCCCTGCCGCCAGCTGGCTGCCCCACAGCTAGGAGGGGCGAGGGGGGCTGTGTAGCAGGGAAGGTGCCTCCCCCAGGAAGGGGCAGGGCGGGGCCCGCCGGCGGCCCGGCCTGGGGTGCCATGCTGCTGCCACACGCGCCGCCTGCCCGCTGCCCCGCCGCGGCCAGCAGGAAGCGGCGCCGCCTCCCCACGCGGCGGCCCGGGCCGGCCGCTGTCACCCTCTTACCCGCTGCAAAATCCTCCTCAACATGGCTCCGGCGGCCCGGCCCGCGGACGCGGCGCCGGGGAGGAGGGGGGCGGGGGGACCCGGCCCGCGCGCTCGGTGACAGCGGGGGCTGCCCGCCGGGGAGGAGGAGGAGGAGCCGCCGCCGCAGCGGCCGAGGGGCGGGACGGCAGCGCAGCCTCCGCCAGTGACGGCAGCCGCCGGGCGGGGAGCCCGGCCTAGGGGCGGGGCCTTGCCGCTCGGGAGCGCCGGCCTGTCCCGCAGGCTGGGCCGGGAGCGCTCTGGCCTCCTCTGCGGGCCGCAGCCGGGGGAAGCGGCGCCGCCTGCTTGCGCTGAGCGGGGCCCGGCGGGGCTGCATCGCCGCTCCCCAGCTGGGCCCTCGCTGCCTGAGGGACCGGCTCCTTCCTTCCCTCCCACCCCGCCTGCGGCCCCCTGGCCCTGGAGGTGCCTGGCTCTCCGCCGCGGGGCATTCCGCCACAATTAGCTGCAGCTGGTGGGCCCAGGATACCACAGACAAGGTGGGCGAGGTAATGGCTTTTCTTGGACCCACCCACTTGCGTTGAGAGCCAGGCCAGAAGCGCCACAGCCTGGCTCTTCCCCCCCCCCCCCCAGCAGAAGTGGGGCCAATACAAATTCTTCTCTCACCCTCCTTGTCTGCCTAGGACTCAGGACATAGAGCAAGAGGAGGAGTGAACCAAGACACAAGGGTTCTCATTACACCAGTTAGGGCTGTGCATACATTTCCTCTTTAAAACACTGGATTCTAGGACCATACCCTACTGGAATCACAACTATAAATGCTGTGGATACCTCAAAATAGTTGCCCACACAAGTACCGTTGAGACTATGCTGAACTGTTGCAGAGACTAGCGACAATCAGCTATCCCTGCAACTGATGAATGTATTTTTTCACTTAAGTTAAAAAAAGGAGTTAAACACACATGTAAATCCCATTCACTGATATTTTATCTATTTCTGAAGTGTTCAGTGACTCAAGATTCCCCCCCCCCCCCCCCCTTGGACAAATCCTAGTCCTAATGAATCAAATGGAAAACTACTGCTGGCCCCTAAAGAACAAGAATTTCCTTAAACATAGAAAATTCAGTTGTACTAATCCACAGAATTTGGAAGCAAAGATTACTAGCCTTGAATATGTTACATGACAGGATGGATAGACCATGCGCTCCCAAATTGTAAGACTGCTTCATAGTATGAGAACTTAGTTAAGTAATTAGTATTTATTTATAATCGCTATATAATAGGTATTTTTACCTCCCTGGTTTTTCAGTATTTTTAAACTGCTTCTTTAACATGTTTTTTAATTACTTTTGAGAGCTTGGTTATTTCCTTTGTGCTGTATTGTTACCCCATGCACACACCTTGGCTATGTCTACACTGGCGCAATCTTGCGCCAGAGCTATGCAAATGAGGCTAAGCATGGAATATCGCCGAGCCTCATTTGCATATCTGAGCCACCATTTTTGCAGAAGAGGCTTTTGCGCAAGAAGGAGCTGTCTACCCTGCCCCTTCTTGCGCAAGAAAAACCCTCTTGTGCAATGCCGTTATTCCTGAAAATAATCAGCGTAGGTCCACTCCTCATGCCTAGGAATCTGGAAATCTGCTTTGTTCTCAGGTCCATCAGGGAGTTTGGTCTGTTGGGCCTCTTTGCCCCTTTTAGGGATGTTGTCCCTGGGTGGTTCTCTAGCAGTCTGCTGGCCCGAGTTTCTTTCTTCTGCCTGTTCACTCCTCTTTAGCTGCCCTGCCAGTCTCCTTCCTAGCCCTTTGATCCTCCCAGCTGCTGTTAGCCTACCAATCAGCAGTGTCTGGCAATGCCTGTATTAAACCTTTGGTTTCTGAGCTAGCATGCAGGAACATACATCCCATGACAGCCTCGAGCCTGATGGGCAGCATCCTAGGCCTGCTTCCTAACCCCTCTTGGCCCAGTGTAGGGTTCTACATCTCATCAGAGGCACCCTAAAAGGCTCATTCCCCACAGAACCTCAGGCACTTGGTGAAAGGATCAGATGAAGTGGAGCTGGCACATCACCTTGGCCATGATGTCCTCCTGTCTCAAAAGAACAAGGACTTGTCAGAGACTTGGCTGCCCCCAGGAATCTGGGAGGATTAATGGCAACTGACACCCTGGGATAAATTCATCTTCTTCTCTAGTGACCTCTAGTGCCAGGGACCCCTTGTCCCACGGTAGGAGGAGCTCCTGCCTTCATTTCCTCCATCTACCTATGATAGCTGTTCCTTAGCAGCTTCTTTTTGGTAGATTTCTCTGTCTGGTTTTGGAAGCTTTTCTTCCATTCCCATTGGGTTGCATCCCTGCCCCAATAGAATAGCAGAGCTCCCTACGGTGAGTGGCATACACTTGGATGCCTGAAGAGGTGGGATTGATCCTAAACTAAGTATGGGAAGGAGATATAGACTCATCCTCCAGCTGGGGCCAATGAGGGGGGTCATTTCTTTACGGGTCCCATTGCCTGTTTTTGATTAGTGTCACTTCTATTGAGTTCTATTTTCAAGCTGGGTTTCCTTGCCTGTGATGTAGCAGCAGTTTGTAGAGCCATCAAATCCCCTCCCTGGTCAGTCGACTGATGTCCTTGGCTGGGTCACTGATGTACAGTGACAGCCAAACCACCAAGTTCCCTAGTTTGGGGAACTATGCTGAGTTCTAATGGAGGAGAAGAGGAGGCTTCATCAGCATTCTCCTGTCAGATCCCAATCTTCCACAGGACAGGAAGTCTTTCTCCCCCAAGTCTTTCTGCAGGAGACACCAGGGGAGAGAAGCTAGAGATAGATCCTCAGTTTCTTCTGCCCCCAAAGGATCCTGGAACAAAGGGATGTGGACAGGGCCCTCCATAAGGACTTTTATTCCCAGCTGCTCCAGGACAACAAGAAGGGACCCAAGGCCAGACATGAACCTGGCTGAAGCAGGTGTTGGAACATGGTCCCTTTAAACGTCCAGAGTCTTCATTGACCCAGGAGAAGATGAACTTGACTCAAGTCTCTCTCATTCCTTGCTCTGACTCTTCCTTCCCAAGGGAAATGGTGCCAACCCACAGCCTCTGCAACTGCCGATCCTGTGGGAGCCAGCCTGCCTACAGCTGGAGTCAGGGAGCCGGGCTCAGAGGTCACTTACCATCAAATTCAGGGAGGATGATGGTGAATCAGAACAGGGCTCTGCTGCTCCATATGGCCTTGGCTCTCTCCTGGGACACTGGACCTGATGTAGAAATTGGTAGGCTCTGGTGGAAGGAAGCAGGTCAGGATTAATAGACTGGTGCACATGCTGTGCAAACAAGCCCATGCTCATTCTTGGGGCTGAGACATTGTGGTCATGGTGCTTGAGAAGGGGATTGTCACAATGTGTCTTTGTCTCTGTAGACTGGGACAATGCTTGGTGTCTGGGCTGGTCTTGTTCTTTCTGAACTCATTTATGAACAGCTCATCTGGATGGATATAGCCCACTTGCTCCTCCCTGGCTCAAAAGTCCTTATTCAGATGAAGGGAGTGACTATGAGGACCCCTCCCTCCCTCTCCTGAATCTCAGTGCCAGTACGAGAGAAAAGCTGAATCCCTCTGAGCCCTCATGGATCTCTAGGAAGGAGTCTGTGACTATTCCATGAGCATCATCTCCTGCATTTCATGTGGGTACAGAGGGAACTTGGGAAGAGGTGGGAGGTTTAAGACTGTCACTCTCAAAGCCAGCCTGAGCCTTGACTTGAAGTTCCAACTCCCTTCCCTGTCCCTGACAGACGAAGGGACCCGCATAGCTCTGCACTGATTGCCCTGACCAAGGATGACCCAATGGGGTGCAAGCTAGGATGACAAACTGGAAAATGGATTTCCAATTTCTCCTTTCCAGTTCTCCCAAGCACTAAAGTAAAACTGTCTCCTGCCTCTCCTGATCATGCTCACCTCCAAGATGTATTGGAGCTTGTCTGTTTCCCAGCATGGCATGCCTAAGGTCAGACAAGACCTTATGCACAGCCTACAAAGGAAGGGCAGCCAGGGGTCACAATTGGGAAACTGGGAAAACTTCTCCTCCACGCACTAGCCCCTGCTCAGCCATTCAGCATCAAGACTCTGAGAGGTCTCACCCGACATCCCAAAGAATGGCCCAGGTCACCACTAGGGGGAATCAGTCTCAGAGCACTCTTCCAGCCCCACCTTTTTGGGAGGGCCTCCCACAAAGCCATAAGAAGGGTACCTGAAGTTGTCTCTGCCTTGCCTCACTGTCCAGCCTGGCTGAAGTCTGGGTCTCTTGGCAAGGTCACCCCCCCCCCCCATACACATACACTTTCTCTAATAGGCTAAGATCCTGCAATAAGCCTTTGTGATGTCACTTCCACACTCACCCATACCCAGCAAGGCTGATGTCCTGCCTCCCCCCCCCCCCAGCCAGCCCATTGGGGGACACAGACTCATCAGAATAAAGTGCTCTTAGTGAGCTACAGACCAACAATTGTTCATAGTCCTCATTCTGCAAGTATTTCAAAAGAACTGGCGCATTAGAGAGCATCAGGAATTGCACAGAGACAATAAATGGAGGAAAGCAACACAATCAAATACATGATTGCTTGTGATTTATTTGTTTGGTCTTAAAGGAGAACAAAAGGGCCTGAGTCTTTCTTGGTCAATCAGTATAGCCCTGCATGGATACAAAATGTATATCCATATCCGCATCTGTATCCACAAAAATAAGCGGCGGATATCCGCATTCACATCTGCAGGTTTGGGTACCCACAGATATAAAGTGGATTTGCAGGGCTCTATCAATCAGCATCGAGACTCTGAGAGGTGGGATGAGGAGGGGTCTCAGCAGATGTCCTGAAGGATAGCCCAGATTACCACCAGAGGAGATCTGTCTCTGAGAAATTCCAGCCCCACCTCTTTGTGAGGACCTCCCACAGTGACAGCATCCTCCTACATGTAAGCGGGGGAATGGTCCCGCTATTGTGGGGAACTTTCCTGGCTTCTATACTACCCCAGTGAAATGGACCAACGAAAGGATCTGAGTCCCTGCTCCCCCTTCCTTTACCTCACGGCCTCCCTGATCCTGAGGGCTCCCCTTCCACTCTCCTGAGTAGCAGAGTCCTTGAAAGCCCAAGAAGGCTGGGCCCAGGTTTCCTGGGGCTTAATCCCCAACCTTGTAGTCACTTGGGGCAAGGGATAGGGTGTCCCCACTCCGGGGTGCTCTCTTCACACTGCATGCTTTCTTGGCCCAGCGATCATTTCATAAAGTTCAAAGCAAATACAATTTATTAAACATCAACTGATTAAAGAGAAAAGAATAAGAAAAAATGAGAATGGGTAAATGAGAACACACAGTCCTGCTCTGTAGCATGGGGACATCAAAACAGCAGTTTGCAGAGTGTAGGGACAGTTCACAGTCTGTTCCTTATAGGTCCCTTATAGATCCTGACCGTGCTGCAGGGGGCTACAGGCTGGACACGCTTGCTCTGGCAGTGACCACATGGCCTCAGGCTCTAGGTGGCAAGACCTCTCTCCCAGTCTGGCCTGCTGGGCCTCTTGACTGGTGGTGTCTCCCTGCCCAGAGCCTCTCCCCCCCACTTTGCTGGTCCCAGCTGCTCACCACACCCAGCTGCAGGCTGTGCTGCTTTGCCAGTCTCCAGCTCCTTGTGTTGCTTCTCTGTCCCCTTTGGCTCTCTGATCACTGCCAGTCTGCTGCTCAACACTGGGTCTGCGCTCCTTGGGCTGTGTGTGCCTGGCTCTGTTGCTGCAGGACTGCCTCTCCACACAGCTTTCTCCTCTTAGCTCTCTTTCCTTGCTTAGAGAGACCCAGAAAAATTCCAGCTCCCACGGAGGAGGATGGGGCTTGGCCTCTTACTTTCCTTACTGGCCTGTCCAACCTGTCAATCAGGCCAAGCTGGAGGGTTGGCTGCTTTCCATTGTCTCTGGGGTCTGTCAGTCTCAGGGCCCTGATTTCTCATGGACCCTTCCCCTTTTGATACTGGGAGCTGGCAAACCAAAAACTCCCACAGAGTTTTCGTAAGGGGCTAACAGTCCCCTTATATATACACATATCAACACACACCGGTACACCCCTCATTGGTGGAAAGAGGGATGAAAGGAAGAGGGTCAAGAGAAGGAAGGAAAGAGGAAAAGGGAAACTAAAAAGGACAAACCCCCAATAACCCCAGTGATTCTACAGGACAGAGTCCTTGGTAGGAAATCAGATCACCTTAACTGAGTGATTTCTGGGTCTAGAATTCAGCTAGTTTCCAGGTGGATTAGACAAAATAGGTTCCAAACCTCTCTGAGGCTCTTACCTTCTAAACAGGGACTACAAAAACCATAGTAGGGAAGGAGAAAACTCTGGCAGAGGTTCCTCATGCTCACATAGATAAATCCTAATTCTCTCTCAGTCCCCAAGAAGAGACCTTAAGAAGGAGCCTTGCTGCCGCAGAGCCATGGGAGTGTCTGACGTTGCCCTGCCATGCGCTTCTGTTCTGCCTGGCTGATGTCAGGGTCTCTCTATGAGGTCACCATCTCCTTTCCAGTTTTCCTCAATAGGCTGGGGTCCTGTAACAGGCCTTTGTGATGTGACTGCCATGCCCCTGTATAAGGCTGGTGTCCTTTTTGGATGTTTGAGTGGCTTCCCCTGGATGATCCAATTTACTGATAGCTGAGACTGGGGATGAAGCCAGCTGCACAGCAAAGCCCTAGAGGCTGCTCCCAGTGCCACACACAGTTTTTCATTAATTAGTAGATTTTAAAAGGTCAGAAGGGACCATGAGAGCATCAAGTCTGATCTCTGCGTATCCCAACCCTCCTGTATATAACAGTAGCTAAGTTTTGATCCAAGCACATACCAAAAAGACATGCAGTATTCATTAGAAACCTCTAGAAATAGAGAACCAATCATTTACTTCAGTAGTTTATTCCAATAGCAAAGCACCCTCACTGTGAAATATTTGTGCCCTATTTTTAGTTTCACCTTCCAGCCACTGGCCTTATTCTGCCTTTCTCTACAACATTAAACAGCCATTTAATGGCTGACATGTTCTCTCCAGGAAGGCACTTAGACACTTCAATGAAGTCACCTTTCAGCCTCTTTTGTAGAAGCTAAACACATTGAGGTCCTTTCAGTAGCTCACAAGAAGTCATTTTTCTCCAGCTCTCAAAGCATGTGGCTCTTTGCTGCCCCATCTGCAATTTTTAAACATCTTTTTAAAATGTGGCTCCTAGAACAGGCAATATTCCAGTCTCAGTCTCATGGATGCCATGTCACCTTCCTGCCCTGCTCACTCCTCTACTCATGTGTCTAATGATGGCTTTAGCCCAGTTTACCATAGAACCACCCTGCGATCTCCAGTTGAGCAGCTTGCCTGGCATGGCACCTAAATCTTTTTCAGAATCCCAGCTTGCTTGAATATAATTCCCCATTCTTGGGGTGTGGCCTGCATGCTTTTGGACTAGGGCAAGGGTTTTGCATTTGGCTCTGGCAAATCTGTTTTATTTGCATGTCTCCAGCTTCCCAAGGGATCCAGATTGCTCTATATCATTGTCCTGGCCTCAGCCTTATTTACCTCTCTGCTACCATTTTGTTACCCACATCTGTTACCAGCAGTGGTTTTATACTGGCTTCCAGTTCATTGATAGCAATTATTAAAACAATTAATTCTTGAGAGCCTCTTCAGAGCCCTAGTACCAAGTACCTGCTCCTTACAGCTCAACAGGAAAAGGCCTTCCAGCCCTGCTCTTACACTGAGGCTAAGCACAGAACACATGCTCAGGAGCTGTGTTATCCATAGGCTCTGAACAACACATGGGGAGATCAATGGATAACAAATGCATTACAGTCCTGTAGTGTAGGCAGGTCCCAACTGAGTCTCCCACCTTGTAAAATGGGAACAATAAATGACACCTGAATGATCTCTGTTTTATAGGTAGGGAAACAGAGGCACACAGAAGTGAAGGGACTTGCTCATGGTCACAAAGCCAGGAAAATGACAGGTCTTCTGATTGCAGAGAGAGAGAACTTCTATCCCTGCCCATTGAAGGAAGGGGAAGCAGTGTTGGGGCAGGTGTGCGTGAGCAGCAGAGGCTGCTTGCCAGAGAGAGTATTACTGGGATCCCTTCCTCTTCTTTCTTCAGGCAGGTTCCCATCACGAGATCGGTCTCCTCATCGCCGCACTTGACCAGGAAAGGATGCTGCTTGAGTGCGAGCATGACCTTGTGCCATGTGCAGCACTGCTGTGTGGTTCCATGACCCAATGCTCCATAGTGGTGGCTTTTATGGGAAGGTGTGTCCCACCATGGAGGCCAGAATAAGGCAGGACTCTCCAGGAACCTTGTGAGAAGGACCGAGGGGTTCCTGTGTGAGAGCATCATGGAGCTGAATGCTCTGGACTGGCACTCCATGTGCACGCATGTGCACAGGTTGTTGTGCAAACCCCCCCTCCCTCCCCAGGCTGAGGAGGTTAAGCGAGGAGCACACAGCTCTTCACAGCGTGCCACCTACCCCACATGTGCATAGGGAAAGTTATAGAACTAACAGAAGTGCCTTCGCCAGGATCATCTGAGGCCTGGTAGACATCCTGAGAGGAGAAATCCTGGGAGGAGAGGACTGGCTCCAGGATGAGGAGCAGCTCCTAGCAGACGGGCATGGTGGCCTGCTCCTTCTCCTTCTCATCCTTGTCCTTCACAACCCCGCCCTCGTGGAGGCTGATGCTGGGCATATCCTGGCTGGACTCGATGACAAAAGGTGTCCGGAGAGGTGACCTGCATCCAGCTGTTCGTAATAGCAACAGGTGTGAGGAGCTGCCCCAGAGCATCCAGTTTGCTCCCTGGGATTTTTGTAGGCCTGCCAGAGCTCTTTTCTTTTCATGCGGACCCGGATGAGGGTCTGCGTGTGTCCTATTTCAGCCAGACTGGCGGCCAACCAGCCACAGACATCAGCATTTCCCCTCCTGGTACAGAGATCCTAGAGGTTGGTCTCTTCATGCCAGACCTCAATGAGGTCCAGGATCTCCACACCAGTCCAGGCCTGTGCCCTCTTTTGTCCCTGGCCAGGGCAGCCGATGGTGGTGTGGGAGACTGGCAGCTGTGGGGGGTTCAGAGGGAGTGCTGGTGTCAAACAGGGCTCCTGGGATAGGTGCTGTGTGGCATGGGGCTGTAAAAGGTCCACACGTGCCAAAAGCCCTTTTCCTTAAGCCTGATGCTTGAAGCTCTGCAGGAGAAGGTGGGCAGTGGAGACGTTAGGTCTGTGGCCAGAGCAGCCACAAGTGCGACTGTGAGAGGCCTCTGGAGGCTAATTATTTCAAAATAGCAGCAGCTGAGCATCCACACTCACGCTATTTCAAAATAACAATTTTGAAATATGCTTTATTCCTCATGGAAAGGAGGAGTTTTTATTTCAAAATAACCAGCCTGTTATTTCGAAATAATGGCTTTGGTAGTGTGGATGATCCACTTGCTATTTTGAAATAAAGGGAGTTATTTTGAAATAACTCCCTAGTGTAGACCAGGGCTGTTGAGACTAAGAGGGATTTGTTTGGGGAGATGGTATTGTTATGCCAACAGAAACACTCCTTCTGTGCATATAAGCTGCATCTAAGGGGACTATGTTCTCACAGCCATGTCAACATAGGCTCTATAGTGTAAATGCACCATCAGTTTTCATGTAAAAAGTGTTTTAAGTCCTCAAGTTTGCAGAAAAAGGCTGAAAACATGACCTGTGTGTGTCCTCAAGGCTCAGAAAGTAAAGACACATTAAAAAGACCCAAATCAATCTAGCTAGCTCAATATTTGAAGCCAGTCTCATGATTTTTTTTTTTTTAATTTGGCTCATGATGGTGTTGTGCCTGAGGTTGGCCGTGTTCCCAGGACGATGTAGCATCTATCAGAGGTTAAGTTTCAATTCTGCTATTCCAGGAAGTTTAGGAGGGGGCAGCAACCTGCAGAAGACTTCAGAGTTGAAGGCTGTATATATTCATATATTTTTAACTATAATTAAGTGTATCTTGGAAATAGATGGCAACTTTTAGGTCTCTTCTGGCTGATATAAGTGGCATGTAGACACAATATTTTTGCTCGTGTGTAAGTGACAGGTTTCTTTATTGGTTAGTGTGCTCAGATTTTGTAGTGCGTCGAGGAGGGTGTTGCTAATGAGTTGCCACAGGAACTGCTTTATTGTATGTGGTGCAGTTTCTGGCATAAGTGCTAGTACTAGGGGTGGGGGTGCAGTAACACCCCCTGGCTTCAAATAGTTTCCAGCATATTCAGGGTTTACAGTTTTGTTCAGTGGCTCTCAGCACCCCCACTATACAAATTGTTCCCGCATCCCTGGTTCCTAATGTGTCAGGTGGTTTGGGTTGGGGCTTTCACAGGGCTACTCTCTGTTGCATGTGTGGAAATGTTTCATGGCATTGGCTGAAGTTCTGCTTGGGCATGTTTGGTCACTTCAATAGTTAGGAAAAATTCCTGGTTCCTTGTAAGCTGCTGGTGTTCCGCACCTCTGGATATCAGGTTTAGCTAATTTAAGAACATTGGCTTTTCCAGCCTGGATCAGACAAGGGTCCATCTAGCTGTTCTTCTATCCCCAACAGTCACCAGCACCAGCTTCTGCAGAGAAAGATGCAACAAATACTGCAGTGGACAACTGTGGAATAGCCTGTCCACAGGGAACATTCTTCCTGACTCCAGTCAATCAAAAGTCAGATTATGACCTAAAGCCTGAAGGTTTCTATCCCTTCCAATTTTCTAGTTGATCTTTTTAATCCTTACTTGTGTCACTCTGGAATTGGACTTTCTCTATATAAAGAAAGGATGTTAGATAGCAGATAACAGAATAGTTGACTAACTGCATGAATTCTTAGCAGTTATTCAACAATTCTGTATCTGTATCAGCATGGGGTGCCAGGTGGGAGCCAGTCCATGAGGAGAGCCAGTTTAAAAACCAGCTCCCCACACAGACCAGCTGCTGTCTGCCTCACACTGCTGCCTCTGATAGAGAGGCAGCAGCGCAGGGTGGCAGCAGCTCCGTCCGTAGGGGGTCTGAGCTCCCCAAGGACAGATGCTGCTGGAGGGTGGCGGCTGGAGGGGGGAGCGGTGAAGGCTGCCACAAAGAAGCTTTGGCCACTGTGGACAGAGTCTGCTCCAGCAGTAGCCCCTGTCTGTGGGGAGCTCGGACCCTCTTTGGACAGAGGCTGCTTCATGGCAACAGTCCCTGACCACGGGGGGTCCAAGTTCCCCATGGATGGGGGCTACTGCCAGAGTGGCAGCCTCCCCTGGCTCCCCGCCCTCCCCAGCGCGGGGGGAGGCAGCACTTGAGAGCCAGTGCCGGGGGGGGGGGATGACTAGCTTTTACGTCAGCTTCCCCCAGCACCGGCTCCTGCTTCCCCCCTCCTTGCTGCCTCTGATAGAGAGGCAGCAACAGGGAGGGATGCAAGTCGTCGACTAGATTAGCTGATAAGCCTAGGCTAGTCGACTACTCATTGTCATCCCTCATATAAAGGTCCAATCCTTTTTTGAATGTTGCTAAGATTTGAGTCCCAGTGATGCCTTGTGGCAATGAGTTCCACAGGATTATTGTGTTAGGCAGGAAAAAATGAGATTTCTTTTTTATCAGTTTAAAATCAGCTCCATTCCAAGTTCTTGAATATTGTCCTGTCTTTGAATTATGGCAAAGAGTGAAAAGAAGTTCCTTATTCTCTTCTCTACATCATTTGTTACTATGCTATTATGTCCCTTCTTTTTTTTCTATTAATCTCTACAGTAAAACATTCTGGATTCTTTTATCTTTCAGCGTTGTTGGCCCTGATTGTACAAATACACATGCATGCCAGTTTAAGCAAATGCAGAAGTGTCTGCAGGGTCGTTGTAATGAGTAGGTGTTCAAAACATGGCTGAAATTTTGAAAAGGTTGCTTATGAAAATCATAAAGTCCTAACATGCAATTGGTACTGAGTCATATTATTCTGACCTGGCAGTGCAGATCTGGGAGTGAAACAATGATTCTGGGAAGGATCCTGCAGTAATGTATATAGAGATAAAATTGCCCAGAGAAAGATGAGACTTGGGAGGCTTGTTTACAAGCATTTCTATTGCAAAGAAACTGAAACCAAAATAGTTGCAAATTTGCAACCCATCATAGGTATGAAAAGGGCTTTTCCCCATTTCAGCACTGCTTTCTTCACTACATCTGTCTATTGCAAGGACACTGTTAACTTGAATTCGGGGCCTAAATCTTCAAGCCTGACTAGTAACTTTGTATGCCTCACATTGAGACACAGTGCAGGAAACTGACTGGCAGTGAGTGCTCAGCACTGCCTAAACGTCAGGCCCCTTTAAGGTGAATCGAGTTACACACACACACCCAATCACTGAGTATTTCTGAACATTCTGTCTTTCATTTATATAAACAAGATGTTAAAAATCACAACTGCTATGAAATCCACCAGGTCAGACTCATGCTGGCAAAGGGGCTAGGAAGTGCATTTGCAACATGCAGCCCTTTTATATCTGGCATCATGCCCAGGCAACTCCTGTGATTTGTTCTGAGGGAGAGCAGCATACACCAATTCTGTGCCTGGAGACAAACAATTTGAAAGAATTCAGAGCTGATTAGAGTAAGTTACACAGGAAAGATTTAGATCTTAAGGGCTTTGCACTAAAGATGTTCAACTTTCTGTACCTTTACCTGGATTGTTTCTAGAGTTTCCCTTACTTAGCTGAACATATTAATTGTTTAATACTGAAATATACTAAAAAATCCAGAAGCCAATCAACCTGTACCACAGGGTGGAGGTGCGAAGGCACCTCTCATGGTTGCCCCAACCTGGTCCAACCAGCTCCCAGACCCTCCCCAGCCCAGCTGAGCCATGCACCTGCTCTAGTGCCCCCCACCCAACCCAGCTGAGACACGCACCAGCTCCCCACCCCCCGCAGCCCAGCTGAGCCCCATTCAAGCTCCCTGCCTTCCCTGCCTGCCCCCGGCTCCCTGTCTCTGCCCACACAGCCCAGCTAAGCCACATGCCAGCTCCCAGCCCTCCCTCGCAGTCCAAATCTGTTTACACCCCAAACCTGAAGAGGGAGAGAAGGTTTATTTGAGCCTAAGAAATCTATGAGGGTTTTTTTTTTCCAAAATTTGAATCAAGCTATTTAAGTAAACCAAAACTAATTTTCTTCGAGGCTTTCATATTCTAGTTGTTTTGGGTATGTTTCACCTGGGCACACAAGCATGGATATTAATTTGGTCAAATTTCAATAACGAAAACAAGCTCTGCTACACTCCAAACATTTCCAGGGCCCACCCTTCACACTTGAAAGTAATACTATCTTTACTGTAGCAAATTATATAAAAATTGCTTTGTAATCAGAGTGGCAGACATTTTAATGAGGAAAACTATACGTTTTTCTCTAATATTTTTTACATGTCTTGATAATCTTCAGAATTCCTCTTACTATGAAATGCTACAGAATACTCATTTAAAAATACTTATGGGGATAAAATCAGCATTGAGCTATGGAGTTTCATGGTCTAATTCCTTATCTGGAGTCAAGAGCAAATGGTCAAAAAATCATTATGATCTGATGGTTGTACAGTCATGTACTCTTGTGGAATGAGATGGTGGTCTCAATTCACTGCCCAGTGCTCATGTCTACATCAAACATGCCAACTATATATTTCCATCTTGCACTTCCATCACTGGAAACACCACATGAACCTCTTCTCATTAGTTTGACGGTTGTATTTTAAGTGGTCTACCTTTTCACAAGAAACAAGTATAAGAAAGTTCTCTTCCTGAATGACCTAATACAGGGGTGGCCAACGCGTTACAGGCAAAGAGCAAAAATAGTGCTGGATATAGTGCAAAGAGCCAAGAGCCGAGGGGGAAAAGTTGTTGAACAACAACAAGAAATCCCCAGCCGCCAGATTTGGTTGAGGGGAAAAAAAGGATGCTGCCTCTTTAAAAAATCCTCCAGTTTGGCTTTTTGGCTACATCAGGCTCCTATCGGCCGGCACCATCTTGCTGATGCCATTTTGCTTTGCCATGCGGCTCCCTTACACGTGGTGAGCACAGGGAACCAGGGGCTGTTTCTAGGGGCGCAGGGGTGGCTTCACAAGCTGCACTTTAAGGGGGGAAGAACCGCATGCTAATAGGTCAAAGAGTACCGTGTGCCCTATGTCAGGCAGTGCCGACTGGTCCCAGTTTGGAGGAAACAGTTGAAGTAGGTTTGTAGTTTCCAGTTGGCTGTTTGCAAACAAAAGAAATCATACGCAATGAGCTTATGGAACTTCCATACTGATTATCCCACCCCAGAGCTCCAATCAGCTCAACACACTGTCAAGAAGACACTAGCCACATTATCCTAAATTGGCAATTTATTTCACCAAGATAAAATAGTTACTCATGCATATAACACTGACAAGCCATAATTTCACTGCAACAAAGACTGGAATATTTTGGAATATTGTTTTTCACTTACGATATTACAGCAGATCCCAGAAGGTAATTTCTAGAAACCCTTTATTACTGCATACATTTTTAATATGTTATAACAAAATCATTTTTACTAATCATTGTTTCCACTCAAATTTTTCATTAACCTTTCTTATGCACACTCATTGCATGACTATTTTGTACTTCTTTATATTTAAAAAAATTGTGGTCCACATTTACAAAACACACACACACACACCCCAGAAATTCCTGCATATGGGCCTGCAATGGAATTCATTGACAATAATACATTCTCTGAATGTTCAGTTTCTAAGAAGCAAGTTGAAGGGAAATGCTTTACTTACGCCCTAGCTCAACTGCAAGTTATTGGACTAGAGAACATATTTTAAAATTTTTGTAAGACCCTGATCCTGCAGTTTGCTCTGCATGGCTTTGGGCTAGTGTAAGTTGCTGGGTTTAGTTTGTGAGGGCTAGGTGGTGATGGTGACCTGTTCTAAACAGGAGATCTGATTAGATAATCTGGTGGTCCCTTCTGGCCTTAAATTCTATGACTGTGGCTTGGACGCACGCTGCTCTGCACTGGCTTGGGGTCTGCCTGTGCAGAGCAGTTGGCAGGATCAGGGCCTATAACCTTTCACTACCTGGACATCAGTTACATTTGCAATTACATGTTGCCTGCACTGCACTCACAGAGTCATGCACTGCTATGATATTTCACAAGACAAGCAGCATCAGGGTTGGCTGGTGTTTGGCTAACTGACCTCAAAAGAAAACAATGTGTTTCTGGGAGTGCTGTTGATAGATTAAGAAGGAGTGCTTCTGTCTGAGTCAATTTGGAATCAATGTCCCAGCAAGAGCATGCAGAAGATGCAGCTTTTTGGAACAGAGGGAAAACGATGCTGCTGGCCACTTTGGTGCTCAAAAATCCTAGTCCCAGTCTCCGGCCAGATGCCAGTTTACAAAGTTATATTCTCCTTATCAGTGTTTCCTCTAATTTTCTATGTCCATGTGTGGAATGACTTTTGTTACATGCACCAATATGGAGGCGACGTATCACAGAACAAAAGTCATTCTGCACAAGACAGTGTGGGATGAGGAGTTTGGATGTGGGAGGGGCTCAGGACTGGGGCAGAGATTTGGGGTATAGGCTGAGGGCTCTGGCTGGGAGGGTTAGTCTGGGGTGGGGCTGAGCATGAGGTGTTCGGTGTGTAGATTGCCCTGGGGAGAGAGAACTACCTCCAGCCCTCTCTCATCACAGCAGCTTGGGGCCAGGTGAGAAGCACATCTCCATAGTCCCCTGCAGCTCTGGTGAGCACAGCTGGGGAAGGGGCACCAGCCAGAGCAGGTCTAGGCTAGGTTAGGTGGGAGCCATGGAAGCAGTGGCAGCTCTAGAGCAGACCTGGGTTGGCTGCCATGGCCGGGGGAGAGGTGCCCCCCCAGCCTCAGCATCTAGCTGCCACAGCAGGGGTGGGAGGGGAATGGCCCCTTCCCCATCTCCATCATGGAGCTGTCAGGGCTGCTGTGGGAGGAGCAGCTCCTTTCCCAGCCCTAGCATGGAGCTCCTGCAGCCATGCACAGCTATCACTTTCCACCTCAGAGGTAGCTGCACTTCAGTAGAAGATAAAATGGTTCCTCTTTCATGAATCTGATTCAAAACACAGTGAAGTCAATGAAGTTGACAGATTCCCAGTGAACACTGGTGCAGATCTTATAGTCATTATTATTATAATGATGATGATTATTAGACTAAATCAGACCTTTCCCAGAGCTTTGTTGTATAAGAAGGGCTTACCACAAAAGTTAATCCTATGGCAAGGTATTTAGTAGCCTTTTGTAGATCCCTTGGTTATGGCTGGAATGTAAAACAAAGGATTCTGGAGTTCACACCTTCTGTGAGGGACTACATTGTGAAGCAGGAAAATGAATGTATAGAATGCTTTAATTTTTTTTTAATATCAGTTAACTTACATTTCAAAACAACATTGTATGAAGTCCAAAAAATTAGTACTTCTTTGTTTAGAAAAATTTTGGAGCAGGGAGTGTCTTTCAATAAATTTGAAAAAAAATTTTTTTTGTTTAAGTGAGAAATTTGTCACAACTATTCTCCTCCACAGACTGGTTTTTGGTTTCAACCAATTAGCATTTTTCCAAAAGAAAGCCATTAGTCAAGAACTGCCCACCCTGCTCTGGATGGGGTTAGCTCCATCGATTTTGGGTTAGCTCCATCGATTTTGGGAAGCTCCAAGTAACCAGAACATGAAGGCTACGTCTAGATTGCATCCCTTTTTTGTAAAAGGGATGCAAATTAAACGTATCGCAATTGCTAATGAAGCGGGGATTTAAATCTCCCCCGCTTCATTAGCATAAAAATGGCTGCCGCTTTTTTTCGGCACGGAGCTTTGCCGGAAAAAAGCGCCAGTCTAGACACGGATCTTTCGAAAAATAACGCCTTTTCTGAAAGATCCCTTATCCCTTATTTTAAGAGGGATAAGGGATCTTTCGGAAAAGGCTTTATTTTCCGAAAGATCCACGTCTAGACTGGCGCTTTTTTCCGGCAAAGATCCGTGCTGAAAAAATGCGGCAGCCATTTTTATGCTAATGAAGCGGGGGAGATTTAAATCCCCGCTTCATTAGCAATTGCGATACGTCTAATTTGCATCCCTTTTACGAAAAAGGGATGCAATCTAGACGTAGTCGAAAACTATAAGCTCAGCGGCGAAGTCCAAGGTAAGCTCTTACTATTTGCTTAGTACAATCCAATTCAAAGGCTAGAAGGCTCATTTCAGACACTGCCAGTCTCCCCACTTAGAGCTACTCCACTTTGTATAAATATTCATTGAGCCAGAAACAAAAATTGACTATAACCTGATAGGTAGGAGCCTCAGGACAAGTCCCTGGACTGCCTGGTTCATTTCAGGGACATGAGTTGGGATTTTCCACATCCAAAAAGACCGACCTAGCTACTGACTATTCTGAGGCTCTGTCTCCCTTGTGTTTTTCTCAACAAATATCAAAAGGCCTCATTTGCCTTCTGCGTTGGAATAAATATGAACTTCAAATCCTGGCAAAATTTGGCAAAACAGATTTGTGGGTTCCTGCCAGACCCAGTGACTGCCCCTCATGCACTTTGTGGGTCATGGAGAAAAACAAATACATAGTCTGTGGCAGCCACGTCTAATGTCTGACTGCCTCATGGGCCATCGCATATCATGATAAAATGGACAAAGGGCTAGGCGGGGGCACCGTGCCTCTTGACAGACCAATTCTCTCTGTATTAAATCATAAAATACCTTTTCTTCAACAAAAAGCATGGGGTGACCATATGTCCTCTTTTGGCCAGGACAGTCGCTTTTTGCCCCCAGGAGTCAGGATTTGTAGTTTGCTTCTACCACCTGTGAATCATGGGCTTAGTGGTGCTGGCTAGCAAGGATGGGACACCATTTTGCACATTCCCCACCCCATCCTTGCTAGCCAGCACCACTAAGCCCATGATGCCTGCCCACCTGCTGTGGGGAAGGATTAAACAGCTGAGTGTACCTGCTTATTCCTGCCTATCCAGACGTTGGGTCTAGTGCAGCAATGTAAGGGGTTCTTGCTCCCTCTCACTGCCTTACGCAGGAATGCAGGGGTGCCAGTCTGACCATTTTTCTTCAACAGTAACCAATAGGCAGCTCTTTAGCTTGTGATGTTTCAAGATTTTTTTTTTTTAATCGTAGATTCTGTGTCCATACTTTTACCCCATCAGAAGAGGACTAGAAGAGGGTGGGGTGCTCCCCACAAATTTCTACAAGGAAGGACTCTGTGGCACTTCTGGTGGGAAATTCTCCCATCATATGGATGAGACATACTAGATAAAAGAAACAAAATTAAGTAATTCCATGCTAGCTTTGTTAAATAAGAAACAATATTGGTGTGAAAGATAGCATAGCTAACTTGTCAAAAGGATTTAACTTAAGTACTAAATATGGTCCAGATGCTTGAGCAGCTGCATGCTCAAATAAAAATATTTTTGCATGAGTAATTTAACTAAGAACCAGTACTACTGAAAATGGAAATTTGCATGAGCAATTGCACACTTAATTGAGCATTCAACTGAAAATTTTACATTGCAAAATGCCATCAAGTTTTCAAAACATTCAGAGCAAGGTTTATTTCCCTCTCAGTTATACTTTGATCCATAGCATTAACAAACGTGACACTTACTATTTACATTTTTTTTCATAGATTTTGAGACCAGAAGAGATACATGTACAATACCTAATCTGATCTCTATAACACAGGTCACACTTCGTAACAGTTTCATCCTTTCATTTAAACAAGATCTTTAAGGTAAAAAAGAATAACAAGTAGTAAGAAAGTTACTGTTTTTACTAATGCTGAGGCAAAACATAGGGCATGTCTACACTAGGAAATTATTTCAAAATAACTATATTCAAAACTCCTGAAATAGCATGTTCCCACTATGGGGGAGCCTTAGAATTAGTCCAAGGGAAGTTCTGTTATTGTGGACACACTACCTCAAGTTAAAGCCCCAGGAAGCACTGGGGAGTAATTACTTCAAATTACTCTGGAGACACAATTACTCTGCTGACACCATTATTGGGCCTAACCAAGTGAGTTATAAGATCAAGAATACATATTCCTGCGCATCCAGAAATATAATTTATGCTATCATGTGCCGAAAGTGTCCGTCTGCTATGTACATTGGACAAACATCTCAGACACTTCGCCAAAGAATCAATGCCCACAAAACAGACATTAGACAGAATCACAAAGAAAAAACAGTTTCTTGCCATTTCAACCAGAAAGGACACTGTCTCAATGACCTAATCACATGCATCCTACTCCAGAAGACTTTCAAATCTGCACTTGAAAGGGAATCCTCTGAACTGGCATTCATGCTAAAATTCGACACTCTCCGCGGGGGGCTGAACAAAGACCCCAACTACCTTACCCATTACAAAGATAGCTTCCCCAATTATCACCTCTAATACCATTAGCTCACAGACATCCACCTTTCCCCACCTCTAATATCATTAACTCACAGACATGTACCTTCCTTCCCCCCTCCCCCGCATCCCCCTTCTGTTCTGAAATGTGATTTGTCCTTTTCATATGTGTTCACTTTTTTTAATTGTATCCTTTGGTATATATGGTTGTGACTATTTTCTTCCACTATTTGATCAGAGGAAGTGGGTCTGGTCCACGAAAGCTCATCATCTAATAAACCATCTTGTTAGTCTTTAAAGTGCTACATAGTCCTGTATTTTGTTTCAGCTACACCAGACTAACACGGCTACATTTCTATCACTATTCTGGAGAGTAGTTATTTCAAAATAGCAGCAGTAGAACGTCCACACTAATGCTATTTTGAAATAACTATTTCAAAATAAGCGTTATTCCCCAAGGAAAGCAAAAATGGTAGATCAGATACCTGATCAGAAAAGTCTAGTAAACTTTTGTTTATGGGTCTGTCTACACTACACAGCTTTTAGCAACACAGCCCCGTTGCTAACGTCAGCATGTGTGAAGGCTGATTCTCAGCATTTCTGCGGACAAAATACTTTTACCCTCAACTAGTGGCTTTTGCTTGATCAACAGGAGAGCACTTCTGCTGACAAAGCAGCATTCACATTTGCACTTGCCAGGGCAAATCTTTGTTGTTCACAGGGAGGCAGGGGTTAAGCACTTGTGAATGACAAAAAAGTTCTGTCAATCAAGAGTAAGTGTATTACTTTTGTTGCCTTGTGAAGACAAGGGGCCTGTCTTCACAGGTGGTCTACACAGGTCTAACTTTAGTTTGTGTGCATTACAGTGACTTGTATCCACACATCTACTAACATATTAGTGAACTGGCCAGCTAATACAAAAATCAATAAACACACTGCATGACAGAGCTCTCAGGACTTGTAAAGTACATGTCATCCCTCATCTGTACTAAAACCACAGTGGAACAAAAATAATGCCCATTTAGGAGCAAATGGGAAACTTCTCATCATTAGTGTGAAAAGAAAAAGCTTTTCCAAAATACACAAATCTATATCTGTTATTTAATTTAAGATACTTGCAGCACTATATTATAAAATTTAACACCAGACAATATTAACTATTACAGTTACTAAATTGATCTTGCTTTTATGAGAGTCAGAACTTGCAGAATTTTATTATATTTTACTTTTTAGATTCAGTGAATGGGAAATCACAAATGTTTGTAGCCTGCAAAAAACTTTTTGGCAATGGTCAAACTTCTGTTAGATCACTGGTGGGCAATAATCAGACAGCAGGCCAGATACAGTTCACCAGGGTTAGCCCCTGGCAGGCTGCCACCACTTTCTTTGCCTACACCTCAGCAGGTACGGGTGCTTGCAGCTCCCATTGGCTATGGATGACTGTTCCCAGCCAATGGGAGCTGTGGGAAGTGGTGTCCCGGTCCGTGCCATTTCACACAGCTCCCATTGGCCAAGAATGGCAATCTGCTCCTAATGGGAGGTGCACGTGCCCATACCTGTCGAGGTGCAGGTAAAGAAAGTGGCAGTGGCCCGCCAGAGGCTAACCCTGGTGAACTACCTCCATTGTATTACCCACACCATATTAGATCTGTCTTTGCTGCAGTGGTTTAAGAGATGTGCATAGAACCAACAGAAGTATGATAGAGCTAGCATGTGAAAGAGCAATGACCCCCGCAAAAAAAAAAACTTTTCACCATCTCACGTGAAAAATAAGTCCACATATCATCTGAAGAAGTGGGTTGTGTCCACAAAAGCTCATTATACAATATAATTTTTTTGTTAGTCTCTAAGGTGCTATAGGACCACTCTTTTTTAAGTTTTTATATTCTAGGCGTGAGAGATGGAAAATATCTATTGAATCATTTAGCCCATCTCTTTCCCATGACTTCAGCCAAAAGGTTCTTCTGCTTAATTTTTAAAACCTATAGCAAGAAAACACATTCAAAGTCCACTATAAAGAACTGCCATTGAACCCACCTAATCACATCACTTGCTCTTGTCCTACTCCAAAGAAATGCCTTGTGCTAAAGAGTCTTCATATGTACCCCAGCATAAGTGACACTGAAAAAGTAGAAATGTATTAATAACATTCAATGGCAGAACAAAATGTAGGCAGTTAAAAATAACTATAGCTTCTTACCTATTCGCTTTCAACCGCCATACAATTAGTCTGCGTTTCAAGTCTCACAAAGAGTTCTTCCTTGGTCATCTCCTTTCACTCGCTATTTGGGCAATTTCAAAGAAAATGTTGCAATTTCATGTATCATCCAAACAGCTCACAAGAGAAGGTTATAATTTCAGAAAGACGTCAGGAGACCCTTTATTATATATACACAATATATAGGAATCTCAGTGCCATATGTATTTACTATTGAGGCATTTAAATCATTTAGCCTTTTAGGCTTTCTGAGTATTAACAAAATGAGAAACATTTTTAATGTGCATGAGGATTGGAGTTCAGTGCATTTCTTTGAAAAGTCACCTTTTTGAGTAATTTTCAGAAGAGAAGAGAATCCTTGGATGTTTTCAATTCATATTTGAACAAATATAATAAGAATGTGTGAATGTTCACACTCTATGATTCAAAACACTGTCCCCTCTTTCTCTCTATGAATATTAATATACGTATTTCTTCATGGGTCGTGCATGAGCAGACATAATAAATGTTGGCTTTGTTGGTAGTCTCTGAGTACGTGTATTGCATTAGTAATTTATTTGAATCTACTGTATATTTTAGAGAGCTTGTCTATCTGTTTGATCAAGAACTTCTAAAAGGTAAGAGCTACGGCCACCAAATTTGGTATACAGCTTCCTCTTATTATAACTTAAACTGTATAAGGGTTTGGTTGTGCTAGGAATATGTAATATGCCAGAAATGGGATTGCTTCTCATAAAACCATACAAAAAAGAGACAGAATCATCAGGCAGGTGAAAGGGGCTGGTTGGGGGTATCCCCTATCCAGGACTGCCCCAGCACTAACCTTCCCACCCCCAAGTGCCCTTTAGGCAGAGTGGGGGAGGGTCAATTCCACTCCCCTCCCCCAATTCATATTGGAACACTACTGTCTGTTCCCCTTTGTCTGGAGCAAAGGGAAAGTGCACAGCCTGCCACATTCCTCATTCTGGCTGGAGAGCACAGGGGACAGATGAACCTGGACCTGCCGGGGAAGGAGGACATGCACTTTTCCCCCAGCTGTGCCGGCTGGAGCTGCAGCAGTCATGAAGAGGCACTTCTGAACTGGCTCTGAGCTGCTGCAGGAGTCCTTTCTCCCCAGGGCAGCCTACATACTAAACCCCTCAACCCCAGCCTCACCCCAGAGCAATGATGGAAATGAAGCGTGTACATTTTCATTTTATTTTCCAAACAACAACAATTAATTGAGTGAAGGACCCAAGCAATGCTGGTTAAATCTGCTAGTAGGTTATAAATGACAAGCAAATAACGCCGGATATTTCCAAGTACTGAACTGCAGGCTGGCTTTGCAGTCTAAAAGGTCCAGTCATGTGCCCGCCCTGTGAGATGGGATGAAGCATGGAGGCTGTTGCTTAGCTGGTTGAGTCACTGCCTGGACCACAGATGAACTGGGGTAGAGTGGTATTGTGAAAACAGAAACTCAGACCCCTTGGCTGGTACATCATATTTTTTCTGCCCCTTTTCAGGTAGGTGCACATGTGGCTGGCATAGGCCCAACTGTGGGAGCTGGCTTGAGGATGGCATGATTGATTGGTAGAATGACTCTGCTGTGCACCAATGAGTGAAGTTTATGGCAGCTCATGCTGAATGTCTTGGATCTCCTCCAGGGGAATGTGAAGCTCTCTGGCCAGTCTACACAGGAACTGGTTGTAGTAGTAATCAGAAGGAAGTGGGGGTGGAATGTCAAAGTCACTGCTGCATCAGGTGAGGATGACAGGAATCTCTCTTGTACCAGCACTACCTTTGGAGATATGCTGGTTCCAATCAGCTTCTCAAAGGTGCCAGAGACTATGAAATAGGCAAAGCCTCCAGTGGAACAAACAGGTTCCGAGGGCAGATACTGGGACCAGGATCCCCAATAGGGCCAGCATGAGAGATGAGGAGGGCCCCATAGTGCAGGAAAACTGTGGATCTAGGAGCTGGAATGGAGGATTCTGCCTCCATTGTACTCATAATGACAGGTGGACAATCTGAGTCCTCCAAAGATGAAAATGCAGAAACTAGTTCCATCAGTGGTACCCTCAAAGATGTCAGAGGTATGTACCCCCGGAATATGGGGTAAGGAGCTGTGTTCCCTCTAAACTGCATGGCCGCACAGTCTCTCAGATGATTAATCAGCCCCACCCAGTCAAAGGCTCAGAGTTCTGTGCACTGAGCTGACTGGCTGGGCAGGGCCGGTTAATCTCCTGTGAAGTTGTGCCATTGCATGCAGTTTAGACCATGGGTTCCCAAACTGGGGGTGTGTGAATAAATTCCAGGGGGAGCCCCCTCCATCAAGTTTTACTGCCCTGTTCAGTTCTTTTTTTTTTTTTTTTTTTGCTCAACAAGTTTTCCTGCCATTTGGAAGGGAGGACATGAGGGTTTTTCAAAAATCAAAAAGGAGGGCGTGCTGCCAAAAAGTTTGGGAACCACTGGTTTAGAGGGAACACTGGTAAGGAGTGCCTCAGATATGACATGTCTAGTGCTGTAGATATTGTGTCTCTTGAATTAGAGAGCCTCGGAAAGCATGGGAACCTTGGCTTTCCCAAAGCAAACACTTTCTGGGGCTCTGGTACTTTTCCAAACCTCCCCAAAGTCTTCTTGGAAGACCCTTCCAAGATCCAGCATGACCTACACAAATTAGAGGTTTGTGCCAAAAGAAATCTGATGAGGTTCAACAAGGACAAGTGCAGAGTCCTGCACTTTGGAAAGAAGAATCCCAAGCATTGTTACAGACTGGGGACAGAGTGGCCAAGTAACAGTTCTGCAGAAAAGGACCTGGGGACAGTTCTACAGTGGATGAGAAGTTGGATATGAGTCAACAGTGTGCCTTTGTAGCCAAGAAGGCTAACAGTATATTGGGGTGCATTAGTAGGAGCATTGCTAGTGATTATTCTTCTTTACCACATCTAAAGTATTGCTTCCAGTTCTGGAAGTTCCAGAAGAGATGTGGACACATTGTAGAGAGACCAGTGGAGGGCAACAAAAATTACTAGGGAGCTGGAGCACATGACTTATGAGGAGAGGCTAGAAGGATTTGGGCTTATTTTGTCTTCAGAAGAGAAGAGTGAAGTGGGATTTTATAGCAGCCTTCAACTACCTGAAGGGGGGGTTCCAAAGAGCATGGAGAAAGGCTGTTCTAAGTGGTGACAGATGACAGAACAAGGAGCAATGGTCTCACGTTGCAGTGGGGGAGATCTAGGTTGGATATTAGGAAAAACTAATAGGGAGGGTGGTGAAGCACTGCAAGGGGTTACCTAAGGAGATGGTGGAATCTCCATCCCTAGAGGTTTTTAAGTTCCGGTATGACAAAGCCCTGGCTAGGATGATTTAGTTGGGATTGGTTCCGCTTTTAGCAGGGGGTTGGACTCGAAGACTTCATGAGGTCTCTTCCAACCCTATGATTCTAAAGGAACTTTTTCAGTTCCTGGAATTGGTATAGGAACTGAATGATGCTGGTCTTCCCCAGAGTGATTGGCTCTCTAGCTCTGAGGGAGGCCGATGTTGACTGTGTATTCTGTTTCACACTCTGTACTGGCAGATCCATTGATTTGTGCTACTTCTTTTCATGCTTGTGCACTTTAGGGCACACTTCATCCCCTTGACTGAAACTGATGGAAGGAGTCTCCCCCTGCCTAGGTCTAGAGGAATACTTACTGCAATGCTTAGGTATGTGCTTCCTTATGTCACCAATAGGCCCTAGTGCTAGCCTTCAACTCCAAAGTTGGAGACAGTCTCCTGGCAGTCTCAGGCCAATGCCTGTCAGGGTTCAAATGAGATCTCACAGTGACTTCCATGAGGATTCTGGAGGCAGAGAGTCCAATGTTCTTGAGTAAGGGTGGGGATAGACTGGCAGATACTGCACTTGGCTGAAATGCAGGCTTCTCTCAAGCAGTAGAGGCAGCATTGAAGTTTGTTACTAACCCTGACGGAATGCAGGCAAGACACACAGAATTTAAAACCGGGAAGAGGGGAGGGTTGACATAATCTAGTGCCCACACATGGGTAAGGGGGGGGGGGAGTGTTCATGAGAAACAAAAGTTTCCAAAAAGAAACCCAAATTCTTCTCCTAAACTATCAAGCTAGTTAGAACTACTATAAAAGTGGTTAAAAAAACCCTATAAAACAATGTACAATTGTATTTTTTCAATATACATCACATGCAAGAGGACACTAATAGGTCCTTCTTATCATGGCATGGTCTGGGTCAGAAATGGAGACACAGTTGGTCTGCCCCATGCTTTATTTCTTTGGAAGAAACTGTGATCCAGGAAACATGCATGGGCCAATAGTACTACTTCAAAAATCTCCAGTGCTGGATGCATGGTGCACATGCATAAACCCTCAGTGGCATACTATTGTAAGACCATCAGTTGAAGAAGAAGCAAACAGTTCTCACACAATGTATTTAGTATGTGTTGAAATATTCTTTATTATTTTTATTGCAATAATGCCCAAAGAAACCATCCAAAATCACATACCTTGGGTGGTAGATGCTGTACATACTCATAATAAGACATGGTCTCTGCCCCAAAAATTCATAATCTAATTGGAGAGGAAAAAGGGTCTTCCATACAAAAATTAATGTCTCTTTTTATTATGACTAAATATGATTAAACAGCCAGCAAAATGTCATTGTGATATTGGTAAAAATAACGGAGCTGATATTGTATTTTGGGGGGCACCCAAGTCTGCCTGCTGACTCCATTTGGGTGAGAAGAAATGCAAAAGCAGGCCATGAATTTCTTAGGTGTTGAAGTGTGAAAAAGAGAGTCACCTGTTACCAAAAAACTTCTGTTTTGCTCTTTTCCTTTTTGTTATTTTTAAAACTGATGACTTCGTCCAAACCAACATTTATAAAAAAAGCCAGGTTTAAGAGCTTGTATTCTAAGCTTCACATTGGTGTGTTTATTTATAGCCAGGTTGTTCACCTCCAAAACATAGTAATTTAACATGAAAACACTAAGAAAAATAGGCAATGGGGCATGAATCATTTGGTTTAATTTACTTATTTACTAGTTTTTCCTACATCTATAAACAGTAGTAATTAGATTTTATTTAAAAATACGGACATTCTAGGATTGTCTGCATAGATGACTCAGTACAATCACAAGGATATGTGTTAGGGCCCATTTCTGTAACCCTCTCTCAGCTAGAATGGTAACTGAAATTAGAGATGGGCCCAGATCAGAACACAGATGGGCCCAGATCAGCCCAAACCTTCTAAAACTCTGGGAAAGTTTGGATCTAGATTTAAACTTTTTTCTTAACCCAATTAGTAACTAAAATCAGAGACCATATTGCTTAAGTAGAAATTTCAGGATTGAACCTTTTATTATATTGAATAAATCAAAAGTCAAGCTGAACTATAAAAACTTTGCCCAGTTATGAGCAATGAAACTTTACAAATGTTGACTGTGGACAGAATACTGATTTTTCACGCTTCCAAATCATGGCCCTGTTGAAGTCAGCAACAAGATTCCCATTGACTTCAGTAGGGCCAAAATGTCACCATTAAAATTCCCCAGATGTTGAATGATTTTTAAAACATGTAAGAATAACCAGATACTAAATACCAGATTCCTGGTAGCTTCTTCCTCTGCACTAAACCAGACTGTGCAGTCTTCTGTGTTAATGGGAATATATCATGTAAGGCTGCTACCACTACTGGTGACATCATGTTGGGCACACGCACAAGCCGGAAAAGTGAATGCTTGTAGAAATGTGGAGAACTGCCTCACCTGTCACACAGAAACAATGTGACAGAGTTTGGACAGTGCATTTATTGCAATTACAGTGCATCCATACTATTTTTAAAAGAAAACGATTTCAGCTATGTGTGGAAATTAAAGCTGTCCAGAAAGTTTCAAAATGTTTTAAATTTCAACCAAAAGACATTTTTTGTAGGAAGTATTTCTCATTTTTCAACATTTCATCTGATTGGAAACATTCAATAAAAATTGTAAAATCAAATGGAAAGTACACATTGGATATGGGACATGCTTTGAAAAGGTATGAAATATTAAAATCAATCTATCTTTGGCACAGCCTACTGTATTCCACGCAATGACACCTGTATTTTTAAACTTCAAACCTCTCAAGAGGCGTATTTAATTATTTCATTAATAATATTGTTTCACGATTTTCTTTTTATCCGCCAGTAATCTAGGGATGTTAAGGACTAGTAGACAGGATAGTCAACTAGTCGCTTCCCCCCACACCCCTTGCTACCTCTATCAGATAGAGGCAGCAAGGAGGGGAGGAGAGGGCAGGGGAGGGGGGTACTTCAAAGCAGCAGCACCACAGGGAGCCTGGGTTCAGCTGCTCCATGCAGTGCTGCCACTTAGAATGCCATGGGTGGCATTTCAAACCAACGGTGCTGCTTGGAGCCCAGGGTCAGCTGGGGACTCCCCAGCTGACCCCCAGGCTCCATGCGGTGCTGCCAGTTTGAAATGCCGCAGTGGCATTTCAAAGGGGCAGCACCGCTCTATTGACTAATCGAATAGTCGATGCAAAAATGCATTGATTATTCAATTAGTTGATTCCACGATACTTAACATCCTTACAGTAATCATGATGTAAAAAAACATGGGCCTAATTCTGATTTCAGTTACACTGGTATAAATCAGGAGACGGAGCACCAAAGTCAAAGAAGTTACACACTCGTTTAAAAGTCATATAGAACAGAATCAGGCCCTATATTTTCTATTTAGGTTAACATATACTGGGCATACCCTCAGGTTTATGTAAATAGCATAGGGTATGTCTACACTACCACCTTAGTTCGTGAAATGAGGAGTAACGCACGGAGTATGCACTAGCGGACATTTAAAAATGGCGGCGCCCGGCTTTATGCAAATGAAGCCCGGGAAATTCAAATCCCGGGCTTCATTTGCAACTCCGGTTGCCTACATTACCACCCTAGTTGGAACTAGGCTGGTAGTGTAGACATACCCATAGTTCTTTAAAGTTAATGGACCTATGTTGATTCATAAAATGGCTCACATACAGTTAGCAAACCCAAATAAGGCAAAAAGTTAAAATATTCTTCAAATGTGGGCAGAAGCTAAGGACTGATTCCACCATACTCCCCTTCCATACAGAGATGGAAGGAAGGGAAGAGGGGGTCAGGCAAGGAGGAGAATTGGGGTGACAGCCTGCATCTGGTACACAGAAAGAAGGGGTAAGCTGCACCCTATAAAGGACACCTCCTGCTGCAGCCTCTTGTATTGCTTTGATTTTACACCACCATTTATTATGGACTTTATCTGAAAGTACAACTAACCCCTGAATAAGGTTTCTACCCAGAAACCCAGTTAAAACCTATTTTAGAGCATGGCTACTCTCAGAAAAGCACCTGTAAAATAGTAAACATAGCTGCTCCCTGGTGCATCTTTGAATCAGGTGGGTTTACTTACAAAAAGACGTTTTTGCTGCTACTACTTTCTCTGGAAGGTCAGTACAGCTATAGAAGAGACAGCTGCACATTGTTTGGCCTCATGCATCCTTAATCCCATTATCTGCTAAAGGCCAGATCAGCCCCCAGCCAGAAGAAACCCATGTAAATGCCAGGAAATCATTGTGAAAATATAGACCCTTTCCATGCCATTTTTACAGACACTCTTCTGTCTAAAACTGCTAACATTTCCAAGAGTGGATCATATGTGATGCTTACTGGTGTCTTCCTAGGCAGTGCTTCCTGTTCATCTGCTATATTTAGTTATTTCATTTATCTGCAGGTAACTATGTCTGCTCACCCCTGTAAAGGTAAGCAATTTGCCTTATACAAGGCAAATGATCTCTGCCGTGTGCAGTGTACAATTAATTTTTGCAGGGATGCTTTCTAGAGATAACTAAAAATATTTACTGCCTTTCAATCTGAAAACAAAAAAACAGCAGCATGCTGATGCTTGGTCCAAGCTCAAGAGACCTTTGAGGCTCAGGCAAGGTGAGAGATTCCCCCCTCCCTGGACCTTACCCATGGGGAATGCAGCTCCAGCTGCCACGAAGGACTGCCAAGAAGCAGGAGAGGTCTTTAGATATTTTGAGTGACATCCTAGCTTCAATGAAGTCAGTGAAAGTTTTGTAATTGGCCTGAGTAGATCCAGGATTTCATACACTTTGTCCTTATCTACATTTAAAAAAGAAATAGTGTTTGAATGAAACTGAACAACTGAAATAGATGATGTGATACTGACCTCAACTTTATGACATATCAAGACACATCACGTTCAGCATCGTGTCAGCAACCTGTGATTAAACCGTGAACACAGTTTGACTTGATCTATACTGAGCACTTAGTGAGATCATTATTGTGTCATTTAATTAGTGTTCAAAGTCTTGTTCAAAAAATAGTAAATTGTTGTTAGTATAAGCAAGCCTCTTCAGTCACTGAAACACAAGCAACATTTGACTGGCAACTTTTCTTTCCTCCCTTCCCCCACAGACCCTAAATCACTTTCTACGGGGTTTTCAGGGTGGCAAAAGGGCAGTGTGGGGGGTCAGCAGTGGGGGAGCACGGTGATCGAGGCTCCTAGAAAAGTGATGGTACAGTAAAAGGGGGTATTTGGGGGAAATTCTAGAAAATATTGCAAAAACAAAATTTCCTTTTGATGCTTTGCTAATGTTTCTGTTCTTACACCAAGGGATCCTATCTTCCTATATGTTTCTAGAATGTGTACCACATTGGGGTCCTGAGCCAATCAAAACAAATAGCAAGCAATAATGTAAACCCACTAGATCATAGCTCACATGCACAAAAGGACTGAATTATGCTACACAGGCAATTTTACTTCGGGTTCTTCCTACCTTTTCGTGCTTGATCTTGCAACTTTAAACATTAAACATATGTATGTAGTTAATAATTATATTGGTAACTGAAAGCCCTTGCTGTTTCTTGGGTGTGGCAATCAGGCCAAGTAGTCCACCAGCGCAGCGTGCCTCACAGAACCAATACAACTGCTGTATGCAAATTATCTGCAGAGTAAGACTAGTGATTGGTTGAGTTACCTCTGATATCACAATGGTTTACGACTCTTGGGATGGCATAGATACCTGCTTACAGTAGATGAAAGCTCTTGCACAACTGTAATTCATAAAGTCAAAATGGCTGAGAACTTAAAAGTAGGATGGTAATAGACAATGAATTCCAGGAATTGAACATGGTGCTGTTCTGAATGAAACGAGCTCTCAGCCCTGCTTGTCACTGTTTCCATCACTTCACACAAATTCAAGAGTCATTTTAGACATCAGCGTGGTACACACAGTGACAATCCTGGAACCTTTTTTCAGCATGAGCATGAAATTCGGCAACCTACTATTGCCAAGTTGAAAACTGATCATTTATCCCTTCTCTTTGTTTTCTGTCCCTCAGGCAGTTTGCAAGCAATGAGAGACTTTACTTATCACCTCATGACTCTGCTGCCTATTGTTAGGGCCTTTGTCAAAGGCTTTTTAAAACTCTAAATTACTTAGATCCAGGCCCTCCCCCCAACAAAGGGGGCAAAAGAGTCAGTTGCCACAGACCCGGGTGATTCAAAGGTGCGTGGGGCTCTGGCTGCTGCTACTGCAGCAATAGCAGCGCCCATCGCCCTGAGCCCTTTAAATTGCCATGGGAGTGCCACACAGCATGCTCTGGGCAGCTCTTAGGGCTGCCTGGAGAGGTGGGAGCGCCACACAGTATGTTCCAGGCAGTGCTGGGGAGGGGGATGCCATGATCTGGGAGGCACAGAGGGCCAGCTACTCTCAGCCCCACCCCTTCCACATGAGGTGCACTCTGCTTCTGGGAGCGCAGAGCCATCCCCCCACCTTCGTTCATCTACTTCTCCTTCATCCTCTGGTTTGTTGACACACACAACAAATTGTCTAGTGAATTAAAGCAGACCCAGTAGCTGAATTTGCAGCGTGGTTAGCATGCCCAACCCTAGTGCAGAAACCAAGGAAGGCCCTCATGACTCTAAGCAGTAAAGAGGGGACGTCTCTCTCCTGCTGAGTCAGTAGGAACTTATACATTTTCCACTGAAAGTCACTCTTCCAGTCCAGGGGCATGGGCCACCCACACAGCATTCATGCCTACCCAATTTGTGGCTGGCGCACCCCAAATCCCATCTGGGACTCCTGATCCCAGTTGGATGTCTTCCTCGCGGCGCCCCATGCTGCTACCCCAGTCTCCAACCGCAGGGGGGTGTCTCCGGAATCTGGGGCAGCCGCACATGGCATGCCAGCAAGTGAGACCTGCAGCCAAGCTGGCAGACACCTAGCTGGGGCTGGGGGAGTGGAGTTCAAGTTCCAGCAAGGTCCCCCTCTGCCCAATGGGTACCCCCTACAGCCAGTGTGCCCTGGGTACGTGCTGAGCAGTGAGAGGCAGGTGGGGGAGGCAGGTCCCCCATTCCTCCTGCCCCCTTTTGTTAGGGCCCTGGGTCCCTTCTCTGTCCTCTGCCCTTCCTGTCCCACTCCCCCAGGGCACCAGATCCGTTCCTCCCCCTCACCATGGCATTGGATCCCTCCTGCACGCCTGATTCTTCCTGCCCTCTCCCAGGCCCTCCATCCCTTACCCACCCCTCATCATTGCCCACCCACCTGAAATAGGGGCCCACCCACTTTTCCTGTCATAACTGTGCCACTGATTCCTGTCCTCATGGTTTTCTCCTCTTTGAGGCCATGTGCAGGAATTGGTCTCAGTTCAATTGCAAAATGGTGAGTTCCGGTTAAACATTAAGCCAGGAAATATTTAAAAATCTTTATTGTAGGTCTGCGAGGAAGACACAGAGCAATAGCCAAAGGGTTCCTGTAACTACCCAGGTCAGGAATATACCCATTCTGACCTAAGATGGACTCTCAATGGCTGACATTTAATGCACATGCCTAAAAGAACATATCAATAAAATTATCTCATTGGGTGATTAAAAATGATTTTAACAATGCAAGCACAGTGCACACTAAACAAAGGCAACTTTAGCTAGCTGATAACTGGAGAGGGAAAACTTTCTGATCATTTTTAACAGCCTGAAAAATGAGTCAACGCCTTATTACTCTTGCTAATTATCATGGATAAAACGAGAAGATGAACAGCTGGCTACTTCTGTTGCTGGTCTCAGACCTGTGGCGTTCTTCATGATGAGGCAAGGAGAGCTTTATATTTAATAATCAAATAACTTTATTTCACACTCCACGTACATCCAATACCACAGAAATCAGAGCCAGCTGTGAGCAGGAGCTGTTCTGCTCTGCAGAGTCCTGCATTCCAACATGGAGGGGGTGACCTTTGTAGCGTCACAAAGCATCTTTTCTGTTTCTAGCCAAAACATTAGCTAAAGCTTTGGCTTTATGTGCAAATGGTTTTGCAGTTCTAACTACTGCCTCATGTTATGATCACCTAGATACACAGTGCTTCAGAAACGACAACAATTGCCTATATTGAGGCGTGCAGCAGATTTCTGGCTTCATTATAAAGCAGGGGTGGGGAACCTTTTACTGGTAGGGGGAAAAATCAGTGGGAGCCGCACACAAGTGAGAAGCAGAAAAACAACAAACCCTCACTGACCCGGCCCCTGAATGAGAAGGAGAAAGACACTCCCCACATTCCCCTCGCACGCCAGAGCCTACTGGGGCCCAGGCTAGTAGATTGTGTGTGCTCCAAACCCGCAGGCTCCCCAATTCTGTGGAGCCTCAGAGGCTAGACTCAGGCAAATGGGGGGGGGGGGTCACATCTATCCCCTGGGCCTTAGGTTCCCCACCCCTGTTATAAAGTATTAAACTATGAGGCTGTGTCTACACTGGCCACTTATTCCGGAAAATCAGCCGCTTTTCCAGAATAACTTGCCGGCTGTCTACACTGGCCCCTTGAATTTCCGGAAAAGCACTGACGATCTAATGTAAAATTGTCAGTGTTTTTCCAGAAAAACTATGCTGCTCCCATTCGGGCAAAAGTCCTTCTCTGGAAAACTGTTCTGGAAAAGGGCCAGTGTAGACAGCACAGTAGTGTTTTCCGCAAAAAAAGCCCCGATCACGAAAATAATGATCGGGGCTTTTTTGCGGAAAAGTGCGTCTACATTGGCACAGACGCTTTTCCAGAAAAGCATCCTGCCAATGTAGATGCGCTTTTTCCGGAAATACTTATAACGGAAAACTGTTCTGTTTTAAGCATTTCCGGAAAAGGGTGCCAGAGTAGACATAGCCTGTAAGTCTAGCTATAGTACCATCACACACACAAAACAACCACCTCACCCTACCCCTAATCACACTCACCAGTTCCCTAGTCCAGTGGTCCCCAACTTTTCGTGGCTGCCAGGTGCCCAGGGGCAGGGCTGCTCACGCGGCACACTTCCGGGGGTGGGGCCATGCATGAGCTGTGCGCCCGGTGGTGGGGGCTGCCCACACACCCTAAGCCCCGGGCCGGCACTGCGCATGTGCTGCATGCCCGCGGCAGGGGCTGCCCATGCGCCCAGAGCCGGCACCGCGCATGTGCCGCGCGCCTGCGGCCACCCACACACCCTGAGCCCAGGGCCAGCGCCACGCATGTGCCGCGCGCCGGGGGGGGGGGGGGGCCAGCCCAGATGTTTCGGTGAGCACACATAAATGCCCCAGCGGGCGCCACCCTGTGGACACCGCGTTGGGGACCACTGCCCTAGTCACTACTAGCATCACTGAAAAACTGCATCTTCTCCCTTTCTCTAGCTACACCATCCACTCCATGTTGTGAGTTCATCTCTTCCTATACTCCCACTCAGTCCTTCTGCTATGCTAATTCTGGCCTCCTTTCCTGTCAGAGATTGATCCTTTGCTGCACAGAGCCAACCTTCTAGTGAAAAATGACACCCTGGTCTTCTTCTGTCTGGCCACTTCCGCACCTCCCTGCTTAAAACATGACTTAATCCAAAATCTTCCTACAACCTGCTGACCGTGTGGTTAATATCTGATTGTCTACCTATTTCTTCTGGTCTATTGGAGAGGGCTGAGGGTTTACCTCCTGTAATCATGAAGGATTGAAAGCAAGTGTTTGCCTGGCTGAGTTCCTGTCAAAGTTACTGTGTTAGTATGGCTGGTATTTTATTTGACGTGTCATTAATTATGTTATATGTATTTAAAATAACAGGGCATTATTGAAGAGACATCATTTTAAGTAAATGTTCTTTCAGCTGGAGCTCACTGAAAGTGCCAATTATTTTTCCACAGAAATATTTTAAAATTTGATTTTTTTTAAATTGTCATTGAAAGTATTTGTTTTGTCAGAAAAAAAAAAACCACGGGAGCTTGGTTTTTACAACCTGAAAACTAAATGTTTTTACCGAAAACTTCTGCCAAAAATAGTTCAGGTTTTAGTCTTCAGGAGATCATCATGACTCAAAAAAGAGAGAGAGAGAGAGAGAGAGAGAGAGAGAGAGAGAGAGCGCACATTGACCAAAATTTCTGCAAAAAAATATTAGTTTTGGTCAAAAAGTCATTTTATGCTGAAAAAATATTTTGACCAATAAAACCTCTTTATCTATAATCCCCATCGCTTTTATTGTAACATTTCTGTTGCTATAAGAGGAATTCATTCTGACAAAATTGTATGAATGACATTGTACACAGTTAACTGTATCATGTTTCATGTGGTCACTCTTGGCCAATGTAACAGATGTCAAAAATCCTGAAAATTATGTATTTTTCCAATTCTGGTATTTAATCCTATTCATAACGTGTTGTGCATTAGAAACTACAAGTATACACCTTTATTATGTCAAGTACTGACTTAATAAGCAGCTTAGTCCAAAATAAAAATTGAACATATTATCAAATACATATGCAAGCTATTGAAACTCACCTTGTTTCTTCTTACTCCACTGTTACAAGAGCTTCAAAGCTACATGAATCATGACAGTTATTTATCTGGTGCACTATGCTTTGGTACTTGTGTTTTGTCATCTTTGGCAGGGGGTTGTTTAAGCAAATTATGTATATCTTCAATTCATAATTAACACAAACTTTACTACAGGGCTCTATTGTAAGGTCAAGCATGGAATAAACTCTTTCATACATTGTAAGGAAAGCAGAGAGCAGAGTACTGATGCTGACAGTATAATGTAATTGGAGCCCTACCAAATTTACAACCTTGAAAAACATTATGGACCATGAAATCTGCCCTTCCTGCATGCTCCGCCCCATTCCCCACCTCCCTCCTGTGGAATCTGTTTTTGTGTGTGCTTTTACCCTTTACTATAGAGATTTAATGGGAGAGGCCAGTGTTTCACAAACTGGGGGTCCTGACCCAAAAGGGAGCTACAGAGGGGATCACAAGGTTATTTTATGGGGGTCACAATATTGCTACCCTTACTTCTGCAGTGTCTTCAGAGTTGTGCAGCCAGGCAGTGGCAGCTGTTGGTGGGGCACCTAACTCTGATGACAGTGCCCTGCCACCAGCAGTGCAGAAGTAAGGGTGGCAATGCCATCCTTACTTCTGCACTGCTGCCTTCAGAGCCCAGCAATTGCCTATTACTTCCCTGAAGTGTTACTTTAGGGGTTACTGGCATATAGATTGATCCCCCTACTGACCTGCAATATAAAGTTAAGGTACATTGGCAAACTGGTCTATAGATAAAGAGCGTCATTCTCTGGACCCTTTTGTGTGTGCTAAATTCAGACACACACACAAAAACGGAAGCCACATAGATTTAAAAGAAAATAATCCATGACACTTTAAAAGAGGGCAGAGGTTCCATGTATGATTTTTGGAGAAATAATAGCTACCAAAAAAACCTTTAAATTTTGAAAACTGTTCTGATGTGGGCATTGCTTGAGATTTTCATGGCTTCCTAAGTCTGCATGTTGATTTAATTAAAAGTATCTTCTTCCTAAAGTATGCACATTATACCTCTCATCTGGCATGTGACTGGGATTCATTACCAAATTTGGTCCATGGGAGCCGAATATTGATGGGGAGTTTGTTATGAACACTGATCCATGCCGCCCATTAAAGGTATTACCATATCTAGTCAATTGACCACAGCAATAAGCAGGAAAGCCTGCAGAGGGCACAAGTCCTCTTTTTTTCTTCTTGCATGACAAGAGCTTTTTGCCCTAAGGGACAGCACTACCAGAAATGAAAGCTGCAGGCAGAGAATGGAAAAGTCATAGGAGTCTGTCCTGTGAAGTGCTGAGCAACCTCAGCCATTACCATCTTCGGTGAGTGTCCATGACACTTAGCACTATACAGAGCCACCAGCACACAACAGAATCAAGCTCTTCATGGTTAGAACTTCTCTTTAAAAAATAAAGTTGCAAAGTCAAGCCCTCATATGTAAGGAAATGCCAAAAATAATATTGCCCCATGCAACCTTAACTCACCCCTCTTGTGCGTGTATTTATTATACAGACTTTAACTTCAAGATCACTTACTATTTTTTAACAGCACACCTACCTCATTCAATATGCAGGAGGGACGGCACTGAACTAATAAGCAGTTGTTTAATATTTTGTATTATCCTCATCATTAAGTGTGTGGCTCTAGCTTTATTTGCTGCACACCATTCGGAACCGGCTATGAAGGTATTAGTAGTTTCCTCATAGGGTTTGCTACAGTGCTTGTCACTGTAATATCTAGGTGCTTCACACAAAAAAATGTATCCCATGGAGTTTTATTTGGCTCTAGTGCCTGGCAATAGCTATATGAGCTTATCCAGGTAACCAACATATACAACTCTGTGCCATGCCCATAGGCTACGTCTACACTGGCATGATTTTCCGAAAATGTCCCACTGCTGGCGTCCTCCGAGGCTTTGCTCCCCGTCTCCCTGGTCTGCTGGGGGGAGCCCCCCCCCCCCCAGCAGACCAGGGAGATGAGGAGCAAAGCCTTGGAGGACGCCGGCAGCGGGACAGCCGCGGTGCGTCTGGGCTGTCCCGCTGCCCGCGTGCTCCGCGGCTTTGCTCCGCGTCTCCCTGGTCTGCCAGGGAGATGCGGAGCAAAGCCGCGGAGGATGCAGGCGGGACCGCGGCGCGTCTCAGCAGTCCCGCCACCCGCGTTTCCCTGGTCTGCTGAGGGGGGCGCAGCTAGTGCACCAACCCCCTCCCAGCAGACCAGGCTTTTCTCGATGGTGTCTGGGGTAGAGCAGCTGGGGCGCTGCCAGGTTGGTCCGGCAGCGCTGCTCCTCGGCGCTACTGGACCAACCCGGCAGCACCCCAGCTGCTCTGCCCCAGGCGTCCCCAAGTCAGCCGCTGCTGAAACTGACCAGCGGCTGACTACAGGAAGTCTGAGGCAGAGTTGCTCTGCCCCGGGCTTCCTGGAATCAGCCGCTGATCAGTTTCAGCAGGGGCTGACTTGGGGACACCTGGGGTAGAGCAGCTGGGGTGCTGCTGGGTTGGTCCCCGCAGTGCTGAGGTGCTGCCGGGTTGGTCCCCGCAGCGCTGAGGTGCGGCGCTGCGGGGACCTACCCGGCAGCGCCCCAGCTGCTCTGTCCCAGGCATCCAAATTCAGCCGCTGTTGAAACTGATCAGCAGCTGATTCCAGGAAGCCCAGGGCAGAGCAACTCTGCCTTGGGCTTCCTGTAGTCAGCCGCTGGTCAGTTTCAGCAGCAGCTGAATCTGGACGCCAGTTCTGACTTACATACAAATTCAACTTAAGAACAAACCTACAGTCCCTATCTTGTACGTAACCCGGGGACTGCCTGTAAGGAATTTAGCTGAGGAGCTGGATAGGAATCAACAGTGTGCCCTTGTAGCCAAGAAGTCTAATGGCATATTAAGGTGCATTAGGAGAAGGATTGCCAGCAGATCTAGGGAAGTGATTATTTCCCTTTATTTAGTGCTGATAAGGCCACATCTGGAGTATTGTGTCCAATTCTGAGCCGCCCATTACAGAAAGGATGTGAATGCTTTGAAAAGGTCCGCTAAAGGGCAACAAAAATGATTAGGAGGCTGGAGTACTTCACTTATGAGGAGAGGCTGAGGGATTTGGGTTTATTTAGTCTACAGAAGAGAAGATTGAGGGGGATTTGATAGCAGCCTTTCACTACCTGAAGGGGGATTCCAGAGAGGATGGAGAGAGGCTGTTCTTACCTAGAGAAGTGGTGGAATCTCCATCCCTAGAGGTTTTTATGTCCCAGGCTGACAAAGGCCTGGGTGGGATGATTTAGTTGGGGTTGGTTCTACTTTGGGCAGGGGGTTGGATTCAATCACCTCCTGACGTCTCTTCCAGCCCTATGATTAGAAGATCCCAGGACTGACACAGCTAGAACTACACTACATATGTAAGAATTAGGCTTTATTGTTATTCACAGAACCATATGGGGAAGCTAGTCCACATTAACCACCAACTGGCAAGTCATGAACCAACATTTACTCCTTTCACTCTTAGAAGCACAGAGGCGCAGTCACCAAATGTATCCACATTTGCAAAATCAGTAATCATTTTAACAGTGTCTTATAATGACTGAGTGACTGTGTCACTGTCATTAAGTGGCTGGCAGCATTTCCGTAATAAACCCTGTTATCAGGCATTTGTAACTCAGCTGTAAAATTTTGCTCCTGACTGATATTTGGTAAACAAGACCCAGAAAATGATAATTTTTTAAAAACATATTATTCTATTTGGGTAATGTATTGACGTATAACTCAAGAGGTTTATAAGTGAGGGCCTCATGATTTCTCTAAAGTTCAATGACTTCATTTGCTCTTTTCAGCTGTCACCATGATGCAGAGAGGGAGACAGGCACTGGAGCAACTGGGCACTAAATACATTTTAAGCTCTTACTCAGGCTAATCCCTATTAACTAATTAATAGTGCGCAAACAGCTGGGGAGTTAGTGACATGATGGTCAATGCAGAGGCACCGGGACTCTCTATAAATGGTCCTGCCCTTCAACACCTCTCAGGGACCCACTCATGTGAAGCTGATCACTTCCTTCAGAGAGTTTCCCCACAATCCATCCTTCGCGTTTTTCCTTTGTTTCTTAGGCCTTGGTTGAGAAATCTCGTCACACAATTAAAGGGAAATTACACTTATTACTATCTCCGCCAAGGAAACATCTGATCCTAATTAACAATAAACATATGCTTATTGGCTACAGAGCTTTATCCTGCTTCACCACCACTTATGCAGTCAGGATCCACAGTTTCCTGTGACATTTACTGCACCTAGAACCTTTTGAGTAGTATTTTCTAGACCTGCACCAAACATCCTTGGCACAACTAAGTGGTTAAAGTGGAGAAGGAGTGTGGGGAGGAATTAGCAACAAACAAATACTGACAGCATTTTATGCAGCTATGTTAAACTATTCAGGATTCCTAGAGATATTAGTTTTAGGGTTTCATTATTAAAAATCTGTGACAGCTAAGGTCTTGTTAAATGCTAAATCTCATTCCCAAATTCGCTGAGAGAGAAGCATCCAAAACATTAGGAATCTGTAACTGGAGATAAAATTGTATTTCACTGTACTGGGAAAATGGTCTTCACTGTACTAGGAAAATGCAGTGTTACAAAACATTGTCAATCTTATTTTAGTGTTAGGGCAGGCAAGGGCAGTAGCAAATAACTAGGTAGCACATTATTAAACACAACTGTTCTCTTCCACACTGAGATCAAAATCATGCTTACCATGGTTAAGTAACACTTTTTCTATTCCAATGAATTTTCACACTCTCTCTCTCATTCTCTCAAAAACCTTCCTGTCCAAAACAGCTGAAATCATTTTGACATTGACTAAACAACATATAATGATGAACATACATTTCTGGTCAAAATGTTCAGATTAGCTCTACTCAGTTCACTGCTCAGCACTAGTGAGTGATTTGTTTGCTACTCCAGAGTTTCTAGTCCATTGTTAAGCAATACAACTTTTTTTGGTTGATTGGTTATTTGTTTTGCTTTATAGTTAGGCTAGCGGAATAATTTGTTTTATATTATATATTCAAACTGCCTGTGAAATCCAACCAATGCCTTTTTCCCCCATGGAGTTACTCTCTTTCAAAAAGAGTCTGAAGCAACTAGACAGATCAAATATACATGGGTTCCACAAGCTGTATGCCAGCAAGAATCTACATTTGTGAGCTGGCTGTTTATCTTCCTTTCAATCAAATGTGCTTATTGTTAAAGTTTTACAAAGTAACCCAGTAACAAGGTGAAAGATGAAGAGATAACTGAATAATACATAAGTATATTTTTAGTCAGCTTAGGAGTGTGTGTATGTGAAAGAGAGAGGAAAAAATAAGGAAATATACTATGCCCTATAAGAGAGCTGGAATTTTTGAAACTCATTAAGGCACAGGCTAAATTCCATTAAGAGAAAACCTAAACCTGTGTTCAGAGATCAGTACAAGATTACTAATTAGAAGTGTTCCAATCATTCTGCTTCTAAAAATGAGGGGAAATTCCTTGCCTTCTTTTTATCAATGGTTTCACAAACCTAGCAAGCTAATTCGTAAATATTAAGCATATAAGACTTAAACTCTAACCCTACAGCTCACACCTCCCCCTCAAATTCAAGAACAACAAAGAGTGGAAAACACATGGAAGAGAGAGAGAGAGGCCTCTTTCTCAGGTCCTTGGAGACTCTCACCATTCTGTTTAATAATAATAGAGAGGTAGCTGTGTTAGTTTTTCCTTTTGTTTTAGCAAGATCAGACTATGTAGCACTTTAAAGACTAACAAGATGGTTTAATACATATTAAACCATCTTGTTAGTCTTTAAAGTGCTACATAGCTTTTCCTTTTGTTTTACCATTCTGTTTCTTATGCCTCATAAAGCCGCTGCAGCCTTTACCTGAGCTAGGGTCATTGCTAACCTGCCCTTGGTTTGAGGAGAGGGAATTTTTTTTCCATAGTAAGAGCTGCCCACACCTCTTGTCTTTACCTTTGCTGCAGAACACAGATCAGTGGAATTTTTTAGCTCTCTGCACAGCAGTTGAGAGAGAAGTAGACGAGTAACAACATTGTTAGTTTCAGAGACAGTATAGAGTGGAATATTATCCACTACAGAAAGTGTTCTGTATAATCCAGAAAATCCAGAGGTCACCTGGATTTTCAGACCTCCATTAACAGTCATCTTCAAAAGAAATTAGCAAACAGAATTCATTTACCACCAAAATGTTCATAGGAATGTAGGAATTGCCATACTGGACCAGATTTGGGGTCCACTAACTCCATCTCCTCTCTGACAGTGGTCAGCAATAGATACCTGAGACTAGAGGAAGGTTTGAAGAACCACACAGCTGATCTTTTTGGTGGATGATGGGAGAAGAGAGAGAATAACTCATGAAAGCCTCATCTTCATTAATATTTCTCTAAGAAGTTATACATGACATAAGACTAGCAACTCACTTTAAAAAAAACTGAAAAATTAGGGAAAACTTGTTTTAATATTCAAGCAATATGATATATAAAATGCCATACTTTACATTGTACTTTTTTATGAATTTTGTATATTATATATACACACAGGGGAAAAAATAGCCTATAATTCTCATAATACATAAACTTCTTCTAATTAACCATTTTCTACTCAACTTCAGCTATCTTTGAAAATTGTAATTATAATGTAGTAAGACTGGGTAAAATATAAACCAATAATTTGTATTACACAATATACAGACATACATGTTTATAAAATTCTAACTAGTTAAAGAAAAATTATGAAGATAAGATCAAGAATACAGTAGATGGAAAAGTCTGTTGGTGTGGGGATAGAAAGAGGGAAGAAAGGAAGTAGAGAGGAGGCAGCAGTAAGGGGGGACCTATGCATTTAATAGGATCATTCTGATACTTCCAGGAAAACATCCCATCTCAGAATTTTTGGGGGTTGTCTGTTATGGAATAATACTTTCCAATTCTTTTTTACACTAATCCAGCCAAGCACATGCTTAATGTTAACCACATGATTAGTCCCATTGACTTCATTTACTTATATTTAAGAATGTGCTGAAGTTCTTGGCTGGATCAGGATTTTCATCTTTAAAAGCACTTTCCAATGATATCATCCAGATGTCACAATGAGGTAAGGGATTGGAATGCAGGCTCTCACTTACAGAGAGACACTGAGCATTTGACTTAAGAGCTTTGACCGTTACATACAGGTAGCACAGGCCACCCACAGAAGGGTGACCATATTTCCCTAGGCTGAATACAGGACACTTGGAAAAATTACTTGTTGTCAAGTGAGCTCAACAGCTATCAATCTATCAGTCGTTCAAATTAACATCAAGCTGACTGAGCCTCCATTAAATAAAAACTTCATACTTAGATTCCTTTTATTTATCTTCTTATCTTTTAGTAGTCACACTGGGAGGGATAACGTAGACCCCCTTACCTCCCCACGTGCGGAAAGGTGAACCAAACTTCCATACACCTCCCTCAGATGAGGAGGGTGGGGACCAATCAATCCTCTCCTCCCTGCCTGGTGCTCTCAACCCTACATCCCTGGTTTCTCCCCCAGGATAGCCTGGCCTCCCCTGGTACCTGGCACCACATCTTCCTGAGGAATAAGTCAGGGCCCAGGGGCATGCAGGGTCATATACCCCCCTTCCCCAAATTTCTGCCAGGGCCAACAACAGGCTTTTGGCACTGTGCCAGGGGAAGAGACAGGAGCTGCTTCCAGCTGTAGGGAAGAAGGGGCAGGGGAAGAGATGACTTATGTGTCTTGCTTGTGTCTCTGCAGAGCTCATCTCTTCCCCCTCCAGACTCCTCCTCCCCAACCCCCACTCCTCCTGTGTGGCTGGAAGCAGCTTGTCCCTTCCTGCCCGCACAGCGTCAAAAAGCAGCTAACATCTGCTGGCTGCTGCTGCCCATGAACATAAATCAACTACCTCCTGACTGACTACACTACAGAATAGGCAGGAATGGGTTACGCCCCGAGGCTGCATTGTGCACCAGGGCTGAAAGTGAACCTAGCCAGGGAGCTGGCTCAATAAAGTAGGATGCCTAGGGGATGGTGCAGCCCTGCACTCTGCTCCCTGTGGGCAGGACCCAGGGCTGGGGGCAGGGAAGGGACAGACATGAAGAGGGTGCTAAGCCGCTGGTGGGGGAGGGGAGGAGGAGACTGCTGAGCAGCCTGCAGATTTGGGCTGTGAAGAGACAAACTCATTCCCCCTCCCTCCACTATTCCAGAGCTTATCTGAGAAGTGGAGCGGTCTCTCATGCCAGTACCATGCAGAGCTTTGGCACATAGAGGGCTCCACTCTTCCTCTCCAGCATCTGGAGCTGGAGGGTGTTGGGATTTCCTGAGGTACCAGTCCTGCCAGAGTGGGGGAAGGAAGGAGCCTGCTGGCCAGGCTGTTGGTCAACTGAGCACTCAGACCAGGGGCTGGTTCTCCACACAGTGCAGGTCAGCAAACATGGTCATCATACCCTGGGGCGGCCCATGAGCCTAGGCAAACTAGGCAGTTGCCTAGGGCGGCTGCCGGCCATTGACAGCCGTGCAGGCGGGGGTGCCAATCGCGCCTTCCGCCTCGGGCGCCAGCTGCAGCAGCCGGCCTCGGGCCACTCCTGATCATACCTAAAGGGCACCTGAGGGATGGGAGGCTCAGGGCCGAGGCAGTCCAGGAAGGGGGTGCACCACCAGCTAGCCCCTTTCACCTGCTTGCTGAATTTGTCTCTTTTCTGTAAGGTTTTATGTTTCCCTGTACACGAGGGGAAGCTTCAGCTCCCACACCCCCACACAAACCCCTATTTTGCTTTAAGTTATGATAACAGGAAGCTCCATTCTAATTTGGGGGTCCTAGCTCCTATTGTTTAGGAGGTGCTCTTGAACAAATTGATGGACAGACAGACAGACTCGCTCACTCACAAACTCTCTCAAATTTATAGTAAATTACTTTTCCTATACAATGTAGTTTTTTTCCCCAAAAAAAAGTCAGTATTTTGCTGAGCTGGCTGGTTTCAAACTAACCAGAATCCAAACATTCCTGGATGTTCTTTTGCTCCCCACGGGGCTTCTGCGGCAAATGGATAAAGACTCTCCTTCCCCTCATTCTGTTATACTGAAAAATAGTCTTATTTCTATTCACACATAGGCCAAATCCCGGTCTTGCTATAAAGTCGTTACGGTTGTCATTGCCTCTGATGATTTCTCATTCAGTGGTCCCCAACCTTTTGGGGCTGCTGGGCATCTTGGGGCAGGGCCACTCACGCACCATGCACCCGGGGGCTGGGCCGTGCATGTGCCATGCGCCTGGGGCCAGCGCAGTTGATGCGCCGTGCACCCGGGGCCGGCACCGTGCATGCGCCACGCACCCGGGGCAGGGGCCACCCATGCACCGCACCCCCGGGGCCGGGGCCAGCCCAGATCATTCGGCAGTCACACATAAATGCCCTGGCGGGCACCATCGCACACATGGGCAGCGCATCGGGGACCATTGTCTTAGGCCATGTCTACACTACAGACTTTACAGCAGCATAGTTGTACCCTGGTAAGGTCCCAGGGGCAGCCACTATATGTCAGTAGCAGAGAGCTCTCCCGTCGATATAATTAAACTCTCCCTACCAAGAAGGAATCGCTATATCAGTGGGAGAGTGTCTGCCACTGACACAGTCCTATCCGTGCTCTTTGTGGATAAATGTCCTGCAAGACATGTGTTTGGTGTAAGGAGTTTGTCACGTCTGAGGTGAAAGTTGTTTCCAAAGAACAGGGGACCACAGCAGTGGGCTCTGGAATCCTACTTAGGGTGGCCAGCTCTCAAGAATTGTTCTGGCATCTCCAGGAATTAAAGATTAAACTTGAATTAAAGCTAAATACGAGTCAACAGTGTGACACTGTTGCAAAAAAGCAAACATTCTAGGATGCATTAGCAGGAATGTTGTAAGCAAGACACAAGTAGTAATTCTTCCATTCTACTCCAGGCTTTAAGTGGAGTTGTGTGTCCAATTCTGGGCACCACATTTCAGAAAAGGTATGGACAAATTTGAGAAAGTCCAGAGAAAAGCAATAAAAATGATTAAAGGTCTAGCAATCATGACCTATGAGGGAAGATTGAAAGACTGAAGACTGAAAGAACTGGGAAGTTTTTTAGTCTAGAAAAGAGAAGTCTGAGAGGGCACATATTACAAGGAGGAGGGGAAAAAAATATTCTCCTTAATCTCTGATGATAGGACAAGCAGCAATGTGCTTAAATTGTGGCAAGGGAGGTTTAGATTGGACATTAGGGAAAACTTCCTGTCAAAATGGTTAAGCGCTGGAATAAATTGCCTAAGGAGGTTGTGGAATCCCCATCATTGGAAATATTTAAAAGCAGGATAGATAAACATCTGTCAGGAGTGATATAGATTGTGCTTGGTGCTTCCATGAGTGCAAGGGACTGGACTTGATGACCTCTGGAGACTCCTTCCAGTTCTATGATGATGTCACATGATGAAACCTCCAGGAACACATCCAAGCAAAATTGTCATCCCTATTCCCACTGCCCAGCTCCCAGTGGAGCTGAAACAGTAAGGGTTCCTCTTGCTGCAGCTGCTCCTGGAGGGTTGGTTCAGCAGAAAATAAAGTAGACCACCTGGGAATGTTTTCCAATCTCTGAAGACAACCACACCTAATTTCCTTGCTGCTCTCTTCTCACTCAGTTTTCCTCCTTTGCCCCAGTGTGGTCTTTAGAAGCACAGAACACACGTGGCACAGTCTGGGAATGGGGTAGGGAAGGAGAGTAAAAGAGAAGATGACACTAAGGCTGGTTCTGCATAGCACCTGAAACTCAAAATAAGGTATGCAAATTGCGTAGCTTATTTTGAGTTTATTTCAAAATAGGCTATTTCAAAATTTGGTTCTGTCTCTGCAATGCCAAATTTTGAAATAAAGCACTGTTTTGAGCCATCCCTTACTCCACGTAGAATGAGGTTTACAGGGGTGGCGAAATAGCGCGTCTGCTATATTTCAAAATAGTGGACATGTTCAAAAGATGCAGGGTTGCTATTTCGGAACACCTCTGGTATCCCAAAATAACTTTACTGTGTAGACGTACCCTAAAGCAGCTCAGCTCCCTTCGGTATGGAAGGTGGGAAGATTTGTACACAGAGAATCTGCTGTTCGCTTGGATCTCAGGGCACAGTCTGAGCCTCAGATTAGTATTCTCACCCTGGCAGTTAACTCACACAAAACCAGACAAACCTGGTATTATCCCTTCAAAAACCAGCCACAGCACCTTTGAATTCTTTAGCAACAAGGGGTAAAGGAATCTTCCCCTCCACCCCGAAGCTTAATGAGACAGGATCTCTGCGGGAGTACATCTCAGAAGGAAGGAGAAAAGGGATTGTTTTGTAATGGTCTCATTCCGTGAAAAGCCTTTGGATTGGAAAACAGTCTGTCACCCTGAAAATATCTTCCCACTAGACAGGAAAGTGTAGTCTAATGGACGCAGCACAGATCCAGGAGCCAGAAAGTCTCAACAAATGTTCCCTCAATCTCTCGGTCTCAGTTTCAGAGCACCACAGATAATAATACACACTTAGCTTCTTCTTGGGAGGGAAGTATAAAATAGTGCTTGTAAGGCAATTTGAAGGTAAGTGCATTATTTTATAACTTCCCAAAACTCTTGCCTCCATATCTCCCACCCACTTAAAAAAAAGTTAGTAAGAAGCAAATTAATCCCTTCTAGTTTGTGGTGCGGGATGGCAAGGATGTGGGGTTAGATGACCTCTGGAGTGGGTGGACTGAGTGACAAATCATCTTTTCCCCTGATTGTTTCCAACAACTGTATATAATTAACTTTAATTGTGGCCATCATTTTGGCAATGAGTTTCACCTCTTCAGACTAAGAATATTGTCTGAGTGAACATTATAATTTCCCAAAGAAGCTTCGAATCAGCAGTCTTGCCTAAAATCAAATACAACCCTCTATCCTTCAGCATGTAAGAGGTATGAAAACAGCATACCAGGAGGAGGCATCCTTCATGTAGTGACCACCCTATGGTAAGTTTTAGGGTAGGACATTTTAAATATTCAATGTTTACGATGGACAAATCATACCAAGGTAAATATGTCGATGAAAACTGAGTTAATCTGTACCCAGGATATAAATATAGGGCCAAATCCTGCTCTCTTTCATCATCTGGGTCATTCCTGCCCTGTCAAGAGAAAGACAAGAGGGTTTGACCTGCACAATAGGTTAAGAAATAAATCAGCAAACATTTTTAGTCATTAAATAGAATGTGTAATAATGGAACTCTACAGAATGTAAAATGTATTGCAGGACAGAAGCCAACCAAAGTAGTTAGCTCTTCCACATCATTGTCTAAATATGCACAATGCAGTCTCTAAGTTCATCTTTACCAGTCTGTTTGATCATGGAACTCCTCTCTCTATGGCTACATCAACACTACAGCGAGGACTGATGCTCTGAGATCGATCCACTGGTGGTCAATTTAGTGCAGAGGTCAGCAACCTATGGCTCAGTGTGGAACCAAATATGGATCTTTTGTCATTCCCAAAACACAAGCAACTTTTTAAATTAAAATGGAAAATTAATTCAAATTTTTAAAAACACGTCAGTACTCAGGGCAAGATGGTCTTTTTTTTGTCTATTTCACCTTTAACCAGAGGTGACAGTAATGCGGTGCGCCCCGGTAAGAATCAGCTGTGCTCTGACAAAAGCCAGCTGGGGCATTTTGCTTGCTTAAAGGGCCGGCTGAAGACGTATTGTAGGGGACACGTGCACACTCCCAGCCGGGATAATGAGAGGGGCTGGTGGTGGCAGATGCCTCCATCTGGCCACGCAGCCCAGCTCCAGCCCCCATCTGACTGCCTTGTGGCCCTCCCTCGTGGCCCCACGACTGTTGCAAAGGCCCGGCCGCAGTAGCCTGGCTTGGGCTCCAGCAGCGGCGGCCTAGCCAACAAGACCCCAATCGAATCCTGAGCCCCCATCTGGCCACAGCGTCCTGTCCCTGGCCCCAATCCTAGAGCAGGCCCTGTGGTCCGGTCCCCATCTGGCTGCAGGAAGAACTGGTGGTGGCCCCCCTTCTGCTGCGGCACTGGTACGAGGGGAGGTCATGATCTCGCTGCAGTGATCCTGGCCCGGCCCCTCATCCAGCCAATGCTGCCCAGGTGTGGCAGCTTAGTCCTGGCCTGGTAAGGTAATCCAGCCCCAGGGCCTCCCCACCCCCACTCTACTTCCCACCCCCAGCGCCCTCCACCTCCACACACCCAAAACCCCTGCCCTGAGCTCCTCATACACCACAGCCCTGACTCCTGCACCCCCACATCCACAAACTGCACCCCCAGAAGCAGAAGTCCTATTAAATAAAGTCTGTGAGTACAGTGTTTCATTTAGGCTACTATTAATCACCATGTCAATTATCAATAATATTAAGTTGTATATTTTCAGTCATGCAAATGGACATTCTTTACTGGCTCTTTGATGACCACTTATTCTGAATTTTCATGTAGTTTGGCTCTTTGGTTTGAAAAGGTTGCTGAGCCCTGATTTAGCAGGTCTAGTAAAGACCTGCCACATCAATTGCAGATCATTCTGCAGTCAACCCTGTTACTCTACCCTACATGAGAAGAGTAAGGAAAGTTGACAGGAGAAACCTGCAGTAACTTGACCTAAGGTACATCGATGTCAGCTACATTATTCACATAGCTGAAGATGTGTACCTTAGGTCTACTTCTGCAGCAGTGTAGACTTAGGCTGTGAATTCTTCCACTTGCTCTGCCCCTGCTGTAGCTCCACATTAAAGTTTGTCACAACGTTCAGAGCTCTAGCATGACTATTCCCCTACCTCACAAAGATCCATTTTGCTCCCATCTTCTCCATTTTGCTAGCACTCTTGGCTTTGTCTGTCCAGTCAACTTCTGTGCTTTCTACTCTCTAAACCAGTGGTCTCCAACGCGCTGCCCGCAGGTGCCATGATGCCCGCCGGGGCATTTATGTGCCCCCGCCGAATGATCTGGGCCAGCCCTACCTCCAGCATGCAGCGCATGCGCGGTGCTGGCCCCGGGCGCGTGGGCGTCCCCGCCCCTGGGTGCCCGGCGCGTGGGCGGCCCTTTCCCCGGGCGCCCGGCAGCCCCGAAAGGTGGGGGACCACTGAATTCTAAATGACTCCCCAGGGTTGATCTGGTTTCCATGGTGATCTGTCACTTCCCTACTCCATCCATTTTTAAGCCCCTTTTTAAAAGATCCATTTCTGCTAATGAATCAACTTGGCCTGTGTATAAATTGTATATAATCTGTCTATTGCTCCCATTCACTTTTTTCTTTTCTATGATCCCCATTTATTTGTCTCTCCGCTTGTCTGTCCTCTGACCTCCTTTTTCAGGGTTAGGAAAGCAACTGGTATACAGGGGGGCTACATCTAGACTGGCTCCTTCTTCGGAAGAGGCATGCTAATTTCTAACTTTGGAATAGGGAAATCCGCGGGGGATTTAAATATCCCCTGCGGGATTTAAATAAACATGGCCGCCGCTTTTTTTCCGGCTTGGGGAAAAGCCGGAAAAGAGCATCCAGACTGGCGCGATCCTCTGGAATAAAGCCCTATTCCGAAGGATCTCTTATTCCTACTTTATTCCGGAGGATCGCGCCAGTCTGGACGCTCTTTTCCGGCTTTTCCCCAAGCTGGAAAAAAAACGGCAGCCGTGTTTATTTAAATCCCGCGGGGGATATTTAAATCCCCCGCAGATTTCCCTATTCCAAAGTTAGAAATTAGCATGCCTCTTCCGAAGAAGGGGCCAGTCTAGACGTAGCCCGGGGTGCTACTGTAAATAATTTCTACCTAATTATTACAAGAATAAAATTGCATTTGGTGAGCCTTTGATCTTTAGTAGGACATTCTCAATAGATAGCAGGAGACAGAAAATTAATACTAGTGTAAGGCATCCACTCAGACTCAGGTCACCTATAATTCATTTGCCATGTAATTTGCTTAAACAATGGTTACAAATAATAGATATTCATTATATGGGACTCAGATGTCATTGATCACAACAAGCCAAATTGCAATTAAGAACAATCCTATGCAAAGGATGGTGTGTAAATTACACCGCCCCGGGAAGGCACTGTGGCAGAGGATTTGTGACACAATCCTGGACATCCCCAATTCCATCAACTAAAGGGAAATAATGCACAGAATCAGCAATTAGTATATCACATCACACTATTCAAGATAGTCTGTGGCTACTGATCAAATTCATTGCAGTGACAATGGACGACTCTGGAGAAAGATGTAAAATCCATCTCCTGGAAATACCTTTCCTAAAGTAATAATTCTAAGCCTTGATGGAGAATCACGTTACCTGAAGATGACAATAAAATCTATGCACGCTGTCAGAATAAAATTGGCAGCAGAAGAATTACAGTTTTCCAGACATTTACTTTATGTAATTTTGCAGGTGTTCATATGCCATGGTGATGGGCCCATTCTCAGTAGGATTTTAGAAAGATACATGGGAATACTATCTGACCAACTTCAAGAATAGATCAGACAGCCATTCATTCTCATGGCAATTCCAAACTTTCAGTACTCCAGGGCAGGGAATGAGTCCAGCAGCATGAACTGCTAAGCTCCTAGCACAGTGTAGGCACAAAGAATAAATAATCATAAAACTGCCTTGAATGTAGATAACACAGTTTGATATTTACATTTATGAAGTGCCATTTTCTACTATGGAGCTTCCAATGACAAGGCCAAAAAAATCAAGCTTTGGTCTGTGATTATGAAGTGACAGTGGCAAGAAGCTTTTATTTCTTGCCTTCAACATACCCTGCAGCTGTGCTCACTAGCCATGTAAGGATAGTTCAGAAAAATAAAGGAAATGACAGATTCCACTTGGAAATGAAATACAAGTAATTATTTTCTAGTCATTAATAGGGGAAGTTAGGTAATTTCTGTATAGTTAACATTCATTCCTTTCTATCAATTCAGTATAAACAGTGACATACCTTGTTACCCCAATAGTCATCATATTGTGCACTATTTATTGGATCAATAACATGTCTCAGAATTATCCATTTTTCCCCGATGAGCAATGTGAGTTACAAACAGTCTACACAGGAAATGATTATTTTCCTAGTAGGTCAACTTTGAAGCAGATCTTTAACACCCAGTTGTCCCCTGGCCAAATCTGCAAAGCAGTGAGGGATGAGACTAGCAACTATGTAGGTTATTGGGTTTTTTTAACAGATAAGATTTGAAGGGGTTTTGAGGGCCATTAGTGACTGGCAGAAAGTAAGTCCAGTCCCTAACAAAGGAACTTCAAGGGGCTACTGGCAGCTCTAGGGAGTGTCAGGGAGCAACAGTTCAGGGGCTGCCATTGTGAGCGAAGGGGAGCAGCACCAGGACTGGTAGATTCTGGGACACGATTATACATCCCCCCCCACACACACTCCAAAATCATTTGTATCAATGGAGGACGGCTCCTCAGAGACACGAAGAGCAGGCCTTTCCTCCCTTCCCCACAAAGATCTTCCTTTCCCAAATGATCCCACCATTACGTGTAGGCGGAGCATGGGGGGAAGAGAAGAGCAGCAGCTAAAGCAGCAATGTAAAATCTTTTCTACACTCCATCAGCCAGGTCTTGAGTTCAGCCAGTAACGTGAACCAGCACCTCTGCCAAGCTGCCTTTGTCTGCAGAATCAAAGCAGTCATTGAAAAAATAAAAATTCTGGGGCAACGTTTCAACAGCATCCATGTCCCATTTGCTGAAATGACTGTCATTTAAACTCAGCTTCTACATGTTACTGAAGTCAGTAGGATGTAGGCCATGTATATAGTTACCCACAGAACTGCATTCTGGAAATCGATGTTCTGGCATTCAATTCAGCAAGGACCCACTTTATTGAACGCTTAGGGTTCCCCTGTCGGCACCAGTACTCCTATTCTTCACTGAAGTAAGGGAAGTCGACAGGAGCATTTCTCCCATTGACCTCCCACTGTGCAGACAGCACCAAAGTTCGAATCAAGGTACATTAAACTCCAGCAATGCAATTAACATAGTTGTAGTTGCGTATCTTGATTTGAACTTCTGGGTACGTATAGACATGGCTTTAGGCTGTGTCTACAATAGCTGGCTTGGACACTCTAGCTATTCCTAGCAGGCCTATACCTACCTTTAGCTACACTGTCAAAGTGCTCCCAGTGGAGACACATCTGTGACAACAAAACTGTGCTTTTGCCAGGATTGTTTACTCCAGCTCCTCTAACCAACACCAGCAAAAGCACAGAACCTGAAACAATAGCTCCAAGGTATGAGCTCTCCCCTTTCATCTCAATGGGAACTAACCAGGCCATGTCTACTTTTGGAAAAATAGTCACTTGAGCAGGATGGGAATTTTCCCATGGAAAATTCACTGTCTGCAGCTCCCCTACTCCTCAACATCCTACTCAATTCCCTGCCTAAGAAACTTAGCTACATGCGCAAAACAAAAATTTCCTGAATTCCCATTCTGCAGGGAATTCTTGACATTTCAATTTTTTATTCCACTTTAGAACAATTTTATTTATGGTTTAATTTCAGAATTCCTTGTGGAACAGGGATTCAAATTACTGGCAAACTCTAACAGGTATATATTTGCAGCTAGACAGCTAGCACACAAGGTTTATCTTGAGGTAGTTGGATGAGATGAGTCTTTTCCATGAGGGACAAAAGTGTCAGGCACACAGAGATAGCAGCTCCATCCTGGTTTTTCCTTGCTCTGAAGAGTCCCAGAACCTTGTTTGGATTTGAACTCCTCCAAACTTTGGAAGCTGATGGAACCAGATCAGAACTTTGTGGTTCAGCTCATGTCTGTGGAGGAGAAAAGACACACATGAGATGTTCTGTCCCAAAATAAATCAACTCTGCCACAGTGGTAAAGGAAGAAAAGTGAAAATTGGGCGGGTTTGGAAACCAAACAGATATATAGTGCACCTTGGGGAGGGGATGGGTGTTCAAAATTCTCTATTTTCCCCTTTCCTTTCCATTTTGTCACGGACTCTGGGTTTGGTTATTTTTCTTTACTTCAATAAGTCCTCATATCAGTTCTGCAGTTTCCCCTTCTTACCGCCATTCAGTCCAGCCTATTTCCTGCTCCTCCCTTTCCAGTTCAGCTCAGCTGACTAGATAACACACTTTACCTTTTACAGTACTCCTAAATCTTTTACTATTCAAGGCTTATGCTACTTGGAGGTCAAATCATCTGTCACCTCTCCGCCATCTGAACTGAAAACTTGAGTGTTCTGAAAAAACAAACCTATTTTATCAACACTGTACCACATCTAGGCTATTAATAACTTGCAAACCAACTGTTATTTGAGAAGATAATCCCTACATAATGTTCCATTGGACAGTTATTGCTACAAAGCAGAAGATATCAGTCCTAGAAGGATGAATATTTCAGGCTGTATCTACATTAAAGCTTATGTCGGCCAAAGTTCTGTTCCTCAGTGGTGTGAACAAACTACCTTCTGAGCAACATATATTACACCAGTGTTTCTCAACCAGTGGTACGAGTACTCTTACAGGTACTCGAGAGAAGTCTGGGGGGTACATCAACACAACTGAAATTTGGAGAAAACTGAATTTTTGGTTCAAGTTTTACAGCTCTTCATGAAATTTGTGGGTGTAAAAAGTACAAAAATAATAGTCTGCCCAGCTACAATTAAATTGTTTAAACAAATCCATAGAAAAAAACCAGTAGAAAAAAATTGTGTATCTGAAAACTGTAGGTACTGGGGGGACTTATAATTTTTTTTAAAGAGGGTACTTTATTTTAAAAAGTGCATTACACCACTATAAGTGCTGATACAGACCGGGCTACATCAGCAGGAGAGCTTCTGATGCTCACGGAGGTGGTTTTATTACATTCTTTCCTGTCTGTGTAGAGCGTCTTCATCAGACATGCTGCAGTGGCATAGCTGCACTTGTAGACATGCCCCTATTTAGGCTTACAACTAATGTTAGCCTGATTAATCTAATCATTATCTGCTTACCTACATTAGGATTTTTTCTGCCACATTTCGCTTTCTTCCAGGATTTCCCCACATCTGGGATGTTTTCAGGCTGGAGAACAAATGTGTTTTGATCTTTAAAAGCTACAATTCTCTGTACCTTTGGTTTTTTTAAAGGGTACTTTCTATAATATGTCTAAATAAAAAAAAAAAGTTTGACAAGCACACATTCCACACTGCACTGAATTACAGCTGGAATGGAAAGCATCAGCTGCTTTTCCAATGTTATTGTAAATTGGGAAGCATGAGTACAATATTTTTCCTGGCATTGCTTGTTGTCTCTGAGATACATGGGCTGATGTTCATAATATGTTCCTGTTTTCTTCATATTTTATTTTAACAGTGTGCGTGCTCTCAGGTTGTATGGCAAGGCTTTTTCCACTGATACATTCAGTCACCCCATGGGAGATTACTTTAGCAGTGGGAGGTCTCCACTGGCAAGATTTTGGTGTCCATGTTTGCAAAGTGTTTGGATAATTGAGGCCCATAATTTTTCATAGATATAAGCATTGGCCCATACGATCCTGGGCTGGATAGACCTTTGGTCTGACCCAGTATGGCCATTCTTATGTACCACAGACATTGGAGCTAGATGTCAAATTTACGTCTAGCCATAGATGAGCATTAAAATTAGTTGTTTTGTTTCCAAAAGGTGGATGCCAGTTTTAGAGCTGATTAAATAATGTTTTTTAAAAGCCTTTTTTGAAATGCAAGTCTCTGATTAGAAAGTATGTTTCAATTGGCCTTTTCATACCTACCAGGCCTATACACAGAGAGAGGTGTGTGTGCAAAGGGTGAAAAAGCATCCCGCATGGTCCTTCAAGCAAGCATGCCCACGCCTTCCTCCCCCATGCTTTGGCTGGCTGAGGGAAGGCGGGGACTGATTTCCCCACTTACATGAGGGGTACATTCACACCCTTGTGGTCCACCTTTTTAAAAAAGCACCCTCCACAGAAATTCCTGCATACGGGCCTGCTACCCATTCACTGTTAGCTGCTCACAAAAGTTCACGTAGCCCAAGGTTTGTTCTTATGACATTTTGCAAAACTCAACTAATTTTAATCCTGTAGCCAAAATTAGTTTTGATTTTGAAGGGCCTTACTCCTGATTTTTGAACATTTGATGCTCACAATATTGTAAAATATACAGTAAAATCTATTTGTTGTTAATTTCAAACATCTGACATTCATTAGCAAATACTTGCCAAACAAGGGGGAAAAGGGCTAGATTCATCAAATCAATTCTGAACAGATGGTGGATCACTCTAGGCACTGCAGGCCCCTTGCAAGGCAGGGGCAAAGGGGCAAGAGATTTTCACACTCCCACACCCCCAGGTACTGATTGGCCTGGAGGCAGGGGGAGCATGCAAAGTCTCCTCCCATCCTGCAAGGGGCACGTGGTGCATGCCTAAAAGGAACCTCCAGCTGTTCATAACAGCTAGTGGTTCTCTCTAGGCACCAGGGAGTGTAGGACAAAGACTTAACATGCTCCCTCACCCCCAAGTCAATCAGGGTCTGTGGGTGGGGGAGCACAGAAGTGCCCTGGCCCCACCCCTTCTGCTCAATGCCCTGCCGTTTTCCAGAGCAGGCTGGGGCCACTTCAAAAATTTGTGAAGTGGCCCCCTTTCTAAAATTATTGCCCATCCCTGCCTTAAGGTCTCTCTCAATAGATACCACATCTGCATGGCAGTGCTCCAGCAGATCAGTGCTTCACTGAGAACATATGAAAAGCTTTGCCTCTGGTGCGCCTGACTGTGTAGTACATCCAGAGGCCCAAGTCTTGGCTCACTGGTAGCTGGAGTAACAAAGGCTATTAACCATGATAGAATAACCTGGGAGAAAAACAACCATCCACCTGTAATCTTAGCACCATCTCTGACCCTAGAGATATTCAGGCCATGTCTAAATTCTGCCGCTTCTTCACACACAATATCTCCAAGATGTAACATTTTGGGAGTTTTAAAATACTTTGGGGGGGGGGGGGGGGGGCAGGGAGAGTATCCTGTCCTTTGCACCCAAACTCCAGCATCAGAGTTTAGTATGGATAGCTCTTCTGTTCATCCCCTTCCCCCAGGCCCTATTTAAAGGGGAATTAGGGATCAAAATTACTTGTAGCAAAGGAAAAAACAGATATATGGCTTCTATGTTATGCTGCAGAAACTCAGAAAAATTGGGCTGCCTGTTGCATATGCTGTACACACGTTGCATTCAATTTAGCACACAAAAAGCAAGACTTCCAAACTACTGAGGGTCTGGTTCCATTACTGCTTGTACACAAAATGAGAAGACCCTCACTGGAGTTAGGAAAGAGGGGACTGAATTGCATCCAGTTGACGACTCAATGCAGAAATAAAACCTAATAATGTAGCTGCTCAGCAGAGATGTTTCGAATGGCTAGCTCATCCCATAGCAGGAGATGGTATTACAGATAAACAACATAGGGAAGTAACAAGCCAATAGCAAAAGAAATACAGTTGCAAAATTGTTTCCAAGTGTGATCAAAATGTTTTCCTGCTTGAGAAAAGGCTGCAGGTAATTTCAGTTCAAAAGCAATATCCAATCACAGAGGTGTGGGGAAGAGGAACAGCTGCATCTAGTCCAAGAGATTTGGAAAATTCTCAAGACTGTTCTGTGGACTGACCACCACTCCAGTGTTTACACATTAAATTTAATACCTCAGAACTGGTCTTCACTACTTGAAAAGCTGAAAAGAATGGGGCTGAGTGGGACAGAAAGGTCACATCATTGCATTGTTGGATATCCCCAATTTTGGGTCCCTCTCAGAGTTGCTCTAGCCTACATTCAACTTCCGTTAATCCACATCATCGTATAACAGAAGATCAGCCCCGAAGATGTCAAAGGGACCAGGTTACAGTTGATGTGAGAAGCATTGCTAAATTCGGTAACTTTTTGTGCCTAGTCTGGCAGTTGTGTCTAGATTACAGCTTCCTGTTCAAGATCTTTCTTATTTGTAAAGGCACTCAGTGGTTCAGATCCAGGATGTCACATAATCACCGACAGGTCCTGGACAAGGGCTGCAGAAAACAGCTCCACTTCTCAGACACAACATAAATGTCAGTATCCAAGGTAGAGCTCATCTGGGAAGGAAGCAGGGTTTGTTTGTTCTTCTGGGTTCCGCGCAATGAACTCTTAGAGGAATCAAGCTCCATCTCAAATCTCAGCACCTTCCATTCCAAGTGTGAGGCACTTGAAAAGGGACAGAGCACAGAGTATAGATCATGTATTACATTTTTTAAAATTTTATTTTAAATATATAAGGAACATGAAATGTGTCCTTGGGGAAAGGGACAGAGGAAGAAAGAACAACATGTAACAGATACCAGTCATGTCATTTAAGGAATTTCTGGGAGATGCTCAGATTCCATGATGATGCGGGATGTATAAGAATCTAAACAAAACCTTCAATGTTACATTAATGTAGTTTTCTGGACAGAAGCCTTGACTGCAATTCATATAAACACTCATGAAAAACTACTCTCTCCTCCATACGTACAATAATCACCCCCACAGGAAGAGCATTACTGCATTTAATTATAGCATGCCATGTGCTTTTATAAAGAGCTACTGTGGAAAACAACATACAGTGAACCAATCCATGCAACAAACCTCGGTGCCAACTCTGCCCACATATATACACCAGCAACACCATCACAGGACCTAACCAGATCAGCCACACCATCACTGGTTCATTCTCCTGCACATCTACTAAAGTAATATATGCCATCATGTGCCAACAATGCCCTTCTGCTATATACATCGGCCAAACTGGACAGTCCCTACGTAAAAGAATAAATGGACACAAATCAGATATTAGGAACGGCAATATACAAAAACCTGTAGGGCAGTGGTCACCAACCAGTCCATCAGGATCTACTGGTAGATCTTGGAGCCTCTGATAGGTGATCTTGACTGGTTTGGCCAAGAGGCTGTCAACTGCAGCACTTCAGCTATCCCTCGCCCCACTGCTGCGCACATCCCTTTGCCTTGGAGCTGTTTCCCTCTCCCACCCCGAATTCTGCCTTCACAGAATGGGGGGGGGGGGGGGGGGGCACAACAGGATTTGGGATGGAGGGAGTTTGCTGGCTGCTTTTGAGAGTGGTGCAGGGCCAGCGCAGGAGTGAGCCTGCCTTTAGTCTCACTGCACTGCCACACCTGTGGTAATCAGTGTCTAGCTGAAGCCTGCATCTTGAATCCCTGTCATGGTCATGTACTCCCTCCTGCACCCAACCTCTGCCCCAGGCCCAGCTCAAAGCCCTTCTCACACTCCAAATCCCTTAGCCCAAGACCAAAGCCTGCACCCCAACCCTCTGCCCCTGCCTGATGAAAGGGAGGGAGAATGGCGGAGGGAGGGAGGGAGGGAGGAAGGGAGGATGGAGTGAGCAGGGACAGGGCCTTGAAGAAGGGGCACAAAGGAGGTGAGACAAAGGTATTTGAGTTTGGGGTAGATCCTGGATTGCACTTAAATTCAAAAAGTGATCTCATCCTTAAAAAGGATGGAGACCACTGCTATAGGGGAACACTTCAATCTTACTGGACACACAGTTGCAGATCTAAAGGTAGCCATCCTGCTGCAAAAAAACTTCAAGACCAGACTTCAAAGAGAAACTGCTGAGCTACAATTCATCTTCAAGTTTGACACAATCAACTCAGGATTAAACAAAGACTCTGAATGTCTCGCTAACTACAAAAGCAGCTTCTCCTCTCTTGGAATTCACACCTCCAGTTCAGCTACTAGAAGTGGGCCTCATCCTCCCTGGTTGGATCCACCTCGTCACCTCCAGCCTGATTCTGGCCTGCATATTTATACCTGCCTCTGGAAATTTCCACTACATGCATCTGACGAAGTGGGTCTTTGCCCATGAAAGCTTATGCTCCTACACTTCAGTTAGTCTATAAGGTGCCACAGGACTCCTCGCCACTTTCGCAGATTCAGACTAACATGGCTATCTCTCTGATACTCTACATGCAGTGAATATTTCATAACATAAAATAGCCAATGCTGGAGGATGTGGGATTTATTTGATTAAGGTTCGCCTTGTAAGGTAATCTGATCACATGGATCTATTCTTTATCCCCCAACAAAACTACAGTTTAGCACCATACATACAATTTTTGGCTATGATACAATACTAGGAAATATAGCGACACTCAGTTATCTCTTAACTCTTGTTTTGCTCCATGTGAGACTGCCAACACATTGTAAATCTTCTGCTGCCACCAAAAATGGCAGGTTTAGCAGGGTTCAAAAATAGAACTAGATAAATTCATGGAAGTTAGGTCTATCAGTGGATATTAGCCAGGATGGGTAGGAATGGTGCCCATAGCTTTTGTTTGTCAGAAGCTGGGAGTGGGAAACAGGGAATGGATAGCTTGCTGATTACCTGTTCTGTTCATTCCATCTGGGGGCATCTAGCATTGGCCAATGTCAGCAGACAGGATATTGGGTTAGATGGACCTTTGGTCTGACTCAATATGGCTGTTCTTATGTTCTTATAAAAACAACGAGAAGTCCTGTGGCAGCTTAAAGACTAACAACTTTATTTGGCCATAAGCTTTTGTGGGCTGGAGCAAAGACTATATAAAGCTCGTGACTATTTAAGATGTAGAGGCTAGCCTAATGATTCAGTTTGCCAAAGAATACTGTATGGTGGGTTTGGCTTTTGTGTTTGTTTGGGGTGGAGGATTAGTTCTGCAACCCTATGCTATTCATTAAGTGAACCCTAGCTGAGTGAAGTCCCGGAAACATAATGTACATCTTTAGGGTGCTAAAATGGAATCACTTAACATGTGACTGATTAAAAAGGTGGACACTACACTTCTAACAAGTGGATCAACTTCTGCTGATCAGAGATGCATTGATCCGTCTCTGAAATTGCCTGCAACAGGAACCATACACAGGGTTCCCAACACTCTTAGCATTTCTGAGACACAACCATGACTGAAGCTTTACCCAGTGTGCAACTTTGGAAAATAAGGCCATTCTTTCAGCCTGGGTTTGATAACTTTCAATGGCTCCATTATGCCGATGCTAGTGACTGAGTACTATGGTTGTACAGCTTTTAGGCATTAGCTACTTTTGACTCATTACACCGGTGACACTTTTGCACACCCTCATGTTTCTAACTGGAAAAAGACTCAAGACAAATGTGTGAGGCACCAAGTTTCATGTCACCACAAAGCAAATGATAATCACAAAGAACATAGGGCACATGTTAATTTTTCAGTACTCAGAAGAAAGTAGAAAACCGGATGACCCTAATGACATTATTAAGTAGTATTGTATACATTATATTGCCGTTATACTGCACAAGCTGAAAATATAGCCTTAAGTGGGGAAGCTGGCTGCAGCTTTATTCAGATGCTTTGTTTGCAGGCAGAGCATGATCCTGATATTTCAAAGAGGCTGAAAGAGAGCTAAGACTAGTTCGTAAATTGAGTTTTCAGCTCGTGATATTGGAAATCATGGGTCTTAGAGTCAGGATATTTCTGAGAAAATTTCTGGAAAGTGGTATATAACTACAGTAGATGAACCACAGTAGATTTCTCCAGCTAATGGCAAGTCGGGTTGGAATTTGGTTAGTTTTATTGGCTGGTTGGTTTAGTTTGGTTTTGCCTTTGATATATGGTTGATGACATGAATGTTCATGAAGAATCAACTGGGTAGTACAATGTATCCTGGACATCAATGAAGATAATGTATTTTTAATTACTTATATGATTATCAAATTTAAATCAGAGGATCAACAACTGTCAAACATGAGCTATGTACACTCAGTGTAATGGATGTGCTTTGAATTTGCCATGCCAAGATGCTACTGAAAATTTCATCCTAAGAAATATTCTTGAAATTGTTTACACAAATCAGAGATATTTAAAAAAAAATCACCCAAATTAGTTGCTATCTTTCAGGACATGATCTATGAAGTGTTAATTACATCATTAGATACCCAAGTCCTCTATCTAACGAAGTCAGACTAGATCAGTGGTCTCCAACCTTTACACACCCAAGATCACTTTTTAAGTCTCAGAACAGGCGAAGATCTACTGCCCCGCCCCTTCCTTGAAGCCCCGCCTACATTACATGAGGAAATGTAATGTAAATGCACTGCGCAGGTGCACAGTTCAGAGAGGGCTCAAGAGCTACTCTTGGAGCCCCTGAGATCTACTGGTAGATCGCGATCTACTGGTTGGTGACCACGGGACTAGATAATCTGCCAGTTAGAGTCTCTCTAGGCAGAAGCATTGGTTTCAGTTTCTGAAAATTATGTGTATGCAACTTGGGAATTTGCAAAGGAGGCAATGAAAGACCCTGAAAGCAGAGCCCAAATTGGTGATGGAGCAGCTTAAATGGAAAAAAAATGTAATTTTTTCTTTCATATTGAACTAGATTAAAACACCTAAACATAGTAGACAATCTGTCAAAAACTCTTCCGGACTCAGATGTTTCAACAACAGAAGGCCAATGTCTTATGACAATAAGATTTAATTCATTTCAGTCCATCCATTAAAATGACCTTTACAAAATGCTTTGGCAAAGCCCCAGATCCCTCCCCCACAAACTAGCTTTTGATTTAGAAACCAATCTAAGTTGGCCCATAATAACCATATAAAGCTCTAAGTGCCATCTGTTAATGAATCCTTGGGACAGCTATAAAACGGGCATTGACATCAAACAAATGACAAAACACAAAGCATACCAGATTGAGCATTTTTAAAAATCCAAGTTACATACTTACCGCAAGAATCAACTATGGCCCCTTCACCTGCCCAGGGTTCCAAGTCAGACTCTTATAAGAGCTGGCATTTGTTGCTGGCCTGGCTCCCCTCTTTGTCAGTGAGTTCATTAAGATTGGGCAATATCTGCTCCCTGCCAGTTTTGACATCAAAATTAAATTGGCTCAGAAACCACAGACAGTGAAACAGTCTGAGCCAAGTGAAGCTGATGTTTTCCAGGAAGTTTGAAAAAAAAAGTGGCAAGGAGTCCTGTGGCACCTTATAGACTAACTAAAGTGTTGTAGCATAAGCTTTCATGGGCAAAGACCCACTTCGTCAGATGCATGTAGTAGAAATTTCCAGAGGCAGGTATAAATATGCAGGCCAGAATCAGGCTGGAGGTGACGAGGTGGATCCAATCAGGGAGGATGAGGCCCACTTCTAGTAGCTGAACTGGAGGTGTGAATTCCAAGAGAGGAGAAGCTGCTTTTGTAGTTAGCGAGACATTCACAGTCTTTGTTTAATCCTGAGTTGATTGTGTCAAACTTGAAGATGAACTGTGGCTCAGCAGTTTCTCTTTGAAGTCTGGTCCTGAAGTTTTTTTGCTGCAGGATGGCTACCTTTAGATCTGCAATTGTGTGTCCACGGAGATTGAAGTGTTCCCCTACAGGTTTTTGTATGTTGCCATTCCTAATATCTGATTTGTGTTCATTGATTCTTTTACGTAGGGACTGTCCAGTTTGGCCGATGTATATTGCAGTGGGGCATTGTTGGCACATGATGGCATATATTATGTTAGTAGATGTGCAGGAGAATGAACCAGTGACAGTATGGCTGATCTGGTTAGGTCCTGTGATGGTGTTGCCTCCCAAGGCCTGTGAAAGTGAGAGATCATTGTCCAGGATGGGTTGTAGATCATTAATGATGCATTGGAGAGGTTTTAGAATGGAGCAGCAAGAAAGGAGGTTCATTGGTGAGGCAGCATTTTGCATAGAGTGGTGAGGGAGATGTGTTGAAAGAGCAGAAAGAGTGGCAGGATGGAATAATCAAGAAAAGCAATACTTGAATAGAAGGCTGTGAAACAGGCTAATGATGTGATGAATACCCAGAAACCATCTATTTCAAGATAGGCCCAAGAAAACCAACAATAGAACACCACTTGTCATCACCTATAGCCCCCAACTTAAACCCCTCCAACGCATTATTAATAACCTACAACCTATACTGGAACAGGATACTACACTCCGAGAGGCTCTGGGGGACAGACCCATACTCTTCTATAGAAAACCACCTAACCTCAGGAAGATTCTTACCAACAACCACAGGACATACCACATTAATACCAACCCTGGAACTTTCCCTTGCAACAAACCCTGTTGCCAACTTTGTCCACATATTTACTCCGGTGACACCATCACTGGATCTAACCATGTCAATGATACGATCAAGGACACATATTCCTGTTCGTCCAGAAATATAATTTATGCCATTATGTGTCCTTCTGCTATGTATATTGCACAGACTTCTCAGACACTTCGCCAAAGAATTAATGCCCACAAATCAGACATCAGACATCTTCATAAGGAAAAACCTGTCCATTTGCATTTCAACCTACCTGGACATAGTCTTAACGGCCTTACTACATGCATCTTACCTCAAAGAGACTTTAACACCAGATTACAGAGAGAAACTTCATTCATGCTTAAATTTGACACTTTAGGAATGGGCCTTAACAAAGATGCTAATTACCTTACACATTACAAAGACAGCTTCCCGACTTGTCATCCCTGATTAGCCACTCATTGATTTATAAACAACTATTCCCTCCCACCCTCTCCCTCGCCCCACCTTCTGTTCTAAATGTGATTTGTCAATTTAATAATGTGTTCACTTTTTTCATTGTATTCCTTTAGTATATGGTCATGCCAATTCTCTTTCAGAATATGATCTGAGGAAGTGGGCCTGGCCCAGGAAAGCTCACCACCTATTAAACCGTCTTCTTAGTTTTTCCTTTCACTTTAGTTAGAAATAGAACCCCTTAATGAAGAAGCAAGAAAGAATTTAAAGAAGCAGAAGAGCTTGGACAATCTATTTATTTTAAAATGTTGGTAATCTATGCCACCTCTTCAGCAATTTTCATAGAGCAACATGTTGCTTTAGTTTAGACACATTTTTGAGAGGCACAAAAACAGAAATGGTTTTGGATAGGAGAATGGAGAATCCTAGCAGAGGTAATTCAGATCAGGGCCCCAGTTTAGTTGAACTCACTTTATATGCTTCAGGGGGTAGCCGAGTTAGTCTGTACAGGATAAACTTAAAAAAACAACAAATAATCTGGTAGTATCTACATGTTTTGTTAGTCTGTAAAGTGCTACCAGACTATTTGTTGTTTTTTAAGTTTATCACTTTATATGGTGAGTGGCTATTGGGCTGTTTGTATAGAAGGATTCAGTATTGCCCCAACTCTAGCCTTAGTGATAAAATATCACAATAAACTGTGCTTGCAATGTCTCTTGAACTTCATGACTTTGAAGTTTTGCTGATAAGAAACCATTTCAATAGGGCTGGTGTTCCAAGAGTGATACTTGCATTTATTAAGTAAACACCCAACACAGCTTATGTATGGTATCTTCAAAGACCGACAATTAGTGGGAAGTCTGGTGGGCTTCTGCAGTACCTACCTTAGCTGAAGCCTGTTCTGCCTAGCTATTAAAAACCCAATGGCATCTTTCCTAAGAATAAAGAGTATCTTGGTGTCTTCTTCCCCAAGTCATGTGCCAACTTTCAGCATTGCTGCATTATGTGTAAGCCACTGGTCAGGATGTGTTATACAACTCCCTCTTTGTCTATTGCACAGAGGATGAGTGTTACAGCTCTAGCTACTGCTGGAGCAGAGGCAGGGGTGAGGGTAGGGTCATGCAGGGTCATGTTTCCCCTGCTCCCTGATTTTCTGCTTGGCTTGGTCTGCGCATGCTCAGACCAAACACTGCTCCCCACCCCCACTATCCGCAGACATGTGTTGTCTGATCTAGAGACACATGTTTTACTTCTAGAGGTCCCCAATTAAATTCCTAGTGTGGATCAAGATGGCAGCCATCACACATGCATATATAAGGCTCAAGTTTCTACTGATGTAATTCTATTGGAGTTAGACAAGCAGACACTTTGAGCCATAGTGTTGAAAGTGCTGTGATTTCCTTTGGAAAGAAGCTGCTGAGCTAGTAGATGACAGGCCAAATCCTTCTCTGGAGCTAAACCAGTATAAAATTAAGAGAATGTACATTGTTGTAACTGATAGTACAGGGAGAAACAAGCCCATTATTACATAGACACACTTATAATTCAGATAGAAATGTAGCCGTGTTAGTCTGGGGTAGCTGAAGTTTGATCTGAGGAAGTGGGTCTGGCCCACGAAAACTCATCATCTAATAAACCATCTTGTTAGTCTTTAAAGTGCTACATTGTCCTGCATTATAATTCAGAAAGTGCCTTCCTAAATGACAGGGGGAAATGTTAGGTGAGAAGCATGAGCTAATACCATGACCGTCAGTCAGCATGAAGAGGACAAGACCATCAGAAGATTCAGTCATGCTTGATAGCAGAAGAAGAGATTAAGTCAATCCTAGATCTGTCTAGCCACAGGCAGAAGAGAGGTAAGCCTGAGGTTTTTATACCACCTGGTACAATGTAACTATTCAACTGGGAGAGGAGGAGAGACTACTAGGTTTTCTAATGCAGTCAGATTATTTTCCAATAATTTTTACTTCTATTTTAGAACTTTCTTCCCCTAAAACTCTAGAACTTAACCCCCCCTTCCCCCCCACACACGTAAAGTATTTTAGCATTTAGAAGCTTTGCAGCTTCTCCCTATCTCTTGTTTGATTAGTACATTTTAAAGCTGGGTCAGCAGCTCCTGTTTCCAGGGAGATAATATCAAGGTTACACAAAGTACATAAAAATAATATTGGATCACCAAAGGTTGCAGCTGGTCACACTGTTATTGTGAGTTGAGTCTCAAGTTGAGATGGCAACATTTTCTAAATAGGGTGAGTCAGTAAATTTAAGATATTCAACATATATTAGAATAATAAATGTCTCCAATGTTCTATTTGTTATTTTAGCTTCTTTTTCTAGATAAATGTATCTGTGAACCAATAAACAGTAAGCAAATGTTTCATAATTTCCTCATACAACTTAATTTATGTGACTTTTCAACCTCCACTTTGAGCTGCAATCTTACAACCATTATGCATGCAGGAAATCCCACTAAATTCACAAGATTGTTCACATGAATACAAGTAGTAGAAACAGGCCCATACATCTGTATCTTTTCCTCAAAAATATTAACATTTCTGGTTTTTCCTCAGCTTCTGCATAGTCTCTCTTCTCAGGTCTATTTTTAGAGAACAGAGTACTGTACTGTAAACAAGAGTGGGTTTCTACTACTAGGCACTGCTAGAGAAAATATTTATTAAGTTCTAAGGGTGAGAAGTATACTCTTTAAAAAGGAAAAATACAGCTTGAGGCTTGAATGTTCAAAGTATGAATCATGCCTTTTTAGACTCCTGGTTAGATTTTAAGCTCCTCAGATAGGGCGTCTATCTTCCCTGGCATTTGTACAATGCTGATCATGCTGTTTACTTTCAAACAACAGTAATGATGAGCTAGATCACCCCCACTCTGTTCATATCCATGGCATGGGGTGGGCTTGTTTGCAGAGTTACTCTCTGACTCCACTGGGGGATGGGGCATGTTTTCCACATTTCAGGACCCTGACCATCCCTAAGTGCCTCTGCTTTGGGGGATATACAGGGCTCTCCTATAGAAAAGCCCTGTGACTCTGGAGCCCCTCTCTTCTGCACATTTCCTTGTGGTTTTACTGGAGCCACATTACCAGCATGTTCCCATGAACCAGTAGCACTTCCTCCCTGCTGAAAGCCACTCACTCATTAGTGCACTAACCCACCCTCACCCACTCCTATGAAGATCTTGAGAGTGTTCTGCAGAACCTAGGAATAGCAGTGCTATAATACCACAAACCCCTTTTCTATATGGCAGGGAGAAATTCACACCTCGATTAAGAGAGCACTGATATGGCCCAAACAGAAGTAGCAGTTCCGTGGAGCAGCTTCTGTTTGTCTATCCTATTCAACATGTGCCTAGTCTTTCTGCCTGGGCTGTGAGGAAATCCACACCCATTACACAGTTGCTACTTCAGCCCTCAACGCTTGTCATCACAGCAGTTTCACCAGCTAACACTTAATAATGGCGGAAGAGATCACTCCTTACTGACATTTGAAATCATCAGAGGTGACAATTCACAGTGAGTAACAAATTCTCAGGTCACCTGCAAAACTGTTAAAGATCAATTATCACTCCCCAAATGGTTTGAGAGAGTTTTAGCTGCTTATGGTTTAAAGTTCTTCCCCAGCCTTTGTTCAGGCCACCCTAAAGCAAATCAGTACAAATGACTGCAAGAGCCACAAGCCTGAAAATACAACACAAGGAGTAAACGTGTAAAATATAAACATCCACTGACGGAGCAATCCCAAACTGCTAGTCGCAAAGCACAACCAGAAATTATAGACAGTCCCGCAAATGGAAATGTAATGGGACGTACAGTATATTGTAACAGCCAGAAGAGCTGTTGTGTGCCACCCCCAAAAGGAACAGGAAGGAGGCAAAGCAATGATCCTACTCCTTTTGCAAAAAGCGGTAAAGCTAAGGCGATGTTTCCTGGCTCTCCTGATGAGCTAAGCCCTATCCATAATGAAAAAAATAATCATTAACATGTTATCGCCCAGCACAAATGGGACAAGGGTGATTTTGTGATTAAGATACTGGACTGGGAGTCAAGAGACCTGGATCTCAGTTCCAGTTCTGGGGTAGACTTGAGGGGGGTTGAGGGCCAGTCACTCAGCCCACTGTAGTGTGTGGGGAAGTGATAGGCTCATTGCAACACACTGGTCAGATGGTAGACATCTCTACACCACATAGAATTCCAGACAAGGCCCTTGGTAAACAAAAGGGATCAAGCTCTAATATGAGTTGTGTGGAAGCCTACCTGGAAGTCCATAGCTATTTTCTTTAACAAATGGCTCCTCATTAAGGACAGCAAATTAATGACATATATTGCTTGATTCATCACATGTAAACCAAGAATATTTCCAAATGTCACAAATTGGTGTTCCATGGATAAAGGAACATATACTTGGGAGGTGGTCAGTTATTGTATAAGTAATTGTATAGGTCCCCATAACAGCATTCCTGACCACCAGTTTATCATTATGCACCTAAGACACCAAAAGTTTTAATTGTTTTTTGAAAGGACAGTGGGAATTGTAACAGCTAAAGTCAGTGAATAACATCCCTGCCTGATGACATTTGTAATTCTGACTCATGCCAGGTGACGAAGACTAGATTTACCAACCCTTCTATGTGTTGCACCTTTATTACAGAAATAAAACATACTGCTGTATACCTGTGGTCAGAAATGGTGCCAAAACAATCAGGACATTAATCTCCTCAGGTCTCTCAATAAAAATACTTGCATATTAAAATGTCTTTGCACACAAGATTGTGCTCTGTGCATAAAACTGCCTGTGAACAGGCCGCCGAAAACTTTACTCTGAAACACTCACTTTAAGAACTACTTATGACTCATTTAGCTTGTTAATATCAGACGATTTCTTCTCAGTATCATGCCAGATGCCCATTGTACCCAGAAGAAATATGGCACAATTAAATTGATAAAATGGCATCATTTGTCAGTAATACATACATGTCATGTCACTGGGCTCATGGAAGGATAGGTGAAAGTAACTCACTTTCTAACTCATGGATTCTCTCCACCTTTTTCTTTTGAGGTCCCCTCCTCCATTGTATTATAAAAACTCCACAGTTCACTTCTGCCACAACAACTACAGACCTCTGGTTGAAAACTGCTCCTCTAATCTATGCCTGAAATAGGTCACTGTATTACTGTGAGCTGGAAACGTTACAATACTTGATGCTGTTTGTAAGCAACAAATCTCCAATTATTTTGTTCAGTTAATTGCATCACAAGAGATGGTGTTTGTATCTTTGTGTGGGGCTTTCAGTGTTACAAAAATCATCTTGCAATATTCCGTATTCTTCTTAAAGACCCACTCTTGAAATCTCGTAGTTTCATGAGACTTTCAGTCTTAATTTTATGCACATACATAAAAAACACACATGCCCACAGGCAAATTAAAAGAACCCTTGTTGAAAAAATTGTGATTTTTGAATTCTTGAAGCTGACAAAATGACTGAACTATTCTATGTCTCAGTTACCCCAGTGAACGAATAGAATACTTCAGGAGTGAAAGTAACTTACATTTCTTATAGGTACTATTATATCACACACATTGGGGGGGGGGGGGCGCTCAGGGCAGATAGCTGGGGGAGGGGCTGCAATAAGACAGTACATGTAAGAAATTTAAGTTTGGGGTGGAATGCAGGGGGTTCAGGGTAGGGGTTGTGGTGGGTGGGGATTTGGGATGTGCAGGAGTCAGGGCAAGAGCTTTGGGGGCTCAAGACAGGGGGATGGGTGTGGGGGTTGCAGGAGTCAGGACAGGGAGGGTGCATCAGTCAGGGTTCAGGACTGTGAGGAGGGGCTCAGGGCAGAGGTTGGAGTGTAGGGTGGGTGCAGAAGTCAGGTTTAGCAGGTGTGAGGAGGGGCTTAGGTTTTGAAGACCCACCTCTGGGTGGGAAGGTAAATTAATTTGCAGTAAATCCTTGGCCTCTGATCTTGAGCCTTCCAACAAAAGGCATCAATTAGGGTCAGTCATGGTGATTGGGTCAATATGGAATGTCATCACCAAACTCACTTCAACATGTAAGAAGTTCTTTTGATCACTGCTCATCTGAAGAAATGAGTTTTGCCCACAAAAGCTCATGATATATATAGCCTATAGATATAGATAGAGCTACAGAGAGAGAATTTGTAAGTCTCTAAGGTGCCACAAGACTCCTTGTTTTTTAAAGTTACAGAGGATCCCAGAGGTATCCTGGAAAAACTCTGCTGCGTCCAGGGAACACGTATGCTCTTCGGAAATTTTTTTGGAAGAGCAGACATGCTTTTTTGGTATCCCTGTAAACCTTGTTTTACAAAGAAAAAAGGATGTTCCAAAAAAGGGGGGAGGTTCGACATTTGGCTCAGTGTAGACGGGCCAAATGTCAGAAAAAAGAAGTGGAAAAAGCTACACAAATTGTGGCTCGCAATTTGCATAGCTTTTTCTGGAAGAACAGTGTAGAGTAGACATAGCCCAACATGGCCACCATTCTGAAACTTGTCACCTCCAGATTCTCTTCAACATTAGCTTTCTCAGCTTTAAGACTAACAGAAAAATTAGTATCTAAACAGGTTTATCTGGGCGTCAGCCGGTCTGTCAGATTAATAACAAGCTACCTACTATCTATTTGGCCTCCCCTCACTTAATTCCCTGCACCTCACAAATATACATGGATACATCTTCACCACAGTCTGTGCAAGGTGAGAAGTATTCTCCCTATTGTACAGTGGGGAGACTGAGGCACATATCTGAGTCAGTGTATGGTAGCCTAACCTGCTACTACACAGCCACACTGTCTATGTTAGCATGTTGCTGTCATGCTCTGTGTTGACAGAGACATGATTCCTGGTGGTGACAAGCAATACAGCTATCTGGGAACTTATCCCAGGATTCATAACATTGCAACTTATCACAAAGCATGCAAGGAGGGAGCCAATAACGGTCCAGATGTGTGTTGCTATCATCCAGTAGAGACTGGCAGCTCCAGACTGCCACAAATCTATTGGCAATTAGCATGAGGTTGAAAAATCTACAGTTAATATGATGGTCATTGAGGTTTGCAAGACAACTAATGTCATACTCTCCCCCAGGTATCTCCAATTTGGAAATTTTCCAGACATAATTGCGAGGTTTGAACAAATGTGCATTCCAAATGGTGCAGGTACAATTGTTGGGATGCATATACACCCCTCCTATGCCTACCACTATACTCAAGAATCTATGTTAGCAAGAACAGATTGTACTCCATTGTCCTATAGCTCTTTCTGGCTAACCATGGCACATTCGTGGATATTTACATGAGATGTCCTGGAAGGATGCATGATGTTCTGTAAGTCTGGCTTGTGTCAGTCTAAACAAGTATTGTTCCTCCTAACTTTCTCAGCAGTCGTCAGTGGGATAGCCATGCCAACTGTGATTTTAGGCAGCCCAGTATACCTCTGCTGCCCTGCATGATGAAGGCTTACCGTGATGTGTGTCAACAGGACAAGAGGCAGTCAAAATACAATCTGGGTTCAGGTCAGCTGATGATGGTGGATCATTTTTAGCTGGCCAAAGGCACAAGATGGTACTGCAGTCTGACTGCAGGGTCTTGAATGCCATATATGTGATTGGGACATGTTATACGTGAGCTTAAGTGAGAGTACTTGAGGATGGACTAGGTTACAGGCACACAATTATGAACTGGGGATACTTATAGACAACCAACAAATGAACATCTTTCTACCACAGGGGGACTTTATAGAATATAGAAAAGGCCAAAAAGGATACCATTTGCACATGCGAGCTATATGGCAAATCCCATGGGGCTCAATATTGGGATTGCATGAAAAGTTTGAGCTGCTCTGGGGTGCTTAAAGGCTATTGTCTTATATTCAAATGTAGCTTGTATGCAGGTGTTAAAGAAATAAGGATTCCTGTCTCTTTACCTTTATTGAAACCAAATTGATGATAAAGAAGTGGGCAGATCAGATATCTTTGCACATCTTTCAGGTGAGAGTAAGATATAAAACCTGGTCACTCATGGACTGTATGAATCATCAGTTTACTGGTTCTATTTCTAGTGCCTAGCATCAGGGAAACTGATCCTGCTGCTGCTATGAGGATTTGTGGTTCCTTGACTGGCTCTCTCAGGAATATTTCTGCACCTTTTGCCAGTACATGATAATTCTGAAATAGTTCCCAGAGGCTCATAATTCCTGAGGGTTCAGCTTCCCAGCTCATGTTTTTGAACAGTGCCTCAAATTTGTCTCTGTGAAACTCCATGTTTTGTTTCTTCATTTCATGATTATGGCGGACATATTCTAACAGCAACTCATCTGTCTTTCATTTTCCTCAGCATCCACCTCCTCCAATTCCATTTGCTTTTCTGAGCACCTGGACAGTATTCTTTATGCCAGTCCACTACTGAGTAATGCCTGCTTCTCTGGTGCTTTGCCCTCACATTCAGAATTCTGTTACTGACATTGGTCTGTTAGTTGCTGGGCCCTGCTTTAGTGCGTCAAATTCTGCTGCACTTCCTTCCTCACAAACTGAGGGGAAAAAATGTGGCAAGTGCCCATAAATTCATACAATTTTATTCTCTGAGTCACAAGTCAAAAAGTAACCATTTTTAATTCAATAGAATGCTAGTCTGCTGGCTTACTCATTCTGCCATTAAATGTGTGCATGCTGAAAACTTTTCAATTTTACCTGCCTTTTATCCAAAACATTTTTGGGGAGGCGAGGGAGCTGGTGCTGAAAGATAGTGGTGACTGACTATGTTGCACCCTTTCAGTCTGCTGCAGCCTCACAAGTTGTTGTGCTACTTCAGATACCAGAATGGAAGAAATACCAGTTAGACCAGGCATCGAAGATAAGAGCCTCAATTTATCAAGAAAATCTTTCCATATCTTGTGATGGATACCTTACAAAGGCAAGCCTCTACCTGCCAGTGTTGCAACTTGCAATCCCAGCCCAGTCAGTTATCAGGGTATCTCAAAGGCTGCCTGGATTTTTTGCTGAGTGAAAAATTCTCTATTACTACTCTCTAGGAACAGACCAAAAATCAGATCAACAATAAGCTGGCTTCTGCCAGAGTGGCAGGGTGCCTTAACATCCAGATGGCATGGGGTGGTAATGAACGCCTTCAGACATAGTTTTATAGCATTTTGTATTTTGGCAGGGATAGACACAAATGTTTTACATTAATGCTTTTTCATTAAGAAAAAACTGCTGCATTTAAACACTGTGAAGTACCAGTTTGCGTTTCTTCTACTACCCCAGTCATCTGGCATTTTGAGCAACATGATCAGGAGAGGAAGGTGAGCAAATGATGGGGAGGTGGACAAGTACAAATGCACTCCATTGGGCCACAGCTAAAACCAAAGGCAGGATTATAGGCTACATCCAGTTTTCAAAGACAGTAACCTCCATCCATTTTACCAGTCTGAGATAACAAGACCTCCCCTGATTCTTTGGTGTGGGAAACCTCCTCTGCACTATGCTCTTCTTAGGATGTATCAGAATGGCTTGTGTGAATCAGAGCCAGGCTTATCTCTCAGGTTAGGATCACCCACCCCTGCTCCTCCCTCTATTAGCTGTCTCGGGTGGGCTGACTCATGTCTTGACAGACACCCACGTTCTAAACCCACACCCATCCCAGCTCCACAGACAGAGGAATCCATGCTGACATGGAGTGCCATGAATATATGGCTGCTTGTCTCATTTCACTGTAAAATGAATAGATTGTTGGGACACCATCATCTGTCCTATTCTTACCCCTGGCCATCCAGTAATTCACCTCAAGCCCCTTTCTCTTCTCCCTGCACTCTTTGTCCTATCTGTTTAATCCAGAAGCTTCAGAAGGGTAGCTGAGTTAGTCTGTAACTGGAAAAACTTAAAAAACAACTAATAGTCTAGCAACACCTTAAAGATTAAAAAAACATATAGATGGTTTCATGCGCTTTTGTGAGCACAGCCCAATTCTTCAGATGAACGGAGTATTAGCAGTCCAGATTCAAGAATAAATAAGGGAAGGCAGGGCCAGGGAGGGGGCAGAGGAAAGGAGGTTGGAAGGGGGGAAAAAAAGAGAAAAAATAGTGAATTAGATTGTTCAAGTTGCAAGAGACTAATAAGAACAATTTGCACACTATCTTCCATATCCTAATGACTTAACCAACCAACCTCACAATAGGTACTTATAGAGGTGCATTGTTCTTTTCAGCCTCTTGTAACTTGAACAATCTGATTCACAATTTTTTTCTTTTCCCCTCTCCCCTTTTCCTTATTTATTCTTGGATCTGGACTTTTAATACTCCAGTCATCTGAAGAAGTGGGTTGTGCCCACGAAAGCTCGATACCATCTACATGTTTTGTTAGTCTTTAAGGTACTGCTAGACTATCCACTGTTTAATCCAGAGTTCAACCAGTAGCTGCTTAGATATACCTTTGTATAGTTCAGTGTTCCTCTTTCTGCTGTTAAAGTTGTGAGTTTGGTTCACTTCAGCCCAAATTGGCACCAAGATTCTGATGTGTTCATGTGGCCAAGTGGTGACACAATGATTATGGCTTCTTAGGGGATACTGTTCTGCTGTATCAAACATTGCAGATGAGTGAATCTAAACAAACTGCAATGGATGCCAAGCAATCGGGATGGAACCAGAGGTGCTATGCAAAAGGATTGCTTCCAGTCAGAGATAAAAGCATAGACAGCCAGCAAGATGGTACATAAAAGGGATTATGGGGAGGATCAAGAATCTTGATTGTTGTGTGTGGAAGCATGTTTTCACTGCATTAATTTTATGGTCTGCCATATAGCTCAGTGCATGGTGGCTGCATAGCTGTGTAGCACTGACAGTCATGCATGGCTGTGTGAATGTGTATCATGTTTTTTCAGGGAACTGTGGTAGAACATGACGTTAGCATGCAGGGAAGAAAAGGGCTCACTCTAGCATCCTTCCATGGTCACAAACTAATCTGCCCTCATTAGCAGAATGGAAAAGCAGAATTTGAATAACTACACTCTGGTAACCTTACCTGAAAATACACACTCCTTCTGTCACACTGGGGAATCACTGGGTTAGTTTCAGAGACTACATAGTAACGGATTGATTAATATATGGTTGTCCACAGACTTGTACTTTCATAACATCATAATTGGCGTCATGAAAAGATTTTCATTTCAGAAGCACACAAGTCACTCTTTTATGCTACTGCATCTAATTTAAGGATTGATATTACCAGTGTAGACAAGTCTGATTAAGTGAGCATAAAAGTGAAAAATGTATCCATAGCAGGGTCAGCAGCACTATGTTACAAGCACAGTAAAGCTTACCCAACAAAGAACATGTATCATTTATGTAACAGTGATTCAGTCACAATTACGAAGGTTCCCAAACAAACAAAGGAGTCATTCATTTCTGTTGGGGTTTTTTTTAGCTTGGTAAAAACATCGGATGTGCACTTCTTTAAGGATAAATTTAGTAGGTAATTTATCTGACAAGCCCTATACAAATGAAAATGAACATAAGTAGGATTTGGGGAAATTAAAAAAACCTAAGAATGTAGATTTCTTTCCTTCCTCTCCCCCGCCCCCCAAGCAAATAAAAAAGCAGACATTTTTGCAGGCCACAATAGTTTCATATTTGATCAACTAAAGTCATCTATATATTTTGAAGAATATTCCTACTAGGAGATGCTTGCCATACAGTTATTTATATAATCCTATTTTTGAAGGGTGATGGAGACCAAACAAGCAGAGCTTTCCAAAAATAATGGATGACTTCAGGGACTTTGTGCAGTTCACACTAGTATACGGTTACACTGAAGATCTATTTTTCACATCTCGGTCTCATGGTAGGTAAGCATAGGTTACATGGTGGATCCACACATGATAGTATCAATTTTGGCTTCTACACCATCAGAGGAACTCTGTTCAGCTGACCAGAATTATGTAATCTGTGTAAATCAATCCTTCATGCAATGTACTGAAAGATGACTAGAAACAACTGACCCGCGAGTAGCAAGTATAACCACACAGGAGAAGGCCATAACTTACTCACTGAAAATCCCCGTGGACTGTCAATGCCCCTCTATTTCCTTGACTATTTCAACATTCTCCAAAGTTGTATTAGTTCTGGGTGGGCAATAAGTGACCTGTGGGCCAGATGTGTGGTTCACCAGGATTAGCCCCTGACAGGCCACCAGATACTTGATTTACCCATGTGCCTCCAGGTGCGGCCTCTGGAGCTGCAAGCAGCCATTACTGCGGACATTCAGGTAAATAAAGCATCTGGTGGCCCACTGGGGGTTAATCCTGGTAAACTGCATCCAGCCCACAGGCCGCTTATTGCCCACCCCTGCATTAGTAGGTAACATAAGTAATCTTAGGATAGACACTAGAAATCTCTCTATAGGTCAAAATGCCAAAGTACGGTGCTAGGAACCAAGAGAGTGTTCAGTTCTGTTCCCTTTTCTTCCAAGATACTGTCTGGGAGGCATAAGGTCAGACACTTCACTATACCGTGCTTCAGTTTCCTCATCTGTGAAACTGAGATAATGGATTGTTACAGCACAAAAGGTACTGAAAGCATTAAATTAAGATATTTTTCCCCTAAGCTTGATTCCAATATATCACACTTCCTAAATGTGCAATGATCCTATTACCATCAGCGAGACTTCCCACATGTTTAGGGAGAAAAGCAATATTAGGATGTAAATCCAGTCTACAAATCAGATGATATAAAATTCAGTCATGCCAGTCCATGGGCAAAAGTTATAAAATAAATTATAGAAAAATCTCATCAACTTCAGTGAATGAAAAAAACCAAAACAAAGCAAAAAAAACCCACACCCACAAAGAAAGGTTCCTCATCTAAAGCAAAGCGAAAAGATAGAGAAAGCTAAAGATAGCAAAGTTATTTTAAAAAGGAAGGAGTTATGAAACTTAATTCCAAGGCCCATATTAATGAAGACACTGAGAAAACATCTAGTAAAAATCATTTCAAGAGATTGATTCATTTTGAGGAAATACAAGAAGGATATTTTTCTTGATTCATTTTATTAGTTAAAGGGAAAAATCCCACCTCTTCAAGAAAAGTACAGGCAGTCCCTGGGTTACATGGATCCGACTTACATCGGATCCCTACTTACAAGCGGGGTGAGGCAACCCCACACTAGCTGCTTCCCCCCAGCAGACCAGGGAGATGCGAAGCTAGCGGCCCCCTTCCCCCCAGCAGACCAGGGAGATGCAGAGCGGCTTTTTTCAGCAGACACCTCAGCTTGAGAATAAAGGACTGAGGGAAGTGAGGGGTGGGAGAATAAAACTGAGCTCTGGAGAAATGTTTGGCTAGAGTTTCCCCTACAATATGTACCAGTTCCGACTTACATACAAATTCAACTTAAGAACAAACCTACAGTCCCTATCTTGTACGTAACCCGGGGACTGCCTGTATTTATACAAGTGCTAGCTCCCCTTCTCATGTGGCTGAAAATATTTCACCTTCAGCCTTACACATCTCAGTGCCCCCAAAGGCATCCTATGTCAATACCTTCTTGCAGTTTGTTCTGTCTAACTGTAAACCAAAAGAATCCCACTGCATCATAAAGAAATAGCCTCTTATTTATTAAACACTTTCACTTAATCTGATCATTTGTTAATGTGATCCTCCCATATTTCACCAAGTACCTGTGGAAATTTATCACTTGAAGACACTTGTTCATGGCTAATTTGATCAATGTCAGCTAAGAAAACCAGATAATCTAATCAGGATATCTGAAAGCACAGAGCTTTACATGAAGCAGAAGAAAAAGGCCTTTCTTTTTATCTTTTTAATGCCCTGACAGAAACCATCTTGAAAGAAATAAGAAGGTAAAAATACTCAAGATACTGAGAGGGGGTGAAAGACAGAAGACACCCTCTAGTCATCTGGACAAGGCAAAGCTCTACGTATTGGCACAGGACATTGCGAATGTTGTGCTGACAAGAGGGCTGTGCTAGCAGAGCAGGCAATACAAAAGCAAAGAAACAAAAATGTCATTACCAGACTGCACTATCTCTTGCTAGGTGATGGGAATGTGAAAAAGTTAAGGAGCTCTTGAAAGAAGTGATTCACAAATACATTGGGCTGGAAACAGGAATGACCAAACCAACCACAGCTTGAAAGCCACTTGCAGCTCTTTTAGGGTATGTCTACACTAGCCCCCTAGTTCGAACTAGAGTGGCTAATGTAGGCATTTGAACTTGCAAATGAAGCCCGGGATTGAACTGACTGCCCGCAGCTACACGCAACAGTCAGAAGTTAATCCAAACTAAGTCCTTAGTTCAGATTAACTGTTACTCCTCCTGCAGTGAGGAAGCCAGTTTTCAAAAAGATTATTTTGTGGTTTTGGTCTATCTTTGGATTCTTGAACTCCTCCTATCACATATGTGTGCATGCGCAGGTAGGTGCAGAGGCTCACCACCACCATTGCCCAACAGATGTGCAGCAGATTGTCTTCTTTATTGCCACTCTCTTCTGGGGTGGTCCGTTCTTCCAGTGATTTAACCATCTAGTCATGGCAGGTATTTAAATCTGTCCCTGGCGGAGTATGTATAACGAATGCAGCAACAGGTAAACCCTCAGGATTAAGCAGGGGCCTCAGAGTTCCTCCTACATTGGATCAAGATCTGACATCTCAGAGACTCTTTATCTGCAGTGTCTCCCCCCTCCCCCCCCCCCCCCCCCAACTATATTCTCCACACCTGGGACAGATTTGTGTAAACATCCCTCTTTGGAGATTCTACAGGAGCCTCAGGCCACACTTCTCCACCAAGCTCCAATCCAGAAAGCCAATGGTAGGCAGCTAAAAAAATGTGTACCCTGGGGTGCTCTGTGCTGCCTCCCTGGAGCACTTCCTACCACTGCCTTTTCTTCCCACAGGATAAAGTAAAAAATGAACTCACAAAGATGAAGTGTCTGAAGGCTTGATCAGACCACTCACGCCAAATCTCAGAAAACAAGAGTCCCTCTGGTGCTGCTCCATTGGGACTGAGAGTGTAGGTTAGATCAGCTCCTCTGTCTGCCTGCTGTTGGGATACTCTGCTCCCCTTTTTAGCTCCTGCTCCAGTCTGCGGGTTTTTAAGGTGTGGTGTTGTGGGACATAGGCGTGCGCACGGGGTGTGCCCAGGCACACCCAAATGTCTGAGGCTAGCCAGCAGCTGCTGGAGGAAGAGGGGGATTTGTGACAGAGCGCCAAAGCCCCTCACTTTAAATTCCCTGCAGCCATCTACTGGGCACTGTAGGGCAGAGAGTGCGCATGCGCAGCGTCCTCAAACGCCGCACAACAGCTGAGAGGGGAAATGCCAGGAACTTTAAAACCCAGCGGCCCAGCTCCAAAAGCAGCTGGGGCCCAAGTACAGATGGTGGCCTGAGCCATTTTTGTGGTCTGGTCCCTGCCCTACAGCACCACGCAGCTCCCCGGGGTCACCCCCGCCCATCCTGGCAGCACCACGCGGCACCCCGGGGGTGCCCCTCCCCGGCCCTGTAGCTTGGGCTGGCTCTGACTCCAGCCCTGCAAGCTGTAAGGCAAAAGCTGAAGGTAAAGAAGGGGGGAGGGAATAAGAGGAAGGGGTGGGAGAGGAAGGGGCTTTTGCGGTGGGGGAGGGTGGAGGAGGAAGAAAGGGGAAGAGGTGGAAGGGGCTTGTACGGCAGAGGAGGGGAGAGGGGGAAGAAAGGAGAAGGCACCAAGGGGCCAGGGTAGAGGAGACACAAATGCTAGGGGGGAAGTGGAGACAATGAGGAAAAGGACAGGAGGGGAGGTGTCAGTGGGAGAGGGGACAGGGTGATGCTGGAAGAGGAGAGGGTAAGGGCATTGGGGATTGGAGGGGGAGGTGCTGGGAGAAGGCTTGACAGAAGGGGTAGGAATGAGGAACATGGGGTTGGAGCAAGTCATGTGTGAGGGCACAGAGGGGCATGAGGGGAATGGGAGCAGAGGCTGGTGAGGGGATGGACATCAGGGAAAAAAGGGCAAAGGGGGCAGGAGCAGTGAGGGAAGGAGTAGGCACCAGGAGGGTGCAGGGCTAAGGGAAGGTGCAGGTGCCAGGGGATTCTGGGAGTGAAGCAGAAGGGCAGACACCTGCAGGGGAGGGACCAGCCTCAGAGGAGAGAGGCAGGGCAGGTGTGTAGAGGGAGGTGTTAGGAGAGGGGATGAAGAGGGATAGCTCACTTGATCAGAGTGGGGCTACTGGAGGAGTGGGCACAGAGGAGAGAGAAGGGCTGGTGGAGGGGGGCAGGTCTCAGGAAGGCTGAGGGCAGTGAGAAGGGCAGGAGTCAGGACAGCAGAGGAGGGTGAGGGGTTGAGGGGCAGCAGGCACCAGGGGAGTTGATGGAGCAAGGGGAGGAGACATGGCAGCAGAGTGGAAAGGTAGATATTTTATTAATAACTTGGGTGCCACAATGGCACATCCAAACAAGCCACATGAATTCGGTACTGGTGCACAACACAAAATACATTCTGCTCATGGCAGGAAACTCTCTTCAGAGGGAACACTCCCCCCCCCCCCCCCCAGCCTCTCCACCCCCGCATTAATGTTACACACATTGGGTTAATGCAATTGCAGGATAGTTGCATGAGGGGGGATGGAGGGAGCAAAATTAATCCCTATTGGTAGGAGGATGGTGGGAAAAGTCCTTGTGGGGAAGGGTGTCACATGACACTTTTTACTTTTGGTCATGTGCCCATCTTACCCAGAGAGGGTTACCTCCAGAGGTGTGGCTAATGGGGGTCAGGGGCGTGGTTAACAGGGGTCAGGGGTGTGGCTAATGGGGGGGGCAAAGTACATTTTCAAAAAATTCTTTGGGTGCACACCCTAATGGAATGTGCTGCACACACCTATGCTGTGGGATTTTCTGGCCCCAGAGCAGCTCCTTCAACTCCTTCCTTTCCACTGCAGGGTTTGTATGCCACCCCCACCAATGTGTAGTGTTGCCCTCTCTTCCAGATACATTGGGTATAGTGTTTCCCCCACCCTACCCTCTAATGCAGGACCCATTAAGCTACATTGGCCTGTTCCTGCCCAGCAGTTAAATTCTCTCTTCAACCTCCAAGTCAATCCTGCCTTCCCACTCCTGTATTATTTCTGCCTCCACATCAGTTCTGCCTAGCCCTGCACCCTCACATCTGCCCTGCTGCCTGCCCCAGCAGGTCAGCCTCACTTCAGATCCTCCTGGGGCTCGTCACCACTCTCCCAGGCCTGGACGACTGCAGTGAGGTCCCCTTCTCCTCTTTCCAGTCCTGGGAGGAAGGGGGACCATAGTTCCACAAATTCTTCAATCCCTGCTTCTCCTTCCTGGACCTGATGCGACAGGGAGGGTGAGTGGAGGGGAAAGGGGCAGACAGGAACCATCCCACAGCTCACAGGAGGGAAGGGAGCAGATCCGCCCTGTGCTGCTGAGCTGGGCTCTTTCTACTCCATGTTGCTGATGAAGGGGCAGGAAGAGAGAGAGCTCGTCCCACAACAAGAGCATGGCTGCTCTGTTCCAGGAGAAAGGGAAGTGAGTCAGGGGGGTTTCATCCATCTGGTTGTTCCCTCTCGGGAAAAGTTGGTTTAGCCTCAGCTTTACTCAAAACTGCATCCCTTGTGGGGGTAAGAAAGGCCAGAAGAACTAATGCTGGCCAATGAAAGCTAGAGTTTCCTCTGGATCAAAGGCATCTCATAGGGGTCTGTGTCAGTACATCCTGTGCCACACGAGGAATTTCCCCATGTGCTTCAAGAAGCTGCAGAAACAGGGCCAGCCCTACTGAGACGCAAACTGTGCAGATGTGTGGGGCACTACAACATTTGGAACACCAAAGTGCCCCGCATTTGTTTTGCCCTGGCAGCTGCCTGCTATGTACCAAATCCATTGGCCAGCCCCATTATCCAGCTGGCTCCTCTGCCTGCAGATTCAGTGCCGCCACCAGCCCCAGCCCCCAATAAAACCAGCTGCCACTCACTAGGTAGTAGCAAATGGCATGAGTCTGTGAACCAGAGGACTCAGGGGGAGCAGCAGGTGGCGGCACCTCCCACCTGCTCACCCGAGGCTGCAAGTGAGCCTACCAGCCATGCAGTGTTCCTGCATGACACGGCTTCTGCCCCTGCAGCCCTTCTCCCCCACTCCATGGAGGAATTGGCCCTCTCATGAAATACACACCTCCCTGCAGAGGGGTGCAGGTGCTGGGCTGCATAGGACACCAACATTGCTAGAGAGGACCTTGGCTGGAAAAAACAGGTGCTCTGTCCAGACTCCATTCCCATGCTGCTCCTTTCCCCTATTCTAGAGCTTCTAACAAACACTACAAGAAAAAAAGCCAGTGAAGTCCCAAAATAAACCAACTTTCCCCTCTTGAATTTCCTTTTACTCATTCATCCAGCTTTTCCCAGTGTTTCCTTCAAAGCCCTTTGGTGGAGAGACTCACACAAGCAGCTCTTCTTCGCCCCAGATCTCTGCCTCACATCGACTGGGGATGGAAGGGATGTTTTCAAAGTCTCCTCTTTCAATTCCCTTTGACCACTGTCTCCTTTTATCATCACCCCACATTACCAAGCTGCATTCATCTGAGGCCTACTACTCCCATTAGTTCTTCATAGGCCTCATGTGATAAGAGGGGGAAAAATCCTTTCATGGATCAGTAACCAGTTAAAAAACAGGAAACAAAGGGCTGGAATAATGGTCAGAATGCAGAGACAGACCACAGGGTTCCGCAAGGAACTGTAGGAAGGCAGTGCTGCTAAACATGTTAATTGGTGATCTGGAAAAAGGGAAAAGTAGTGAAGTGGCAAAGACTGTAGATGAAACCATCTTAAGCTATCTTGTAAAATCCAAAGCAGACTGCAAAGAGCTACAAAGTGACCTCTCAAAACTGTGTGACTGAGAAACAAAATGTAGATGATATGGAGTGTAGATAAATGCAAAAAAAATGCATATTGGAAAGCAATCCCAAGTATGCATATAAAACGATGGGGTCTAAATTAGCTATTATCACCCAAGGAAGAGATGTGGATAGTTCTCTGAAAACATCCATGCTGTGTGCTGAAGCAGTCAAAAAAGCAAACAGAATGTTAGGAGCCATTAGGAAAAGGTTAGGTAATAAGACAGTAAATCTCATAAATCCATGGGATGCCCACATCTTGAATACTAGGTCCACTTGATCTCAAAAAGATATAAGAATTGGAAGAGGTGCAGAGAAGGGAAACAATAATGATTAGGGATCTGGAACAGCTTCCATATGAAGAGAGATTTAAAAGGCAGGAACTAAGTTGCTTGGAAAAGAGAAGACTAAGGGGGGTTATGTTAGAGGTCTATAAAATCATAAATGGTGTTGAGAAAGTGAATAAGGAAATGTTATTTACCCCTTCACATAACACAAGAACCGAGGGTCATACTATGAAATTAATAGGCATCTGATTTTAACAAACCTATGGAAGTACTTCTTCACACAGTCAGTTGGCAATGAGATCTGAAGGCTATGCTGTGAATACCAAAAGTAAAACTGGTTTCAAAAAAAGAATGAGATGAGTTCATGAAGGATAGGTCCATAATGGCTAGTAGCCAAGATGGTTAGTCATGCAACTTCATGCTCCTGATTGACAGAAGCTGGCACTAGAGAACAAAGAATGTTCTGCTCTGTTTATTCCCCCTGAAGCATCAGGTATTATCCATTGTTGGAAGACAAAATACTATACTAAATGGACCATTAAGAATGCCCATACTGGGTACAATGGGATGCCACAGTAACTGGACCCTGAGCAAGTCCTTAGAGAGCCAGCAAACTGTGTTACCCTACCATTTAGTCATATGGTGGCTGAAGTGGTACTGTGTATGCAAGTTGCACTGATTCCTTACCCTAGGTTGTGTTTTTTTGCCCTGAGAATTGTGGCAGATTATCTCAAGGTTGTTGTTAGTTTGGCCCCAACTGTAATGTGCACAGACTTCAGTAGGCTTAGAAGTATTAGATGTTGATGTCATTGTGCATATAAACTACAAAAAAAGTCCATCAGTAATAGGAAATGTACAGATACGCAAAATAAGAAAAATGCTGCTTGAGAACTCATTAAGTTTGATTTAAGGATATTTACTTTGTATATTCTCACATGGAATGGTGACCACTTGGGTTGTAACAGTTATAAAGCTTGAACTTTTTGAATCTCAATATCTACTGTGATTAAGTAATTACTGTTTGACCCCTTCCATAATTTTCGATAACTGGAAATGTAAATCAACTTTTTTAAATTGCTTAAAACAAACATCAATGTTATCCCTGGAAATTTATTTAAAAAAAAATATATATTTCTTCCAAGCCTCGTCTTTAGTTACCACCATTTTTTCTGCCAAATAAATTTTGGAGTGGACTGTACAGGTAACTTCAATAGTTTGATGGTACTTAAAGTGATATGCAGGTAACATCTACTTAATTTTAAAAAATCTGTTATAGGATAAAGGGGTCATTTCAGGTCAGATTGAGGTAAAATTAGACCTGCCAGCTTTGTTTTGGATGTCATGTGTGCCTACATGACACTGCTGTTCTTCCCCACTGAGCCTGTCATCTTATTTTTTCTGAGGCAAGACATTCACATTTGCTTCAGCCCTACTCACTGTCTTGAGAATTGCACAGCACCAGATTCTTGTCAGTTTGAATGCTCAGCCTCTTCCTGATGTGAATGCAGAAATCAGGTTCCAACAGACAGCATAACATACATGCTGGTGGCCACAACCACAGAGGAACCCAATATCCTTGTGAGGTCACCTAGAACATTATGGGTTGATAATATTCATGATGAGTTTATTCAAGTTTTTATCACTTGACAGGAAAATGTTAGTTGTAAAGAAACGATGTTTTGTCTTTCCTTATTCAACCAATTCTGCAGGTGGTTATAACATTCATTAAATGAAATAATTCCAGTGGTTTTGGTAGGGCACCAAATATATGTTATGATTGTGAGAATGATCTTGCTCCATCGTCCAACCAGACTTACCCAGGAAGATAAGTGGTTAAAAGTATTATAGTTTCAAGCTCTGTTTTCAAACACCAGACTTCCACAGAGATCAGCATGACAAGGTAACAAAGGATTTTCATTTTAAAATACAATTGACTCTATTAACCTCAGATTGTCAAAAAGATCAAATTCTATTGCACCTTCTGAGAAGGGCAGCCAATTAGCAAATAAATCAAATCTTTCTTGTGCTTTATGTTAGTCAGAAGGGGAGTTAAGCTTTGACGTGATCCTCCACATTCATTCCTTCTTTCACTATAAGCTAGTGAAACCCACCTTTTCATTGCTCACCTCAACCATTAAACCAGCTTCTGTGTTTCCTATTCTCAATCATTCCACCTTTGAACTTCTTGGCATATATTTCAGTGCAGGAAGACACCACCCACCTCACCTTTATGAATTTGTTTTCTCCTTTAGGCCTCATTACATTAACTTTTAACTAGCTATATATATATATTGGACATTAACTTTTTAACTTTCAAAGTACCTTATCAGATTCTTTTTATGTGTTTGATCTCATTAAAAAAAAACCTCTCTTCCCAACCTGAACAAACAATGTCCACAAGGACCTTGAGAGGACAAAGAACTGCCTTTGCAATAGGCACTAGACCTGTGTGGATCTATGGGGAAGCCGTATTTCAGTTTAAATACAAACAAACAAACAAACAAACAAACAAACGCTCTTCTTGTGCTTTCTTCAATTCTGTTTACAACCAGGAGATTACAAGACAGAGACCAAAGAACAGTGCAGCATGTGGCTACTCACTGAACTATACAACTGTCTGCCATAAGGTATTAGGGCAGCCATCTCTTGACCATCCTCTCATGGTTAGACTCTATTTGACTATTTCCCCTCTTACAAACTCCACTGTCTGTCTTGTAGCTAGAACAAACCCAAACATGAGGCTGATTTAATAACAAAAACAACCTTCAAAGTCCCAAACCTAAAGTCCATCATCATGACTCAAAAGTTCATACTCAGTTCTGGCTCTTCTATCCTACACAGAGCTCTTCTGTCTGTTCTTCACAAAGCTGCCATTCCTAACCTTTTCTAACTGCAACTCAGCCTCCCGGCTCTGGCTTCCTTCTCCCATCAGCATCTCCTCTTTCCTGAGAGAGAAGGCAGCATTTCTACTGCTTTTCAAGGACATCCTCCCAGTTGGCTGGAAGAGAATCTTCTGGAATCCCTCTCACTTTACAGAACCAGTATATGCCATACACATTACATTTGGACTTTGTGGCCCAATCAAATTTATCAGCATTAGTGATTCTATGGAAGAGAGTAATCTCCCCTCTACCCAGTCCTCCAATATCACCATTTATGCAATGATGCTGATGAATACACTAAAGAATTCTATTATTAACAATAAAGTGGGATTGTTAACAATCTTGAGGGGTCATGTTTTTCCTAGAGAGCTTTACATTATAGAACAGACCTGAAAGGAAGGTTTAAATGCATACATTTCATGTCACAATTATGCAAGAGAAAAAAGAAACTTTAATCTGAATAACTGAAATGACACAAGTTTTATAAGAAACTGAAATGAACAAAAAAAAAAGACCATTTCTACTTACTATAAAAAAAGCATGCAACCCCAGCTCAGAATCTCCAGGCCTGTGACAGTAGACATAAACTCAATTAAAATCATGGGCTAACCTAACAGTTTTAATTTTCAGGGGTTTTCTTGATCCTACTTGCAGACTATGGGGCTCTGTGTGGAAGCATGCAATCTGGGCCTAGTACCAGCCAATGCTGCAGACAGCCAGCCTATAGTAAGGTGGGGTGATTTGTGGCACTCTGATTTAGGGAGCAATCTGCTTTGTCTCTTTGCTTTGGAGTTTTTGTGGGTTACCAGGGCCAGATTAAGGCATGAGCTAGCCGGGCAGCTGCCTGGGGCGCCAAGCTATAGTGCCCCTTACAGCTGCCATCAGGTGCCGCGCGCCTGGCTCCCAGATCGCGGGCTGCAGCAGCTCCCAGCGGCCACCCTACAGCGGCCGCCCGGGGCGAGGACCATGTTAACCCCCGCAGCATCGCCCAGCAGCACCCTTCCCCCCGCAGCTGTGGGGCCCTGCACAGCCTGGCTCGGCCCGCCCCGGGCTGCATGCCAGCAGCGGTAGCCGGGCAGGGCCGGACCAGGCACGTGTGTCCTGCCAGCACCTTGAAGACTAGTCTACGCACTGAAAATTGCACTGATGTACCTGAACCTGTTTCTTATCAATTTAGTTAAATCGATGTATAACCACCATGTTTGGGCACTCTCAATTAGTTTAAGGATATTGGATATCAATTTAGCTTAATCATCAATAAATTCTTTGCATCTTTCTTGTGTGGAAAGGGCAGTGGAGGAGAGGAAGGTCAGTTGTCTCTACAGCAGCTTTCCCCCTTTCTCTTCTACATTGGAGCTCTCTGGGGTACATCTTCACTGCACAGTCAAGCCAGGTGATTGACATTCAGGTCTGAATACCTTGACTAGCCTAGCCCAAGTGCAAACATTCCAGCTGTGTAGAGCTATTAGCCTTACTGGTTCTGCCCTTGCTCAAAGGTGATGGGGAATAGATCCCTTTGTTCTTTGTGCTGAAGTGTTCTAGGGTTTGTGCCTAAACAATTGCAAGATAATTCTTCTTTTCTTTGAGGGAATTGTGTGCAGGGCATTGGAGACCTAGCAGGTGATTTAGCTCATGTCTTCACTGCAGAGCAGGTGGGTTCCGGCCCAAGCTGAGGCAGAGTTCAAGCTCTAACTAACCCATCCCCTAGCCATATTCCAGCTGGGATGGAAAGTACTTGGAGACCTGCCTCAAGTTTCCTTGTGTGGAAGGTAGAACTAAAACTCAGGTAAAAGCTGAGTTAACTGTGCAGGGTGGGAGAGGAGCTAGCTGGCTGAAAGAAAAGAGTGAACTGGTGTTGGCCAGGGGCACAAACCCATTCTGCACCCACTAAATCCAGGGAAATTCCCCAATAAAGTTAGCCAGACCCAGGCCTTCCAAGCTGGTCGTTGGGGACATTTAAAAAAGGATACTTCAAAAAATACTGTCTGAGAAGCCCTGTCAAAAGCTCTAACTCTAAATTATTACTTAAGGAGGTAATTTTAGGGTACCTTTTACCTTGGTCTAGACCAGTGTTTCCCAAAAAATGTATTCATTTTTAATTCTTTTTTTATGTGTGTTTATATTTTTGGGCTGCAAAAAACAGTATTGAAAAGAAAAAAAAAACAGGTTCCAACTAAAGTTAAAAGTTTGGGAAACCCTGGTCTAGTCAGCTTTCTATCCATCTTACAGCCCATTTATCCAATCCATATTCCCTTAACTTGCTGGCAAGAAAATTGTGGGTGACAGTATCAAAAGCTTTGCTAAAGCTGGCACTGGGGGGCGGGTGTTGGGAGAACCAGAAACAACTTATTTGAATATTCATCATTTGCTTATTGAATATGCAAATGAATGTCACCGGTCCTCCAAAAGCTCGTGAATGGATTTACTGGTCCCCGTGTCAAAAAGTTTGGGAGCCCGTGGTCTAGGCCAAGCTAAAGGGGCTTCAGGCAGGTTCTTCAACTGACTTGAAGGCTCCCTACAGAGATAACCCTGGCCTCCTCTCTCTCCCCCAGGATCCACGAGTTTTGCACTTGCCACTATGGCCTGTTCTCTCTGTGGTACTGGGGGGAGGGGTAACTTCAGTCCCCATGTGAGAAATTAAGAGATGTCCCTCTTTAAGCCCTCATCCCATGGGCTTCTCTGTGGGAGGGTGTAGGCTGATCCTATTTTTTTGGCATTGAAATAAAAACATCTCTTTCCTTTTTTATGAAGTGTGCAGGGAAGACTGACAGTTGAGGCGCTGAAATTCACAAGACTTCAGAGGAGTGGGTTCTCTTTCTCTAGGAGCCAAAACCGGTCCTGGATTCCCCAGGGTACCTCTAGCAGTACACTCTCTAGAGACTGCATAATACAAGATTCTGCTACAGAAAAAAAAATCCACAGATTCTGGATAAATAGCAACCATCATGTTTTAGATTTGACAATCACATTTCAATGGGAATGAAAATCAGAACTTCAGAGTGAATCTCAAAGAAGATAAATAATTGTCTTAGCACTGGAGCTATATAATGGCCTAATTCCCAATCACATGCCAATGTGCTATAAAGCTATTGGATACACACATCATTCTGCAGCAGGATATTTCTGTTCAGGTTTTGTTTATATTAACTTCATAGTAGTGCAACTACATTACCCACAGCTAAACGGGCACACATTTCCTTAATAAAAATATGGCCTGAGGGCTGGTCTATATACAAACTTATACCAAATGACTAAGCTTGTTTTAATGCCCACCTTTTGTTAAATGTACACACATGTGCTTGCACCATATATTTAAAATTAAAAGTAACTTATTTCACAGGCACCAACCCTGTGGTGCTCTGGGGATGGAGCACCCATGGGAAAAAATAGTGGGTGCTCAGCTCCTACCAGCAGCCCCGTGGATCAGTGCCTTCCGCCCATCAAGTTTGGCTGTTCTGAGATGTGAAGGAGGTGCTGGTGGGAGAAGCAGGGGTCAAGCACCTCTTGAGAACTGAAGAAGTCAGCACCTATGCCCTACTGATATAGTTTAAGTTGCTTTTCTACTGTTCCATGCTTATGTAAGAGAAGCATCAGGTCCTGAACTATGATAAAGAAAAATAAAGTTGCATCATTCCAATAAAAAAAATTACTGGTACATACGTATCCAATGATCAGTCATCAAGGCAAGCATTTTTTTTTTCTATCCTGTTGTTTTAGTCAGGATTAAGTCTGTTGCATTAGACAGAACAACAGGAAACTGATTCAAATTCCACCATTCTTATCATTGGTTGTGCTGGGCATACAGTATATGGTCTAAAGCAGATGGCATGCACTGTTCAATTAACAGATCATCAGCCTGCAGAAGTAACTCAAATGAGGACAATAGTTCTGATTAACACCATAAAGAGAACATGTGCATAAGGAAGAAAACAAGCCTACATGAACTCCAATCAAGTATTTTTAGGGGGGTCATTTTCCAAGGCACACAAGGCATTTATGCACCCGACTCCTATTGAGCATCTATGGAAATTGGGCACTTGACTACACATAAATAGATGTCATGAATATATTCATGGCCCATAGCCTGGATGAAATGAAGGAAGGTTCATGATTCTGATAAGAGACTGACAGTACATATACATACGTATGCATGCACGGGGGAAGGAAATGATAATCCTAGCTAACAAAAAGCTGACAAATATAATCCGTGTCATAGGTTACCCTTAGTTTGAAATTCTATGTATCGTTATCTGAACAGTGGTAATCTGATATCTATTTAAAACAATAGACATCCAGAGAATAAAAAGATTATTCCACAGAAGGCTTCTGCTAGTAACAGGATATCACAATTTTATGCTAATGTACTAGATAAATACATTATGGAACAATTCTCCAGTCATCTGAAGAAGTGGGCTGTGCCCACGAAAGCTCATGATACCATCTACATGTTTTGTTAGTCTATGAAGTGCTACCAGACCATTTGTTGTCTTTTAAGTTTTGCCTGTTACAGATTAACTCAGCTACCCCCTGAAACAATTCTGTATTGTCAGGAATATCAGTGCTCTTTTTCCATTTCTGATTTCTATGGACTAAAGTACAGTTATTTGAATGCTAGCTGTTTTGTTTTTAAAATATATTTGGGCTTATATATTATGAAGAATCCTAGATAACATATATATTACTATGAAAGTGCATGTGACACCGTGCTATCTTCTATGCTCACAAGACATTTTAAAAGTGTTTAAGGTCTTGCTTCAGTAAAACATTTGAGTACATATTTAAGTCCCACTAAAATCAATGTGTCTCAAATATGAGTTTAAGTGATTTTTTGGATCCGGTTACCTTCTTTTAAGAAATGGTACCATAGCAGTGCTGTTGTAACCATATTGGCCCCAGGATATTAGCACACCATCCCCAGATCTGAAGAAGACCTATGTGTAGCTTAAAAGCATCTCTTGCTCACCAACAGAAATTGGTCCAATAAAAGGTATTACCTCACCCATCTTCTCTCGATAACAGCAGAACAGTTCTACTGAAGTTCAAGTTACACTCTAAAATAAACAGAAAGCTGATCTGGAGTTTTCAAAGTGCTCTAAAATCCGTATAGTTATTCAAATTGCTTTGAAATTTGATGTGCCTCATGGAGATAAGGGGTATGGTCACAGATCCAAATTTGGGGCCATTTAACCAAATGATTGCCAAATTACAACCTCGGGGATGAGGGGGAGCATCTTTTCTTAACATTGACACATTCTTGGACTTTTTTTTTTTTTTACCCTCAAAGACTAAACAAGGTTCTACTCATTGCACCAGAGTCTCAGACACTCAAGGGTTGCCCCCAACAGAGTGCATGGCATTCACCAGCCCTTTGAAGGAAGTGAAATGTAAACATAGTTTGAAAAAATATTTGCTTATCCAGTTATACACACTAAGACTCATTTAGGTGCTTATTTGATGATAATGAGCAACATTGCTATACCAACCTTTGACTCTCCAGGTAGATGCAGTTATGATGACCAATGAAAGTTTCTATTAATATATCCATCTTTGTTCAGGAAGCTGGTGTTGCTATGCCAACTGAAAAACCACTTTTGTCCATGTCGGCTGTGTGCACACAACAGGGTTATGCCAGCATGGCTACGCTGATGTAAAGACATTCTCAAAGACATAGCTGAAGTCTTTTTTATTATTATCTAAGTACAGTACTGTATCATTGGCAAATATAGGGGAGAACTACAACTGCTTAAATAACCACCATGTTCTGCCAATAGACATTTCACTTTGTGTTAAAAACTAGGAAGTTCAATGGCAAAACCCTTCATTGTGTTTGCTCAGTTATACCTTGTAGCCTTCCGGGATATTAAGTTCAGCAAAACTCAGATTTTTGAAAACCAGGAAATATAAAGTTAAGGTAAACACAACCTTAACTCTGCCCTCTTTATGGGATGCCCCACAATACACATACACTGCCTTCTGACTGAAATGGACAGAAACTGCCTACATTTACCCTTCACTCAAATTCCCCGTTCCCCTCACTAGAATATCACCCATTTAAAATATAACAGCCACTTTGTGTCTTTTTACAGTCCCTGGACACTGTCACACAGGATACCACCTAACCCTATATAGCCCCATACCCATCACTAAATCCACAGACTGCTCTCATATGCCACCTCACTATTAATAGCCTTGGCAAGCCTACCCCAGTGCCCTACTACAACTTACAACTCTGGGTTAAAAAGATTCAGACTGGAACATCATGGTGCACACATACACTTGTGCCTTTTGCCAACACGTCTGGAGGAACTCAGACTCAGATCTCCTCATATCACAGGCAAAGCTTTTCCAAGCTACTCCACCTAATCCTTTGTCAAAAACTGGGCTAGAGATGGTCAGGCCTAGTGGTCAGAACTGGAGCTGGCAGGTGTAATGATTGCAGAGGAAATCAGGAGTTCAGGGTGGGGTTGGAGTGAGGCTGAAACAGGCCTGGGAACCTGCTGCCACCATCAAGCAGAAGAGAGTTCCAAGTCGGAGAGTGATGTTGAGCATATCAAGATACAGTTCCTTCTTATATATCTGGCTTGAGAGTCACACAACCAGTTCCTGGCCTGTGGAGTGGCTGGAGTCTAGCACAGGAGTGACTCATCACCTTACAGCTGAATGCGGCACATGCTAAGACTTGCCAGGGGCTATGGCCAGCTCTGGAGAGACTAAGCTAGAGTGACATGGGCGTTTGACTATTTCCTGAAGTTCAAGTTTTGCTGAATTTAAGACACAGGAAGAGCACAAGATATCACCAGGCAACCTTAACTTTCCATGTCATGATGCCTGTTGCTCTTTAGTTCATTTCATGAACTCCTCCTTTATAATTCATCAATGCACTGGGGATTATTGAAAGAGGCAAAATATACAAAAGCTTAAATCTAGAAAGAAAAGTATTGGCCAGAAATGATTGAAATATAACAAATATTTGGCACCAAAACCCCCATCAACATATTGTTAGGTTTTGTCAAGAATTCAACAATACTGGCCATATCCCGACTTAGGCAGTGAACCTGGAGCTCCAGTGCTCGCACTTACAGAAAGTTAGAATATGGCTGTGCTTTACAGTGGAAGCTCATCACAAGGGGATTGTGAGTTTTATTTATTAGCATTTGACTTATAGCACAAGTCATCTAAAGTAGTTAAAAAAACAAAAAAAGCTGTTTGCTATTTAGGACACAAACCTTTTATTTTAGTTTTAGCCAGCCGATGCCTAACGGCCATAACACACAAACACTGTACACTAGGACACAATCTCCCTAGGAGATTCATATTGTACTCAAACTAGTAATGAACTTGTCAAGATACCCGAGCATACTAATCTAAACTCTTCCATTAGCCAAATTAACATACCCTTGTGTAAGACTGCTCTTGGGGCCTTCTTCTAACTGGTCCCTTCAATTCACCAATAATTAGACCAATCCATGAATTCCTCACCTAAATTGCATCTATCAACCCTTCAATGCCCGGGCTTGAAACTTTCTTTTGTCCACTTGACAGTTCCTTAAAAGCAGCCTGGGGCAAAACATATTGCCCCTTTGCAATCACAGATCTTTCTGCCTCCCTTTCTGTCTCTGGTCTCTCTTTTCTACCTGGGCTTGCTTTCTTCATTGGAACTGCTATGGCTGTATGCCTCCATCAATGGTAATTCTGGCAGCTGTGGAGGTCTGCTCTCAGCCTGATTGCCGGTCAGATGGGAATATTCTCCCCTCTCTTCCACCTGTACTCAGCATAAGAGTTGTTAACTCTAATCCACCTTAAATACCACATAGATCTTACTAGGCTTAAAGAGTAGCAGCATGATCTCATGGATGAAGTAGGAGGCTGGGAACCTAAAACATAATGCCTAATTTTAGTTCTGCCAATGACTCGGCATGTGATCTTTCTTGAGCACTGAACTTCTCAGTGCCGCATCAGAAAAACAGGGGCAACAATACTCCTATATCTCTATGGGATTCAGGAGGCTTAGCCTGCACAGTCTTTGGAGATATATCAGATTTGCTTAGTTTGCAAACCTCTGTTTCTCATGTGATGCGTGAGATGAAAAGAACCCAGCTTGACTGTTGGATCCCAGCATGAATTTGTCGGGCTCACCAGCTAGGAAAATAAAACCCAAATATCTTTGCCCAAGAAGAGCAAGACATAAAACACTTTTAGCAGGACAGCTGTACCACTAGAACCTTAGTGTAGAAACTACCATCATCAACGGGAGGCATTCTCCTGCTAGCATAGATAATCCATTTCCCGTAGAGGCAAAAGCTAGTTTAATGAAAGAATTCTTTTGTCAACCTAGCATTGTCTATACAGGGACTGAAATCAGCTCCACTATGCCGCTCGGGAGGGGGGTGAGTTTTTCACACTCCTACCAATGTGGTGATGTCAACCTAATTTTTTAGTCTAGACCAAGCCACACTAAGCAAAATGCCATTTCTCTGTTGGCCTTTATGTAAGTAATGTGGCAACGTTCTTCACACCCTGTCTGATCAATTCCAACATCTCAAGGAATCTTCTAGGCCTCCCCATGTTGTTTCTGTTAAACATTTGCAAAACCCAGCAGGAGGCAATGGGAAACATACACTGTCCCTTATATCTGGCTAGCAAACTCAACAGCTTCAAAAACATAAAAAATTACAAAGGTCCTTAGAGATGAACCAAAAAATATAGATAATATCATGATCTTTCATGGGCCCAACCCACTTCATTAGATGACAAATATTTGTCATCTGAGGAAGTTGATTGTGCCAATGAAAGCTCGTGATACCATCTATCTATATATTTGGTTTGCCTCTAAGGTGCTACATGAGTCTTGACCATGGTTGTTTTTAAAGTTTTTTTTAGTTCTAGAGTAGCACGGCTACCCCTCTGAGATTTTGTAACAGCTCCAGTGACTTTATAATTGTCTAGCTCTCAGGACCAATGGCCAGCAGCTGTTAACACCTTTCAGCGTAATATGCCCTCCACCACCAAACAATACCCCTACATCTCAGCTCTATCCATCCTCCTAATACAGGCTAACATGTTTAACCTGACGTGACAGAAATAAAAGAATTGTTGAAGGGGAAGAGGGCTCCACAGAACCCCTGGCATGGCTGGAGAATGGTGTACAATGGTATGAGGAGGTGGACACCCAGAGCCCTTGATAAGTGGATGGGGAGTTGCAGGGATACCAGAAATAGGGAGGGATGGGAGGATGACACACTGGGAGCTTGGCGGGAATGGAGGGATTCCAGGAGCCTCTGGTGTGAGCAACGAGCTCAGCAGAGCTAACAGAAGCAGCAAAATGTGTGACCCCATTGTTAACTTGTCTGTTAAATTACAGAAAAGGATATTGGGGGGGGGGGGGGGACAGCAAGGCCCAGTTAATGAGGAATTCCAAAATACCAGCATTATGAAGAAAGACAGAACTGCTCTTTAAGTTGTGTGTGAAAATGACATGCTGGTCTCCCATCTGTACACATCACAAACCCATCACAGGGTGGGCAATCTCCATTTGACAGGCCTAGGAGTGGAACAGCAAGGGTGAGCTGCAGTTGAAGACAGAGTGAGGTGCCCACGCTGGCGAAGCTGGGTGGGAGAGCTTGTCCTGCATTGTTACAGCTCTCAAAAGCTATTAGTCCTTTGCCTAAATCAGTGTTGCCAGCTCTTGCAATTTTTTCCCAAGTCATGAGATTTCAGGCAGGCCAGTTTGGTAATGAGAAAAGAAGCATCTTGTTCCAGCCTTCAGCCATGCCTAGGGAGAAACCGCATCACCACTCTGACTAGCTGTCTTCTTAATTGCCCAACTCCTAAGGAAGAGCAGACAATCAGGGGTTCTGCGAGAAGCAAGCAGAAGAATCCTCCCCACTCCCTTCAGCAACCCAATCCATTTTCATGGGGTAGGGAGCAGAAAATTGCCCACCTGCTCAGGGTGGCTCCATTTCCACTTCCAACCCTGTGAGCAACAGGATGTGTGCCTCTGCTCTGTCCCCCCACCCCACCCATTCTACAGCTCTCCATCTGGGAAAGGGCAGAGGATGGTTGAAGAGCCCCTGTCCCCAATCTGAGGCAAAGGCGACCCTGATACAGCAGTGCAGGCCTGCAAGGGGAAGGATGAAGAGTCCCAGGAGAAGCAGCAGTAGAGGTAAGATTGAGGGGGAAGAACTGGTCTGAGAGACTGATGGCTCAGAACCAAGGGGGCAAGGATGGGTAGACGTGAGGGGTAAGAATTCCTTCAGCAGGAGGCCAAAAAGCACAGTAATAAATTTGGGCGCATAGATGACACTAACTGTCACGCAAACACACACACAGGGAGGAGCAGTAGGACACGAGGAGTCAAAAACTAAAAGACAGCCCAGAAACAACATAGGTTTTTAATCTCATGAGTTTAGGGGTCTGACTCATGATTTCGATAATTAGGGAGTTGGTGACACTGCTTTCTTAAGCACTCATTTTACTTTAAATGTATTAAAATCTGTTTCCTTGCGTTTCAAAAATCAATCACCACAATAATAAAGGGACAGAGGTGCCTCCAACAGCAAACACTGAGTTATAATTAATCACCTTTATCAGAGGCAGCATACTTAGCATTGATAAACAAAGACATGCATGCCAAGTAATAATAAAAACAGTGCCCATCCCAGGGACATTGGAGTGGGGTAGGCCTCTCATGACTGCTGCAGCCACCAAAATGCAATTATTTCCCTAAGTCTGGGATTGTCTTTGTAGCACAGTGAAATCCTTTCAAAGCTGCCATTACTGTCCATAAGAACAAGGCACTTGAAGAGGAGCCATTAGTTTGAAGTGATACATAACAAGAGACAGTCAGAGACATGTTTTGGCAGGGACCTTGAGAAGCAGGAGCAAAGGTCAAAAAGTATTGGTGGGTGCGGAATGAGCCAAATCCAGGGAATCTGCCCAGCCAGCCGGGCTGAAAAATTGAAGGGTTCATTTACATATAAGATTCTAATGTCATTTGAAACCAAAACTTTCACGAGGGTCGCAGGCTCTCCCATTCCTGTTACTGGCAGCTTTGAAAATACACTAACACCAGCAACCTTCTCTCTGCTTCATATGCCAAAAAATAATTCAGCTATAGCCATTCTATATTTTAAGACATTTCTTTAGAGCTAATATATCACAACTCTATTGTCACCACAGGTGGTTACTTAAAAAAATCCTGACTTAGAGAATGAACATAAAACTGTTTCAGACAGCCAGTCTGCAATTTTGCTTCTTTCTGACTGTTCACTAAATGGGTATTGACAGATCTGTTGTTCATCCTCCCAGTGATACTCAGGGCTGAAAGGTCTTATTTAGAGCCATAAAGCCAGATTTGTTCTGTTAATTTTTAACTAACCACCCCACCCCAATAAGTGCCTGCCTTCCTTCCTGAAGGCTACCCATGCTAGCGTATTCCAGCAAGATCCAGTTACTGGCCAGCACACAACCCTAGCTATGCACTCACTTTACCTTCACCAAAAGGATTTTAAGACACTTCATCCCCAGACAATTTGGAAAATCTAAGTTGATCATTTACTGCTATTCAACCTCACAAAAGATTCCACTGGGTTGGTGTACACAGGTATTCATAGAATTCACAGGCACAGTTCTCAGTGCCTCTGTCTGCCTATAAACAGGGGATAGCCAGCAATATTCAATTATTATGTGCACTGCCTGGTCTGATACTCACCCCTCCCCGCAAACACGCACTCCCGACCTTCACTTCTCGCTAAGGTGGATAAGCCAATACAAACAATGGGTCTGATTCTTCGACCAATGAGATTCAGAAATTATCCCTTTGTATTTACTAAGTTTACACTGTGAGAGCTGGTCTACAGAAAGTTTTTGCACCAACTAAAACTAGTCACGAAACTGGTAAACAAAACTGTATGTTGATCCACTGTCAGAGGTGAGAGAAGCCCACTATGTTCACTAACATAACAGGTGCCATTTGATGCAGTAACTCAGCAGTGTGCTGAGGAAAGGGACGATGAAAGACCAAATAAATCCTCTCTCTAATCATAAGAGTTCTAGAGTCCAGGAAAACAGACATTGTTTGTCATGCTCTTAACCTGCCTCCCATTATGCAAGTGGTCCGTTAGGAGGGAAATAGTATTGATATAACTACTAATTTCAAAGTATGTTGCTAATACTTGAACCTATCTATACACAGCCAGTGGTTATGTGGTATAGAATGTGACATAGGAACACCATCGCACTTAGATCCCTTTTCTGTCAGCCCCTATCTTGCAGTTGTGGCAGTCAGATTTTTTTTACTTCATGTGAACAAATCTTTCCTGCCTGCGCTCTTTCAGTTCCTAAGTCCCCCTGTGCTGGGTGGACGCTTCCTCCATCAGTTTGGCTGACAGGCAGCCTGCTCTGATATGCTTTATGATGTTCTGCTGCTCAAACATGCCCTCCCCTCCTGGTCTCTCTCTGACACAGAGTTACAGTAGTAGTGTGTTTCCAGGGAGCTCTCTCCCCTTCAACAGAAAGCAAACCAGAGACAGAGGGGAAGGAGAGTGGCCAGTAAGTGGAGGACAAAACTCCAGGTAGGGTTGCCAACTTTCCCGACTGGACACCATTAACAGCAATGGCATATGTTCCATCCAGTTGGGAAAGTTGCCAGTCCTTCCTACAGGACAGGTTTTGCCTCATTAAAGCACGGGAGCTGCCTGGATTGAACAGGACTGAGTGCTGCAGATAGATACAAGAGGAGGTGCTACACCATCTTTGCCCCCCTTCATGGGTGGCGGGTGGAGGCCCAGCTGGAGAAGGCAAGCCCAAGCCCTGCCCCTTCCACCTGAAGCCATATGCCTTGTCCTGAGACCATGCCCCTTCAACAGCCTCCCCCAGGCAAGCCCTGCCCAACCCCAGCTGAGGGCCGAGACTACCACGCTGCGGCCCCAGCCTTTCCCAGGTGTTGAAGAGCCAGGCTGCCACAGGGCAGCTCCAGCCCTCCCCAGCCATTGGGGAGCCTGGCTGCCAAGATATGACTCCAGCCCTCCCCAGCCACAAGGGTGCCAGACTGCTGCACCATGGTCCCAGTCCCTTCTGGGTGGCTGGGCAGTGTAGGGAGTTTTGGGAAGGCAACGCCTACCCTTGCCTACATTACACACTGGCCACGCCCCCTCCTTGCTCCATCTGAGGAGAGGGGAAGAGTGGCAATTTCTGCCAACACAGCAAACAGGCCAAGTGGTAGGAAACTATTGCTAGCAATGGCCATTTCTTTCCTGTCCACCTGCTTCTTTATCTGACAAAACCCCTCAGTGCTGCTAAGGCAGTAGGCAGGAACTCTAGCATTCCTCTACCGAAGTGTCTCCTGTGTAGGGCTCTGGTTTGTGAGGCTGTCAAACCACCATCCCTTACCTCAGTTCCCTCTGGCCAGCTTTTCCAAGCCTCACAAGCATCCCATGTGGCTGCTGCCAGCTCCTGTAGTGGGATGTGGTACACTGACAGTCAAACCTTTGCTGTCCTGATTCTGTTATATTCTGATATATTGGCATTGGAAAAGGTTCAGAAAAGCGTAACAAACATTATTAGGGGTTTGGAATGGGTGCCATATGAAGATAGATTTAAAAGATTGGGACTTTTCAGCTTAGAAAAGAGGAGACATAAGGGGGATATGATAGAGGTTTATAAAATCAAGACATGTATGTAGAAAGTGAATAAGGAAAAGTTATTTACTTGTTCCCATAACATAAGAACTAGGGTTCAACAAAATGAAATTAATAGGTAGCAGGTTTAAAACAAACAAAAGGAAGTTTTTCTTCACACAGCGGATAGTCAACCTGTGGAACTCCTTGCCAGAGGAGGTTGTGAAGACCAGGACTTTAACAGGGTTCAAGAAAGAACTAGATAAATTCATGGGGGTTAGGTCCATCACTACTTATTAGCCAAAATGGGTAGGAATGGTGTCCCTAGCCTCTGTCAGGGGCTGGAAATGGATGACAGGAGAGGGATCACTTGATGATTACCCTCTTGGGCACCTGACATTGGCTACTGTTGGAAAACAGGATACTGGGCTAGATGGACCTTTGGTCTGACCCAGTATAGCCATTCTTATGTTGATAGATGCTAGTGCCTAAGAAGTAATATTATAGCTCATTAAAAATTCCAATGCTCTAGCGTTTCAGAATACAGTCTGGGCAGAACAGAACGATTTGAACAAGACAGGTTTGTGAAGTCAGGCAAAACTGGTTAAATAAAGCAAAAGCACCATTTGGTCAGAAAAGTCCTGCAATTAGAAGCTGGTCTGTTCAACCAGTGAAGACAATTAGCTTTATCTGATCACTGGAACTAGCTAAGCAAAGAAAAGCTTTCCTCTCCTGTCAACACAATCAAGCAGACTTCACCACCTGGTCCAGCAGAGCTGCTGTGTTTTCAAACTATTTGCTCACACAAATGCCTAACATTCTTGCTGAAGTTGTATCCTCTTGCAGCTATTGGAGCGCTGTTAATGTCTGCATGACAACGCTACAATATTTGGGAAAGGCTCACACATATCAGCTGCACACAGTACTGCAACCTGGCATGTGCAGTGAATGTGAAAAATATTTGGTTAGTCCTCAAACCTTGAAAAAACAGAATTTCAGACTCCTAGAGAACAATCGCTCCATTGGTTTCTAACCCTCTTGTCACGCCTGCTTTCCCCCCAATCCAAAAACAAAGGAAGCTCGTGGGTGTTTGGCATGCTCAGAGAGTGGAGAAAGGCACAAACACATGGTATGGGTTTTAGCTAGGCCACAGTTTTATGCCTCATTGATCTGTTGCCAATTCCTGGGGGTTCCCATCACTGGGGGAGCCAATTGCCACACAAGGAAGGTCTCTGGGCACCCATATAACCCACCCACATGCTGGGTGCAGTGCACTGTCCCATCTAATGGCACTGAGACCACTTACAGAGAGAATAATGAGTCTACTCTACAGCCTTAGCTAATAGCTAGCTGCAAGAACAGGTGATCGTCCTTGAGTGGCCTGGCAGCCACATATGCCTGCAGTGTCAATACAGGACACAGGTCCCCCTCACCGGAGCACTGCAGAGCAACAGCCTAGCCCATCCCCATTTTATCAATTTTTGATCTGTGGCCCCTTCCCAGTTCATGTCCTGTAGTTTCAAGCTCAACCTGAAGAGCCTTATCTGAAGGGAACTCCCTGACCCAGAAGATACCAGAGAAACCCAATAGAAATGATGACTGGGTGAGTAAAGCCTCACCCCCTTCGTGGTAAACGCAAGGAAGACCCTCAACTAATTGCTAAGAACTTGCAAGGTCACTAGCTGCCTCATGTTCCATGTCCTGACAACTTTCCCAAATCCTGCAGATCATGATTCTCCAATATGGATCCAGAGGACTCACAACCCTGCAGAAAAAGGGCCACCCCGGATAACTGGTTAGCTCTAGCAAAACCATGAATTGTCAGATTTGGGGTTCTGACATAGGTCAGGCCCTGGACAGACCCTCAGCCTCCCTGAAACTCCTAAATGCCATTGTACAAGCCAAAAATGTGTGCAGGGCAAGTGCTCCCTTGGCCTTTAGCAACAAACATGTCGTAGGGCTGCTGGCATCTATTCTGACGCTTTCTTGGCCTCTGGTGCTCAGGCTCAGAATGTGTGGACCTGAAATTAGCCATTGTTAAGCCCAGGCACACGCGAAGCAGTGAAGTGAACATTGCTTGCACATTTCTGTTTGGCAGTGTTAATTGTTAAACATTTCTTGACAGAAGAATGGGATTTGAGAGCCTTAGTCGCATTAAGACTTTCATGCCGGTGGAGTCACTCCTTCCCCTCTGCTGTTCAAAACTGCTGGCGGTTCTCTCTAGACCCCATGCACCCCTGGCAAGGTGCGAATGGGGGGATGAGAGACTTTGTGAACTCCCCCGCCTCCAGGGCCTAATTGGCCTGGGAGTGGCAGAGCATGTGAAGTCTTCTCCCAACATCAGGTGCGGGCCACACAGAGGCCTCACCCTTCTGTCCGAGCCCCTGCTCCTTCTGCATGAGCCCCCGCCTGCAGCCTGCAACCACTTCCAAAATTCATGAAGTGCCCCCCTGCAAAAATTATTGCCCATCCCTGGGCTAATGGCTGTTTATCGCTAGCTCAAACTGGAGCCTGAGCTCTAGGACCCCAAAGGGAGAGGCAGCCCGAGTGGATCCACCTTCACTACTGCTTCCTGGAGCGGGTGTAGTAGGACCTTGGGCCCTCCAGCAGAAGACTTTGAAAGGCCGGGTACACCCCACCTCAGGTAAACTACCACACAGTAACATTGTCTGTAAGCTAAACTTCTCTGGCCTACAGAACTGTGTTGAGATATCTAGGAACTAGGTGGGATATACTCTGAGATTAATGGCACACCCCACTTCCACAGAAAGCCTGCAAACAGAGCAGGCAACTGAGCCCTAGTCTGCACTGACACTTTAGATCAGGGGCAGATGAGCATTTTGCGGGGCCCAGGGCAGCAGAATTTCGCAGGGCCCCCCCCCGTTTGACACAGCGCATGCTCAGGGCTTCTTGAAGTGTGGGGCCCGGGGCGGCCGCCCCGCTCGCCCTGCCCTATATCTGCCCCTGCTTTAGATCAACCTAGCTGTGTGACTTATGAATTTGAAAAATTCATGCTCCAGAACACCATAGGGAAGCCAAGCTTACTGCCAATGTAGATCCCAGGCCCGCCAACTGGGAGAGGCGAGGAGGAGAAGGGAACAACTGTCCCGGGGTCTGGGGATACCAAAAAGGGCCCAGAGCGCCCATCAGCAGCTATAGCCCCATGCCCTTTAAATCACTGCTGGAGCGCTCTAGGCAGCACTGAGGGCTGCCTATGAGAGAGGCAGCACTCCCTGGGTGGTGCAGAGGGCTGCCTAGCCCCACCCCTGCCCCTTCTGCCTGAGACACCCTCCTTTCTCCAACTTGCCTAGACCCAGCAAGGCTATCGGCCCCACTGGTAGATGAATTCTTTTGTCAGCCTAGCTACAATTGTTCAATGAGGTAGATTTCCTATGTAGACAGAAACACCTTTACCATCGACGTAGGATGTCTACATTACAGCACTTCAGTGGCATAGCTAGAGTACTGTCGCTGTTCTGCTGGTGTAGCCAAACCCTAATATTTTCCAGGTGGGGGGAAAAGATTCATGTTCTTCTGATTTCATTCAAACCAGTTCACCTGTTCTTAGACATAATCACAGCTGAGCAGGCAGGCCCATGATTTCAACCCTTATGGATTCTAGGGATTGTCAGGGTTGAAGTTATGCTAGAGTCAAGCCTCAGTGGCTCAAGCAGAGCTCCCAGTGTTACAAGGGAAGAGAAAAGAACGTGAAGTGTTGCCAAGACTATAGCTCCACGAGCTGTGGCAGTCCTGGTCTGTTTCCTGGTTTGCTGTCAGTCTGTGGGACATTCACAGACCAGGTTATACTATGCAATGGTGTGTGGTGTCCTGATATGAAATCAGGGGCAATAAGAATGTTTTCCCCAATTTTTGATAGATTATTTTCCAACATGATCTACACATACCAGCAATGACATTATTCAGCACCTAGACTCCTTGTGCACAACAGAGCTTCTCTACATCCATTCCCATTACATAATTCTACAACCGGTAACAGGAAGTTCCAGATTTACATCATTGAGTAGTCAGGCTGTTTAAGTATTTAGAATCCAAAATAATTGTCAGGATACTGGGAAAAGAGGAAGCTAACAAAGCAACAAATATACTTTGGCTTCTCTCACGTGCACTAGCAGCCATTGTTTAGGAAAAGTCTGTCATTGTTTCATGGGCTAGCCTGCCCTCCTTCCTTCCTCCGGAGGCAGAAAAAGAAAAGACAAAGCACTCCCTTTCTAACTTCATGTTTACAAAACATAAATGTATATGCTGCTCCTTTACCCCTAGCTCTAGCTGGGCTGTTGCTGCGCCTGTAGCGGAGACCCGGTCTTAACTGCTTCCCTGTTTACATTTGTAACACAAGAAACAATGTGGAGATTTAATGTTTGTTTGATAACAATCTGTGACCTCGGCATCACAATTCATTGTAATGAACATAATACTTTGTTTTGGATGGCCTAGCCTGAGTTACTTTCAAAAACTAAAACTCAGTGAATTAAAATCTCAACCCATTCTTGTACCTCTGCATTGATGTTATAGTATGAGCTAGTCCATGCTAGTTAAAGAAGGAACATAAACTTTGCTAGATTCCCTTTTATTTTTGCATTATACAAACCAGTGAAATACTGGACTATGGCCTAAAGTATATAATAGAGTGAACAGACCTTTATTGTAACTCCATTAACAACAACTGAGTGACACCCATTATCGTTAAATAATTTCTGATTCCCTATTTGACAGATGTTCTCTGTTACTGCTCAGAATTTCTTAGCTAATGAGCTGGTGAATTTTACCAAACATTAAAGAGATTCAGTAAGAACTTTCCCATTACTTTTAACCACTTGCCTGATAATGAACATTCCAGGTGTATCCAGGTAAAATGACCCCTCAACGTCCTATCACCCCACTCATGTCTGTTAATAAGACAGGAACATAGCAGGTTCAGTGTAGCAGTGTGAGGAGTTGAATACTGAAATGTTAGCTCTAGAAAGGAATTCCATTATTCTTCTCTGTGGATTTTTTATATGCATCTTCCTCAGAAGCTAGGGAAACAAAAACCAGGGGAACAATTAACAGGAGCTAATGACATGGAGGGTTGTTGCAGTTAACAGCACTCCAATACAAACTAGCCACTTTAAGGCTGCAGCTGTTTGTCTTTCCCAAATTTAAAGGGACAGCAGCCAGAAAAATATGCTAGCAAGGGTTACTATAAGTAAGCAAGTTCATATTAAAGAGTCCAATGTCTGTAGGCAATCACAGCAGAACTAGCTCCCAGGAAAATTATTTAAATCCTATCTTCCTAGGAATCTGAATGAGAGCTATACTGAGATTCCCAAACTATGGAGTCTGCTGCGTTGAAACAGTGCTGCCAATTATTTTCCTTTAAACTAGGATTCAATTATAGAAATCTATGGTGTCAGGGCTGTGTGCTTCATACATCTCATGCTTAAATCTTCTCATCAGTGCAACAGCGTGCTCCTATTCAAACCTCTAGGAGCACATGCTCTGCTGAGAGTAATAACCTACAGCAAACAAGAAGGGGCTGGAGCCAAAGCAAGTAAGGTTAGAGACTGCATTAACAAAACACCAAGGCAAGAGTTCCAACACTGCTATCATGATATGAAAGATGTGCAGCCATGGATGTGTTAAGTGTTGAATGGCAGAATTCCAACCCTGCTTAGAGAGCTGCACTCCATCTCCCTCCTTTTGCTCTGCCCAAGCCTCCTCCTTAATCTTTCCCACATTCTCCTCCCATTCACCTTGGTGCCATCTTTCTTGTTGCTCTTTGTGTTGGAACGATCTCTCCCTTTTCTTGTGTGTCCCAACTACCATCCCACCTTCATTCTAATCCCCCTTTTAAAATACATATCTTTCAGGAAGCCTTTCAATAATCAACCACTTACTTATATTTTTGGTGGTCCCTCTGGGTGCAGAAGCAGGCTGGGGATGGGAAGTCTGGCCAGGAGTAAGGGTGCAGGAGCTGGCTGGGGTCTTGAAAGGGATGTGTGTGGGTATGAGAGGGGTGGGGACTCGGGATCTGGTCATGAGAGGGATGGGGGAGTACTACCTCCTAATGCTCCCATTGACCAATGGGAGCAGTGGAGAAAGCCTCCAATTTTTACCACTCTGAAATTGGGTCCCACAATCCTTGGTCATCCTGTTGTTTTTATTATATATTGCTTAGTAATTTCACTGAGTGTACTGTGCAGATGCTCTACGGGGACACAGACTGTTTCCTATACAGGCAGTCCCCGACTTACGTCGGATCCGCACTTACGAACGGGGCTTTTCTCGCCCCGGAACTCGCGGGCGGTGGGACCACCCAGACTCGCAGTGGTCCCGCCACCGCGTCCTCCGGGGCGAGAAAAGCTGCTCCGGGTGTCCGTTGTCTGCTGGAGATGGTCCCCAGCAGACCAGGGACACCCCGAGCTAATCCGCAGAGGCGCAGGACCCCGCTGCCTCCAAGGCTTTGCTCGGGGTGTCCCTGGTCTGCTGAGGACCCCTCCCAGCAGACCAGGGACACCCTGAGCAGACCAGGGACACCCGGAGCAAAGCCGCAGAGGCGGCGGGGTCCCGTGCCTCCAAGGCTTTGCTCCGGAGCAAAGCCGCAGAGGCGCGGGACCCCGCCGCCCCTGCGGCTTTGCTCCAGGTCTCCCTGGTCTGCTGGGGGGGGGCACAGCTAGTGCGCCCCCCCTCCCCAGCAGACCAGGCTTTTGTTGTGGACGCCTGGGGTAGAGCAGCTGGGGTGCTGCCAGGTTGGTCCTGGGGAGACCTACCTGGCAGCGCCCCAGCTGTTCTGTCCCAGGCTCCAGATTCAGCCGCTGTTGAAACTGATCAGTGGCTGATTCCAGGAAGCTGGGGGCAAAGCAACTCTGCCTCGGGCTTCCTGTAGTCAGCCCCTGGTCAGTTTCAGCAGCAGCGGCTGAATCTGGAGCCAGTTCCGACTTACGTACAAATTCAACTTAAGAACAAACCTATAGTCCCTATCTTGTACGTAACCGGGGACTGCCTGTATACTTTACTGCACTGAACAAAAAAGCTGTTGTTGGCCATTCTAAATTTAGAATCATCACCTCTCTAATTCTCCATAAACAATGCACAAAGCCTTTGTTCATTTAGAAATAAGAAGTGACATTTTTAAAGATACACATTCCTGATTATTCAGCTTATCTGCTCCCTGCCCATTCTTAGGTAATTTTCTGACTTAACTGATATTAACATATTTTGCTCCTATTAGCACTGCACAGATAATGCTGCCATATAGCGCAAATTGAGTTCTGATTGCAGTATCTTCATTAGTGCTGATGCTCTATGTGGGAGAAAGAACACAGTTTAGGCCCCCTATTCTGTTTCGCCAGGCTAGCAGTTGGAAAAATACTCTTGACTTAATACATTGAATTAATTTGACAGGGACATTACTGAGCGGAAGCTAGCTATGGAGCTTCATGATATCATTAGTAGTCACCTTTCTAATTATACCCACATGTAAAAATATATTTGATCATGAAAAATAGAGGCCACATCATTGCTGTTTGTTTCTGTCTTTCATCAGGAACAGGATGCGCAACTCCCAGCCAGTGTGGGACACCGCTCAGATGCCAAAATATGAAATCTAATTTTCTAGGTATCTCATCTAGCAAGTTCTATGGACAACCAAGTTCCTGGTGCGAAGCTGTTCTCGAGCTCTCCGTCACTCAGAACCGCGTGTGAGTTTGTCTCCTGGTGACCATTCCCTATCTACAAATAAGTTCTTTTGGATACTCAGAATTAATTCTAAGATTCTAACATGCATCCAGATGTTACATTTCCTCCTCAAGACAAAGCTATTAGACCCACATGATCTGAATAAGCAGCTTCTGTGATTTACCAGACTGATAGATCATAATGTCCCAATCAAATACAGTCCTCTGGGGAAAACACTGCATCAGATGAAAGTCTTCAAGAAAGAAGCAACCAGTGTAATCAACCATTGAAATACTCTGTTGGCTTGTCAGAACAATATGTAATAATTTGTATCATAACAACACCTCTTTCAACTGAACAACTATCCCATGTACATACAAATTAGAGATCAATACAAAGCATAAAATGAAGATTTGGATTCCAGCCCACAAAGCTTGGGGGAGTTCCAGTCTGAGATTCTTGTGCTAGCCATTAAAGAGGTGATAATCAATGCAAAATTCAGACAGGATCAAGGTATGTCAGCCTTCGTTGCAGGCTTTTGGTCCATCTGAAGTACAAATATTTACACATGGTTGTGAAATTTATTAGAACTGTATCACTCATGTTCACATCTCTGAGGTGAAGTAATTGTGCAACAACTATGCAAATGTACCTTTGAATCATTTGATTTCATATTAAACCCCAAAAATTGCCCTAAAAAACATTACTGAGGTTGCAAAGTCAATCGCTGAACAGTTAAGAAATGCCAGAATCAAGGGTATCTATGCTACCTTTTCTCAGTTCCAGTGTGCAGCCTCATCTAACCTGAATTAGACATTTTAGGAAAAGTCTTTCTGAGTCCCCTTAGCTCCGGGCTGAATGCGTGCTCAATGACTATGGGGATGGTGCATGCACTGTATAGTCAGCACAAGGAGAAGCTAGGCCATGCTAACTAAGGACAGACTCTTCTAAGAAGTCTCTACTGACTATGTGCCAACTGCAGTTTTTCAAAGACATCTCTTGGCTAAAATTGGGCAGATTTTTGCAAGGGCAACAAAAGATGCATCCTTGACACAAAAGTCACTATCTGCCAAATTTCAAGTTCCTCTTCTAAGCACTCTAGATCATTTCAAAGAAAAGGTCTCAAGAATATTTTTAACATAAGCAAAGCCAATTTTTTTCCCCCTAGTCTTGTACTCAGAAACGGCTTGGCCGTTTTTGGCAGCAATTAAAAAAAAAAAAATACTGAGATAGACACCTGTCATGGAAAATGTGAGTCAAAATGATTAAAGTTCAATAACGATATAATAACGGAAAACAGGGTCTTATACAGTAATAGAAAGTGTCAGGCAACCTTAATTATGGGTGGTGCTACCAGTCTGCTCGTAACTTCAATTTTTTTTTTTTTGGTAGTGCTTTCTTTCTAATGCATTAATACTCATGTATTCGTTTGGCTAAATATCCACTAGTTCCAGTAAATTTAACTTTTCTTAAGTAAAAAACATGAGCCATCGCTGTATATGGGGATATTCAGGTCCAAGCATAGAGTTTTCTCAAATATCCTATCTTATTAAATATTCCATACTTATCCATGTGATAGGTAAGATCTAGTTTCAACAAAGCAGCAGCCCATTTGTATCGCCTAATACATTTTGAATACAGAGTGCTGCATAAAGAATGCTGACAATCATTGTTAATTTCGATATCCTCCAGTGCCAATCATCCGCTGTACCTGCTATACTACCATTCTATTACCAACATCTTAGAACATACCTGCTTGTTCCACGTAGAATATCAGTCAGCAGACACATCCAGAAATCAAACATTTTTAAAAGTGATATGAGTTGGACTTTCCAAATACAGAATCTGCAGGTTCCCTCTTTAGTTTTGTTCTGCATTGTACTTTACAAAGAAGCCACTGTTATTGCAAATTAGATACAGGGACTATATGCTGACCAGTAAAAAGAAAGGGATTGAGTATATATACTATAGATATGGCATCATCAGGGACTCCATGGATTCTCTGAGGTTCACCTACTCATAGGGGTAAACCATCACAGTAGGACCACGGATGTTGCCAGACCAGAGACCCAGTCCAGCAGCTGGGAGTGGGGCCTGGCAGTTGGGGTCAGAGCTGGAACCAGAACTGGAGCCCAGCGACTGGGGAGCAGAGTCTGGTGACCAGGACAGGGGTTGGGGCCAGCAGCCAGGAGCAAACCCCAGCAGCTGGGAGCAGAGCCTAGTGGTCAGGAGCTGGAGTCCAGGGGTGGCGCTCAATGGCCAGAGCACAGAATCCAGAGGCTGACGGGGCTAACATTGAGCTCCCCTGATCTGGCAAGCTCCCTGGTTCAGGACCAATTGGGTCCTGAGGGTTCCAGACCAACCAGGAAGGTCGAACCTGTATTTCATTTTAAAAGCTGTTAACAGTGGCTTTTAACAGTCTCCCACACAGACTTCTGAAAAACAAGCATAATACATATGTTTATGTATGCTGCTTTTCCGGGAAATAGTTAATGACCGATAAACATTTTTTTTATAGATTCAGTTAAGTAGTTTCTGTATGTAACTGAGAAATGAAAATCTTATTAGGTGAAATATAGAGGAAAAATTAGATGATTAAAGGCTTTAAGTTTTGAAGATTCAAACAACCAAAACCAAAGAATTTAATATGCTACTTATTAGAACCAACTTTTAAAGAAAATGTTTCTTATCTTCCATTTCATTTCTGCTTTTATTCCTTCATTCACCAAGGCTTTTGTGAATATATATGTTGCTTTCCTTCAGATTTCAACAGGCAGGATACAAAGATTTTGCAAGTAGCGTGCCTAAGATCATGAATATATTTTCTAAATAAACGCATGAGCACATACAATATGTAGCCTATATATGAGTTCATATTTGGTCAGATAATGTTCTTACACCTGTTCATTCAGGCTTTAGACTAAAGCACTTGTGAAGCTAATGAATGACATCTGAAGAGTGCCAGATAAAAATAGATTGAAGGGTTCTTGTAACATTATCAAAAGGATATGACCTAATAGATGACATAATCTTATTGGATAAATTATCTAAATTGGATGTCTCCTCATGTTCTATGACTCGAGTGTGCATAAAATGGCCGACCTCCGCAATGGGTCACTGACCTTGTTCAGTCACACTCACCATTCTCTGAGTCAGTCCTACGCAGTTTATTGTTTGGATCAATGATATTCAATTTTTACTGGATAACCACCCCAATCTACTTAATCACAGTAAAGACTGAAAGGTGCAAACCAAGTTATACTATATAAGCTGATTGGTGATGGATAATATTGCTTTTAATGTACCTGTTTTTGCATGAGCGTGGTAGGTCTCTACATAGCATATGTAGGTATAGATACTTACTCTGTTCTTTACTGCAGTCTCTCTTCTTCAAAATGGTAAGATTCACAAATGAAAGTGAACACACAAATAAAACAATAGTTCCAAGGAGCAGACGAATACACATGTTGTGTGTCTGAGCTCTGATGTATTTGCTAAGGTATAGTTTGCCGGCAGTCAGCTTGGTTTAGTGTTGCGTATGTAACTCAGGGCTGCAGGGGCCCCATGGCAGGAAGTTCAGAAAATGGATGACGTTTGCCAGGGGCCTTGCTAGAAACATTCATTCAATACAGCAGGGCAAAGTAAAGCTGTTCTCTCCCCTTGAAGAGCCCCACAGAATGGTAGAAATGGTACAGTGTTACCCAGAGATAGACATGAGGATACAAATTGCACACCCCGCCCCCACATGAGGGTAAATCAACCATAGTGTCTGTGTAAGCGGGGAAATGGAAAATTAAGGGAACTGGTTAGGGAAGTGTGCTGAACCAAAGAACTCAAAAAAAAAAAAAAAAAAAAAAAAGCAGAGAACTCAAGAACGTGAACATGGAGGGAGAGCTTGGAATACTTTTCAGTCCCTGGTGTGCAACATGCTAGCCACTAGCCACATGTGGCTGTTTGGCCAGTTGAGTGTGGCTAGTTGGCTTTGGAGAGTCTCACAAAGTTATTTACATTTTCAGAATTATGTGGCTAGTTTGCTATAGCAGTACTCACTATAGTAGCTACTACTTTAGAACTGGTTGGACATCACAGCTTTAAGTCCAAGTTGCTGAAACTATCTGAAGCCTGCCTTTCAAGGGGAAACAATTGTAGGGGAGAATTACAGAACAACCTGGGTGAACAAGAGTCTCAAATAGGCTAGTAAGGGAAAGCAAGAAGCTCACAAGGAATGGAAGATGGGATGAATCAGCAAGAAAAGATGCCTCTTGAAGCTCAGAGCCTATGGCCCATCAGCAACTGCTAATAACAAATATCTCCAATGGCCAGAAATGGGGCATTTGATGAGGAGGGCTCTGAGTTACTACAGATAATTCTTTCCCATGTGTCTGACTAGCAAGTCCTGCCTGCATGCTCAGGTTCTTCGTGATTGGCATATTTGGGTAGGAAGGGAATTTTTTCCCAGATCAGATTGGCAGAGATCTTGAAGATTTTTTTGGTCTTTCTCTGCAGTATGGGGCACAGGTCATTTGCTAGTTTGAAATACAGTGAATGGTGAATTCTCTGTAACTTGAAGATTTCAGTAACTCAGCCAGAGGTTATGGATCTACTACTGTAGGAGTGGATGGATAAGGTTCTGTGGCCTGTAGTATACTGGAGGTCAAACTAGATGATCATGATAGACCCTTCTGGCTTTAAAGACTATGAGATATAAATACGGACTACCTTTCACTGAGTCAATCCCCCAGTGCCAGAGGGGATGAATTGAACACAATATCTGTTAAGCGATTTGAAGATATAGCACACTTGTAGGAATGAGTGGCTTTCCCTCCCCATCGGTCTCCAAAGGAGGCCATGCCATCTCACTACAGCACTAGATGAAGATATGTAAATGCTACATATTACTATTAAACTAGAGTTAAGAAGACTGTGAAAACAAAGTAGCACAAGGTAAAAGGAGAGAGAGAGAGAGAGAAATCTCTTTGAAATGTTCACATATTTAGTAAGTAAGTGATTGGGTCATCAATTATATATTGAAGAAAGATGTGAAGAAACTGGAGCAAATATAGAGAACAAAAAGGTTTAGAAAACCTGACCTGTGAGAATAGGTTGAAAGAACTGGGCATGTTTAGTCAAGCGCAGAAAAGGCTGAGGGAGAACTTGACAACAGTTTTCAAATATGTAAAAGGTTCTGTAAGGAGGTCTATGTTTTCCAAAGACAGGACCAGAAGTAATCAGCTTAGTTTGTACCAAGGAAGATTTAGACTGGAAATTTAAAAAACAATTTTAACTGTAAAGATAGTGAAGCAGTGGAAGCTGTTCTCTTGGGATGCTGAGGAATCTCTGTCATGAGAGGCTTTAAAGAACAGGCTAGACAAACACCTGTAAGGTATATTAGGTATGTTTAATTCTGCTTCAGCAATGCCCGATGGACTAGATGACCTCTTGAGCTGCTTTTCAACCCTATATTTCTATATTTTACTCATAATACAAGAGGAATAATACTCTGCACAGCTGCATTTTCTCCATCCATAGGCCTCACAACACCATCCAAAGGTGGATAAGTGTTATTATGGCAACTTCACAATTGCAGTAATTGAGGTGTAGGCAGGAATGCCAACAGGAGGAGCAAATGGGGTAATTGCCCTGGGGCCCAGTGATTCAAAAGGGCCATGGACCCTTTAAAGCACCGCTGTAGAGCCGTGCCATGCACTTCAGTCAGCGCTAAGGGCTGGGAGAGCCCAGCATTGCACTCCAGGAAGTGCTGAGGGCCGGCTGCCCCCAGTCCTGCCCCTTCTCATAGAATCATAGAATAATAGGATTGGAAGGGACCTCAAGAGGTCATCGAGTCCAGCCCCCCGCCCTCAAGGCAGGACCAAGCTCCGTCTACACCATCCCTGACAGATGTCTATCTAACCTGTTCTTAAATATCTCCAGAGAGGGAGATTCCACCACCTCCCTTGGCAATTTATTCCAATATTTGACCACCCTGACAGTTAGGAATTTTTTCCTAATGTCCAATCTAAACCTCCCCTGCTGCACTTTAAGCCCATTACTCCTTGTCCTGTCCTCAGAAACCAAGAGGAACAAATTTTCTCCTTCCTCCTTGTGACACCCTTTTAGATATTTGAAAACCGCTATCATGTCCCCACCTTCTGCCTGAGGCTCAGCCTCTTCTGGGAGCACAGAACCGGCCCGCACACACACCGGTGGCTTGTCGGCACCTCTGGCTGTAAGGTTAAGAAACTTAAAGTTCTACAGTGAGTCATTAGCAGTCAAGAATAGAACACAGATCTTCCAACTCCATTTTTAGCCTTCTGGTCAACCCAGTGAGAGAGAACAGTATGGCATGGTAGGTATCATTAAACTTGTTATACAGAGGAGTAAAATGACTTGTATAAGGCTATTTGGCAATTAAGTTGCAAGACTTGAAACACATGAAGAGGTGTAGCGAAGGAAGGGCAGGGAGGGCAGGTGCCCCCGTACTGGGGTGGGAGCAAAGCGCATGCTGCTCTGGTCCACGTGACACTTTTGAACAGAGACCCGGGAGTTGGCTAAGTGCTCCCAGCTCTCTATGCACTGGGAGCTGAGGCAGCAGGGCCAGGCGGCAACAGCAGCCACTTTAAAAGTTAGATTTCCTTACCTGGTCATCCCATTCCTCCAGTGCCTGGCTCTGAGGGGGGGAGGATTTGATTGGAGGGGAGGCACTCCTGGCACTGGGGGTAGGGAGGCCTGACTCTGGGGGAGGGATGAGTGCATAGGGATGGGAGGCCCGGGGGGGGGGGGCTGATTCTGGGGAAGGGGTGAGTACATTGGGATGGGGGCTTTGGGGAGGCCTGACTTAGGGGCAGGGGTGAGTGCATTGGGATGGGGGGATGGGTGGGAGGAGCTGGCTCTGGGGGAGATGTGGGTGCATTAGGGTTACTTATTTTTTTTAAATAAAAGATACTTTATAACAAAAGGAAAAACTTAAAAAATAATAGTCTGGTTACATTTTAAAGACTAACAAACATGTAGATCAGGCATGTCAAACTTGAAGCCCACTGAAGGCCACACAAATGAAGACTGTTAGCTTTCAGAGACAGCAAAGAAAATGTACTTCTATCGGAAAGTTGTAATTATTTATTATTATAGATTACGTTTTTGGTATATTTTATAATATTTTTTCACGTCTTGTTTTAATATAATACAATAATTCGATGTGTAAAATTGTTATTTACGCAAAATAATTTTTAATTTAAATACAAATTTAAGGTACTTTTAATTTTTTATATGATACATAACTTGTTTTGTTGAAATAAAAACAAGTATAGACCATGGTCAATCAAATAGAATAGGCTTCTGTAAAAATTTCAGATACTTTGTAAGTCTGAGATTTTGCATAAACATATAATTATTCGTACAATTGCAAAAAATTGACATATATTTGATATAAAATTAATATACATTGTGTGATTTTATTTGGAAATAAATAAATAAAAACCAAAACATGAATAAAATATCCCCCTCCAGTGCCCCAGAGCCAGGCACTCCCATTCCCCCGTTCTAACCCAATTCCCCTCCACTCCCCCAGAGCAACCCCACACCCTCTCTAACCCAATGCCTCTTCCCTCCCCCAGACCCAGGCACTTCCAGCCCCTTTCCCCCCATTCCTAATGCCTGGGTCCCGGAGCCAGTGTCACCGCTGCCACACATTTCTTCCTCAGGCGCTGGGGAGGTGTGAGCACAGCAGCCAGCTGTGAGCAGGCACTTGATGTCTGTGCAGAGCAGCCCGGCCAACCGTGATCTGCTCTTGGCCATGTGCTCTGAGCAACCAGTGGGCCACACTTTATTCTTTTATAAAATCCTGTGGCAGGCCACAGAAAATTTCGACTGGGCCATGTGCAGCCCGCCAGAAGCCTGTTTGACATGCCTGATGTAAATGGTATCATGAGCTTTTGTGGGCACAACCCACTTCCACCCACGAAAGCTCATGATACCATCTACAAAAGGGATGGGCAATAATTTTTGCCCAGGAGCCACTTCAAAAATTTTTGAAGTAGCCCTTGGTCACCGCAGAAGGGGCAGGGCCTAAACAGGAAGGGGCAGGGCTAACCAGACCATGATTGGTCTGAGGTGGAGGAGCCCCTTTGCCCTCTCCTTCCCACTAGGCACCCATGTCTCTTGTAGGGCAGGAGGCAGCTTCGGGCGTTCCCCCACCCCCAGGCCAATCAGGAAGCCACCTCCTGCCTTGTGAGGAGCACGTGGCGCTTGGAAGTGCCGCATGCTGCTTGCAGGGTGGGGGCAGAGCAGAGAAAACTTCACGTTCTCCCCCGTCCCCAAGCCCTAATTGGTCTGGGGGCAGGGGAGTAGCAGGGCCTCAGCGGACCGGATCCAATCCATGGAGGCCCTTTTGCCTACCCCGCTCTACATGGTTTGTTAGTCTTTAAAATACTACTGGACTGTTTTATTGTTTTTTAAGTTTTTCCTGTTACAGACTAACTCAGCTACCCCTCTGAAGCTTATAAAAAGGTTCTATATTATACCATTCCTTTCTGCCTCCCTGTTTTCTTTCTCCTTTGGCGAGATGGGCAGGCAGGAGTTTTGGTAAAAATGTATCAGAGCTGCACACAGTGCCCTCTCTACCTCAGCTGGTGCTGGATAATCAGTGCCTCAATTCTAAAGAAGTTGGCATTACTGAAGTGATCGATCACCCCACATTTTGTAGCAGATTTTCCATCTCCCAGTAATAGCAGAGACTTGGGATTAATGTGGCTTTCTCAACTAAAAGTCTCATATATGTTCGGATACTGTGATTGTGAACACCTGGAAAGGCAGAACGCTCAAGGCAAAGTTGGCCTTGAATCTTGATATCTATGGCTTCAGTTGAATGGCTTATGTGAAATTTGGAAGAGCAGCTCAGAGAGACCTCTCTCCTTTACTTAAAGATAGAATCTCATGGCAGCCTGAAGGAAAAAGTCTTCATGGCAGACAGAAATCCACGCTTGCAGGGTATCCTCAGCCTTAGGCTTCTTATTGCTTCAAGTGCCTTCAAGAAAGTGAGGGTGATTCTTGTGTTGTGTGTTAGTTTTATTCAAAAGCTTTTTGGAGTGTTATTTGAACAAGTAAGTTAATCTCTTACATTTATAACTCTCATGTAGTTTTTCACTGTGATATAATGTGAAAGACAACGAGGTTAAGTAGGTAAGTAAATGGGCAGTTAGGAAGCATTACAGATTGTTTACAATACATTTATTAGGTATCTTGTTAGTCTTTAAAGTGCTACATAACTTTTTTTCTTTTTGTTTTACCAAGATCAGACTAACACGGTTACCTCTCTATTACAATAAATTTGATATGCTCAAAATATTTTTTACTTTTTATTCATTAAAGCAATGTGTTACTCATTGTTATAACAGTGGTTTTAAATGCTTGAATGAAATATAGTTTTCAAATGAAGTTAGATGAAATTCATATTTAGGTTGTATAATGTTAATCTCTCTCGTGTTTTATAAAACTTACATATTTAAGACTGACATTTTTTATGTAAAAGACATGAACCTAATGAGAATAGGATATGAAGAAATTAAAGAGAAAAACATATTTAACAGAATAAACCACAAAACTTTATAATTGATATGTCCGTAGTTAGTAAAATAAGTAAATCATTAAACAATAAATATCCTAAAAGGTGGATTATTTACAGTGGTGTAGTGAGGAGGGTGCGGAGGGGGAATGCCCCTGGGTGCCACACTAGTGAGGTGCCAGTATAGTCCCCCTACAGTCCCCCTGTCATCCCTCTATTTGCCTGCTCCTCCTCTGCCCACCACCACCGGCTGAAACTACCTCCTCCCTGCCTCTCTGCCCCCAGCCCAAGCCCCTCCACCTCTGCCAGAAGGTAAGTGCATGCGGGTCCCAGCCCCAAATTGGAGGGGATTGGGTAAGACACAGTACAAGCTCCCCCCACTCCTCCCAGGGTTGGGCTCAGCTGTGAACCAGGTTCAGGGCCCCACCATTTGACGGGACGGAGCGCCAATTTTACCGTCACCCCCGGGTGCATAACACCCTCGCTACACCTCTGAATGCATGATTCCTAGTTTCCATCCCCTGTTCTAATGATTAGGTCAAAACCAGATTTCAGGTCTAGTGTCTACCATAATGGTGTAATAATCCATCCCCTTATGAAGTATCTATTGAGGAAAGGCTGGTCCTTACCCTAAGAATGAAGAGCAAAGAAAGCCAGTTTTCTTCTTCCACCTTAAGCGTGGTTTGCAAGGGTCTGATTGCTGTTTTTTTTGTTTGTTTGTTTTATGTTCAATGCTGAGTTTCCTGTAGAGTGTGAAAGTACTAGATTCCTGGGATTTCATGTATCACTGAATGCCAAGAGATTGGAACAATGACTAGATTGTATTCATGTGTGTCCATGGCTAGCTGACCATTTCGCAAAGTTCTGCTTACAAGAGGGGTTGCCAAAAGGCTGAAAGACACTAGTGGAGTGTTGATTCTGGCTGGGGAACAGGGAGCAACTCTGCATAGTAATTGGGCACTTACTTATCTTTTAGGTCTGTGAGCACAGTAGCACTATCCTTTTCAGGCACAGCAGCTGCAGCCTTTCAAATGAAGATGGTTTCATAAGTTTCATTGGACTTTTCAGAGAATCAAGTTGTAAACTGGCTGGCATTTCATAGTTTGGTGTGACTGCCACTTTGTGCAGATTTGTGCTGAATATGTGTGGTTCATACTGCACATTTATGTACGTGAAGGTGTTTTTCTTCCAGTTGGATCGGAGCTGTGCCAGCCCAACTCATTTGTCAGTCTGTCAGCACCTTACTCTTTTTCTGCAGTGACCTATGTGGCAAATGTTCCTGCCAACAGCTGTTCAGATTGTGTGCAAAAAGCAGGTTGTGTTATATCCACTTTCAGCTCCATTATGGGAGCTTTGTGGATTCCTAGTTTCATCTCCAGTGCTTTACATGATGCCCCCTTTTATATTTTGCAGTACCCCCTGGAGATAAGCAAATACAGGATTTGTTCCACATTCTTAGCTTTGCAGAATCTTTTCCTGTGCCCTTTCAGCTCCACTGCCAAAACAGAAACAAGGGTTGATAGGTTATTGACATTCAACACTTGCTGTGCCAAATTTGGATCCTGTAGAGTGTAGACAGAATTGAGTTCTCTATTATCCTCAAATCATTCCACTTTCTCATCTTGAGACTTCAAGTGATATGAAAATTTGACATGGGAATAGATGACATAATTTATTGGAAATGGTTACTAATGGTACAATAAAGGCTTGTACTTTGCCATGTTAAAATGCTCTCCAGTTGCCTAAAGTAGTTGTGTTTCCAAGAGCACTATGGGCAAACTTTTCAAAAGCACCTAAACGATATAGACTACCACGTCCCTTTTTCAGAAGTGACTTGGGCACTTAGGTATCTAAGGTTCTAGTATCATTTGTAGTTCACTTTAATCATATTATACTTCATTTAATGCATAACTCTGCTGTATGAGCAGGATTTGAAGGATTAGATTTCTATTGGTATATGCTGGTAAAGGTCAATTTCACAACACATACACAGAGACAAAAATATTTCCATTCGTAATTATTGAAATGTACATCAGGCAAAGTAAGAAAAATGCTACTTGAGAACTTTAATTTAGAGTCTGATTTAAGGATTTTTACATGTGATGTTGACAAATTGTGTTTTAACTGTTACAAAACTTTCATTTTTTTGAATCTTAACTTCTCTTGTCACTAAATAATTATTGTCCGAGAGACCCCTATTTCTGTTCCCCCCATAACTATCCACAACAGTGATAATTCATATTGATAAACATAGAAAAAATACTTAAACATCAATATCTGTTGAAATTATAGAAAAATAAAAATGGAAATTCTGATAAACCTACCTAAGGACTTGCAATAATTATTATTATTATAGCAACAACAACAACAACAACGCTGATCTTAATTTAGTATTTATTTATTGTGTGATATGATTCATCAATGCTGTGCCATATATATTCATTGTATGTTAATTAGGGTTGATTTGTAGGATTATAAAAGTATAGGATGATCAGTATTTAGAGGAACTGTGTGTTAGATATGAACCAGACAAGCTGAAACACAAGACCCTGTAGTGTGAGGCGTACAAGATTATAGTTTTGCTATTTTAGGCCTGCGAGGCAATAAATGATGGCATCATTAGTCAATGACTGAGAATAACCCAAAAGATTATGGGAAAAGAGGTACCAACTAGTAATATAGCAAAAGAGTGACTGGGAAGATTAAATTTAAATTATAAACAGCTCTAGTGTCAAATATTGCCATCAACATGTGCCTTAACCACAAGATAAAGGTGGTACATCAATGTTAATGAGAACCAACACAGTCTATAGAATTCAGGGTCTCTTGTGTTTCTAGAGCACACAGACAAATAAGGAAGAGGGGTGACACTTTCATGGACATGTGCAGGATGTACAGACAGAATCCCAGCATAATAAAGGATGCCCAAGCAGGAAAACTGAGCTTCCTATGGGACACTCCAACAGGAACCACTCCCATATTGATGATCAAGCCATGAGAGGGCCAACAGAATTTGACACCATCTGGGAGGATGTATGTCTGTAACATACCAGGTACATGGTACTTATCTTTAGGAATTATACATGGTGTGATATTTATAGCTTTGTTGGTAACGTTAATACAACTGCTAAAAGAGAGATGCTTTTGTCATTGTATGTGTTATTTGCCTATGGTTTCATGTGTTCCTATGGGCTCTAAATCCAGAACAGAGCTAACCCTGTTGAACTTGAGACAGTAGCTGCCAGAGCTGAACCCACTGAAGTATGATTAACATTCAGAAGGATAAAAAAACTCTTATATCGTGCCTTTAATTAGGAGATATCAAAGTACTTTCCAAAAGGAAGTCAGAATCATCCATATTTTACAGCAGGGGAAACGGAGGCATCTAAATTCTTTGGTAACTCAATCTTCAGATTAGATCATATCATGTGCAAGTGTTTCCCACCTGCTGCTGACCTTTATTAACCTTTTCCTCTAAAATATGATCCACAAAGAAAGCAGATGCCAGATTTGTGCCATCTTTGCTTTTTTTTTTTTTTTTTAAAAAGTCTCTTTTTTTTTCAGCTCAGAAATTCACTTGTTTACTTACCAGTCATCTACTTGTGGTTCCCATCATCATGTCTGGAGACAGCATTCAGACATTACAGAAAGTGCTTCACAAGACCTCCCTGACATGACATGTTACTATCCTTCATTTTGCAGATAGGGAGGTTGAAGCACAGAGAGATTGTAATTTGCCTGAAGTCACACACACACAGACAGAGCCAAGAAGTGGACCTAGGTCTCCCAAATACCAGTCCACTGCCTTAACAACAAGATGGCTTGGAAGACTTTCTAATAACATGAAGATTAGTAAGATGACATTTCTATGTAACAAGGAAGTAAACACTTATTAAGGCTCATCCATACTGTGCTATAGTACGGAGTAGGGGGATGTGAATTGCAAAGCATACCAAAATGTTGCTGTCTAACTATCCTGTAGGAATGCTGCTGGCATGAATAAAGAATACCTAGTTTGTGTGAATGTAGTCCTCTTCAAACAGGACCACAAACAAGATACCTTTTAGTTCATGTCTGCAGCATGCAAACGGGGCAGTTAAGGGGCAACATTTTGGTATGCTCTGCAATTCACATATTCCTAGACAGCAATGTTGGGGCCCTGTAGACAAACCTTAAGATTGAAAGTGATTTTTATGCATGCCATTCATAACTTTGTTTTTTAAACATATGAATTAACTGAACTCCCGTCAACTGAAAGTCTGGTAAACTCACTAGACATAACTCAGAGTACAAAGACTTCCAGTAAAATTTGACAGACGAGAATCGATATTTCTGAAATTTCTAAACATGAAATACAAACAAAAAGATTGCAGCGGAGACAGAGGTGAAAAATCCTTTCTGCTCTAGTCCACGTTGATAGCAACAAAAAAAAATCATTCTCTGGTGGTGGCCTACAATACCTAAAGTGAGCGAAGAGCAGCTCATTTCCAATACACACATGTATCCATACCACAAAATCCACCAAACACAACTGCCAGGCTTCACAAAGAGGGCAAGTATGTTACAGCCATAAAGACTTAACTACCCTTTGGGCCAGCAGTTCTCAGTCTGTGCAGGCCCATACGCAGGGAGGGTGTGAAGGGTGTGAAAGCACCCCCCTCATGGTCCTCCATGGGGCTAATTCTGGCCAACTGGGGGAAGGCAGGAGTGACACATTGCCCAAGCCTCCCTCCCCTGTGTTTCAGTCAGCCGGGAGAAGGCTGGGGCTGATTTTCTTTTCCCTCCCTCCCCTCCCCCCCAGAAGTGAGGTGGGGCTGGGCCTTGCTCCGGGGGAAGGGGGGAGGAAGTCAGCACCAGACATCCCCCAGCTGGCTGGAGCATGATTACCTGGGGGGCTGTAAGGGAGTGCATTCACACCCTCATGGTCCACATTTACAAAAGAAGCACACACACCCCGCACAGAAATTTCTGCATACGGGTCTGCTGTGGCCCATGGAACACTTGCGGCCCAATCAGTTCACATCTGCAGCCCATGTGACATCCTCAGGGCCATACAGGTAGTATACATATGGGCTGTGTCTACATTGGCACCCTTTTCCGGAAAAGTGATGCTAATGAGACACTTCGGAATTGCAAATGCCACAGGGGATTTAAATATCCCCCGCGACATTTGCATGAACATGGCTGCCGCTTTTTTAATTGAAAGTAGGAATAAGGGATCTTCCGGAAAAGGGCTTATTTTCCGCAAGATCCCGTCTAGACTGGCGCTTTTCTCCGGCAAAACCCCGAGCCGGAAAAAAGCGGCAGCCATGTTCATGCAAATGCCGCGGGGGATATTTAAATCTTCCATGGCATTTGCAATTCCGACTGGTTTCATTAGCATCTCTTTTCCAGAAAAGGGTACCAATGTAGACACAGCCATGATGTGGATGTGGCTCAAATAACACATAGAGAGCTGAATATATGACCCATAGTGGTAAATTGTTTGAGAACCACTGCCTGGTCATTTCTGGCTGGACTGTCCAGATACAAATTGAGGGACATATTAAGAAAAACAAGGGGAATCGTGCAGTAAAGGCATACTACAGAAGTTTGAGGCTGTAAATTACCTCTGAAGAATATTAGAGTTGTTTCTTAAGTGTTAGAAAGTCTAGAGAGTTACAATAATTTTAACCAAAATACCTTAATTCCCATTTGACAAGTGCCACTGCATGAAAAGGACAAGTTAATGTGGAGACAAAGCATCCTATTTAGTATGTAAGAGATATGAATCAAGGACATAAAATCTGTTTTCTGTAGGTGCACATTTCTCCATACTCTATATGCAAAGAAAGGAAGATGCTATCTCTATGGGGGAGAGTTGAGTTATTTTTTGATTACCTTAACTATGAATTTTTATAACTACAAAAAACCCCAAATCTTTGATTTGTAAACATTCATTTTGAATGTTCTTGGTTCTGATGTAACAAATGTGTCTGCAGTATTAATTTTGTCTTCTCCTTGATCCTTGTGCTAGTGTGTTTGTGAAGCAGTATAATGACAGTACCACTTAGAATGGTGTGTTTTGTTAACATTTTGCAGGGGGCATATTTTGCATTTACCAAAGTACACGTCCGTGTTGTCATTTTATAATTATTTTGTCTGTTTCCCTATTCATTAACAAAGTAAATTAAATACTTCTCAAGCCATCATACCACATTGATTGTTATTTGTCCTAACCCAAATACAAAATCTAGTGAACATGGAAAATTACTGTCCTGTGAGATGTTTAATTATGGGGACTGCTTCAAGTATCTAGCTGTCACACTATCAGATTACCTGCTGGAAAGTCAACAATGACCACCACAAGGCTGTACTAAAATAATCTAAATCTCCCCTTTGGACATATTTAATAACATAAACAGAAAGTGATTATGTATTTTGCAAAACATGTAATTAGTGTTTATTCTTAACTTGGTTCTCACATGCTCAGAACATTGAATATAAACACTGGTTTATTTTTGTATAGGCATAACTGAAAACCAGGGCAGATCACACACATTTTTTCTACCGAGTTCCATGAAACGACAACCTAATTTTATTGGCAACGACCAACATCCATTCAAAGCCCAGCCTGTTAATTTTGCCCTTACTGTGTTCAGACAGAGGTAGCTCATGAGTGACACTGGGTTCACCGTCATCCTGCCTCATTTCCAGTCCTTGGGCACATCTACATGAGGACGTTAAATCAGATTAGTTTGCTTGCTCTGTGTATTCTAGCTAACTGATGTGCACCCAGACTGCTTTGCCATACCATTTTAAGGTACTTCCTTTCTGAATCATGGAATTGTTAACCTGCCTTTCACTCACTCACCTATCCAGTACTGGTAGACGCAACCTGTATGAGTGGGAACTAATTTGAGAACTGTCCTGCCAACTCAAAGCAAACTAATGCACTAAGAAGATGGAAATGGTATTCCAGGATTTGTGGGGGAAAGCAACATTTTATCATTGTTGCAACAGGGACTAGCACTAGGACGCTTTTTCTCATTTACCTTAGCACCTACAACACCACAGCTTGCATATACAGGGATTGCTGCCTAGTCCTCCTCCTTCCATTTTTACCATTATCTGGGGTCAGGTCATTGTGCAAGCATCTATCATCTTCATCTCTCGGAGACACCATTTCCTGGCTGATCCAGGTGTGAAGCTACATTGTGTGGGATAACAGGAAAGGGTCCACAAAAACTCTAAAGTGTATGGCTATGTGGCCCGAAGCTCCAAGTGAAGGTCGACATACTTGTGCTTGCAGAGCTCATATGAGCGCTGCATTCTGAAAGCCACGTCCATTTTGGAAAGACACCTTATCTACTCACGTTTTTATAATTATATACTACACACATGCAAAGAGCAGCATTTTAAATCAATATATTGCGGCAGAGAATGGGAATTCCATATAGCAACGACAGGTTGAAACTCTGAAATCTGGTACTCTCTGGTCTGGCAACATCCATTGGCTGTTGGCAGCAGGATTGGCATGGCTGAGAGCACAGCTCTGGCTGGGGCTGGCAGCAGGAAGTACAGCCCTAGCTAGGGCCGGGAGTGGAGCCATGTGACCAGGGCTGGCACCCAGGAGCGGGTCTGATGGCTGGGAGGGGAGCCTTGGCTTCCCCTGGTCTGGAAAATTCCCTGGTTCGGGGCCACACAGATTCCAAGGGTTCCAGACCAGGGAGATCCAAACCATACTAGATAAATAATTTAGAGGATCTGAATCAATCCATATTCAGCAGGCAAAGGGAGCCGGAGTTTCAAACTTTAAATGATATCGTTCTCTCATCCATTCAGCACATAGTGCAGCAATTGCTATGTTGAGATCAGATGCCACTTTAAACAGAAAGGTAAAAACTAGATTAGCCAGGACACTAGAAAATGCTGCACTGTACAGGGGACAGGTGAACTTGCATCTGTGAGGAAGTAGACTCAGTGACCTAAGTTCATGTCATCGAATCCATCTCACTAACAGAAGTTAGTGATAGAAAGGGCTTGTGATTAATGACAGCAACACAGAGGGGCTGAATGTTCTGCTACTGGAAGATGTGTCAAAGAAACCAAGTTGTAATCATGACCTCATACATTTTTCTGTCTTCTGTGACTGCCTCACGCACCACTGAAAACTGTACTTCAGAGCACGTACCCACCCCATCTGCCTCAGTCCTTCACAGGACTTACTGACCGTATTTCCTTCCTAAGGAGGATTTCAATTTGTCTTTCCAGGCTGCCTCTTTACAGTGTGAAGTCAGTATCTAGTCTCATCAAGGTAGCCTTCTTCATTAGATATGCTTTCTCCAGACCCTCTTTACTAGACCCTTTCCAAAGATTTGTCACCACGCCCATCTTGTGAATCATTTGGATCTTAAGTAGCCAAATAGTAAAATCCTCATCTCTGTATCTTTATAGCTACACTAATGGAAATTTGCCTTAACTGTGGTGAAAACTAAAAATCTCACAAAGAATTCCCAGAGCAGGGTGGAACACTATTCTAGGGAATCCAACCATTCTGAGAGAAAAGTAACACTGATTAACAAGTTTTACATGAAAACTAGATAATCACAAAGTTGTAGTATCACATCTGGGTTACCAAAGGCAAGGGGAGTGAGGGGAGATAGTTGCTTATAGCCAAGCAGAAAAGACAATTGAGGGAAGAAAAGGAACTCTCTAAACACAGACAATGTCTTTCTGTGCACAGGTATATGCAGTGTGTGTTACTAAAAATCTAACTGGTCACTGGTCCCTAGTGACAGCTGGAATTTGCTGTCAGGTTACAGGGTTCAGAGGATGAGGCATGACTGTGATTGAGAGTGTCAGAGCACTTCACATTTGCAAATGAGCATCGAGTTTGTCACAGCAAAATTTGCCTTACCCAATTAAACTTTTCAGCACTTCCAAGCTATGCAGCATGAGTAACTTTACACTTTGGTGGCCCATTTTTGACTTTTCTTTTGTTTGGGTTAGTAGTGCCATTTTGAACTGGCAGAAACATGAAGATCTCTTTTGAAAGGAAATCTAGTCAAGGTATTTGGTAAAATTGAATGTCCTAAATAACAGTTCTGGGAGGAGCATTCAGCACATAAGCTTAGATTAACTTTTTTCTCTATTTCTCATACCCAACCCTGCTATTCTTTCCAGGGTGACAGAATTTATAGCAGCCATTGAAATTCAGTGACAGCTCTTCCTAAATATGCTCAAAGTATTTTCATTTTTTGGACTACACATCATGGTCAGAGAGGCCGAAATGCTTCTATTGTTACTCATGTTGAGCAGTATTTTAATACTCCAATGGATCAGTTAGTAGTAGTAGGAGTAATAATATTTGTACTACCAGAGCACCTCAGGGGCTTAGTCATGGACAAGCATCCTTTTGTGCTTACTGCTGAACAAGCAGGACACAAAACCAGGCAGACCTTGTCCCAGGGCTTACAACCTAAGTAAAATCATTGTAATAGGACGAGGAGATGTGAGAAAAGATCTAAGACTTTGTGAGAGAATGTTCTTGTTTCTATCATAAATTATCTGTCATGATTAAGATTCCATTACTCTACAGTGTTCTGTCTGTTCTTCCCGACTGTAGACACTGAAGGCCATGGGCCACTTCTGAGCCAAATTTGTAAGGGGGGGGATTAAAACGATATTAATAGAAAAATATATATTCTAAAATAAAACAAAACCAAAAAGCTGCCAAATACATTGAGAAATCATGGCAGGTATGTGTGCGTGCACGCGCATGTGTGGGGGCATACAGCACTACTTGTCAAAGTTTTCCATTAAATACTGAGCGGCTATTCTGTGAAGTTCTGCAAATTGACGTCATCTACATGAATTTGAAGCAGAATGGACTAATGGCCTGAACACAAGGTTGGAAGCCAAAAGTTCCCTATGGAAATCCCAGTTTGGATACTGATTTGCTGTGTTTGACTTTCCCCCATTTGAAAATGTAAATAATATGCTTTCGGCAGTTTGTGAGCTTCATTGCACGGCAACCCCCTTCTGACAACACAAATTTTCTACGGGACATCAGGAAGGAGGGACTGTAACCTGAGCCCACCCAAGCCCCATTCCCCCAGGGGGAGGGGAAGAGCCAAGCCTGACCCATGCCATTCAGAGCTCAAGCCCTTGGATTTCAGCTTTGACCCGAGGCAATGGGGCTCAGGCTTCAGCTTTGGCCCAAGGCCCCAGCAAGTCTATCACCAGCCCTGGCAACCCCATATTAAAATGGGTTTGTGACTCATTCTGGGGTCCTGACCCACAGTTTGGGAACCGCTGCTGAATGTAAGCCAGTGCAGCTCCATTGATACAAGTAAAGGATGGTTCCAATGTTACTTACCCCACAGAGGTGCTATGAGGGTTAATTAATAGAGTCTGTGTGAAGCTGGAGGTAGACTGTACTAAATGCTAAGTATTATATTAAAATTCTTCAGACAGAAGGATGTCTGACTCCTCCAATGCTCAGACAACTGCGGAAGGCTGTTAGTTACTTAAACTGAGAAATCGAGGAAAAATTGTTAAGTAGCGGAAGAAACACTAGTCAGAAATTAAGCAAGATCTCCAGCTGCCATCACCTCCTCAGGGGCAGGTCATGAATAACGATGGCAGTTTGGGCACAGCTGTTACTCCACTCAGCAAGCAGAATTCAGATTAATTATCACACAGGGTCTGATATTTATCCTTTCAGCATTTCCCTGGTTTCAGTGCTCCTTTGTCTAGTACTCCAGACAGCCTGGGATAACTGATCTGAGACGGATCCAGTTGTAAGTGGCTGTGTGCTTTAAGTATTACATTTCTGTATGGTGCCAATCTGCCCCAATCCCAGCCTCTCTCCTTCCCCATCGCTAGCACGGAAAGGAATAAATGCTGTTGCTGCAGGTCTCCCTTCTGTTGAGCACTACTGTGAACTTTTAAAATCACATTTGTCAACTCTGCTGAACATGACCCTCAGTGCTCACAAGTTTTTAGCTTCCTAATGTCCCACCATCCACCATATTGACTTGTTCTTAAACGCAAGTGGAATAGAAGGCAATCAAGACTGATCTGAAACGAATCCTGCACCAGCCAATGCCCCTGAGCCATTATAAAATTAATCCTTGCAGGCTTCAAGGGAGAAACATATTTTTTAACAGATAATTTGGTGTATTATATATGCAGAATGGGAGGGCCCCAGAAAAGAGAAAGGGCATGCCTTAGGCCAGAAATCTGTGCTTGTGACAGGAAAAGAGCATTCATGCTCATGGACCCTGATTAGGAGAGACTATCCCTGTGATTCTAGTAGTGTGGTTGCCATTTTTCTGCTCTTTCACATCAGGATTTCAGTACTTCAATAGATTTGAAAAGGTGTGTCCGTTTTGCTTCCCTAATGCCTGTATGTATGTATATCTGTGTTTCCAGAGTTGGCAGGTACAAAGAACAGAGAAAGGAACATGTGTTGGATACCAAAACATTTTTAAAACTTCGTAATTTTTTCCTTCTATGAAAAAAGTCAACCCCCATTTATTAGTCACAAGCAACTCAGGCTGCCAGATTCACCTGTAGGGTAACTCCACTGATGTGCAAGCTAGCTCTCATTTCAGTGAGATGTTTGTCCCCTGTGATAGAGGCAAGCATGAAGCCAATAGAATTCAAACAGGAATGCACCTGGTCCATTATTTTATGTCTTAAAAACAGATTACTAGAGATTGCACAGATTGTTAGTACTCTTTTAGCACAAACTTTACTTTTGCTTTGTCAGAGATTTTCAAGACTCTTGCAGAAATTCCAAAAGTCCTGCTTTGACTGGATATAATGATGTTTTCACAAAGAGCAAAGTTTAGATAGATTAATAGATATGGAAGAAAAAGAAGGTCACTTGAATGAAGCAATCAGAGGCAAAATGTACATTTTGAATCAACCAATCTGCAGACTTTGAACAAGGCTTTCTTCTCAGATCCACACATGCCTTTCCAGAAATGGGGACTAGTCGAGTGACTAAAGCATAAGATAGAATCATAAGAGCTGGCTTTTATTCCCAGCTCAGCTACAGACTTACTGTGTGACCTTGGGCAAGTAAAGCAAACATGAATAATAGCTACCTCCCTCACAGGTCTAAGTCATGAATCCTATTAAAGTGTTTTGATGTCCTTGGATGGACATGAGTGTAGAGACACAAATCAGAGCTACAGTATGGTACTGTTTGATTATCCATCTACAATACTTTTCTGGTCCCCATCTCCATGGTGGTATGGTGGTAACCAACCAAACCATTTTTATTTTATTTATATTCACAGCACCCCTGAAAGATGGACAGCTTTATAATCCCCATATTAGATCTGGGAAACTGAGGCACAGAGAGACTAAGGCTTGATCCTGCACCATTGAAGTCAACAGGAGTTTTGCTCTTGGCTTCAAAGTAGGATCAGGGCTAAATGATTTATCCAACATCACCCAGGAAAGTGTGTGGCAGAGCAGACGATTGAATCAAAGCCTCCAAAGTCCTATTCTACCACCTTTCCCACTGCATGATATTTCCTTCCTAGATTTTCCATACACGTGGAACTCCCATGGACATCACTGGGAGATCAGCACACTTTGGGAGTGCAGATGAGGGTGAGAGAGAACACGAGCTATACTAAGAGTTTTGCTCAAATATATTAAATCCAAGTGTTTATAAATGCCATTCCTGCCCTGAGCTCAATTTACACCAATAGCTCAATTCGTTTATTTTGTTTTCTGTTTGTTGTTTATAAATGTGTTTGATCAGAAATAGTTAAAGAGCTAAATAGTGTTATTATTAGATGTCACTGTTCTTCAAAATTTGATACTAAGCATTTGTACTATAAAAAGTTTTGCTTAATCCTTGATAACTTGACACATGCATTTAATATCACGTTTGCCTGTATGTTGACATTTGTCATAAGATTTCTATTAATAAGTTTGTTTACTGAAGCTTTTTGGTCTCCCCATCCTGCCGCCAAAATTGTACACAATCCATTTTAATTGTAACAGTTCTGGCTGTGAAATGGCGAAGATGCTAATTTATAAGCTCCTTTAGGATCTAGTAATTAGGCACCGAGTTGAATGCCCCTTTATGATCCACTTACCTTTAGGGATATAATCACCAGTATAATATTTATATTGCAAATGATCAATAAAACACATGATTTTGTGTGTTTATTCGCTAGCTGTGATATCTGGTTGCAAAGATAAAAGGGCTGCTTCCACAGTTATAGGACTCAAGCCTTAATGACAATATTTTTTCTTACAGTTTATTTGAGGCATTCCTGACCATTTTGTATGGTTGTATGATAATTTACATATTCACTGCAGTAGAAAGAACTGGACTCTAGGGCTATGTCTAGAGTACATTCCTCTTTTGAATGAGGAATGTAAATGAAGCAAATCAAAAGTGCACATGAAGCACAGATTTAAATATCCCGCACTTCATTTGCATATTTGCATCTGTGCGCTTTTTCGAAAAAGAGTTTTTCGAAAGTGAAAGCACAGTCTAGATGGGTTTCTTTCGGGGAAAAATAAAACCTTTTTTGAAAGTACCTGAACTCCCAAAAAAATGAAGAGTACAAGTTCTTTCGAAAAAGGGTTTTTGGGGTTTTTTTTGTGAAAGAATCCCATCTAGACTGTGCTTTCATTTTCGAAAAACCCTTTTTTGAAAAAGCGCTTGGAAGTGAATATGCAAATGAAGTGTGGGATATTTAAATCAGCGCTTCATTTGCACTTTCAATTTGCTTCGTTTACATTCCTCTTTTGAAAGAGGAATGTAGTTTAGATGTGCCCTAGGGATATGTCTACACAGCAGTGTTATTTCAGAATAACTGACATTATTTCAAAACAACACAGTCCACATCTACACAGCATAATGTTGAGCTGGAGGACTTTTAACTCTGACTCCTGTAATCCTCATTTTACGAGGAATAAGGGAAGTCGGAGGAAGAGTGCCCCTTCTCAGACTTCCTGCTGTGTAGACAGCGCCAAAAGCCAAAATAAGCTATTTCGACTTAAGCTATGCAGTTGACGTAACTTAAATTGCGTAGCTTATTTCTACTTTAGCCCTGCTATGTAGACATAGCCTAAAAGTTTAACTTGTATCCATGAATTTTGCCCATTTGTACCAAGAAGTTACCCTTTTCAATGTACTACCTTAAGAAAATAGAGTAGATAGAAATAATTGGTTGCTAGAGTTTAATGCAGGATATTTAACTGAATATGCAGCTTGTTATATAAAACTTTCCTAAATATTTTCTCTCTGCTGCTGCAATAAGAATGCTTGACCTAATGCTCAATTAGTTTCTTGCCACTTGACTTTTAAAATCCAGACCTACTCAGAGTCAGGACTGTACCTTTGCGACAACTGTACATTACCTTTAGCTGTTTTACTGGTTCACAATGATGCAGGCATTTCACTCCATGTATATATATGTGATGTGGATTGCTGGTGCACCCCCAGATAAAGGCGATTGATGTCTGTAACCTCCATGGAGGCTTCAAGCTATTTCTTGCAATGCAACTAGATAAGCTACATATAAAAGGAGCTCATGAGCTAGTACTCTTGAGAGGAAATTACTAAAATAACTCCATTGGTCAGTAGCCAAGCAAACTAGATGCTTCTCCTACTGAATCTGGTTACTGGGGGAAGATGATTAAACTGGTCTCACCTCCTCTGTTACATCAGCATCTGAAATGAGGGCATGGAAATCTATCAAAAGTATATGGTGATGAAAGCTATCGAGTTATTAACTACTGTTGTAATCTTATAATTATCGACTCTGGTGGCATATCTGTTGCTATGCTCCCAGCCACTGCTGAATAACATACATGTTGTAGCATTGACCATTGCTTGCTATCTAATCAAAGAAATTAGTATATCTTTTTTTAAAATGAAAAGGCAAAAGATATGATATTTTCGTATATAAGAACAGCCATAGTGGGTCAGACCAAAGGTCCATCTAGTCTCATATCCTGTCTTCTGACAGTGGCCATTCCCAGAAGGAATGAACAGAACAGGGAATCATCCAGTGATCCATCCTCTGTCGTTCATTCCCAGCTTCTGGCAAACACTACTGTACATTTACTGCTAATATTGCAAACAAGGCAAATCAAAACCTTATTACACTTTCTTTTCCTTAGCTTTTTTTTTAAATTTAAATTATTTCAATTCAAATGAAGATTGTGCCTCCAGATAGCACAAAAAGATCTTCTTCCCTTTCGTCAAAGGAATCAAAGAGCAACAGCTTAAGAGGCTGCAAGCACCCCTTCCTGGATTATCGTATTTTGATCTCCATTGAGGAAGCACTCGCACATCTTTAACTGGCTCACTTCAGAGTTCTCCATGAATACAGCAGAGTATTTCTCTGTACTTCAATTCTTTCTCCAAATCCTTTGATTCTAGTTAGGACAACACTAATTTATCTTCCTTGTCAGTTAAATCCCCACCTCAAAGAATAACCATTGATGTTCTGTTGAAGAACCAGTAGTCCTTTCATGGACTTTGCTACAATCACTTTACATGTTCACAAAGAATTACCCAAGATCTCTGGTTTATGCATGACGCAGCCCTGCTGGATCACTTTGTTTTCCTTTCACCTTTAAAATAGACCCTAAGGAGTAAGTCAAGTACCAATACTATGGTGATGAAGCTCCAGATCCATCATCTGCTGTTCAATAAAAAATAAAATAAAATAAAATAAAATAAAATAAAATAAAATAAAATAAAATAAAATCTAGACTCACTAAAAACCAATATAAAGCAAAGCAAACTGCCTGCCAAGTAGGGCCCTTTTCCTTTGTCCAGTCAACATCTCCTCCACACTGGAATCATAGACTTCTTTGTTATTCCAGAGTGGAGGACTAACAGTGTTGGCCTACTGCAGAAGTTGAAAGGGCCTTGCTGGACACCAGAGTCTCCTGGAAATACACAAACCTCTCATGAAATATTAGATGGGAGACAACAATCCATGAGTACTCTGGCCTCAGATTCATTTTCTTATATTGTTCCCCAAAAACATCATGACAGACAATCTAGGACAGATGAAGGGACATAGGGGGAGATTAAATCACCACCAGAGGTGATCCAGTACTGAACATGACCTATTGCGACACAAGTGATCTTGCTTCTTGTAATGAGACTCTGCTGTAGACCAAGGTGCATGTTTTCAAATATGATCTCTAATTTTGGCTGCACAACTTGAGATACAATGAGTTTGATTTTTCAGAAGTGTTAAGAAAGGAAGCCCAGGGAAGCTGCAGATACCCAGCATCTTTTAAAATTTAGTTCAGATCAGTCATCCAAGAATTGATCTCAAACATGGAGGTCTTGCTTGAGAATTTGTCACTAAGAGATTCTTCTCATTTGACACCTGAGAGACGCAATCTGCAGAACTGTCTGAAGTGATGGGATCAAACCAGAGAGCTTCCAAAGAATAGAGGAATCTGATGTTTCTTACATGAAAGAGCTTTCAATCTATATGGCAGATCTGTAGCAGTTTTTCCTGGAGTCACAGTAGAAGCATCAGAGCTGGAGTAAGCAAGATTTCATTTCTCTGTTTGACTTTCAGTGCCTCACCTGGAGTTTTTAGATATACTACAAGTTCTGTTCAAAACACCTGTAGGCTGGATGCAAGCCTTCATGATGCAGCTGCCCAATCTGCTGCATTTCTTGGACCCTTTCTGACATGAAACGCTCTTTGTATAAAGCCTCACTCAAGTCTCCTTCAGATTGAATTCATGGACCCTCCTTCTTTGTATTAGAGCTGCCTGATTCCCTCCCTTCACTCCCTCCCAAAAGAACATGGCTTCTTCCTTGCTTTATTCCAATACCTACCTCTGATTGGCTTGGAAAGTGCTTGTTCTGTTGCCCAATTTCTGATTAGCTAGCAGCACAGAGTCAAGTCCCTTTTGGAAAGATTTCAGTAGCCTTTCAGATGTCAAGATATTTATTGGCTATTGCAATACACAGAGGCCTATCAGAGTAAGACTGAAAATACTAATAGAGAATAACAAATTTATTTCAGCTTGGAAAGAGGCAACCTATTACCTGTGACAGAAAATAATCCACAACATACATGTCCAGTAGGAAAGAATAGCCTATATAGGAGTACTCGGCTTCATCTTTACCTAGCAAAGCCCTTGTAACCCGTTTTCAGTCACTTTCTAACGCAAAGTTCACTCAGGGTACATCTACACAGCAGAGCTAAAGTCAAAATAAGCTACGCAACTTGAGCTACGTCAGTTGCATAGCTGAAGTCAAAATTGCTTAACTCCGCTTTAGGCGCTGTCTATACATCAGGAAGTCAAAGAAAGAGCACCCTTCCTTTGACTTCCCTTACTCCTCGAGAAATGAGGGTTACTATGAGTCGGAGTAAGAAGTCCTCTAGCTTGACATGATTTTGAAATAAAGGCTTGTAGTGCTGGCACGTTCTTTGTTATTTCGGAATAACGTCAGTTATCCTGAAATAATGCTGCTGTGTAGACGTACCCTCACAGAACAACAGCATTGAAGCCTGTTAAAAAAGTAAAGCTCCCTACCTTAACTCAGCACCTACAAAACTAAATAGGAAGAATGGATGCAGACTACCACTGCTTTTGTTCCAGTCCTTCACAAATATGCTGGTACTGAAATGCTCTGCATGATTTCCCCGGGTATTTCACTAGTACAATACAATTCTTTATAGGCTATCAGCTAAACTGATTTTACTTTTAGTGCTGCAGAATTCCTGTAGCCTTATGCAATGAACTTTTGAGATCCATATAGAGGAGTCTGAGCTGATTCACAGTCCCTCAGCAATATTCTGTCACTCTAAAAGGCCCCAAACCAGATCTCATGGAAACCATAATAGCTGACCATCCTGTCTGACAGGGATGACCAAGATATATGTCTTATTTCTTGCTTTAACCCACATCTGGCTACAACAAATCACCGAAAGAGAAGATATCCCAGTACCATGATCCTTGTTTACATCATCTCATCTCTGCCCAGTTTACTCACACGCCAGTCATGGCTGGATCTTTTCAGATATGTGACAGGCTGTCACAGATCATATTTATGTTTAAGCCTCATGCTGTCAGAACTGCCCTAGTTACTCACACAACTAAAAATGGAGTCTTACCAGAGTGACAACTGCTAGATGGTTTTCTACAAGGCCCTTCATGTGTCATTACTCCCACCTACTCCTTCATACAGATTTCATCTGAACAAGAGCATACACGATCAACTAAATCAGAGTGCTTGAATAGCATGGAGGTAGGCACCTTAGCAATGCTGCTGATAAAACTGTGTTATCACAGCAAATTTTAGGGCTTAGCCCACAACTGGGTCCCTGATTTGGGAGACTCTAGAAGTGTCAAACCTAATCTTCAACTTTAATGGAGGGCTTTAGGGGTAGAAGGAGGAAGTATCTTGCCTTTCATTGGAAATGTAAGTTGATAACCAATGTTCAAAGTTAGTTAGGTATTTTCCTTTAAAAAGTCATGTCAGCCATGTTCTTCCCACCCATTCCCCTATAGTTCCACAGTGCTGGATTCTGGAGGTCTGTGAAACATAGTCCTAGGTCCTTTCATTTCCAGAAAGTCCACAGAGCACAACTGTGATGAGGTTGCCAGTAGGGCTGCTACGGATAGCACTCAGGCTGCCACAAGCTCCCTTTTGGATGGCCAGCTGCCTGCAGCTAGTGCAGCCACAAGGAGGAACAATTCAAGAATGTGAGATGTTAGCGCTGGAACTAGTTAAGAGAGCCCCATGTTCCAATTCCCAGAAATGCTGTCATCTGTTTCTTGGCCCTGGTTAAATCATAAGCCTTTTGCATTAGTTTCTTGATTTGTAAAATAGGATAAGACAGGGGTGGGGAACCTTTTTTAGGTCAGGGGCTGCTGATCCACAGAAAAATCAGTTGGGGGCCACATACACGTGATAAGAAAAAAAAAACAAAACAAGACAAAAAATCCCTCCCTAACATGACTCCTCACTGAGGAGGAAGACACTCCCCACATTCCCTGCTCACACCAGAGCCTAGGGGGGGCGTAGGCTAGTAGATGTTGTATGTTCCAACCCCATGGGGAGACAACGGGGGCGGGTGAAGTACCACCGCAGGCTCCCCAATGTAGGGGGGAGCCCTGAGCCTCGGGGGCTGCATCCAGGCAAGCCAGAGGCCACATTCAGCCCCGAGGCATTAGGTTCCGCACCTTTGGGATAAATTCATAGGGCTATTTTGACAGTTAGATAATGTCTGCCTAGTGGAGTACAATAATTACTTATTAGAAATAAAGGAAAAAATAAGAGAGAACTACTATGGACTGTGAAGAGGCAGGGTGATAGAAGAGAACAAGGAGCACAAATCAGAAAACAGAAGGAGAGTTAAGGCAAAGCCAATAGGACCTAGAAGAATGAGAGGATAAATAACAGAGGATGAGGTGAATAGGAAGAAAGGAATGAAAGAATAAAAACCTGTAGAGAGACTTACGAAAAGAGATGTCAATGATTGGAATGTGTCAGCTATGGAATGAGAAAAGAGAATAAGGAAACAGTAGCAGGCAGTGGGCAAGATGACAGCTTTCAGGCAGAGGGTTATGTTGAGCATTTGTACTATATAGCTGATTGTCTCTTGTTTCTAAAGTTAAATAATTGGTGATTAAAAAAAAAGACAGAAAATAAACTAAAATTCATTAGGCTGTGCACAAAGTCCTTCCATGACCAGGTATCTAACAATGCCCAAATGACAGTTTAATTTAGAGATTTCTCCAATGTTTTTTATTTTAGGATTTTGGCAGCTACTCTTAGACAATAACACAAAAATCTAGGCTCCACCTTCCCTGTAGGCCAAAAGTTTTCCCCTTCACTTCAGAAAATAAGAGCTAGTTATAAAAAATCTTCTTGCAGACCCAGCCACAGCTGGTCTTGGGTATCCAGCTAGACAGAAAAGTCAGTTGCATTTGCTGGACATAAAAAAGTGTTTTGCAGCTACCTCTAACTTCCAAAGTCAGCTCCTGGCACTATTTTGTCTGCCTGCCAATGAAAATGTTTTGCATAAAATGAAAAGACCTTTAGGACTACTTTGCTAAAGAGTAGAACTGGGCAAAAATGTTGTCGATAAATACTTTATTTGCCAAAATATTCAGTTTAGGGCCAATCTCAATCTTACAAATTCAGCTCCAATTTTGCTGATAATTTTAGCCAAAAAGACGTTTTTTAAAAAGACAAAACATTTTGCTATTTTCTAAGCAAATTTTTTTTGCTAATTTTTTTAAAAATGTTGCTATATATGAAAAATTGAGAAGAGTAATACACCTGAAAAGTCATTTCTATGTATTTAGGTTGACCAGAAGCTACATTTTTGGCCTTTAGTGGTTCAACCACTGAACTGAAAAGTCTCTGAGCATCTACTAAGGAGCAGTATAATTGTTGTGTTGATTAGCTTTGGCGGCTGTAGCTAGCTAGTTGGTACTAAATGCCTGCATAACAATTTTCGGACTAGTATTTGAGATTGTTGTGGCTACAGAATAGTATTGCATGAAGCAGTAAACACAAAACCGTGTCTGCATGGATATGGTAAATACAGAAGTGAATGTAGGTTTGGGGGTTGGTTTGTTTGGTTGTTTTTTTGGCTAGGCAACACATCTTTGTTTTCTTTCACAGACTTGCTTTAGACTGATGTGCAAGACTGTAGGATAGTACAGGCAGTCCCCGGGTTACGTACAAGATAGGGACTGTAGGTTTGTTCTTAAGTTGAATTTGTATGTAAGTCGGAACTGGTACATATTGTAGGGGAAACTCTAGCCAAACATTTCTCCAGAGCTCAGTTTTATTCTCCCACACCTCACTTCCCTCAGTCCTTTATTCTCAAGCTGAGGTGTCTGCTGAGAAAAGCCGCTCCGCGTCTCCCTGGTCTGCTGGGGGGGGGGGGGAGCGCTAGCTTCGCATGTCCCTGGTCTGCTGGGGGGGGAGGGGGGCGCTAGCTTCGTGTCTCCCTGGTCTGCTAGGGGGAAGCAGCTAGTGCGGGGTTGCCTCACCCCGTTTGTAAGTAGGGATCTGATGTAAGTTGGATCCATGTAACCCGGGGACTGCCTGTATTATAAATTATTCTTGTTCCTTTCAGAGGCTAGTGGGGGAATAGAACTTCTCTATGTCTTTCCTTTTTGCCTGTGAATGGAGGGCATAGGGAGAGGCGTGGACTCCCTCTTTGTTCTCTCCATATCTGACACGGAGAGCTATCTCTTCCTCAAAAGTAGGAGATGAACAGTCTTCTTCCAGCTAAGATACCTCTTTTGTCAGGTGCTTCTGCCTCTCCATAGGTTCGTGGGAAGTCTGAGACCAAGAAATTCCTTAGCAAGGTCCCAAAAGTTTTTGCTGCTTCCATTTAAAAGCCCACTTCCAGGAGTGCCTTCCCTTCATCATTACTGATCTGAGATAATAGCACTCCCTATGAAGCTACACAATGGGAAGGAGAGGAGAAACATCCTTACCTGTCAGGGTACTTTTTGAATAGATAATGTCCTTGGTTTCCTTTTACTTTGTTAATATGAACACGATCACTGACCTCTGGAAAAGAAAAGGCCTGACTACCAGCGAGAGAGCTCTAGGAAAATAGGTTGCCTTTGTGATATTACACATCTAGCATATGCTTGCAATCCAGTGTGATGTTTATAATGCCAATAAAAGTCTACTAGATACAGTCCAGAAACCAACATGACTTTAAACATTTGTTTCCTTCATGTTTTTATATGAAAATCTTTATATCACCTATAGAAATGGAAGGCCATATAAAAACTAAAGGCTGGATTCTGCGCTGCTTTACTTCGTTGACCCTTTACACCAGCACACATAGGTGTAGGAAGGTGCCATATTCCTTATTTGGGAGCTATACGTACTAATTTTCCTCTGGTATGCAGAACCACACATAGTGCGATGCCATGGATAATTAATCCCTCATATGATGTATCAGCTTGACAGGCCAGGAGAGCAAAGTGCTTTATATTTTGACCACAGCCTACCACAAAGGAACCAACCCATAGGCATGTGACTGAATTTTAAGTCTTTATAACTAGTCATTCTTGGGTCCCTTTTGAGATTAATGTGTTAGTTATGGTGCCATTTTTGCTGTCGACACTTGTCAGCTGGTGAATGGGCTGGAACTACCAGTGAATTTCAAGTAGGTCACTAAGCATAGAAATGGTAACAGCTTCAGATTACCAGGCAATTAATTGGTGTCTTAAAAGTAAAGGTCTCCATGCTGTCCAAGCTAAGCTGTCCCCCACATCTCTCTCTCTCTTTCCAAAGGAAGTTTACTTATTTATACTATTCTAATAGCTGGAGGCCTAAAATGTCATTTTTTAAAAAGTTTTTCAAAACTACAGTGTTAACGTACTTAATTATCCCAACTGCATGTAAGTAAATAGTCTGGTTTTCACACCTTCATTCACTGAACTCAGTATCACTGAGACATTTTAAATCAAATACAAATTGTTTTCCCTGAAATCTAAAAACTACACTCCATCATAACTTCTGTAAACTTGGCAGTATATTAAAACCAATCAAATATGTAAAAGGTTGGGCCAAGAGGCAGTAGGCGTGTAGGGCCTGTTTCTGAGAAACACAGAGACTCAACATTTCCTGCTAAGTCAATACTTATGGGTTGCGTATAGACTGGCATGATTTGTGGAAATACTTTTAACGGAAACGTTTTTCCGTTAAAAGTATTTCCGCAAAAGAGCATCTAGATTGGCACAGATGCTTTTGCGCAAAAAGTGCTTTTGCACAAAAGCACCCGTGCCCAGTATAGACGCGCTTTTGCACAAGAAAGCCCCAATGGCCATTTTAGCCATCGGGCTTTCTTGCGCAAAAAATTAAGGTGCCTGTCTACACTGGCCCTCTTGCACAAGTATTCTTGCGCAAGAAGGCTTATCCCCGAGCAGGAGCATCAAAGTATTTGCACAAGAATTCTTACATTAGAACATCAGTGCTCATGCGCAAATTCAAGCGGCCAGTGTAGACAGCTGCTTTTGTGCAAAATCTTGCCAGTCTAGATGCTGTGCTAATCCAAGAGGGTATGAGTTGCTACCTCCTCTAGTCACTGATCCTTGGCTCTAGAGCTGAAGCTATAGCAACTCTCGCTTTTAGCTCTGCAGGTCCACAATTCAAACCCACCCCTCGCCCTCCATGTGTCGGCCAAGAGGATTGGTGTCACATAAGCAATAGGAAGTGTATTAATTAGTGTTCTCATATGGTTTTCTGTACCTTATTGCCCAATTATTTTGTAACTAAGGGCCATGTACTGCCCTAGATCCTCTTACACAAATCCCATAGACATCAAGGGGACTTCTGTTCATGGGTTTGACGTAGTCTAGGTCCCCAAGAACCATAGTAGTCTGACCTACACTTTTTTTTTTGGAAAGCAGGAGGCTACACTTAGCAAACATTTGTGCATTTGACTAATACATGCTGAAGCTGTACTTACACATGTAACTCCAGCAGAGTTCATTCATGAGGAAAATCATACAAGATTATAAGTTAATCATTCTCTGAATGTCAAAAGCCAGGGGAGATTAGGATGTACAGTGTGTTGGCTGGGCTACAAACCAGGCTGTTTTAGTATTAATAATAAACTTCTGAGGCAATGAGATTTTTAATAGCTTTGCAGCATGTCTGTGGCGATATGGAGAATCTCCCTTTATTGATTGTAGGGAAGGAAATAAAAATATCCAGGAAGAGAGGGGATTTTGTTGCATTGCTAAAAACAAAGAACAGTGTGAGAAATTTCTCTTTTGTTTAGTTACCTACATTTTAATAAAGCAGACATTCTGCCTCAGTAAAAGTGAAATGGCCAGTATATTACACATCCTCCTCAGTGCCCAATCTACACAGGATAAGAATCTGTTGCTTTATTAATAATATTGTAGCACCTAGAAGTCCTGGTCATAGACCCAGGCTTTTTGGTGCTTGGTGCTGTACAAACAGAACAAAAAAATGGCCCCTTGCTCCAAAGTCCTTACAGTTTGGCTACGTCTTCATTAGCATCCCTTTCCGGAAAAGGGATGCTAATGAGACACTTCGGAATTGCAAATCCGTGGGGGATGTAAATATCCCCCACGGCATTTGCATTACATGGCTGCCGCTTTTTTCCGGCTTGGGGATAAGCCGGAGAAAAGCGCCAGCCTAGACACGATTCTCCGGAAAATAAGCCCTTTTCCAGAGGATTTCTTATTGAAAGTAGGAATAAGAAATCCTCCGGAAAAGGGCTTATTTTCCAGAGAATTGCATCTAGACTGGCGCTTTTCTCCGGCTTATCCCCAAGCCGGAAAAAAGCAGCAGCCATGTAAATGCAAATGCCGCGGGGGATATTTAAATCCCCCACGGATTTGCAATTCCGAAGTGTCTCATTAGCATCCCTTTTCCAGAAAGGGATGCCAATGTGTAGACAGCCTTTAAGTATAAGACAAAAGAAAACAGATTGATACAGTAGGAGGAAATGAGGCTTACAGGATCTGCCAACGAAGGGTTCTGGGGTTGGCAGATCCCCGTCTAGACTGCCGCACTGTGCCGACAATCAGCTGATCAGCACAGCGCGGCGGCCATTTTGATTTAAATGAAGCTGCGATTATTTAAATTGCGGCTTCATTTCCCTTTGCTGAGTAAACAAATCTACATGACTCCGTCGACGGAGCCATGTAGTTTAGACGTATCCTATGTTATTTCAAAATAACTAGTGAAATAATGTTACTGTGTAGACTTACCCGTACCAGAACACTGAATTTTGAAATGGAGAAATAGCTTCCCATACTTAAGGCTGCGATCTGCTCCCATTATAAATCCTTTAAAGTTTTCTTTAGCCTGGAAAATTGCCAGGATTTCCTCTGCTGGCAAAGAAAAAGGTTTCTGGAAAAATTCCACCTACAGAAGTCAATAGGGATCTGCGTGATCAAACAGTTAGCAAGATCAGGGCCTAATTTTGAATAGTCATTTTTACTGTTTCCCTTTTATAAATCAAAATGTTGTCACATGCCTAAAGTAAACAAGTTTGGTTTTTTTTTCCTGATCTCAGTTAGTCATCCTAGTTGTTACTTGTAACAAGAGCAGGTAAAAATATTGACTGAAGTGTGAATTTTAAGTGGGCAGTGGCTCTCTAAATGTGGAAGATGCTGCAGCACTGTTTACAGTATTAGCACTAGAGAGAGGGCTGATCTTTGCTAAGGTAATTTCTGCTCTCTGCAACTCTCACTATAGAAGGGATTATTGTCCAGTGAAGTCAGGATGACAGTTTCAATACAGAGAAGTCAAATTAAATTTCAACTGCTGTCTGCAGGCTGCTGTCACATGTGAGAGGCACTGTTTAGTAGTAGATAACCTTAGGCTAGGATTTTTTGTGCAGTAGTAAACTGGTACAGTAATAACCTCTGGCACTACTGTAACTCCAATAACAAAAGTCTGTTGAGGGTTAAGAAAAGGGTAACCAGTTCTTCTGGTCTGATCAATAAGTGCAGTATAAAGTTCTCAGACATAAACTCAGGAAGAAAGCCTTATTGAAATCAGTGGGAATTTTGCCATTTACATCAATTAGTAAGGTTAAAATTTACCCCAGTTGATTAACAAAATTATTTCTCAGTTCTCAAAAACAGATCAAAAGAGATTATAAACAAGATTCCCCTGGGAACCAAGGTTTTAGCAGTAACTTTTCTGAGTTTCATGGTGCTATAGTAGATTCTCACTATATTGATTGTAAGGAGGGTGGGGGACATTACGGAAGAGAGGAGCTTTTATTGTATTGCTAAAAACAAAGAATGGAGTGGGGAGTTTCTCTTGTTTAGTTATTTGCATTTCAATAAAGTAGATATTCTGCCTCAGTAAAGGTGAGATGGCCACTTATACATTATTTTTTGTAGGGTGTTGGAGTGCAGGCTCTGGTCTTAAGCCAAGAAGTCTGGAGTGTGGGAGGGGCTCCCAAGGTGGGGGATTGGGGTCCAGGAGGGGTTTCAGGGTGCAAGCTATGGGAAGGAGTTTGGGTACGGGGGGGACTCATGTCAGGAGCAAAAGGTTGGGTGGAGGAGGTGGTTCAGGGCAGGGACATTCAAAAATCAAAAATAACACACTTTGCAAGCAGTAAAAGTAGTAACAACAACCCCCCACATATGTGTTGGGTCAGGAGAAGAGAGTGAAGGACAGTGTGTGTTTGTGAGAATGACAGACACACACACACAGTGTGTGAAAGTGCCAGAGATTTGCATTGCCAAGCTCCCTCCAACCCCTTCTCTCTTTGTGGAGATAGGATACAGAATTTGGGGGAGGAGGGACATCCTGATATCAGCACACACACACCCCCTTCACAGCAAGCAGGAGGTTCCCAGGAGGGCAGCTCCAAGGCAGAGGCAGGAGCCGCATGATAGTGGGTGGAGGGGCAACTGAAGTGCTAGCACTCCATAGCTTCCCAGCCAAACCAGTCAGGATCACCTCTCAGAACCTCCAAGATCTAATAGTAGAGCCTGATCTACTGGTTGGTGACCACTGCTCTAATCTGTTCAGTTCATGGAAGTTTAATGTAAAATTCAAAAGCGCTTGGAATTGTCCCTCCTCTGCACCTATGATTCTAACCATCATGCTACTTTCAGGATTGACTAATTTTCAACACCTGGAGAGATTATTAGTGATGGGTTAACTAATACATTTGCTAAATATGTATGCCCAGCTGAATCAAAGTCTGCCAGATATCTAGCAATACATATTACCAACAACAGGGTTAAATTTAGAAGTTAATGAGGCATTTTCAAGTCTCATAAGGGTAAACTAGCCACTCAGTGACAGTATTCAGATAGTCAGTTGTGTGCCTGAAGCATTTTGCCGCCACTGGGATTATGACTGGTAGTTCTTGAACGCTTGTCCTTTTAGTACTTGCTTCCTGGAGGCAAGGAGAGGTTTACAACAGATTCTTTCATTATTACAAGGCAACAAGCATTACATAAATTGTTAGGAGAAATTCTGACAAATTTAAATAGGTTTTTAGTCTCATTGATTCCCCACAGAAATGGGGAGAAGCTCAGAGAACCAAGCTGTTACCCTTACAAGCTGTGTTTATTTAGTGGGCACCTTGCACAAAGCTGTCACATGCAAAACACAGAGTCAGAAATGTACGTACATCTCAACAGAAGGTGCATCTAAGACTATTTTTGTTTCTAATTACTGGTGTTACTGGTATTGCTCAGTTGATACAGTTGGCTGCTGGGCTTAATTTTGAATGTATTAAATATTCCAAAGAATATAGTCTTCAGCTCAAGCTTTAGAAGGGCTCATAAAGATGAAAGAACAGTCTTGTTTGAGGGATCTTAATATCTCATTTGTGTTAATTCTTACAGGTCCTACTAAAGATCAAGTTACATTAGAATTCCAAATAATAATTGCACTTACAAATGAAAATTGGTCCAAGATATCTGTTTTTCGTAGAATCAGATACTGGAACTGGAAGGGATCGCAAGAGGCCATTGAGTCCAGTCCTCTGCCCTCATGGCAGGACCAAGCACCATCTAGATCATCCCTGATAGATGTCTATCCAACCTGCTCTTAAGTATCTCCACAACCTCCACAGACAATTTATTTCAGTGTTTAACCACTCTAACAGGAAGTTTTTCCTGATGTCCAACGTAAAGCTCCCTTGCTGCAATTTAAGACCATTGTTTCTTGTCCTATCATCAGAGGCCAAGGAGAACAATTTTTCCCTCTCCTCCTTGTAACACCCTCTTAGGCTTCTCTTTTTTAAACTAAACAAGCCCAATTCTTTCAGTCTTCTCTCAGAGGTCATGTTTTCTAGATCTTTAATTATTTTTATTTGACTCTAAAACGCATGGGTACAAAAAAGATGAACTTTTACCCTTCTGGCTCCATATTTAGAAAGACTACTGTCTGTGTTTGAGCTACACATCTAAAAGTTCCTTCAACCAAACATGACTCGCCTTCTCCATTTTCACAACAGAAGAGATAGCACCATCTCCACCACTTCACCCTTATGTCAGCTTCGCTTCCCAAATTCACTTTCCTGTGATGCTGGCTTTAACCAACAGCTAGCCACAGCTCTTAAATACTAAAAGACAGTTTCACAATACACCTGTTGATTCCATTATAAATTCCTGATCTCAATACTATATTTCCAAATAGGATCTCCCAATACAAGTATCATCTGAATACAGACACTAGTCAATTACTCATCTATAATTGAGGAGATTAACTCTTTATTCACAAGTATTCTGCATATGTGTTAAATCTGCTCCTAGCTCCTTGATGCATGTGCAGTCCAGCCATGTAGCATTTAATAAGTGTTCACCTGCATCAATTCCTTTGTCAGATTTCTCAAATCAGTTGAAAAGTGACAATCTTTTATCATTTTTCTGTGTGAGTAGAACATAGTGATAGAACATTCTAGAGTGTGGTTGCTATTGGGGTATTTAATGCAATGGATGAGATACACCACAAGTTGTGGTAGATATGTGTAGGACCATGGATTTTGACAGGTGTGTTGCGCAAAGTGGTGATCACTGTAGTAACAGAAATATGTCCGCAGGTTTGGCATCTGTTGTTCTAGCAGGGTCTGCTACTGCTTTAAATTGGTGAAGCTGTGTGTAAGCTCAAAAATTAGTCTCTCACACAGAAGTGGATCCAGTAAAAGATATTATCTCATCCACCTTATCCTTCTAGCACAGTTAGGCTAAGTCTAGACTGCAGGGCTATTTCGGGATACGTCCGGTATCCTGAAATATCATTTTCTGCATCTTAGTAACAAGCCCATTATTTTGAAATATATTTGAAATAATGGGCTTGCTGTTCCGACATCCCGGTAAACTTTGTTCCATGAAGTAGCGGTCTGTTTTGAAATAAGCTATGCAATTTGCGTAGATCAAATTGCATAGATTATTTCAAGCTACATGGCGCTGTATAGATGTACCCTTAGAGACTACCAAAGCTGGTGAGTGGGCCACATGATTGTCATAAACAAGACAGTCTCCTAAGGCAGGGTAGTTTTGCTAACTGTGCTTCATGAGTCCTTGCTTTACATGCATGTCACTTCTGTAATATCGGTGGGGAAAAAGCTACACAGGTAAAAACCAGCAGAATCTGGCAACCTTCTGGTTCTACATGGGCAATAGTAAACAAAATGTTTTGTGGGCCACACGTAGAACCCCAGTGGGCCACACATAGCCCTCGGGCAGCAGGTTGCCCACCTTTGGTTTAACCTCTGATTAATTCTGTCATCCAACTCTGTCTCTGAAATATTAATCCTATATCTGGAGAAGTGTTCAGGTCAGATATTTAAAAACAAAATCTTTAAAGAAAGGATTTGAGAGAGAAATTTTTTTTAAAAAGAATTCATAGAATGGAAAAGATACAATGACAGTGAAGAGACAAGGGAAGGGATTGTTTTTAATAGGAAATTTGTAATATGTAATATTTTGATTTAATAGTGGTTTTGCTGTTTCTAGCGTGCACACAAATTTGAATTTTCCTACATTTGGAAAGAGAAACAGTTACACCCTTTCCCCAACCCTGACCTCTCCTTTAAATACCACTTGATTTATTTCTCTTTTTAAGAGATTCACAGATGGTTTTATGAATATATTTTTAACGCTTCTGGGCTTAGCCATTCTGTTGCTACAGACATTCTGTTGCTACAGAAATCCAGAAAGATAACCGGAGCAAGCAAAGATATATTGGATTTGTCTTCTATCAGATAAAAAAAAGTGGGAGTTTAAACAAATATATTGTTAGCCCAACACTCCAAGTTCTAGGGAGGCTTTGGTCTGCTTATGTTAGTTCTGAAGAGTAAAATAAACACAGGAATGAGTCTGAAAACACCATATTTAATACCTAAACATACAGTTCTAATGCTTATGTCTAGAGGCCAAATATGAAACTCCCATAGAAGTGAGTTTACATTTAGGAGCTCAGACTGTGTGCACAGCCCACATGACAGAGTCCTTGAAAACCTGTTAGGCAATCTGTTTGTGGAGATTTTCATGACTTACCATAGTAAATCATTAGGGTTTTAGGAAAATAGCCTCATTTGGACATGAAGGTTCCAAATTTGCTCCAATGGAAATCTAAGGCTAAATTCTCATAGACGTCAACTGGGAGCAGCCCCAAGCTCATACCATGTAAAATAAGACATACAGGCTGTCCTCACTATAAATCCAAGATATGTTCCAAAAATCTTGGACTTATAGTAAAACAACATAAAGCGGGGAATTTTTTTCCCGTGGCTGACTTCCATTTGTGCAAATTTTTGATTTTGTGTGACTTAACAGCATAGAATGGGAGGATTTATAATGCATCAGTTCCTACAAATGTCAATGACTTTAGTGTGGAACAGATGTATACCGGAATGACTTATTATAGCGGGAACGCTCTGTAGTCAGACTGGGCCATGAATGTGGTAGCTATTTCCAGTCTCTTCATTGAAGTTATCGGAGTCATTCTGTACCAAATGACCAACACCACAAGAGTACAATATGTATTGCATTCTTTTATAAACTTACTTTTACATTTAAAATCCCCAAATGATCTTCATAAATGAGACAGTGTGAAAGAATCCCATAGCAATCAATATTGCCAAACCTAAGCATTCAGAAGTCATCAACTTGTCCCTGCCCCAAAAACCCTGAGATTGAACAGTCATGAGATTTTAAAAATAGATACAGCATTCTGCTGCTTTACAGTTCACGTTTTTAAACTTCTATTTGAAATCATAAGTACTAGACACTTTTTTTCACTGAAAAATTTTTTTTTTTAGATTTAAGTTAATAATCTTACATGATTCCAGGGACTGGGGCTTTAAGAAATGCCAAGCATTGTGATACTCAAGCTAATGTATTTACAGCTGGCAGTATGGAGTCATTTTCCTACAGAGATTCAGAGGGGTCTATAAGACAGTAACAAAGGCTCTGATTTTGCATTACAGTAGGATCTCTAGATCTCACCTGAGACTAGGGCCCCATTGTTTAGACACTTGTCCTCCTCATTGCTGATAAGTGGGTTTTTACCTCAATGCTAACTATCCTGCTGTAAAAACACAGTGAATACAAAGCACTTTAGCTTTATTGTGAGGTAAACTAGACTGGGGCAAGGGTTTAGTGTTGACCTTGCAGTCAAACCAAAGTGTCTAGTTGTCACTTTGTTTTTACAGAAGAACAGTTAACGTGTGTTACACTGAAGTAAAACAGTGAAGACAAGGCTTTAGTAAGGGATAGCCTTTGGCCTAAAAAACCACACAGTCTAAATAGACAAGAAAAATGGCAGAACTACTGGCAGAACTACAGACAATCTTGCCCAAGGTCACACTGCAAGCTAGTAGCAAAGACAGGGAGTAGACTCCGGGTTGCCTGATAAAATGCTCTGTCCACTAGGCCCCTCTGCCTTTGTTACTAACACAGAGCTTTAAAAATAAGAGGATGAGAGGGGTAATGATCATTAGTAAACAAAAAATCAATTCTCTGTAACAGTATATTATACTCTGTGAATCAGTTACTGGACTGAGGCTCAGAAGAACTTGCTCCTGCTGCCAGTTCTCCAACTGACCAGTGGTGTGTGAAATTGGACAAGACAGGTCACCTTTGTGCCTCAGTTTTGCCATCTTTAAAATGGGACTCTTGACATGCCTATCCTTTGTAAAATGCCAAGATCCATGGCAGAACATAAGGTTCAGAAAAGAGCAACAAAAATTATTAGGGGTTTGGAACAGATCCCATATGAAGAGAAATTAAAAAGACTTGGACTTTTCAGCTTAGAAAAGAGGAGACTAAGGGGGATATAATAGTGGTCTATAAAATTATGACTGGTGCAGAAAAAGTGAATAAGGAAAAGTTATTTACTTATTCCCACAATATAAGAACTAGGGGTCCCCAAATGAAATTAATAGGAAACAGGTTTAAAGCAAACCAAAGGAAGTTTTTCTTTACTCAGTGTACAATCAACCTGTGAAGCTTTTTGCCAAAGGATGTTGTAAAGACTAGGACTTAAACAGTGTTAAAAAAGGAGCTAGATAGATTCATGGAGGTTGGGTCCATCAATGGCTGTTAGCCAGGATGAATGGGAATGGTGTCCCTAGCCTCTGTATGTCTGGAAATGGATGACAGCAGAGGGATCACGTGAGGGTTACCTGTTGTGTTCTCTCCCTCTGAGGCAACCTGTATTGGCCACTGTTGGCAGACAGAATACTGGGCTAGACTGACCTTTGGTCTGACCCAGTGTGGCCATTCTTATGTTCTTATTATTGATCTGCAATTTAGAAGGTACTGCCCAATATGGAGAACAGATCTCTGGCTTGGACCATATGCCCTGTCCCCTTCTAGCCACAGTATTCCTGGCATTCCACAAGGAGAACTGCTTTGCATTGACCTAGAGCATGCTGTGATGCAGTTGCAAGTAATCAGAATCTTGCACTTATACATCAACACCAGAGTTTTCACAAAACAGACTCTCTGGTTTACAACAGACACAAAAGTCCCCTAAAACAAATACCTCTACTGCTCCCCCCACACAATTGAAAAACCAATTACTGTATGTGCACTAACACAAAGTAACACCATGCTTGACTACTGCCTGCTGTCATAAAGCTTCCGGCAGCAGCACAGCACCTGTAGAGACCATTGTAACTGGCCATGACTCAGGCTGCTCAAAGTCAGCAGACAGCCTGGCCACATCATCCTTCTACTGTAGTGTTTTCCCCTTGGCCTCACAGACGTTATGCAATAAACAACATGTAGCAAGATCAGGTCTATTTTCCCTACTGAGATCCAGCCTTGTCATGAGACATTTGCAACCTGCCCTTTGATTCTTTAAAGGCAGATTCCACAGCCTACCTGCAGTGGCTCAGGAGATAGTTAACTCTGTCCTTGCTTCTGTTCAGGTCCCTGGTCTACAGCTTCATAAGCCAGGGAAGCAAAGGGTAGAGTGAGTCTTCAGGCATCACAGCTGGCATTGCAATTCCAGTCATGTCAATAAGGCCGTGAGAGGAAAATGTCCACGCTTGCAACTTTACAGTAAGTCCTGTATTCCTAAAGATGTGAACATCAGTTACCTATCCCAAGCTGTGATTATAGGCATTGCTAAATCATCCATGACACCCCATCAGTGCTTGGATGAGCATGAAGAAATACCCCTTTCTGTTCATGTACTGGGGCCACAATTGGGATGTGCATCTCACGTCAGCTAGGGAATTCCACTGCATCAAATCCATCTATGATTTCCTAGACATTACCCAGCTTGACGAGCTTGTGCAGCGCAACATACTTAGCGGCCTTGCACACCTGTACGACAACTGCCACCACCATCGATTTTCTTTTTCTTGAGGTGGTTGGCTGCTCTTTAATAACAACATGGGGCTACAAGCTTCCAGACAGTGATCACCACCAATCATCTGAGTAGTTCTCCATGGAAAAGCTGGGTGAGTTTAGTGCACAACTGCAGGAACTCAATCTTTTGCATGTGAAAGTTCTGGAGCCACTGTTGCTTCTCCTAGTTTTCCACCATGGGCTGGTCTCACCACTCAGGGCTCATAGTACAGACCCAAAACTGTGACTCCACCCTGTGCAGTTGGTGAGTGAACATCTGCAGGTTTTCCAACTGATTACTTCATTCTCTTGCATGCACCCTCAGTATTCCTGCCGTGATCCAGAAAATGCAAAAGAATCCCTTCCCTTTGTGCTTAAAATGGATGAGGCAGCTCTAATGATTTGATACAAAAGCCACATTTGTGGCAGTGAGAAGGAAAAAGGTGTGAAAAAGAGTAGGCTATGAGATAGGCCAGAGGGATGTGAAAATTTGACCCAAACTCCCATAATTCCCTATATGTGATTGTAGCTGTCCCACAATGCACTGCAGAAGTTTTCCATAAGGTAATGCTCCAGGTGGTGACATGGGTGACACCGGGATGATGTGTATACACAGTGCCTATAAAACCTGATGCTTTGAGGATATACAGACTCAGCAAAGACAACCAAATGGGAACATGCTCTACTGAAAGAGCCGCCTGGATTGCAAGATGTAGCAGAACTTATGCTAATAAAACTTTTTAGTTTGAAAAAGGCCTTATAGATCCAGTCCTTGGCTTCCTTTGATCCAGCCCGCAGCCAGGTGCAAGGCTTCCCCCCTCAGGAGGGTGAGCCAGCAATCACACTCCAGCCTGGCAACAAATCTCCGAACCTCAGCGCCTCCTCCGCATGGGTCTGAAGAGCAAGAGCCATCTCTCCTTGCTGCTGGTGGAAGCCCTGAGCCTTAGCTTCCTCCCATGGGGCTGGAAGGGGAGTGGAACCCTGGCACCCCGAGCTGAGTGTGAGTGAGGTGAGTGTCTCTTTTTTGTTGTGATTGGTTTGTTGGGAGGGGATGTTGGTTTTTGTTTTGTTTTTTGCTTGTTGGGGGGCAGGTCAGTGAAGTTATTTTGTTTTGGTTTTTGCTTCTCACTTGTGTGTGGCCCCCAACAGATTTTTCTTTGGGTCAGTGGCCCCTGACTGAAAAAAGGTTCCTCACCCCTTCCTCAGAGCAACAGAAAGACGCTGGTACTCCAACCAAGATTTTTGTTCATTGATGTGTTAACATTTTAGCCAGGAAGGTGACATTGATTGCCTACCTATGTGTTGCTAGAGAGCAGAACCAGCCAGCTTGTCAATTAGCTTATACAGCCATTCATTTTCAAATGCTTAACACAAAGGCTGCACATATCTATGAGTCACTGTTAAAATCCATGAATGCTTTGCGGACTTAACTGTGGAATTTGAGAGAAGACCTTGTTGGGATTGTATTTGCTGATGTATTCACTATGGGCTCACTGCAAGCACAGAAACAAACATCCAGCATCGACCATACTCACAAACATGGCTTTATGGCTATTTCATCACTGCAAGTTGCTAGTATAGGTGTGTTGCATGAATGTAAAAAGTGACTTTACAAGCACAAATCACTCTTTATGCTGGTGCAGTGCAAGTAAAAGTGCATTAGGGATTTGCATTGGTGCAGCTGCCAAAATATCTACATCAGTGCTAAAACCTGTAGATAAGGCCTACAGGTTGCAAGTCTAATATTCCCTCAATCATAAAAACACAAGGCTAGTTCTAAAATATTATTTGGCACTTTTCCCATCAGTTAGAAGTAGATATAAATAATGTGTTGCACCATACAGCTCTGGTGATCCGTGTTCAATAAAGATTCAGTCAAACAGATGCAGAGGAGGGCCAGTAGCATGATGAGGGGAATGAAAAACCTGTCTTACAATAGGAGACTAAAAACTTAGCTTGTTTATCATAGCAAAGGTAAGGCTGAAAGAGTTTATTATTGTTTTCTATCAATACATCAAGGAGTAGACACCAGGGAGATAGAATACCTAATTAAGCTTAAGGAAAATGTTGGCACACGAAGAAATAGATCTAATTGGCAGTGAATGAACTTGGACTGGAAATTAGAAGGTTTCTAACCACCAGAAGAATGAGGTTAAACAAGGTGCATAAAGCACAAAGTGCCTGAGAGTTAGTTGCATTAATGTTCAATAAATACCCCTGGCCAAATTCTAGGGTATATCTACACGAGGGAAGTTAGTGTACATATTACAGAAATTGCCACCAAGCCTGGTATGCACTCAGAGATTTCATATGTTTAATTCATAGGCTGTGACTGTTAGTTATAATTAGCGGAATAAGCGTCTCATTGTTACTCTGTGATCTCATTCATCTGTTGTATCTATTTGTTGGCTCTTGTCTTATAGACTGTAAGCTTTCAAGAGCAGGAACGTTTTGGTTATATTTCTATAATGTACCTAGCACAATAAGGCTCCAATCCTTGACATCATCATAATACAAACAGAACAAATTCCTTAAAATCCTGTGTTGACATTGCCCAAAAATTCATCAGTGGTAAAAGTAGACAGGGTTCAAGTCTTTATAATGCCATGACATGGAAACCTGTGGCATATCCTCTTTCCCCTGGTGTTATCACACTGGGCCTATATTAAAAACATTGCTACCTATATGACAAGTCGTCCTTACTGGGTCATTATTTCAGCAAAACTCCCATCAATGCCACTGGGATCAATGTGACAAGATAGTATCCTCGGAGTCAACTGTAGACTATACATGACATTGGATGGTCAGTAATTAGCATTAAAAGAACTTTATTCTGCTGAGTTTGAGAACATCATCTCTTAAATATTATTTTCTAGAGTGTCAAAGATTGGGTATCTTGGCTGAATTTACAAACAAATATTCCTGAAGAAAAGTAAGTGAAGTTTTGGAAGATTCAACTTCCAAACTTGGCATTTTGACTAAAAATCTAATACTTGTGTCAGCATCAAGCAGCTCTTTAGCCATCTAGCCAGCAGTCTTTGGTGGGGAAGGAGGGAGAAGTGCTTGTGAACTGAAGAACTCAGTAGTAGAAGAACAGGTACTGAAACTGGACTATTTTTAATGTATCCCCCTTCTCTCTAGCCTGAGCAGCTTTCTGGCTGTTATGAGGATGACCAAATAGGAAATCTTTGCAAATAGTTTCAGTTTCCACCTTGGGGATTTGAGAACCTGCTGAATTCTCTAATGAGCAGAATGCCTGTTTCTCCACTCTGCTCATCTGAGGAAGTGGGTTTTGCCCACGAAAACTTGTGATACTATATATATAGTTTTGTTAGTCTCTAAGGTGCAACAGGACTACTCAGGGTTTTTTTAGAGCAGAACACAGGCAGGCAGAGGTGTCATACACAAATCTCGTTGCTACATTGAGGTTAGCTGCCCTAAGGGATTCTTAACTACTGTTAAAAACATTATGGGTTCCTACATTTTTGGAAATTTCAATTCAAGATAAATATGGATAAGAGCAGAGTGAGTGAAGCACACACAAAAAGTAGCGCATAGAAAGGACTCTTGATTTTGAAAAGACAAAAGAAATCTGTAGGATACTAACTATTGATTATTAGATCCTCATCTCAAATAAATTGATTTAGCTGTACTGAATGAAATGGAGCTACTATGACAATTTATACAAGCTGATGATCTTGCCCAGGCTTTTTAAAATTACAAATAAATCTACTGCAAAATCCTAGTCAAGTTAACAGACCCTAAAGTTTTATAGCTTTCCAAAGCCAAACAGAACCCAATCCGATGTAGATATATAGAACTCAACAAGGGCACAGAGTTGCTCAGACGTTAGTCCTGTTTAAGGCCAGGTGTATGACAAAATTTTGTCTGCATAGCTGCGTCAGTCCACACCTCCTAACCGACACAGCTATGCAAGCAAAATCCCCAGTGTAGATGGAATTATGCTGATAGAAGGCGGCTTCTGTTGGCATAGCTAATGTCAATTTGGGAGGAAGTGTTACTATGCAGACAGAAAAAAACGTCATCATCAGCTGCATCTGCTTTAGAGGGCTCTTTCCAATGGCAGATTAGACACTGGGCCAACAGGGCCCATGCCTAGGGGCCCAAGCCAACTGGGGGGGCTCTGAAAAAATAGGCAACCCCAAACCCCAACCCATTCTGCTCAATCAGTACTCTTGCCAGAGCATGGGATCTGGGTGCAGGCGCTTGCCCCACATCACCTGCTCACTTGCTCTGGCCCAGGCCCCCACAAGCCCCTAATCTGCCTCTGACTCTGCTGGTATACCTATACCAATGATGCTATGCTTGCAAAGCACTTGTAGTAAAGGCAAGGCCTAATCCTTTCCTAATACATTATCTTCTCACTTATACCAGTTCAATTAAAGTCCATGGAGGTTCTTCCGATTCACACTCAGCAGAGCCAACAGTTTCTGCAGTACCCTGGGCAAAGGAGGGGAGGAGCCAGCTCCGTGCTCCCAGAAGGGACGGGGCCAAGGATAGAAGGGGTGGAACAGAGGACAGGCAACCCTCAGTGCTAACCAGAGTGTGGCAGCCCCCTCTCCCATTAGTGCTGCCGGAAGCATGTACACGGAGCATCGAGCCCTTTTGAATTGCTGGGCCCAAGCACAATTTCCCCTTTACGCCCCCTCCCCATTGGCGGGCCTGTTGGCACTAATATGTGAGAGAAAATAGTCAGGCCTGTGGGATTTTTAACTCCATCTACAGAAATGGTGGACAACCTACTGCATGTGACCGGCACACAGCCCATCAGGGTACTCTACTGGTGGGCTGCAAGACCATTTGTTTACATTGAGCATCCGCAAGCACGCCCGCCCCCCTTCAGCTTCCAGTGGCTGTAGGTCACCATTCCCAGCCACTGTGGGAAGTGGCGACCAGCACAGCTCTGTGGCCCGCCACAGGTTTCCCACCTATAGCATGTTTTGAAGGAATTGTGAAAATGTTAAAAGACTCTGGAATATTTACTACTTAGTCATGCATTTATTTATAATAACCCTCCCCCCCATACTTCAGTATTTCAAAATACTGCTCTTATCAATTTTTGGAACATCTTTTCTGGTTGCCGGATAGTGGATAGCTTTAAGGGCTCTGGCCTTGGCAGATTTATGACATGCTGATCTGGGTATGCATGGAATTTCCTTTCAACTGGTTTGAATTGTGAGTTCTGATATTTGTGCTTCTCTAGCCTCACCTTAGGTGCATTATCCAAATTAGTGTCAATGTAATAAATCATTAATCAAGAATTAAGTTAAACCTGAAAAATTGAATCCTTCTTTGGTGCGTGTCACAAATAAAAATGTGGCCTCCCCCCCCCCCCACTTGAGAGCAATGGCTAGGACCCCAGAATGGAGTAAATCCATAGCTGTGTTTTTGGCAGAAGGAAGTAGTTTCTGCATGACACCTTGTTAAACTGCAACTTGATAGGAAGCATGAGGGAGTAGGAGAATAATATTTTCTGAGGCTCTTTTGTGGCTACTGTGCCTTTAAAGGTCTGCCATCTTAAGTGGGGCAGGTGTTAATACTATTTAGAACCACTTTTTTTCATCATGTGCAAGTGGAGATGGAATTGTCAGGGCTGCCTACAGTTTGCTGGGATGTTCTTCAACGGGTCTCTTGCCTGAGGCTGGGGCTATAATGGTTGGTTTAGCAAACTAGGACCTTCATGAACTGTAGAGTTATACTAACATTTATGCCTTGGGTAGACAGTTTACACTGAGTGAACGGTGACAATAAAAGTCAAGCTTACGTTTTGTATAACTGCTTCATGAGATATGTTGAGGATCAATTCACAACTGACACAAAATTCAGACACTGTACTATGAGAGCATAATTTAAGCCTCCCCAGGCTCTTCCAGTTTCATTTCCTGTTTTGACCTCTTCAGAAACATTCCTGTCAATAGATTTTGCAGTACTGTCTTCCAAAAGTCTGTTAGCCTGTTTTGACCTTACATAATAATGGCTGTACTGAGTCTAACCACTCTTCCGACACAGGATGGCACCAGATGCTTCCTGGGGAACGAACAGAACAGGGCAGTTTTCTCGTGATCTGTCCCCTGTTGTCCAGTGCCAGTCAAAGATTAAGTGGCACCAAGAGCATGGGGTTCCATCCCTGGCCATCTTGGCTAATAGCCATTGATGGATGTATCCTCTATGAATTTAAAATTGAAACGCTAAGGCTATGTCTACACTGCAGGGTTCTTGCGCAAACATTTGCGAAGCATCCACACTACAAGCCTGTTCTTGTGCAAGAAAGTTTACAGTAGATTGTCGGAAGAGAGGGCTTTTTGCACAAGAGTTATTCCTTTCCCCACAAGGAATAAGCCTTTTTGTGCAAGAGCTCTTGCACAAAAAGGCTAGTGTGGATGGGAACAAGCAAGAAACCCCTATGGCTAAAATGGCCATCAGAGCTTTCTTGCACAAGAGAGTGTCCACGCTTCCATGGACGCTCTTGCACAAAAGCACATCTCTTGTGCAAAAGCAGATGGCAGTGTGGACGTGCTCTTACACAAAACGTTCTTGCACAAGAAGCCTGCAGTGTAGACATAGCTTAAGGTTTTCTTATTACCCATGTGCGCACTAACCATATTTGACACAGTCCAAGTGTTTGAACAGTTTGAGATGGATTTGTAAATGTATTCCTTCCTCTAATTAATAGGAGTTTTAGGTTGGATTCCCTTGCAACACTGAGTGCTCCGTCCAGTTCTAGGGCCTGACAGGTGAAGGGGATTTAGTATGTATAAAAATTAGAATATTTGGTTTAAAGTGGATCTCTCTCAAACATTAGTAAGTACATGACAATGCATTTCAAGTAGCCCAAATTAAGTGTCAATTAATAAAAAAACACTTTTAAGATTTTAAGAGTTGATGTTCTAAAGCCTTATCCAGCCAACACACAGACTTTCCTTTTATAAAAGGGCGTACTGTGTCGTATACAGCTGTGGTGCTTTAATTTGGCTTTAGGAAAAAGGGCAGAGTTGTTAACACCTGTTCTCGCCTTGCAGCATGGCATTTGAAACTGGCTGCACTGTGTTAAATTTAAGTATGACTGATAAAACTAGCTAGCATAATTTTACTTAATAAACAACACTTTCCAAATACAACAATGAATCTTTCTCGCAGCTGTCTGACTATGTGCAGACCTGAAACTTTTATTCTGAAAGTTACATAGGATTATAAATATTTGTATTTATTACAGATCTTGGAAAAAGGGGGCACATGCTAATTGTCTGACTGAAGGTATTTATCCCCTAGGATTTTTTTTTAAATTACGTGCAACCATTGGTTAGGATTCCTGGAGAAGGATGCTAATACATCTTCCATAGAGGAAGTACATTTTCAAAGCAGTAAGACAATCAAAGCCCTATATATTTCTAGTATTTGTCACCTACAACATTTAGACCGTGCTCATCACTATGGTATGTAAGAGGTTTATGTATTTGCCCTGTCTTTCCATGTGTTTTCCAAGTCAAACAAGATCTCATATGTTACATTTAAGCTGTTATTAGAACTTGACACTAATCAGCTGCACACCCTTGCCCTTGCAGGTCAAGTTACATTATGATTCTTTAGCCAAGCCTGCAAAATTAAGGCCACAAGCTACTTTTGATACATAAAGGTTTTCACAAAATAAAGTGGACTGTGATTCTTATACATAGTGTTTAAAACAGGCTGAAAAGCATAGGGTGATGTTATGTCTATCATTTTCAGAAATGAAAGCAGCAGTAGTTCTTTCTGCCCTCCCAACTAAACTCTGCTCCTCCTGAATTTCTGGAGTTCTTTACCCACCTGTTCCCCTACCCAGTCCCAGTATGGCAGAAATTAAAGCTGTTTCAATTTGTCTGCAGACCCAGAGAAGACTATTGATTAGTTATACTTCTCTCCCCTACTCTTTTTTACCTTAAGCCTACCATAACCTGATATGAAATACGTTGTGTTTTTTCTGCAGATAAATTGAAGATTCAAGAATGCCAATTCCAAAAGTCAGTCCATTATTCACAAGCCAAATATAGCCCTTCAGTACAATGCAAATGGAAGCACTGTGTTAGCAAATGAAATATAGTTGGAGAAAGGGGGTTGATCTTTTCTTTTTTAGCATGCATGCAAATGCAAGGAAGAAGCCAATATCAGGAACTGGGTCTGAATTTCACCATATGCTGGAAGTCACAATGTTGTACCTTTACTATGCAGCTCTATAGGATTCTGCTATGTAACTTACACCACCAGACATTTTCCAGGTAATAAATGTGGCTATGATACACATACTATGTAAAATAAAGTGGATTGTTTTGACAACTTTTTCCTGGTGGCAGAGTGAGTGTATGGCTCATTCCATTCTTATTGCAAAGGGAAGACAACATGCTAGGGTAAAGCAGTGATGAGACAAAGACAGAAAAGGACCAAATGTGAATGGATGCTGTGCAAGTACAAAAACCCGTCCCATACTCCGTCACCTTTCATCTGCTGTGTTCCCTCCCCCCCCCCATATTATATGGCTACATGTTAGCAACAATGATTTACTGAAAGCTAATAAGTAGATAGCTTATTGAAACAAATCAGTAATAAAGCCTACTGCACAGATTAGCAATAGCCAGATTACTATGTCTGATAGGTACATGTTAAATATCTATACACTAGTTCTGATGCCGTATTCTGCTATAATTCTGTGTGCCTGCCTCCCAGTTAAGTCATATATCTGCAGAGTTAGCCTTAGTCCAATGTATTTAACCCTTTTCAATATTACACAATCAAGTTCAAACGTTTTCTTCACATAGCTCTCCATTATTTCACATTCATGCCACTGAAATGTCAATGGGCAAATAAGATCCTTTTCCAATCATGGTTTGTACTGTAATAGTCTAGGATATCGACATGTATGCCAAACTGGGATTTATCAGTTAAAGAGCAGGAGGAAACACTGCTAGCCAAGTCTCATTTGGAAATGTAGTTGTGGTCAGGCCCCCAGAATATTTGGAATCACTTTTGCAACTTGATAGCACACAGTAACTCCAAACAGCAGAGGAGCAGAAAAATCTTATGGGACAGAAACATAAAAAATATTTGGCTGCTAACAGTTGGAATCAGTTACCCACTGCATAAAAAGGAGTATAGTAGATATGTATACATACACCTCTGATTTTAGAAAATCATGCAGTTAGGGGCCCTAGAATTATTTAGCACTAATGAAGCAGGTATTGAAGGACCGATATATGATTAGTGGGGAAAGCCAGTGATTAGACTTGAGCTGACTCTCATTTACACTACAGCCACCTTACACCTCACAAGCAGTGTAGAGGGGCCTTAAAGTAGATGCAAGTGTAGCTTACTTCCACTTTAGGGTATCTTTGCACTGCCAGACAAGTGTAAAATAGCCTTAATATAAATGAGACGCAAACCCAATAATTTTATCACTAATTCCATCTATTTGACCAAAATTAGTCTGTCCATGTGTTCTATTATTAAATCAAAGAGGAGGGTAAAGAGGAGCAGACTTGCCAAATATTGGATGATGATTAAAAAAACCCCACAAAGTGATCTTCCCAGTAAATAGGAAGGATTTAATGAGATCATTTGGTGCTTTTATTCATTTCCCAAAATCTTGCCATTAACACTTATGTGCACAATAATTGAATTTGCATACAACACTAACAAACTACAATATTTTTCACATAGACGGAGGCCCTATGTTTAACAATTTCATTATAAAAGCTATGCAGGTAGAAGATCATTTGATTTGGGCATCAGATTTATTCCTACCAAGCTAAATTAAGAAAACAAGGAGACAGATTCTCAACTGTGCTGTGCTTGCATTTAGAACAATTGGGGACTTGGGATGGAAGGCAGCTCTAAGCCAACTTTCCTAACCCTGAGGGCGGAAGAGTCCCTAGAACTGATTCGAGACATGCCAGCTGAAGTCAGATTACAGCAGCCAATGTCATCCAAAAACCAGCCAGACCACTACATTCTGGCCCAGCACCATTGCACACTTGGCATGGGGACAAATCCTGAATCGTCCTTTTAGGACTATTCCAAGCTGTGCAAAGGGATTTTAGCAGGGCTAAAGCTTTGACCCTCAGCGGACAGAATTCTAAATACGGTGTTTGGTTTTTTAAATAGCTAATAAATCTATATTTTCAGATACTGAGATCTGAGTTTCTTCAAACCTGCTCCTTGTCAACATGTTCTTTTATTTACACAGGAACAGATAGCTTTAGAGTAAATTTTTCAAAAATCACCTAAGCAACTTAACCTTAAGTGTCTGAAAGTCAGTGGGATGTAGGCACCTAAGTCATTTCTGAAAATGGGGCTTAAGTACTTTGAAAGTTTCTACTCTAGGTCTCTGAACTAATGAGGAAACCAAAATACAAGATTCAAAAGTACAAGAGAGGGCCATGTGATTAGATAGAAATGGCCTTGAGCAAAATGAGTATAACTCTTAATTATAACAGCTTATAATTGATTTGGGAAAACTGTGGAAGACAGAAGACAAAAGGAGGGGGATGATAATGCAGAGATTACTTCTAAATTATGATGTAAATGAAACATGATCCCCTGGCATCTTGAGGCACTGCTTGGGATGTATTTTTTTTTCCAAGAGCTACAAGTTAGCCATCTTCAGCATTGACTTGGTACAGCTGTGTCACGAGAACACATTTCTCCTCCTCTTCTAAGATTCCAAAGGAGAATCAGGCAAGAGGCATTGTAAAGACTAAGGGTATGTCTACACTTACAGCCTAATTCAAAATAGGGCTGCAAATGTAGGCATTCGAAATTGAAAATCAAGCCCGGGATCTAAATATCCACCTTTGATTTGCATGTTCCTGGCTGGGTGCCATTTTTTTTTTAAATTGACAAGCCCGGAATAACTGCCCGCGTCTACACGCGGCAGTGAAACGGGCGTTGGAAATAAAGCCCTAGATCGAAATACCTGGTATTCCTCCTGCAATGAGGTTTAACAGGTATTTCAAACTAGGACTTTATTTTGAATGCTTGTTTCACTGCCGCGTGTAGATGCGGGCAGTTATTCCGGGCTTGTCGATTTCAAAAAATGGTGCCCAGCCGGGAACATGCAAATCAAGTGTGGGATATTTAGATCCTGGGCTTGATTTGCAATTTCAAATGCCTACATTTGCCGCCCTATTTCGAATTAGGCTGCAAATGTAGACATACCCTTAGATATTGTCTATATGGTGATGAGTGGCCAACAAGCTGCAGCGTGAATCTACGGCACTCTAGCCTGTCGCATACTAGCTAACTATGTTGACCCTGCTAGTGTGCATTTGCTTTGATCTAATGCTCTTTAAACAGTAGGTGAAAGACCAGGGAACTTTTAGAGCAAAGGAGCAGAGTCCACATGGCCCCTTAGCATGCAACAGGCTAGAGGGCTGTAGATTTTTACCCCAGCTTGCCATGCACTAAAGTACCATAGACATGCCATAAGTGACAGATCTCACCTCCATCCTAAATTATTAGAGATCTACTTGATGCCAAATCTCTGGTATTAACTTCTATTTATATCTACAGTGTGTTTTCCCTAGAATGCCTTGTTTCATTCTGAATATCTGCTATGACCTGTGTTACTTATAATTTGTTTATGAATAAGGGCCTGTATTTCAGAGGTGCTGACCACAGATGGCTCACGTTTCCTTCAGTTCACTACAGGTGTAGGTGGGGAGTCAAGCTTTGAGTTTATTGCTAATTAAATGGTATTTTATTTTGCAGAATGAGTGAAAGTCTAAAATCTAAACAAGCTGTGGGGAAAAATAACTATTTGTCTTTCAGAAGTAGTATTGTCCTTATAAACTACTCATGTATTTTATTATTAAAGTAATTTTAGAGGTTAATAGTTTGGGAGGAAAAGACTCACCCCAGTGCATGTCGGTATGTATATTTAGTTGTTGACTTTAAGATTTATAAAGTCACTCCACAGAAAGGAATGTCTATCCTTTGCATTAGGCACTCTGACATTTTAAAAATAGATCAGACCAGTAACCCCTCCCTTTGCCCAACAGAATAGCCTAGCAGATGGAGATACCTTTACAAGCTCTTACAAGAATCCTCCCAACCCCTTACTGCTAAGGAAAACAAACTGGCCTTTGCAGTATGCCCTGAGGGTTGAGAAACTTGGATTATTTTGGAGATTATGAGGTGTGAGCTCCAAAGCAGAATGCCCTCCCACCCGACCCTTCACACAGAAGTGGGACTCCAGCGTAAACACCCCCACTGATTAACTATTACAGAATAGCAGAGAGAGATGATTTTTCAGAAAAGTAGGTCCAAAGTCATAAAGGGTACGTCTACACAGCAACTTTATTGTGGAATAATGTCAGTTAATCTGAAATAATGTAGTGCGTGACTACACAGCAAGCCCATTATTTCAAAATAAATTTGAAATAATGGGCTTCTTACTCCAACTTCTGTAAACCACATTTATGAGTAAGGGAAGTTGGAGGCAGAGTGCTCTATTTCGAAAGAAGTACTGTGTAGATGTGCCCAAATTCGAAATAAGCTATTTCAACTTAAGCTACACAATTACCATAGCTCAAGTTGTGTAGCTTATTTTGAGTTTAGCCCTGCTGTGTAGACACACCCTTAGAGTTTTATATGTCAGACATAAACATTGTAAGTTTTACTCAGTACTTAAGTAGCTAATACAGCTTCAAACGCTGTCATTTGCTCCTGGAACCCCACAACTATTTTTATTCATGTCACAATATTTGTTATTTCTTAACGTTTCAATTGTCTGGAGTCGCATGATTATGGGAGAATTTGTTTCCCTTTAAAAAAAAAGATTCTAGCCTTTAGGATGGTGGAGAAAAGTATGAGAACAGAACCTCTAATAATGGCTCCTGTAGCAGGAAGTAAATGAAAATTTAATGATTTTCTGGGGCCAGACTCATGATTTTTGAATGCATGGAGCTGGCAATCATGCAACTAAAAAATAAGCCGCTACATTTTACACCACCTTTGATTTCTGCATTCAGTGCAGATGTAGCCCATGTAGTGTGCTGTTATACTTCAGGCTGGAGGTGACTAATGTGAGGATGGCAGTTGCAAGTTCTGCATCCAGAAGAAACAAATAGCCTTCGGACTGTATGTACACGAAAAAAAATGATTTGGTTGGAACTACTATCTGTTCTAACAGCAGCTAGGGGGTGAACCAAACTCCAGACTGTGCTCCTCCCCCATAAACACTGGGCAACCCTCCTCAAAGGAGATAATATCACCTCTCTTGTTTCTTCTGTTTGTTTCCTCCTGCCATCCATCACCTCTGTCTTATTTAAATTGAATCTCACACAGATTTCATCCATGTTCTGATTCTGTCCCAATGTTGGATGAGGCAGACTACCATTTTGGCTGCATGAGGCAAAGATCTCAAAGCTGATTAGATTTTGTTGTTGTTGTTATTCTATTAAAAGCTCCATACCTTATATCTGGAAAATCATTGATATCAAGTGGTAAATAAGGTCACATTCATAAAAGTGTCCCATCCTATAAACCCATCTCCTAGTAAACCATGGGTCCTCCAGATCAAGTCCATGGACCCAGCCAAAGTGAAGAACTGCAAATATAAAAAGAAGCTTCAGGGGGTAGCCAAGTTAGTCTGTACAGAATAAACTTTAAAACAACAAATAGTCTGGTAGCACTTTATAGACTAACAAAACATGTAAATGATATCATGAGCTCTTGTGGGCACCGCCCACTTCTTCAAAACTCTGGTCATCTAAAGAAGTGGCCTGTGCCCACGAAAGCTCATACCACCATCTACATGTGTTGTTAGTCTATAAAGTGCTACCAGACTATTTGTTGTTTTTTAAATACAACAAGGTTAGTTGTTCAGCATGCCAAATCACTGCCCTGGTATATCAATATAAAATCAAACAGTATAATCTAATGGTCATGTGAACTCAAATAATACAATACAAGAAAGTTCATCTATAAAATAACTCGGGTAGTTCAACAAGACAGCTCATCTTTCTTGTCAACAAGAATCTTGGCCTCATCTAGTAATCTGAATTTAGTATGCAAAAGTATGGCAAATCTTCTCATGCTCAGGGAAGTTTTATTTTTTAGTGCAGGGATATAATCAAGGTAAACCATTACATCAGGTTCTTGGAACTGATGATTGTCCAATAACCAAGCTACTCTTTATTCTTAAATGTAGTTACTCCACAAGGATCAGCTTATAAATCATATTTAAAGCTTGTTCTGGCACTAGCCATAGAAATGATACTCCTGGAAGCAAAGATCTAACCACGAAGGGGGAAAACTGAAGTAGCGAAGGCTACAAAGCGTTAAATAAAAGGCTCAGACTTGGGACTTCCATCCTCACACACTTCCAACTCTAACTTCTTGTAGATTATGATGATCTCCATTTGTTTTTAAATAAGACCATCCTGTTTTCAAATGCAAATTGAAAACATCAGGGTGGAATGCAAAAATCTTAATATTAAAAGTGGTTTCCAATCCACCAATTTAAATATATTACCATACAAGGGAAGCTAAGTAGTAGATTCATTATTTCCTACAACAGGGAAATTTTAAATTTCACTTACTTCTAGAAACAATGCACTAAAATAAGATTTATAGGAATTCCTCCTAATCTACATAATTATACTTGCAGTTCTGGAGTGCCTTCTGTTCAAGTTCCTGAACTTTGCAAACATTTGACTTCCAGTAACACAATTTCCCTAGTTTACAGATATGGAAACTAAGACTTAGAGAAGTAATTTGCTAACTGTTGCAGAATAAGTTGGTGTCAGATCTAGGAGAATGCAAGTGCCAGACCTATTTTATAAACCAGATATAATACCTCAGATGTAGCAAAATATCTGACTCCAGATCTCTCCCCCCACCTTCCCAAGACATTACTGCAGTAATTTGTGTTGTAGTAACTAGTGAATTGTAGCAATATAAATTAAAATCTTAGCTCCTCATACAATAGCATTTAGGATTGCCAGGTGTCTGGTTCTGAACTGGACAGTCCGGTATTTGAGCTTTTTGTCCGGGAAATACATTGAGAAAATACCGGACATATAAATGTCTGGTATTTTCTAATTAAGTACATTTTATTATCATCATCATGAACATCAGTACATAGCTACATATTGCCTGGCTGGTAAACACGCTCACACTGCGAGCGCATGTCCACCAGCCAGACATTACGCAACTACGTAATAGAGAGGAAAGGGGTGGGGGCGGTTCTGGGGTAGGATGGGATCCCCAGGGCCAGACTCACCCGTGAGCCCCACCGGGACCATGCACGGGACAAGCAGTGCCCTGGGATCTGCATGCACCAGGGCCAGCCCCGCTCCCCTCCAGACCAACCCTGCTTCCTGCCAGCCTGTTTCCCCCCCCCCCCCCCCCGGTCAGCCCCACTCCCTCAATCCCTCCCGGCCAGCCCTGCTTCCCACTGGCTGGTTCCCACCCCCCAACCAGCCCCCCCCCGACCGGTTCCATTCCCCCGATCTCTCCTGACCAGCCCCACTTCTCCCGACCCCCTCCCGACCAGCCCTGCTTCCCACCGGCCGGTTTCCCCTCCCCCCCCCCAACTCCCTCCTGGCCAGTCCTGCTCCCCTCCCAGCCGGTCCTCCCCCATCCCGTTCTGAGATCACATCTGTCCGGTATTTTTTTTGAAACCCATCTAATAACCCTATTAGCATTAAAGTTCCTCACATTCTTTAATGTGCTTGGCCTCACAGCACCCTGTGAAGTAGGGTACACTACCACAGTCATTATGGTGTTCACTGATGAATACAAGGTCTGACAAAGTCTGTGATCATTCTATTTTATGCAATATTTACATTTTACTTCTGGAGTTTCATCCTGCTGATGGTGCGGTGATAACAGATGATAGTTTATTAAGCAGGCTATTCCAAAAATCAAGTTCTTATGAAGCATGCTGTTGCTGTGAAATAAAATCTTCCTAGGGGACTTTTCCCATGAGCGTAACAAAATGGTGCATATTCAGTTTTAGCACTAAAATAGGTGACTTGTCAGGAAGCTGTTGCTGCAAAGCTTTTATTACCCAATAAGAGGCACTATCTTTTGGGTCCTAACGTACTACTGAATAGTGTCTATAGATTAGTCCTTATCAAAGGGCTGCCACAGATGAGCTTTGGCGTCCAAATTGCACCTGCAAATCTTACCAGGTAGCTAAATCATTCCCAAAGTCAGATTGAGATTTGGGAGACATAGACTGACAATATAGTGCATGAATATATAATATACTTGAGACAAACATTTCTTGGGCACATTTTAAGCTTTAATTTCAGAAGATGTGAAATCATAGAATCATAGAACACTAGGACTGGAAGGGACCTCGAGAGGTCATCGAGTCCAGTCCCCTGCCTTCATGGCAGGACCAAATACTGTCTAGAACATCCCTGATAGACATTTATCTAATCTACTCTTAAATATCTCCAGAGATGGAGATTCCACAACTTCCCCTGGCAATTTATTCCAGTGTTAGACTACCCTGACAGTTCAGAACGTTTTCCTAATGTCCAACCTACATCTCCCTTGCTGCAGTTTAAGCCCATTGCTTCTTGTTCTATCCTTGGAGGCCAAGATGAACAAGTTTTCTCCCTCCTCCTCATGACACCCTTTTAGATACCTGAAAATTGCTATCATGTCCCCCCTCAATCTTCTCTTTTCTAAACTAAACAAACCCATTTCTTTCAGCCTTCCTTCATAGGTCATGTTCTCTAGACCTTTACTCATTCTTGTTACTCTTCTCTGGACCCTCTCCAATTTCTCCACATCTTTCTTGAAATGCGGTGCCCAGAACTGGACACAATACTCCAACTGAGACCTAACCAGTGCAGAGTAGAGTGGAAGAATGACTTCTCGGGTCTTGCTCACAACACACCTGTTAATGCATCCCAGAATCATGTTTGCTTTTTTTACAACAGCATCACACTGCTGACTCATTCAGCTTGTGGTCCACTAAAACCCTTAGATCCCTTTCTGCCGTACTCCTTCCTAGACAGTCGCTTCCCATTCTGTATGTGTGAAACTGATTGTTCCTTCCAGGGGAAGGGCACAGACATATTAAAAGAGGAATTAAAAAGAGAAGGCTAGGAATTTTCTTGTTCGCACATTAACTTATGGGTGTTTTAGCCATTGAGCTAGGTGTTCTCACCGAATTTGGTCTCTCTCCCAGTTACACCAGTACAATGGAATTACATCCGTTTTGTGGATCCTAATTTGGATCCTCTCTGCTACCACACTGCCGTCAGTGAGGTTGTTCAGTGCAATTGAGAAGGGAATGTGGACCAAATAATCTTCATTCTAACTATCACAAGTTTTATAACACTAGGCATTGCAACAGTATCTTCTCCAAGGGCAAAGTGCATCCAGTTCAAGGGTTGTCCCTGCCAGATACAACAGCAGTTAACTGATGCAGCCACTTACTCACCCTCTACATGTGATACAGAAGAGGCAAGATTAGAGGCAGATGTTGCCCACACAGGTGGAGAGTATATGGGCATGTAGAGTACATGCTCCACCAATATACAGAGCATGGGGGCTTGGCTCCACCAATGTTCAGGGTCAAGGCCTCTCCTCCAGCCCCACCCACTGCCCTGCATGCCTCCCTCAGAGCATCCCTTTGTCCTGGGCAGTGGCTGGCTGGCGACCACTCCCTGTTCTCCTCCTTTGGCTAGAGCCACAAGCCTCCCCACTCACAGAAGCCCTGAGTGCTCCCCCCCACCTACCTGGAGGAACCTCAAGGCAGCTGCACTGCACTGATCCAACCTGCTCTGGGGAAAAGTCTCAGTGTCTCTTGTTTCAGATGCTTTTGATATGCCCCATGCAGGTTTCAGGGTGGCTGAGGCAGGGGTATTTACTACTCTGCTACCTCAGCAGCCCCAGAACCTGCATGGGGCATATCAAAATAGTATTTGAATCAAGAGACACTTTTCCCCAGAGCAAGCAGAGCTACCGCAGCAGTAGTTGAGGTCCTGGGCAGTGTTCCCTCTCAGGCAGCACAGCTTCACAGGGGATTAACCAACCCTGCCCAGTCAGAGACTCAGGGCTCCTTGCACGGAGCTGACTGACTGGGTAGGGCTGATCACCTGTGAAGCTGTGCTGTCGCGCACCTTAGCAAAATACTAGTTCTAGGGCCCTTTTAAATCTTCTGGGCCATTGCCTCCTATTGGCAGGCAGGGAGAGAGGACTCCCTTCCCCAGAGCTCACTGCTGCCAGCAGGAAGAGGGACGGGGGAGTCCTCCTCTGACTCCAGCTTCCAGGCAGCAACTGTCCAACTGACCATGCCAGCTACATGCTCCAGACATGTTCCTGCCTACAGTAGGCAGGAGATATTGGATCTCTAGGACTGTGGGGAGAAGAGGCAGTGCCAGCACCGCTTAGCTGTAGAGACATCCACATCTACAAACAGTTTGTGCACTGGATGCAGGAGAAGGGTTACGACACAGACCAGAAGCACTGCCATGTGCAAGCCAAAGAGCTGCAGCAAGCACCAGAAATCGAGGAAGGACCAAAAAAACCACAAAAACAAAAAACAAAACAACAACCTGGTGCCAAGAGGCAGACTCTCACGGTTCTTACAAAGAGCGAATCCAATTTTAGGTGCATGTGTTTTTCTGGCATCCTTGGCCCCACCACCATCCATCACACCACCCTGATCACCAGGGAGCCTGAGTCTTAAGTCCCTGTTGGGGAAGGTGGATGCGGAAGATGAGGGGTATGGGAAATAGGTAACTAGGAGATCAAGCTGTCCAGCAAGTTAGGGCCAGTTTTTGACTCCATTGCAATCCAGCCTGTCCTGCTACTCAAGTGCAGGTAGGCCAGATGGAAGGAAAGGAACCGGACGTAAAAGTGTAGATAAATTTTCAGTTATAGGAATGGCACCCCCAAAGTAGCAGGACACAGCTTTTGACTTTTCATTAGTCTACTCATACTGGAAGAGGCAGTGGTATAGCCAAAGGAGGTAGAGTTGTTATCTGCTTCTCATTCCCTCTAGAATTACAGTGAGGGAGAATGTAAAGCAGTCTATGTACACATGGATATCCCTTGAATACTCCTGAGAGATCTCAAAGAAACTTTCATGGAGGGACTCTGCAAAGTCCTGATGAATGTTCCTAGGGAGGGCCGCCCCATTTCTTTTCCATGTTACTCAGGGCATGTCTACACTACAGCATTATTTCAAAATAGCTTATTTTGAAATAACATGTCTAGACACAAAATGCATTTCGAAATAGCATGTCCACACTGATAGGACACTGAATTTCATTTAAGGCCAGCCGGAACCAGTTCTGGCAGAGCATCAGGTCAGGAGTTACCTTGTGTGGCTGCTGCCTGAGGCCATCTGAGACCTGTGCTTAAAGGGACCCCCCTGGACAGCCAGTTCTCAGGTTTCCCTGCTTGCTTGCCTACCTCGCTGAGGGACAGCAAAGCATTTTTTTCTGTGTATGCTCTGGTTGCCCTCACTCAGGACACCACAGCACTCTGCAGCATGGAGCCAGAGCCACCCCTAGGCACTCTGGTGCTTCTCTTGGACGTGTTGCTGCGAGCCTGGCAGCATGTTCTGCAGCCAGTAACAGTCTTCCTGATGTGCCCCACTGGGGGCTTGTGCCTCATTTCTCCCTCACGTCCTTCCACTTACCTCTCCCGAAACCCCCTTCCTGCTGTACAATAAAAGACACATGTTCATTACAACAAGGCCTCTTTATTGAACAAAACTGGGGTGGGGAGGGGAAATGAAACTGAGTTGAGACTGGGCAAAGAAGGTGGGAGAGAGGAGGAGGGAGGGTGGGAGAAGGGAGGGGGAAACCCAGGAGGAGGGAGCTGGCAGGGGGAGGCAAGGGGAGGAGAAGCTCAAAGGCTCAGGGTTGAGTGGTCTTACTGGCCCAACTGTCTCCCAGCACCATGGGTGTGGGAGCCTCGGCGTCCCTGGGGGTGTGGGGAGGAAGAAGCAGGAGGGGGAGAAAGAGTGGGAGGAGGAGCGGTAGCTGGGGAGGCAGCAGGGGCTGAAGCAGCAGGAGGCAGCAAGCTCTGCCCCAGGGTTGATGACCACCTGGGGGGCACGGACTGTCCTGCCCCCCAGGATGCAGTCCACGGCATCAAAATAGGGGCAAGGGTCTGGGTCTGCCCCTGGTTGGGAGCTGCCCCCCGTGGCCCTGGCATACACCTGCTGCAGCTCCTTTATTTTCATGCGAACCTGCTCCTAGGTTCGCATGTGGCCTTTGGTGGCCAGGCTGGCAGCCCTCCACCTGTAGACAGTTGCATTCCTCCATTTAGTGTGGAGATCGTGGACGTGGGAGGCATCCCCCCAAACCTGAATTAGGTCCCTGAGCTCCACACTAGATCAGGCAGGTGCCCACCTTTTCCAACCCCTGGCAGGCTCCTGGGAGCTGGCAGACTGGTCCTGGGGAGCGGTGGAGGACTGGCTGCCCGGCTCATGCTGGGGCCACTGGGTCAGGTACACTGACTGCTGGCTCTGGGCTGGCAGGCTTGGAGCTGGCACAGGCACTGTGGCCAGAGTCTACCCCTTTAAGGACTCTGGAGGGGGGGGGAGGGAGAGGAGTTTTCTTGGTTGTTCCCAGAGTGGCCACCTGGGCACCCTGGGAAGGGCTGGAGGCCCCCTATTTTGAAATAAGTGTCTATACAGCACTTATTTCAAAATAGCAATTTCAAAATTGGTGCTATTCCTCATAGAATGAGGTTTACCAATTTTGAAATAAGTCCTCCGCTATTTTGATTTAATTTCGAAATAGCAGTTTGGCTGTGTAGATGCTGGTCAAGTTATTTCGAAATAAGGACTGTTATTTCGAAATAACCTTGCTGCGTAGACATACCCTTAGAGATTAATTCAGCAGGCACCACGAAGGCTAGCAGCAGCTGAGCTTGAGTGGTACCAGCAGCAGCTGTGCCATCTCTGCAGTTGTTTTTCTTAGGAGAGAGATACCATCTCCATCACCAGCTACAAGTAACAGCATCTGTGGAAATGGTGACAGTATGCAGTGCCATTGCACTATAAAACTAGAATCATGCACCCAAGCAATACCCTCCTCACTGGGCCCCCGTCACCCAGGGTTGGCAATATTCTAAGATTGGCTTGGTGTCTCAAGGAATTAAAGATTACTCTTTAATTAAAAAGATTATGTCCCATGATAAAGTCTCCAGGAATACACTCAAACAAAACCAGCAGGCAATTGCCCTGTTTGTTATAGCCTAACACCAGCCCTGCCTACTAATCTACCAAGAAGGACATTAAAGACAACCTCAACTTCACACAAAATGACCTGTTTAGCTGAAGTGGACATGGCTGTTCTTTCCCCTTAGTATGTTCTGCTCTCTTAATTAAGTTTTCTATGTACTTGTTTTAAAATTGCAAGGCCTTTTCCCTTCGGGTTTTTTTTTTTTTTTTTTTAAAAACACTGATTTTGTCTCAGAATAAAATTCCATGATTTGGAACATAATTCACCTTTCTTAGTTCACAACATATGTAGCAGAATGCTGGACAATTTTGAAGGCTACTAAGTAGCGGTTACTGCACAGGTATCACAACTCAGTGATCATACACACACAAAATTAATAGGACCACTGACAATGTTATATTCCTTCATGCACAGAAATTACCACACCATTCCTACCAGGCCACAGAAGGTCATTACAAAATCACACATTACTTGAGCTCATTCTTACAATGGTCTTTCAAATCCTCTTGCACCAGATAGCTCTACATTGCACTCTTCTGCTAGCCTTTTATCTGGCTGTTCAAATTCACCAGAAAGCCATGCTACCTCTGCCCTCCACCCCAGCAGCAACTTTCCCCATTTTGCTTAACAGGTATTATGCAAGATACAGTGGGCAGTTATAACCATTGGGATATTTTCCCACTGAGGTTCCATCTTGTGAGTAAACCAAATCAGCAACCCTTCAATGACCAAAATACATTCAGCTTTCATTCTTCACCTACTTAGCCAATAGTTGAATCATTTCTTGGTGCTGCTGAAATGGTAAGGGAAGGCTTCATGAGTGCAGGGAGCAAGGGGTAGGCTGGGTCCCCTAGGATCACTCTGGGCATTTCAACTTTGCCAATGGTAATCCACTGATGGGGAAAGAAAGCCCCTGCTTGCAGTTTTCTGAACAGCCCTTTGTTCTTCAAAGATGCAGTCATGTTGTACTTTCCCGGTGGTGGTCTGCTATCGAAATAGGGATATGAATGCCAACTCTCGCTCCACCACACTTCAGGAACTCCACTGTTGCAAACCCGTCCTCTCTGTCCTATACATTGCCAAGAGTGATAGTCCTGCACAGCTGGAGGCACTTAATGGCCCTGCACACTTTCACCACAGTAACCCCCACGGTGCATTTCCAACTCCAAACTGATTCCGGACTGACCAGTAGCAATCCAGCATTTCAAGTTTCTGTAGTGTGATCACCATTCACTCCTCCATTCAGTGCAGCTCTCATTTTGGTGTCCCTATTCTGGAGGGCTGGGATGAGAGGCCACACTGATCCAGGAATGTGGTCTTGAGCATCTGAAAGTTCAGTAAGCAGTTCTCATTATCCCAAAACTGCATTATGATCAGATCCCACCACTCAGGGCTTTTTCTGTTTTCTTTCTATGGTCCAGAAGCAGCACTCCACCATCTGCAGCTACTCCATGAATGGGTGAAGCTGTTGTTTGGGGAGACAACTCCCCAGCCTATGGTCCTACCCATAAGCTACCCCGGTTGTGCCCCACACCCTGACCTCACTCTGCCTAGGCCCTGCCCTTTCCCACTGTATCCTCCTTCCCTTCTCTTCCTCATCCTGCTCACCCTCTTCCTGCCAAATCCTTGAACCCAAATGTAACCATGACAAGCTGCTGGCTAGAAATGCTGAGCCAAAGCTCTCTCACACCAGCTCCATCAGGCAATGTTAATTGGAGCTGTCTGAATAAGCCCAAACCTGAGGGGCAAATGGGGAGCAGCTGCTAGCCTCATTAGCCACACTGATGCATAGGGCTGGCAAGAAGGCAGGAAGAGAGGAAAGGGTGGAGAGTGGAAGTGAAAAGCCGTGCTTCCCAGCTAGCCACAGAAGTTAGCAGCCCCTGAGGGGACAAGTCTGAAATGCTGTAAATAGAAGGTAGTGGGAACTGACATGAACGATAAAGAGCATGGGTGACTGCACAAAAGAGAGGTCTCTGGCCTGTTTGTGGGTACACAAAAAGCCAAACATCAAAGGGGCCTGTGTGCAAACCCTGTTAGGTAGCAACAGTGCCAGACCGAGTCATATTTGTGCCGTGGGCAGCGGGCACGCAGCGCATGCACGGCCCCACCCATTGGCCTATGGCACCTGATTGACATGGTAAGGGACACCGCAACCCCAGGCCCCGCCCCTGGGCGCCAACCTATGGGGGGCGCTTGATTGAAGTGGTGCATGGCGTATGCGCGACCCTGCCCCCGGATGCACGGCGCCCTTACCACTTCAATCAGGCGCCCCCCATAGTTTGGTGCCCCGGGCAGCTGCTTGGCTAGCCCCCCTCCGTCCCCCCTTAATCTGGCCCTGGGTACCAAGTGACATTTAAAAAATGCTTTTCTGCAATTTCTTTCTAAAGAAAATGGAGCATGTTTTCCACTACATGCCAGATTGTGAAGTACTTAATTAAAAGCATTAAATTTGAGAATAAAAAATATCAAAAAACCTGTGACTAACATACCCTGAAGTTTGTCAGAGATTTAATTGCAAAATCTTGGTAGAAGAGGCAAGTCACTTGTCCTGCTGAATATGACATTAAATATTATGGAATGCATAATGTGGCTCTTCGGTTTTACATTTTCTTAATCAGTATTTCTAAGCTGATTTTATATTTTAAATGAACTCTTAATCTTTCATAAAATAATCATTCCAGATTACTACATATTTAACACATTGAAACAAAGACAGTTTTTTAAATTTATCTAAGCGCTTTAGTATGTTCATAACAAAGTTCCTTGCTTTTAGAGAAATGGAACAATAATTAATTTTATGTCATCTCCATAACAATAGACATGTTTATGAAAACTCATCATCTGTTTATGTTAAAAAGTGTGTCCAAAGTCATAACAAAGGATTTTATATTTTGTTAAGGTGCTGATTTAGGTGGAGACTTCTCTTAAAACTAGTTCATCAAATAGTCAGAAGTAAAGAAAAGAAACTCATTTGTTCAGGTATCTGGAAGAAAAGATTAAGCAAATTTCATTAATCTTGATGAATCGAGGTATGTGTGGACCTTAGCCCCTATATTTTCTGAGGAAGGATTTATGATTCAAGTAAATACATTTTTAATTACCGTATGTGCTGGGTGATCTGTCATACAGATGTGTTTATCACTGTTTTCCCCCATAAGTCAATGACACTTCAGTTGGCATATCCTAGCGAAGTAGCTCTTTCATGAACTGTGACTTTGCACTAACATTATAATATGTGATCTCTGATTATTTTATTTGTTTGTTTCCCCCTTTTCACAAACTCCTTCCTGAAATAGCTCAAAGGTTTCTCTTAAATATGAGTTATTTTGTTAGCTATCTATATAACCAAAATATTTGAAGGAAAAGTTGGGTATAGTTACCATGTCTGTCAACCAGAGTGTTTGCATCAGTTATTAATAACACAATGAAATAGAAGTTGGACGAGTGTACAGCTGTATTTGGTGGCCTTCCTTTGGAAGGGTTTTGTACAGTACTTCAGCTTCCTACATGGTGGAATACGAGCTTTTACTGAACTCCTTTCCCCTCCTCCTTTGTGTACAACCCTGCACTGGGGCTCTGAGGTTTAACTCTGACTACTTAGCTGAGAAGTTACTTGCCCCCACAGCACTACTGGGCATGGTTCAGCTGAAGACCAGTTATAAAGACTGGAGAAGCTCAGTCTGGGCTGACTGCTGATGAGGAAGGAGGTGCTGTACGGGCTCCTGAAGGAGAAGTGCCGGTGCACCCAGGCGCCATCACCAGTCAGCAGGGAACTGCAGCAGAAGCCCCCATGCTGGAGGAAAGAGACTGAGGAGGCTATGCAGGAGAGACTGGTAGGGAGTAGCCCAGGGTGAGAAGTTGTGCCCCAGGTGCTTGGTGTGTTTTGATAGGATTCCCCACCAAGCTAGTGGTGGTCCACTCTACCGCTGACAGGACCCTGGGCTGAGACGCAGTGGAAGGGGCAGACCCTGGTTCTCTTACCCCCTCTTCATCAGCCCCATGAGGGGCTCTATCTTTCCCGTTACTATTGACACTGGCTGCTATACCACACTACCCTCTGGGAAGAGAGTGGTACTGTTGACCTGGGCCATTGAGACTGGCCACGCTGCTGAGATAGGGTGTTACTGGAATGCTGGCCATTAGGCCTGATGGCCTTGAGGTGCAAGGACATTACTAATGACTGTGACTGTGACTATTAGGATACACTTGGGGTTGTGCACCAATTAGAGGCCTCAGAGACCTGACACTTCCTGCCCCCCACAGAGGAATGGGCAGGCCTGCCCCACTGACACCCCTATGCAAACTTCAGTGAGAGCAAAAAAATTGAATGAAAGAATTTCACTTTCATCTGCCTTCTCTCAGAAAATGTAGGCATCCATTTTAGGGCTGGCAACAGCCTATTGAGCGTATTGTACTTTGTAAAGTTATGAAGATTGCAAAACAAAAAATCACAACAATCCAAGAAAATATGAAATGACATGAAACTCAGTGAAAACTGTAAATGCTAGCAGCACAAGTTGAATCTTGTCCTTATAGCATTTTCTTTTGAATGGATTCCTTCTGAGTTTCAGCCAAAGAAAACATGGATTTGAAGCAAACATTCTTGTTGCTGCAGAGGGAAAAATAACTGTATAAGATGCTAGACAACTAGATATGTATTAGAGTGTGTCAACACTTCAGGCCTCCCCCTGCGGGCGTGTAGGATGGGATCGCCTTTGTATGACAGACCAGGGCACCCCGTCCTCGAGTTAATCTAGGCCCCCGTCTGCTCAGGTGTGGGCCTACCTGCACAATCAGGCAAGGCCCTCAATGCGGTAGCCCATTACCACGTGAGGGCCATTCATACCTTTCGCCTACCAGCGAATCAAGGGTCACATCTCTGTGGCCCATGGAGGCGAAGTTCCGCAGTCTCTGTGACCCAACCTTGGGGCCTCTGAGCCATGGCCCACCTAGTCTCTCTCTCTCTCAAGTCGTGCTACACCTGAAAATAGTACAGTTCAGTTTCTGGTGGGGTAGGGGAACTCGGGACCTCCCCCTCAACCGAGCTCCAGCCCAGGGCCCTGAAGGGTAGGACGCCTTCACACTACCCGAGTGGTGAGGTGTAGGTCGGCAACTCACCACCCCTCTCGGGGATATTCTCTGCAGCTCCCCATCATGGACTACTTCCTACTACGCTTAAATGCTCCTCCAACGCCCGCTGCTCACTGGCCCCATCATGGCGCTTACCCACCGAGTCTGTTGTCGTCTTCGCTGGGGAAATGGTCCTTGGGTCACAGGCTCCTGTGGCTCCCAGGAGAGTCCTGACATTCTGAGGCTGGACTTTGGCTCTTCTCCCAAGGGGCCTCCACGCCAGCCCTCCCGGGTCCACTCACCTGGCTCTGCAGAGGTTGGAGCTAGCCCCGCGGCTGTTCTCCTGGGACACTCGCTGCCTGGGATCTTTGGCAGTCCCCTCCTGGGGCTGCTGGCCAACATGCGGTCCTCCCCACTGTCCTATGCCACCCCTGGCTTCCTCCAGCCCTCTGTCACTGCACCTCCCCTCTCTCGCCTCGCCATCACGACTTTGATGTGCTCTACCCCCCTCCTCAGCTGTGCCGGCCCGGCTTTTAAATTGTCCACAGGGCTACCGGAGCATGCACAACAGTGCTGGAGAGCACCGCGTGGCTCATCCCCTAGCACTGGAGCCGTTGGCGCCTTCTCGCCTGGCGGACGGGATTGGTTCACCCCATCACAGAGGGGTAGCTATGTTAGTCTGAATCTGCATAAACAATGAGAAGTCCTGTGGCACTTTATAGACTAGGGGTACATTTAGACTACATGCCTCTGTCGCCAGAGGCATGTAGATTAGGCTACCAGAGGGTATGTCTACACTACAACGTTAATTCAAACTAATTTAGGTCGAATTAGTTAATTCGAACTAAGCTAATTCGAACTAACGGATCCAGACTAAAAAACTAGTTCGAATTAGCGTTTTGCTAATTCAAACTAACATGTCCACATTAAGTGGACCCTGAACCGGGCTTAAGGATGGCCGGAAGCAGTGCCAGCAGGGCATCAGAGGAGGACTTAGAGCGTGGAGATGCTGTCTCAGGCTAGCCGAGGGCTGTGCTTAAAGGGTCCCGACCCCCACCCCAGACAGACAGTTCTCAGGGGTGCCCCGCTTGCAAAGCAGTCCTGGCTTGGATTGCCCGGACTACCCACACTGGGCACATCACAGCACTCGGCCATCAGCCCGGCTGTACTTGCCGCAGGCTGCCATCTGGGGAGAGGGGGCAATTGGGGGGCTGCAGGAGAGCTTCCACCCCCAGAAGCCCGCAGAGCCAGCCCAGTCCTCCCCATCGGGGGCTCGTACCCCATTCTTCCCTCACCTCCTTCCACTTACCCTTCCCTAGCCCCTCTTCTTGATGTACAATATAAAGATAACGTGTCTTCCAAAATGGAATCTGTCTTTATTGAACAAAACTGGGGGAGACTGGGAAAAGGAGGTGGGAGAGAGGAAAAGAGAGGCTGGGAGATGGGAGGGCAACTAAAATGATCAGGGGTTGGGAACAGGTCCCATATGAAGAGAGGCTAAAGAGACCGGGACTTTTCAGCTTAGAAAAGAGGAGATGGAGGGGGGACAGGATAGAGGTCTCTAAAAGCAGGAGTTGGGTGGAGAGGGTGCATACAGAAAAGGTCTTCATTAGTTCCCATAAAGAAGGACTAGAGGACACCAAAGGAAAGGAATGGGTAGCAGGCTTCAAACTAGTAACAGAAAGTTCTTCTTCACAAAGCAAAGAGTCAACCTGTGGAACTCCTTGCTGCAGGAGGTTGTGAAGGCTAGAACTAGAACAGAGTTTAAAGGGAAGTGAGATAAAGTGATGGAGGTTGGGTCCATAGAGTTCTATTACCCAGGGGGTAGGAGTGGTGTCCCTGGCCAAGGTTTGTGGAAGGCTGGAGAGGGATGGCACGAGACAAATGGCTTGGTCACTGTCTTCGGTCCATCCCCTCCAGCGTCCCTAGGGTTGGCCACTGTCGGCAGACAGGCTACTGGGCTAGATGGACCTTTGGTCTGACCCAGTACGGCCATTGTAAGCTCAGGGCTCAGGGTCGGGGGGTCTCAGTGGACCCCCTTGATTCTCTTGCACACCTGCTCCTGGGTGGCCAGGCTGGCAGCTCTCCTGCCCTAGACGGCCACTTTCCTGTGCCTAGTGCAAAGATCGTGGACGAGGTCCACGATGTCTGCACTAACCCAGGTGGGTGCCCACCTCTTGCAGTCCCAGGCAAGCTCCCAGGAGCTGCCAGCCTGGTCCCGGGAAGAGGGGGAGGGCTGGGGGGCATCGGGTGGCTGGCTCGATCCGTGCCAGGTGCAGGGTCTGCTGGCTGGGTGCTGGCAGGCTTGCACCTGGCACGGGCACCGTAGCCAGCACGTGCCCCTTTAAGGAGTCCGGGGCCGGGAGGGGGGCATACGAGTTTCCCTGGTGTTGGCCAGAGTGGCCACCAGGGAAAGCTGGGGAGGGCTAGCCTCCCACTAGTTCGAATTAAGGGGCTACACACCCCTTAATTCGAACTAGCTAGTTCGAACTAGGCTTAATCCTCGTAAAAGTTCGAACTAAGCGCTCCGCTAGTTCGAATTAAGTTCGAACTAGCGGAGCGCTAGTGTAGCGCCTATCAAAGTTAATTCGAACTAACGTCTGTTAGTTCGAATTAACTTTGTAGTGTAGACATACCCAGACATAGTAAAATGAAGCGGCAATTTAAATAATCGCCGCTTCATTTATATTTACATGGCTGCCGCGCTGAGCCGACAAACAGCTGATCAACTGTTTGTCGGCTCAGTGCGATAGTCTGGACGCGCGGGTGTCGACATCAAAGGTATTTGTCGACCACCCAGGTATGCCTCCTGGGATGAGGTTTACCTGGGTGGTCGACAGATACCTTTGATGTCGCCACCCGCGCGTCCAGACTATCGCGCTGAGCCGACAAACAGCTGATCAGCTGTTTGTCGGCTCAGCATGGCAGCCATGTAAATTTAAATGAAGTGGCGATTATTTAAATCGCCGCTTCATTTTACTATGTCTGGTAGCCTAATCTACATGCCTCTGGCGACAGAGGCATGTAGTCTAGACGTACCCTAAAGGTATGTCTACACTAGCCCCCTAGTTCGAATTAGGGTGGCTAATGTAGGCATTTGAACTTGCAAATGAAGCCCAGGATTTAAATATCCTTTAAATAGTCCTTTCTTTTGTTTAGGCAAGATCAGACAAATACGGTTACATCTCTATTACTAAAAAATTACACAGACGTTGGAGGCTTGTTTCCTCACCTAAGGACCAACAGTCCCCTTATACCTGACATGTTACTGCTCTCACTTCTTTATTAAAAGATACATTTTGTTTGTTCTGCTTGGGTTTTTGTCGGTTTGTTTACCCTAGATTAGGTGACATTACCGATATTTCTGTTTTTTGCTGCAGAACTTTCTTAAAACTATGAGATATTTATGAGCTCACAGCTTCACAAGAAGAGGCAATGGTGTTGAAATTGTCATCCTTTTTCTTTCCAAATACTCATTAGACAAATGGAGTTTAAAAAGGTATTTTATAATGTCTGATTTTTAAAATCTCTTCCCTCTCAGCTTCTGTTCCTACTGTTGTCGTTTTACTAATTCTCTCACAAGCAGGGTCTTCCAGGACAGAAATTCAGGTAGACAATTTTAGTGAAATATGTCATAGGTTAGACATCATAAAGCAGCAATCAAGGTAAAAACTTGTTTCATTTTCAATTCACCTTCATCTACCTTTGATGTTAAATCTGGAGGGTAGAGTTGACAAGTTTGGTGATACAAGTGTTTAGCTATGTAATAAATAATTGTGTAGACATGTGTGGTCTGGAGTGAATGAGGGGAAAGAAAGTACTGTCCCCAAGCTCCTTCCTTTAACCCCTATGCTACAGGCACATGTAGAATTAATTAGAAGGCTGGAAGAACATAGTCACCTGTGAGTTGTTAGACTATATATCACATTCAAATAAGCCATAAAAGTGAGGAAATAATTATTTAAATAAACCATGTTAGTCTGCATCTGCAAAAACAATGAGGAGTCCTGTGGCATCTAACAGATTTATTAGGGCATAAGCTTTTGTGGGTAAAACCATAATGCAACTTCACCTTTTCTCATCCATAATCTATCCTTCAGTTCTCCTTCCCACTCTCAACTGCTCTCCATGGGTATGTCTACACTATCACCCTAGTTCGAACTAGGGTGGTTAGTATAGGCATTTGAAGTTGCAAATGAAGCCCGGAATTTAAATATCCCGGGCTTCATTTGCATCTTGCCGGGCGGTGCCATTTTTAAATCCCCATTAGTGCAGACTCTGTGCTCGCGGCTACACGCGGCACGGAGTAGGTAATTCGAATTAGGCTAATTCGAACTACCGTTACACCTTCCATGGAATGAGGTGAACGATAGTTCGAATTAGAAAGCCTAATTCGAACTACCTACTCCGTGCCACGTGTAGCCGCGGGCACGGAGTCCGCACTAACGGGGATTTTAAAATGGCGGTGCCCGGCAAGATGCAAATGAAGCCCAGGATATTTAAATCCCAGGCTTCATTTGCAACTTCGAATGCCTACATTAACCACTCTAGTTCGAACTAGGGTGTTAGTGTAGACATACCCCATTACACCACCTACAGCAGACATATTGCCACCATTATCCTGAGAAAGGAACGGGTACTCTTGAGCTCTGACCATCTTTCTTGGCAATATTGCCAGCAAATTGCAACGACTACTACAGGATTAGTGTGGTTTTCAAAAGGTATATGGTATACCATAGTGAGACAATGAAAGAAACCACTCTCTCTGCCCAGCTGGGCATGGGTAAAGTCTGGGCAGGTCTAGTCCTCTCATCACCAGGGTAGAAGACAGACGTGTCCTTGCTGATGAACCAGCTGCTGAGCTAGGTGGTGTGCTGGACCATGAAAGACCCAAATCCAACGAGGAACTGGAGCTGTTGGGACTGCTGGTGGCCAAACATCCTGACAAACCCAAGGAGCTAAGTACATAGATGAACAGGAAGAGCCTGATTTGGAACTCAGGCAGGAAGGCATCCAGGAATGTTAGCTAATGGGGTTGTGGCTTAACAGCTGGTCAGTGTGCTGCAGGAGGAGCCTCACTGACCACTTGGTGGGACATCTGGTCACTGTTAGGGACCTAGGTTGGAACACAGTAGAGTTGGCTCTCTCTCCACTATAGACCACATGGCTAGTGCTTGCCTGTGGCCCCATTCCTGAGAAACAGTGTGATGGACTCCTTGCCAACACCCCCTGTCTAGGGACCCAGAGCCTTGTGCTCTTGGGAGTTATCCCTGTTACTAAGGCTGGGACGCCACGCTTACCCTGCTAATTCCCTCAAACCCTAGGCCGTGATCCTGGTGAAGTACAAAGGCAGTGTGGCCTCCCTCTGAGCTGGGGGGAGGGAGGAATGACTGCACTCACCTACTACAATACATTTTCAGCTGGAAAAAAAAACATGGTGCAATTTTCTGGCAAAACTTGTTTTTTAAAACAAACTGTTTCAACAGCTTATATAAAAACGAACCAGTAAGTTTTGAAACATTTTAGGTGGACATTTTATTTCAAAAATGTCATTTTTGAATTGAATTTCATTTAGAAATGACGCCTTGAAATGTTTCATTTGACCCAAATGTGTTTTTTGTTTTGTTTTGTTTTGTTTTTTAGTTTCTCATTTTGGTGAGAAATGAAATTCAGTTTTCATGTAACAGGAAACTAAAACACATTCTCTTCTCAACATTGGCTGCAATACAATATAGTAGAGATATTACAAATCCTAAGTTTCTGTTTAGTGGTAGTATGGGAAGGAAAAGCTTGAACATCATGGACCAGATTCTGGTTTCAGTTTTCTCCACTGCGTGAGGCTACATTCATATAAAGGAGCATTTCAGATCCATTTGTGTGCATGTGGCTGCACCTCTTCATGAAAATGATGCTGTGCATCCCTACTATGGGAAACACCGTTTGCAAACACTGCAGTGATGTCACAAGATGTTGCCCCAAAGACATATAAGGTTGTCACCCTAGCTGGATACATATCGTGAGAGAAATGTAAGGCCTGACGGGACCTCCAGAAGTCATTTAGTTCAGCCCCTTGTACCTAGGCAGGACTACACATATCTAGACCATCTCTAGTAGGTGTCTAACTGGTTCTTTAAAACCTCCAATGTCAGAGATTCTGCAGCCTCCTCTGAATCGTATTTCAGTGCTTTACTACCTTATAATTAGGAAGTTTTTCCTAACAGCTAATGTAGATTTCTTGTGCTACCTTCAGTAGGCACAGAGAATAATGGGTGCCCATCCTCTTTAAAAAAGTCCTTAAGGCCAGGTCTATACTAGACCCAGATGGTCGGTTAAGGTATGCAACTTCAGCTATATAAATAATGTAGCTGGAGTCAACATACAGGAGCAGCCCAAGACAAGCTGCTGGCAACTGGCCTTAGGCGAAATGCACGATCGGCGCCCCCGCCTCCAAAGCCCTCAACGGCCGTTTATTTTGGCGCCCTAAGTGACCGCCTAGGTTGCCTGTATTGACGGGCTGCCACTGCCTAAGATGAGCTTGGCGCTACTTTCACAGTGGGAGCAAATACTCCCAGTGGTTTCCCTTACTCCTCGCAACTGTGAGGATTACTGGCATCAACCTGGGTTGCCTTTAATGTTCAGTTTAGTGAGTCTGTACTAGATCCGCTAAATGGAACGTCACAGGATCTGTTTCCAGCATGACCAGTGGAGACATGGTCTAAGACAGTCTCATTTTCTCGAGACTAAATGTGACCAGTTTTTTTTTTTTACCTTTCCTCATAGGTCAGGTTTTCTAAGCCTTCCATCACTTTTTAAAATTTCCTCTGACACTCCCTTTTCCCCCTGTCAAGTGCAGACAGAGGAAGAGCTAATAGTGGTGTTGGTGACGTATCTGTTTCCTCCTATTACAGTTACTTCCTTGTGGAGTACCTGCAAATTAAGGGGAAAGGGGGAATCCCTCCCTATCTACCTCTACTAGCAGACTCCCTTAGAATCCTACCCACATACCTTACCACTACCAGCCTGGACCCCACATCCAGCTGGAATGAGTGACTCAGTCCTCTCAGCATCCTCTAATCATTGGCCTTTTCACTGCTTTCACTTTAAATAGCTACTAGAAAGCAGATGCTGCCCCACCTAACTTCATGGCAACCTAGCCCACCCAGTCAGTCAGCAGCCAAACAGATTTTTAAAAAGTAAATCAGCTGTGATGAGAAGTTCGCAACACAGAAAAGAACACACCTTTTTTCTCCAGCCCCTCCAAGTTAATAAGGCAGAAGTTCTCAAGACATACTTAATAGATGGGTTACGCCCTTATGCCAGGTCTATGCTAGGGGAGAAAGATGACCTAAGATATGCAACTCCAGCTATGAGAATAGCATAACTGGTGTCCCTGCTGCATGAGGTCGACAGGAAAAACTCCTCTTGACCCAGTGGAGTACTAGAGTTGATGGGGGCAGTCGATTTAGCAGATCCTTACCAAATCTGCTAAATTGAACTCTGGGAGATAAATCTCCACAGCGTCAATCTTGGGGTAATGGAGACAAGCCCTTAATCTTCCGCTGCCGTCGTATCACCAGCCAGAGGAACAAATTACATCTCCAGATCCCAGAGGGAAGGAAGGTAAGGGACACTGAGTCTACTGTCTTGCCTTACACCTGGGCCCTGGATTTCACTTCCTTGTTTTCCACCTGTCTACAGCCCAAAAACGGAATCATCATGCAAGTGAAATGAATTTCACCTATACAACATCATGGCATTGCTTAGAAAAAATAATTAAGTTAGCAGCTCCTCCTCCATCTGAAACCCATAAATAACCCAGCCATTGTTCCCTTGTCACAAATACCACCCATTTCCCAAAAGTCCCAAGCAATACTCTTTGAAGTGTACCCTAAGCCCAACAAATATGGGCAATTTCAGATCAAAGCTGGGCAAGTGGGTTTTGAAGTTAAGCTCCTCATGGAAATCTCTACCAGCAGTTTCCTTTCCCTCATTTTAATGGTGCTCCAGCTTTAATACTTCTGATTATGACAATTCTGGCAATATTGCCTGTAGTGAGAGGTGGTCTAGCATAAGCCCTGTGTAAGTGCAGGCCTTACGCATAGTTACTGTTTGCAAAGCTAAACCACAAATATAACTTTTAATGATTGTTTATTTGTTTGATTATTCTGATCACAGTTGTCAAACTAACTGCACCTCTGACCCTTGCTACACCTTCTGAGGACATTCCCCATAGGTGTTATGCTGATACTTTTCTTGGATGAAATCATATTCTTCCACTCTCAAACTGGGGCCTACCTGCAGTTCCCTGGTATTAACTGCGATTATCTCAGCAGCTGTGACCCATGTTCCATACCTGCACTTTTGCTCCTTCTGGGAGCAGTGACTATGATAACCAGTGACCAAAGAGCCTTCTTGAAGCAATGTATAGCTTATTTCAACATAAGCATTTAAGAGAAAATACATCTTAAAACAATAGACCATATACTTCCCTGTCTTTCCTTAAAGTTTGGCCATTCCCTAGATCTGGGGAAAAATCCAACTTTTTCAGACTCTGCCACACAGCCTTCCTCAGTTAACATGTCCTCTGTCTTGCCAGATCATGACAATTAACTCCCTTCTTCCCCAAAGGGCTTTTTAACAACTTGTGCACTGTTCTTTTGATCTCTTTGTTCCCAGCATTAGCAGAAGAGCTGTATCACTTAATCCATATACCTGAAAATATGTCATTGACCTGTTATTGCCTCCCCAATTGTTTATTTGGGGGTTGCTTATCAAGCACCATTGTGTGGCTTCCCTGCTTGTTTTTCCAACACCCCCTTTGGAGTGAGATCAATGCATTCATAAAGGGAGTTATAATAAACCACCATAGTCTTGTCTGCTACAATAACTCCCACATTGGCCACGCCATGGTGTTCATAACAATTCTTACACTTTAGTAATCACAGATAGCAATTGCACATCCCTCCCAACAAAGCTAAGGCCCCCTTGAAGACAACAGAAACAGGAGCAGACCTTTTAAATTCTTCTGGATGGATTCTGCAAGGTGCTGAGTAAGCACACTTCACTGCCGGTAAAATTCATCAAACTTCTGAAGGTACTTTTCTTTTTAATGCTAAAATATGGTTTATAAAAACTTTTACTTTTTGGTGTATGGTTGAAGTGTGATTCTGATCTTGGTTGCACTGGTGTAAATTAGGAATATTTCTAATGTAGCCAGTGGACATCAGAATCAATCTCTCTGCATAGACTTATAATATTTTCTTCAAAGTGTGAGGTGACTAATATGAAGGAGACCTGTTTTTAACAATGGTCACAGCCAATATATCTTAGTTCTCAACCTTCATTTATACAGGTTTCCATGCTGTACAGGTAGCAAGATATAATCCTATGGAGCCATTTCCTGGCTTAAGAAAAACTTCATGTCCCTTATTTCATTTCTGAAGTTATTTTTAAAATGTCTGACCATATAGGAGAGGACATAGACAAGCTGTAGAAGAATACAACTTCTGCTGATTTTACTCTCTTTCCTGATACTGTTCTTACTAATAAAGCAATGAGGATTTCGTGCAATTAGGAGTTTACTGAAAACATCTTTTTTATCAGAAATATCCTGACAAGAACAATGCACTACTGCAGACATAAAATTAGTCATGAGTAGTGTCTCTGTGTTTTAAAAAGACATGATTGACACAAACAAACAAAAGACCTGAGCTCTACCCACAGTTCATTGTTTGTTGCATTGCTTTGCTATTTGAACAATGAAGACGCTTTTCAGGGAGGAAATGGGAAAGTTATGCTGCTGCAACATACAATTTATCTATTTTTTATTAGCATTTCCCTCTGAATTTCCTGCTAAACCCAGCTTTTGAGATGTACGGCTGTATCTTACCATATTTAATATTCGACACGGGAAACCCTCTGCATTTGTGGGGGATACGTTCTGGATATAGAGGTGAATACCAAAATCCACAAATACAGGGGAACAGGGATGTTCGCAACACAAAAACAATGCATTGTCCAAAATGAGCATTTTATTGCTTGCTGTTTCACAGTCAACAACTTCAAATTCAAAGCAGTAGATTTCCAATCAAACTTGAACACAATAATACTGTATAGTCAACAAACAACTTCAACTTCAAAACTAATCACCCAAAACTATTCTTTGAACTCCTCCCTGTGAAGAATCTTACTTTTTCTCCAGGATGGGAAGGGGAGGGTGTTAACAGGGGTGGTTCCCAGGGATAGTCCCCTTGCTGCTTTATGGTCTGCAGATGCTGTTCTTTCCCCCTTCCTCACACTGACTTCACATTACGTAAACTGTGCCTCTCTTTAAATTTGTCAAACCATCCTGTGCTTGTAGTGAATGACACTGCACTGCCATGACTTCCCCTCTCACCACCTGATGCTTGCACAAAATGCTTCAACAAGCTCAGAATCTTTTCTTGAATTACAGGTGCTTGTTTCTGTAACATGTCTTCAAATGCTTAATGACTTTTCCATTTTTTCAATTATGGGTCCACGACACACACGACACCTTTGCACAAGATAGTGCACTTGCAGAAACACTGACCCTTATATTTTTCTCTTTTTAATAAAACACACAGTAGACTCATTAATGCTCTACATTCTAGCTAGTCAGGCCACTCCATTGCAAGCTTATCCAATAATTAGGGCTGTCAAGTGATTTAAAAAATTAATCGTGTCATTAATCTCACTGTTAAACAATAATAAAAATACTATCTATTTAAATATTTTTGGATTTGTCTACATCTTCAAATATATTGATTTCAATTACAATACAGAATACAAAGTATATAGTGCTGACCCTGGGCTCCGCGTTGCACTGCCTCTTCGAAATGCCGCAGCTGAGCCTGGGCTGCCCGGCTATGTCTATACTACTGGGCTTTATTGGGAAAAGGTACACAAATTGCACTCTGCAATTTGCATACCTTTTTTCGATAGTTTTTTCAGAAGAGGTGTTTCCGAAATTTGGCCCGTCTACACTGCGCCAAATTTTGGAAAAAAAAAAAACTCTTTCAGAAGAACCCTTCTTCCTCATGGGAGGAGGAAGACAGGGCTTCTGAAAGCGTGCGTCTGCTCTTCCGCAAAAAAAAGCAGAAGAACAGACACGTACTCTGGATGGAGGTATCCCGGAAAAACTCTATAGTCTAGACATAGCCCCTGTGATGCTGTCCATATGAAATGCAGCAGCGGCATTTCAAAGGGGCAGTGCCACACAGCTGATCCGGGACTCCAGCAGTGCTGCCCCCTTTGAAACACCTAAGTTCCGTCAGCATACAGTCACTGCAGTTAGTGCATCACTTGTGTGCATTCATGCTTGGTTCCTTGTGCTGGCGGTGTGCATACTCACCAGGAATGCTTGTATTGATGCAGAGTGCAGTGCACCCGGGGTAGGTACCCCACTGTGCAACTCTCCATCATCCAGCAAAGTGTCTTTTGGGAGTTTTTGCAATGCCTGATAAGCCAAAACAAGTCATAGAGTGGTGACAGAGAACATTAGGTCCATAAAAAAGTGTTCTCCATTTCCCACTGCATAACTTTAGAGAGGAATTAAAAGCAAATATAGTAGCAACCATACCTCCCTTGGTTGTTCCACAACCTCACTTCTTCTGCACAAAGTAAAAATGATTAAATCAAAAGATGTGTCCTGCTACTTTGGAGGTGCCATCTTGATAATTTCAAAGTAAATTGCATACTTATCTATGGTTCTTTGCTCCGCATTGGGCTCACCTATGCCCAACTAGAAGGATTGGCTGGATTGCGATAAGTAAAAAAAAAATAATAAAAGAAAGGTACTGGCTTGATGAGCAGCTGGGTACCCCCGTTGCCTGACTCCCATACTGCTACTCCTCTTCCTCATCTACCTCCTGCTACTCACTATTCAAGGAACCCAGGGTCAGCTGGGAAATCCCCAGCTGACCCTGGGCTCCATGTAGCACTGTCCCTTTGAAATGCCACAGCGTTTCAAAGGAACAGAGTTGCGGGGAACCCGGGGTCAGTGTGCAGCACTGCCTCATTGAAACACTGCCGGGGCATTTCAAAGGGGCAGCACCGCACAACTGATCCCGGACTCCACCAAAACACCTGTGATTAATGCGCGTTAATTTTTTTAACACGTTAATTCTGCCTGCATCAATTGCAGACGTAAACACACGTTGATTGACAGCCCTACCAATAATTCAAGTTTCTGGCTAAAAGTCATTTCCTTTTTTCTCTTCTTAGCCTCTTGGCCACTGTCTGCATCACTTGCTTTTTCTTTTTGGTGCCATAGTTAAGGTTAGATGTTACTTTGGCAATCGTAATGTTTTTACTAAAAAACACTGCAAAAGTGTCAGCACACTGCATCGTGTGCCTGTGCCAGTGCAGTGCCGCCCATCGTGAATAGGTGACACCATGAACAGCAAAACCACAGATGGTGAGGTCTTTCTGTATTGAAGAAAAAGGTGCTGCTATATTAAAGAGGATCCAAAAAATGGTATTTTAACCCACAATTTAGGCTTAGAATAGGGGTTGGCACTTGAACTGAGCCTGAATAAATGTTAGATGGATGGATGATGAAAAAAATCTTATCAGCTGCTATTACAAAACTTCATATCCTAGTCATATGAATGTAAAAAAGATTCTGCAAAATTATTACTACTTCAAATGTTGGGTCTTGTGAAATCAGTTATTAGGATAAGTTTTCTGCTATCATACACTATGGCTGAATTAGATCTGGAACTAGGACATTTGCTATATAGTGTAGAGAAGTGGTTCTCAAACGGTGGGTTGGGACCTCAAAATGGGTCATGACCCCATTTTAATGGGGTTGCCAGCGCTGGCATTAGACTTGATGGGGGCTGGGTCAAAGCTCTAGGCCCACCACGCAGGACCAAAGCTCAAGCCTCAGCACCTGAGGCAGAAGGGCTTTGGATTTGATTAGACTCCTCCTCCAACCCAAGATAGTGGGGCTTGGAGCAGGCTCAGGCTTTGGTCCCTCTCCTTGGGTTGTACAGTAATTTTTGTTTTCAGAAGAGGGTCACAGTTGTTACCATATTTGCCCGTTACTTTGATGTAGGCTCATTTATTAGGGTTACTCTTCTGAGTGGCTGTTGATCATTCTATCAGTGTGCTCCCTTCCGCCAATTCCTTCCCAATGGAGCTATCATACAGGCTCTCGGTTCCCCAGGAATGGGTTCTTCCTACCTTAGAATCAGACACTCACACACACTATCAAAACATGTCTGAGAAGACCAGTTAATCATCCTTCACAAGCTGAACCCTTAAATGTCCCTGGACTCAGTAGGCTGGGTTGCACAGCAATGCCAAGCTATGAGCCTCATGGGCCCTTGGACTCAGTGGGTTAAACAGCACTTTAAGTTGCCACCCTCATAGGCCTCCAGCTTCAGCACCTTCCTGTCCCCACTTTCACACCACAACTGTTCTGCTAGTAACCCCACTTAATGAGCAAACCCCACAGGATTTTTGGATGCCATAGGGATCTTTAGTTTAGGTACAAGAAGCATTCCAGAGTGAACAGGAAAGCCCAAGGGGAGGAGGTGAGGGTGAGAGAGAGAGAGAGAGAAAAGCAACCATTTTAACCATGAAAGTTATTAATTTCTAGGTGGTAACCATACACAGGAAGGCAAACAAACAAAACTGTTACAATATTAAAACTAATTTAAATCTTATTACAAACATTGGGGCTAGCAAACAGTAACTGACTACATAAGGCAGGCTCAGGAGGCTACACCGTAGTGGGAAAAGAGGAGAAGAAAGAAATCTCAATACTCAATGAAGCTTGAATTGATCAGAGTTCCCAGATGGTGATGGTAGCTGAGGATCCAGAGTGCTGGAGCAGGCAGAGCAGAGCAGAGCCCCCACAACATGATTAGTCAGGAGAAGATGAGATTCACTTAGGCTGTGTCTACACTGCCAGTTTTTGCAGCAGAAAATATGCTAATGAGGGACTCATTACCATAGGTCGTGACATCATTAGCATATTTTCTGCCATTTCTTTTTGGCAGAAGCAGTGTGGCCTCTTCTGTTTTGCGCAAGATCCTTATGCCTCTCCGGGACAGACACAAAAAAGTCCACACTGCTTCTTTTTGAGCAAAAACCCCTTGCGCAAAAAGAAATGGCAGAAAATATGCTAATGAGATCACGACTTATGCTAATGAATCACTCATTAGCATATTTTCTGCTGCAAAAACTGGCAGTGTAGATGTAGCCTAAATGGCAGAGGCAGGGGAAGAGGTGGCCTCTCTTTTAACCTTTAGCCCAATAGCTAGGGAACTCATCCAGGATATAGATTGGACTTCAGTTTCCCTCTCTTCCTGAAGTGAAGAAGGGATTTGCCTAAGGGTCTCACAAAGTGCTCTACCACTAGAGGTTAGAAGTTGGTCCAGTAAAAGATATTACCTCGCCCACCTTATTGCTCTAGATTATAGTGTCATTCTCACTTTCTTTCCTTGTCCCAATGACTATTTATTGTCATTATGAATGACTATGGCTGATAATGAATAGTGATTGAGCCAAAGAAAGAGTATGGTTTGACTCTAGTGTCTAATGGTCAAGGCACTAACCAGGCATGTGAAAGACCCATATTCAAGTATCCTCTCCTGTGATAATTTATAAAAAGTGGAACAGCTTCAACAGAAGAGATTGAGGAAAAACCCATACCAAAATAGCTTGTAGCCCAGTGGAGACCAAAGTTTAAATCCCATCTCCATATGAGGGGGAAACTGAATCTGGATTTCCTACAATCCAGATGAATTTCCTAACCACTGGATTGAAGGTTTCATGAGAGCCCTGTTTTGTTAATCTAATCCTCCTTTCCTTTTCTTGAAGTGCATAAAATTGAAACAAAAATATTTGTCAGGCTGAACAAAACATTAATATTGCTGAAACATTTCAATATTCTTAGTTTTGTCAAAACTATTTAGTGACCTCAATCCAAATGCATTAATCATTTTGGGTTGACTGAAACTGTATTTTTATTCACTGAAAAAATTTCACTTAGGTCTAATCTTAATGTAGTGTTCATTCCAAAGCATTACAGAATGCCATGCTCATTCTAGTTTGTCAATTCAAAATATATTTTCTCCTGATTCAGCAACAGTTGAGTATTCCTATTCACTTTGCATTGGCTGCCATTAGATTGAGGCTGAATTTAACCTGATGCGTAGTATTCTTATATAAAGAGTAAGCAACATAGAACAAGCATGAGATTGCAAAAACTTCATTATGCATGTTTGTTTCATAACAGCATGGTGAGCTGCAGCATACTGGTGTTACGTCTCATATGAAACAATTTTAAATATTGTACGTGAGCATTATACCAAGAGGTTAATTTTATTCTACGATAATTAGAAACAATGACTGTTTTACCAGCTTCCCTGTTATACAATCATTTTGCCTCATTCTATGAAAGTATTTCAACATCCTTATTCTTAAAGGCATATAATTAATATAAAATGCATACCTCGGTGTACTTTCATGGATAATGTCAATTCATGATACAGCCCTCAAAACAGTCACCTGAAGATATATAATTTATCTAGTTATAGAGTATATGCCAGTATACAAGTTGTAACTAGTTATAAAGTATAGATTACCTCATCACATTCCAGAATGGGTGAACCATTATGAATAGAATTACATGCTTTTTGAATAGTAAAACAATCTAGAGAAATATTTCAAGCACTTTATTTTCAAAAGAATCCTTCATAAAGTAATGAATAATCTATTGAGAAAAAACTAGGCCTAGATTTCAATAATTAATGTTAATGTCTGATGTGTGTGTTTCCACCTACTTCCAAGTAGCTCAAAAGGTATTTTAGAGACTATCAAAGATGTACCCTTTTGTAATACAGCTTGCGACGTAAGTTGATAGGGCAGATGCGATGAGTCTTCTCAGACTGATATGTAAGCTTTCAGAAGAGTGTTTTGTAGGAGAAAGGTTAGGACTGACTAAACAAAGTAGAGGTTAAAAGTCAACATTTTGGAGAGCAGCTTTCTGATGAAAATAGCAAAGCGATAAGTTCAATTAACATTTTATTGCTTTATCTGACACCACACTCCTGCATTAATCATTGTTTCCAATAATCTGGTTGATATTTAAAACATAACAATCCTGCAAAACACTATGAGATGCAAGAGATACATTCATTTAGGAGAGGTCATTCTTATATTCAATTATTGAAGTCTGCCTCTCAAGTTCCAGTGGATATAATATGCTTTTCCATAATTGCTTTTCCTGATCTATTGTATAGAGTTTCCATCAGCTTTAAAGGACTACTGTATTCCACCCTAAATAAGGCTGCATTTCAACAGGCGACTGAAGTTTCCAAAACAAATCTGGAGATTCCTTGAAAGTACTCAAGAAAAAAATTCCAAAATGAATGCACAGTGTCATTTGATTCACTTTTATTATTTCTTTCTCTGTAATCATGGAGACAGGATATAATTTTCATTTGATTCGTTATCCTGTGTATTGTAGTTAACCCTGCCAGTACATTTCCCTACCATAAATAACCACAGATGCCTCTTAAACAAAAGAAAGAGCTTCTCTGTGAGGAAAACCCCCACTTATTAGAGTTCTATAACTTCACATCAGAGGGATGTTCAAATGCCCTGCCCATTTGCCTAGCTATACAAACATGCCAAAATACATATAACAAACAAAACAGTTGAATCACTAGGCTAGACTTGACAATCAAGCTCAAGTAGATTCTCCAAGTTTCCTAAAGAAAAGGAATGAAGTTTACTTGAGCCATTTTTTCCACTAGTCTGTAGTATCTTTTTATAAGCTCTTCTATTAATAATATATCACCATTGTCTTTCTAGATAGAATGACTTTCCACCAATAACCTTCCAGGGAAGGAAGCTCCGAGAGGGAAGGTCTCTGCAATTGCGGGCCCCACCTGGAGAGGGCAGGTCTTTATTTTGATATTGTTGGCAGGTGTAACAAACTAAGGTTAGCTTCATTCCCTGCCTCCAAAACAGACTATTGATCTCTTCCTGCCTAGCAAAGGATAGTGTTAGCAGGAATTTAATGTGATTAGAAATGCACTAAAATCAAAATGGAGACTGTGACTGAAGGGACAATTCAAAATGGAGTTGTGGTGCATGATGGGATTTTAAAATGGAATCCAACAGACTGAGAAGACTTTTGCCGCCAAAACCATCCTCTGCACATAGCACGTGGCTATGCATACCGCACCAGGTTGTCTGCACCCAGCACCATTCTCTGCACTCGGAACTCCAGCTGCTTTCCTGCTCAGAGACACTTATAAGCTCAGACCTCAAGAGAGCTCAGGTTCCTGGATTCCTGAATCCCTGGGTTCCTGAGTTCTGTTCCCTGCTTCGTGGGTTCGTCGTTCACCTAGCTTGCTGTCTGCAGGACCATGGCGAAGGCCGGGGCCTATCCTGATAGCAGACCAGCATCCATCGGCTAGCAGGGTGCTCTAGTTCAGCAGACCAGCATCCATCGGCTAGCAGGGTGCTCTAGTTCACCCACTGTGGCGAAAACCCAGTGTAAGTGAACTCCAGCTACCTGTCCAGACGAACCGGACACACCTCCTAACTCAGAGGCTACGTCTAGACTGGCATGATTTTCCGCAAATGCTTTTAACGGAAAAGATTTTCCGTTAAAAGTATTTGCGGAAAAGAGCGTCTAGATTGGCAAGGACGCTTTTCCGCGAAAGCACTTTTTGCGGAAAAGCGTCTATGCCAATCTAGACGCGGTTTTGCGCAAGAAAGCCCCGATCACCATTTTTTGCATATTGGAAGGTCAATCAACATTGTGGTAAACCTGTACATTTTTAAATGTTTGATAAGTATATTTTTCTAGGATAGCAGAGTCAAGAAAATAGGATGCAGATCTGGGGATAGGAAACAGAGGACCAGGTATAAAACCTGCTTTCATGAGGAGTAAGAGTTGGAAATAAATATTTACTAGTTTCCTATGTTGCATGTTAATTAAATAAGCCTGTATGTGTTTCTTGGTAGGCTTCTCTAATAGTACTGGCATTTACAAATGTTGGCACATTTAAAACTGGGGAAAGAATCATAAAGATTCTCTATTTACCGTAAAAACGAATTGGCGTTATTCTTGATCATCTCAGTGCGAACACAGTATGGCATTATTAACTCAGAAGGAGCACTATCCATTTCATTTTTAAGTTGGAAAAGGTGAACTGTGTTGAAATAAGACCTTAGCTAATGAATCTTTGTTCCTCTCTCACTCAGAACCTTTGTATAAGATTCTAAAAAATACAACTAAGACTGTGTCCTGGCATGGAAAAGGAGAAAAAAGGTCCCCGATTTGACTGCCTAGTAGCTGACCTTTCCATTCCTGATCTCCACAATTCTTGGAAAATTGTTTATATGATTACAGGGCAGCCTCTTTACTGAGTTCTGATACTGAATTAGGATATAATGTTTTCTGAGGCATATAGCAGTGGTTACATAAGAACGGCCATACGGGGTCAGACCAGTGGTCCATCTAGCCCAGTAGCCTGTCTTCCGACAGTGGCCAATACCAGATGCACCAGAGAGAGGGATCACAACAGGTAATCCACACATGATCCCTCCCCTATCACCCATTTACAGAGAAACAGAGGCTAGGGACACCATTCCTACCCATCCTGGCTAATAGCCATTGATGAACCTAACCTCCATGAATCTATCAAGCTCTTTTTTGAACCCTGTTAAAGTTCTAGCCTTCACCACATCCTCTGGCAAGGAGTTCCAGAGTTTGACTGTGCGCTGAGTGAAGAAAAATTTCCTTTTGTTTGTTTTAAATCTGCTACCTACGAATTTCATTTCGTGACCCCCTAGTTCTTATAATGTGGGAATAAATAAATAATTTTTTCTTCTTCTCTTGTTGAAAGTTGTTAAATTTCTATGTGGACATGCTGTATTATCTCTCAATACTACTATATTTGTTTAGATAACATGAACTATTATGCATTTCAAATGATTATTAAGTAATGGAATGTTTGAAAACAACTATATTGTTTGGGAGTCCATAAAATTTTTATAGACTGAAAAGGGGTCCGTATGCTCAAAAAGGCTGGGAACCACTGGCAGATAGCATACTCCAAAGAGGTTGTTTGCCTTTCAGCTACAGCATTTCCTTGGCAATCTAATTGATATCATACCAAAAAAGGTTATAATCATGAAGGAACAAATGGTGATTTAGAATGAAGACAATTAAAAACAATAAGCTCTAATTAGCACAAATTGGATTGACTCACTGATTTGAGGACAAAGTTGGGTTTTCTCTGTTTTCAGAATAAATGGCAAATAAATGACTAAAGCACCTCCAACACAAATGTCTTATTTTTATTAACTATAATAAACTATATGAGTGCAAAATATATTTTGCTAGTATCAATTCCCAGAACGCAGTTATTAAACTCTGCAGTTTCTAATCTGGGCAATAAATGTAGGTCAAGGAAATCAAAAAAGCTACATCTGTAAATTTTTAAACTATTTCTTCAATCTCAAGGAAGAAAAAGTTTGCTCATAGTCACACCAAGGTAAACTTTGCTTCACTCGAGATTTTAGCTAAAACTAGTTGGAGAACTATTTTTGTTTCATTACCAAGGCTTTGTTAACCTTTTTTACATAGTTATTATACATAACATTGTGCAAACTGTTCAATAGAAATTTGAATTCAAGGTCTCCAACTTTACATTACAATCATTAGTGCTATTGTATATGCTCCAAATAGAGAAACATGTTTTTAAAAAGATGATTTTGAATCATTACTATCACAGTGAAATGAACCTTTGACCTAATACCAGAGCAGCTCTTTCAAAAAGTATACTGTATAGGTTCCTAATGGACCATCATATGAATACCAGGGTATCATTAACAGAGTATATGAATCAGTAATCATTACTAAGTTGATTTACATGTGACAGATACTGTGAATGCATGGTATTAAAATGCATAACTATTATTTACTCTGTTTCTTTTTAAAATATTCCACAATATTGCTGCTGGTTTGAAATTCTAACATTTATATAGATATGTAATTCTAAATAACATGGCCTTTTTACAATTACAACATAAAATGGTGAAAACTTGTAACTTTTAAAAAATATTTAAAGATTACAAAATATATAATGGAAGCCACATCAGTCTTGACATTTAAAACTAGACCCATAGTATTGATTACCCCAGATGTTAAAAAATCCTGAGTCAGGCTCCCCCAAATTATTCAATTTAAAAAAAAAAAAGTTTTCTTATTTCCCTTCTGGTTTTTTGAGTTTTTACGATAGGACACATTTTCAACCGTTTGTCCACAAGCAGGAGGGTTAGAAAATGTTAAATGAAAGCCTAATCACATGCCTCTGGGAACTGAGGCTTCTAAGAAAACACAAAAAACACGGATCATACTTTGAGAACCTCAGCATGGTGCATGTATGTGTGAGGTGGATAGCAACGCAGCATCTGGGCAGCTCCCAGGTACTGCCCCCTGTTGCTCCCATTGGGCCAAGATTCCAGCCAATGGGAGCAGTGGGGAAAGCCGCCTCCAGGTGAGCGGTTTCCTGTGCTGCCATTCCCCAATCTGGGGGATGGGGAAGCGGCAGTGCATGGAGCCAATTCCTACCCTGCGAACCAAATCTGGCCCACAAGGGTCGGGGCTCCCTTCTTCCACCCATGGGAAGCCAGTGCTGGCACTCCAACTAGGCATGGAGGTGTGGGGCTAGAGCACCAGGACATGCTCATGCTCCCCTCTGAGGGGTTGGGAGGAAGGGCTGAACTCTAAGCGCATGGCACACCTGCAAGACAGTCATAGACCACTAGTGGTTCACGGACCATACTTTGAGAACCACTGCACTACTGTATCTAAGTTTTTCATAAATATTTATAAAATTATCTTCACAATACTCCTGTAAGATGAGGTAGTATTAACACCCAGCTGCACCTTTTTATAGTGAGAGAATGGAGGCAGAGAGATTGAGGACAAAATTGTCAAAAGTATGAACTACACTTGGATACGCAGCTTCAAACATCCAAGGCTCGGATTTTCCAGAGTACTTGCCAATTTAATAGTACATTATATGCTCAAAATACAGCTTCCATTGACATCAGGTACTGTTGTGAGTGGTCAGTTTCTGCAAATCTGGCCTCAAACATTTGATGCTTGACACTCAAAAATGAGGAACACACACTTAGTGGCTAACTGAAAATTTTGGCTCATGTGGTTAAGACTGGTATTCCCATAGGAAATCTGTTGCATTCATCAACTTTTACAACAAATGATACAGCGATATTATAGCCAACAATCTTATTCACTACACATTCCTGATTCATACCCAGAGTAGTCCTTCCTGCGTACTGAATGTGCAAAAAATAACATGCAATCATATAATTAAATACTGAATCATAGTGTATGCAGCACAAGCAACCTTAATGCTGATATTTTTCAACTTTTGAGGGTTTGACTTCTCAAACTTAATGTTAATGTTTTGTTTGTTTACCTTGGGTGTACTTTCCTAACTTTCTTAGAAAACAAACTTAAAAAAACACAAATTTGATCACAAAAAAACACAAATATTGATACCAAACTAAGGTAATCAGCAGGGTTTGGACCTTTCGATTCCTAGCATAAATTTCTGCCACTTGAGGCAAGATGGTAACTAATAGTAGTAATAGGTTGTTTTCCTCTTCGTTCCCTGCCACTACGCAGTGGTTCTCAACTAAGGGTACGTCTATCCAGCGATGTTGCACTGAGTGATATAAACTGGCTGAAGTAGAACTAAGACTCAAGCTATCTATTTTAGGGTTTTATATACTAACTACAGGTTGAATCTCTCTAGACCAGCATTCTATGATCCAGTAACATCTGTGGTCCGGCATGATTTTAGTTAGCCAGACATCTGGCTGTCATAGGTCTGGCAAGTTTCCTGTGGTCCCATAAAGTTTGTTTACAGCCACTAGTCCTGGTTCTCAGTGTTCTGTGCCGTTATTTAGCTCTAATTTATCCTAAATGTCTTCTAAGAGCCCAATAAACAGTGAAAATGTTGGTAATGTTACTAGGCAATATTGAGCTCCCATGGTTCAGCAAATTCTCTGTTTAGCATCATTCAGGTCCTCACAGTACTGGACTAGAGAGCTTCATCCTGTACTGCCCCAGTTGGTAATATCTAAACACATTCCAAATAAAAGCAATAATAATAATATATTATTGTACTACCTGGATTTCATGCAGTTTGTAGTTCCTTTCCCTTTTGTGGGCAAAAATCTCTGTTTTGGGTGAGTTTTTATGTATTTGCTTTTGGAGATTATGAAGTACAAGGTGGAGTCACTGTATAGTGAATGTAAAATTCTTATGGTGATTTTTTTTTCAAAGATGAAGGTTTTCAATATTTACTGAAGACAGTGAATATAGATTGCCTGATTTCCTCTGCAAATTCAGTCCCTAGCCAGATTGCCTTGATCAATAATTTTTGTTCTGAGTTCTCATATGCTTCATCTTGGGCCTTGTGATCTTCTTTGGCTCAGAAGAATGCAGCTGTAAGGCCAAATCCTAATAATAATATTACATAAATGTGTGGGAAGCCCCTGTTTTAACAGATGTCTGGTTACTATAAAGAACATCCTTGGTTCAGGCAGTGATGGATTTACCTCATATCAACTGAACTTTGACTAGGTCATAGTAATATAAATGGCAATCATGTCCATTTTGACATGGTCCTTGCAGTAACAGCATCACCCAGAATTGGTAAGAAATTAAACATGTACAGTGGACATCTTAAGTGCTTCAGTCTGCTCCAAATAAGCTTGAATGGGAGATATCTGGAAGCCTAGTAAGAGCTAGGCTAACCAAAGTTTTGTAAAGCTTTAGTTACAACCAATGGTATATTTCTGTGAGTTTACAGAACTGTAACAACTGAGGTTGGTGTACAACCAAAACTTGCCCCAGTTTAACTAAAATCACATTTCAAATTGATTTAGGACTTGTCTACATAGGAAAGTTATCCTGGCATATGGGTTAGGGAGTGAATGTAAAGTTCTGTGGTTTTACTGGTATATCTCCCTCTCTGAACATACTATTCCAGAAAAAGAGTATGTTTACACTACAAACATTACAGCAGCACAGCTACAGCTGTGAAACTGTAAGGTCTCCTGTGTAGCCACTCTATGGCGGCAGGAAAAAGCTCTCTGCAGAAACAGCAATAGGATAGAATTTCCACCTGACATAACTCTGTCATACCTGCACTTTTGTCAGGGAAACTTTTGTTGATCAGGAGGATTTTTTTCACACCCCCACTGACAAAAGTGCTAGTGTAAACATAACTTAAGTCGAGTGACTTTTTCCAGTTTAGTTTATCATTTTGGAAAGGGTTTCAGTTAACAGCTTGTCTATACTTAAAATGCTGCAGCTGCACCATATTAGTGCTTCATTCCTATTTATCTAGTGCTATCTATGCCCCAGAGTAGGCCAGTTTATCTGCATCACTCAGGTGTGGATTTTTCACCCCTGTGAGCAACAATTATACTGACAATTTCCTACTGTAGACCAGTCTTTGCCTAAAAAAGTGATTTGTATTCCCATATAAGCATGTTCATTTGGGGGAAATCTACCAGTATAGCAGTTGAACGACTAATATAAATGGAAAAACCTTGCATAGATAAGCCCTTAAATCATGCCCTAGGACCTTGGTGGCACTGAAGACACTAGCCTCCACCCCATCCCTGTGCCAGAACCTGCTCCCATCACCCGTCTCTTGTCAGCCCCAGCCGAAGGGTGCTGAGAGCCACTAAACCATGGGTTCCCAAGCTGGGGGGCATGAATAAATTCTAGGAGGGAGGGGGGAGAAGAGGCAACCCAGCTTCCCCCCATCAAGTTTTGCTGCCCCGGTCAGGTACTTTTTTTTTTTGCTCAACAAGTTTTGTTGTTGGGGGGGGGGAGGGGGTTTCAAAAATCAAAGAAGCATGATGCCGAAAAGTTTGGAAAACACTGCACTAAACCAAGCTGTAAACCCTGTACGTGACAGTAATGGCTTCACGCCCAGGAGGAGGGCAGCATCCCAGCACGTATGCTACAGCTAACCCTGTAAGCAGACCAGGCGCGAGGGGGGAACGAGCAGAGGGGCCAGCTCCATCAGTGCCTCGGACACTGCTCCGCACTTACAGCCCATCCAGCAACCTACCGGCCTCCTTCAGCAGCCACTCACCCAGCTCAACGCAACGCAACGCCCCGCCCCTCTGCTCCCGCTCCGCTTACCTCACCCCGCCCCTTCAGCTGCCTCGCCAGCCCCACCCTCAAGCCCTCCCTCCCTCGCTCCCCCGCCCCTTCCCTCGCCGGGCCAAGCGCGCCTGCGCAGTGCGGCGGGGAGGCGGCGGCGCGCGGGGGGCCGTGCGGGCGCAGGAATGTGCGTTACAGTTAAATAGTGGGCGCAGGGGCGGCCGCCGCGGCGCTCGGGGCCGGGCAGCGCAGGGAGGCGGCGGACGGGCGGGCTCCATGGCGCGGCGCGGTTCCCTGGGAGGCGGCGGCCGCGGCGGCGCTTCGCTCCTGTAAGAGCCGCTTCCCCGGCGGGACCGAGCGCAGCTTGGCCGGTGCCGGGCGGAGCGGGGCCGTGTCAGGCGGGCGCGCCGGGGCCGTGTCAGGCGGGCGGCGGCCGGGCCCCCTCCCCCCGCCTCTATGATGAAGCTGAAGCCGAACCAGACGCGGACCTACGACCGGGAGGGCTTCAAGAAGCGGGCGGCGTGTCTGTGCTTCCGCAGCGAGCGGGAGGACGAGGTGAGCCGCGCAGGGCACTGAGGGGCTGGGCACGTGTGTGTGGGGCGGGGGAGCCGCAACCGGCTCCGCGCGCCGCAGCCTCGCCGGGCCCTTTGTGCCGGGGGCGTCCCGCTCCCTTCCCCTTCTCTCGCTCGGGGCCGCGCAGCAGCAGCCGCGTGGCTGGGTGCGAGACGCCGTCCCTCCCAGGCTGGCCTAAGGCCCGAGCGGCTCGCTTTGCGGGCCGGGGCGCCGGTCACAGCGATGCGCTCCGCCCTGGCGAGCACGGGGGAAGCGGCCGGCTCCGGGTTTCCGACGGCGAGGGTCCCGCTCAATGTGCAAAGCAGCACGGTGGCGGCGGGGGGTCCTCGGACCTTTCGGCTTTTGTAGGGTGAGCCGCTGTCTGTTCGAAACTGAGTCAGCGCATGTGGCAAGAGAGGCGTCTCGGCGTAACCTGTGCGCATTGCCCTGCCTGGCGTCTCTTTCCAGTTACGCACCCATAGGGCTCCCTCAGCTGAACAGATCTCTCTTCCGAAGTGTAATACAACGAAAAATGACTCCGATTACTTTCTTTGCTATGTTTCAACTTCATTATTGAGGGGGCACTGAGAGATCGAGGACTGTCACCATTTTACAATCAACAAACCCGGCGTGCAAAGCGGAGTACTGACAGATAGGCGGCACCAGCGCTGATTTATAACCAGAATCGCTATAATGGGCGAAAACGGGCTCTCGGAATCTATTGTCTTTTTAGTTTGTAGGCTGCTTAGAACTATGATTTGTCTGTACAGCAGTTTTGGTGCTGAAGTTGGCTTCTAGTAATTTTCTAAATGTTGATTTTTCTCAAGTGAATAGTCTTGATTTGAATTTTTACCAAATACTTGAGGGACTTGTAGTCCAACAGAGTGTATTGAAGATGAGGCATATTTGTGACATAGGGTTAGGATGAACTTGGAATAAACCTAATTGTGCTGTTTTAGTGAATTTGCAGTTCTCGTGGCTTTTTCTTGTCAAAATAAAATTTGCGTTTTTAAGCACAGTTTTAAGAAAGACACTTTACAGTTTAAAAATATTGTATATAGACCTTTTTTCTCTGTACATTCAGTTTTAGAGGAAAGTTGAAATGGTAAATATAGGTATGAGTGAGGTCTTGTATCAAATGCAGGAGACAACACATTTCTTTATCCCTAATCAAGGTCAATTATACTGGCAGTCATTTAAGAACTTTGAGGTTTTGATTGGTAGATGTTACCTGGAATTTGGCATATGAACACTAGAAACTTGAGTTAATATTTGTAAATAACTGAAATGGTCATGAAATGTATGTACCAGGAGTTTTTAAGACCCGTGGTTTGTTTGGATGTGTTTTCTTCCTGATCTGCTTATGGGAAGAAATCTTTTTCTAAAGATATCATTTTACAGGTTTTGTATTCCTGGGCCATAGCCCCTCAATGTGAGAGCTCAAGTTTCTTACCAGAGTACTTATCCTTGAGGTCTCAGAAGCTGGAGAGACGTTGCTAGCTTCTTGATAATGCACTCAATTCCTCCTATACCATGTTCTGTAAAGGAGCACCAGCAGGAGATGATGGCGTAGTCTACACAACAAACTTCTGACAGTATAACCTCACTCAAAGATGTGGAAAATGCATACTCCTGAGTGATGCACCAGTCAAACTCCCAGTGTAGAAAGTACTTTCTCTTACTGATGGCATCTTTACTAACCGCTACAGTGGCATTGTAAGTGTAGACAAACCCCATGTCTCACTGGTTATTGCACCATCTTTTCTCTGGATCTCGGCAGCACCTCTGGTATTCTGGCACACCAATGCTTTTGCGTTTTTTTTTTCCTCAGATTGGGATGCCTGCCTCAGTACTCAGGAACTGTTGGTCTTTGCCTTTCTTGGTGCCTGAACATCTGTTTTGTCCAGCTTTTTCTTCTCATTGACAGATGAGCATACATGCTCTGGTGCCAGAGTCTGTTAGATGCCTACACCTAATGAGTTGGAGCTTCCTGTCTTGTGCTGCATTTACTTATTTCATGTATAAGTATGCAAAGAGTGATCAAATAAGAACTTGGCAGTTTCAGATCTGTTTGAACAGGGTCCACAATTGAAAAACAGCTTGTTGCAGACAGTGTCATCTGAAGAAGTGGGTTTTGCCCACGAAAGTTCATACCAAGATCTGCATGTTTTGTTAGCCTTTAAGGTGCTACTGGACTATTTTAAGTTTTTCTAGTTACAAGCATGGCTACCCCCTGAAGCTTGTTGCATTGTTGCATTTTATCTTCCTCTGAATCTACTATTGTGCCTTTTCAAGCAGTTCACCTCAGGAGAAACTCTTGAAGTCTGGCAGGAGGCAAGCCTGCAATATCTGGAGGGATAAATTAAAAGTAATATAAGTTGGCCAGAGTATCAGGACTCAATGCCAGCACCACCAATGTAGCTGTAGTCCCATCCTTAACCCAATGGGATTGTTCTGCCACTGATAAACACTGGTATAATGCACTTTCAAAGTGCGCCATTGGCCTGGTCCACTTTTGTTTACCTAAAGGGTGTGTAACCCATGGAACCTCGTGGCTCCCATTCACTCTAGTTCAGTTTCCAGTTGCAGAAAGCAGCACACTGCTTCCTATGGCTCCCCTTGGCTGGAAACTGAACCAGAGTAATGGGAGCAGTGAGGCTCCATGTCTACATACCCTTTAGGTCAGGGGCCAGAGGTGGTCCCTGGCTTGCCTGGATCTTGCACCCCAGGGCTCAGGGCTCCTCCCCACCCCCAGAACAGGGAGCCTGCGCTGGCACTTCAGCCCCTGCCTGACTGATATTTCTGTGGATCAGTGGCCCTGATCCCAAAAAGGTTCTCCACCCCACTTTAGGTAAAGAGAGCACCGTGGGCCACCTAGCAGCTTTTCCATTAGCCCACAACCCACTTTGCTGATTATTGCACAGGGCAGCGTTTCTCAAAGCAAGTGTGGGATTTGCCATGTATTTAGGTGGAGAAGTTAGTGGTATTCTGTATAGGAGTCAGAGACCAGTAGAGCCAAGAAGGCCTGTAGCTTTTTCTTAGCTATAGTCCCAACTCCACTCTTTCCCTTTCTGCCTTAATGTAAAGAAAATTGTTTGTGCACGCTTAGCATTCTGGCCTGACTACAGCTTGTCCTCTGCAAGACTGCATCACCAAGCCCAGAGTATTGCCTTTGGGGCATTCCTTCTGCCTTATATGTGCAGTTGTATTATCTCTTGGCACAATTAGTACTTTTTGCAGAAAGGTTGGTAATTCTGGTCCAGGGAGTCTTGGCCTCTATCCAGTGTTTCAGTCATTGAAAATTCTGGTGTAGCCGTTGTTGCTGTCTGTGATAGACTTTTATATGTAACTTAATTGACTATTAACTTGAGGGTATCTACTGCATCCCTGAAAATTAGTATAAATGCTCTGCATGCAGTTTTTGCAGATTACTAACATTTGAGACCTTACATTACAAAAGTCCACACTAATCTTTGCAAACTTGAAGTACTTTTATTGGGAGCAAGCTAACTTGAGGTACAAGGCTGGTGTCAAATCCTGCTTGTTGCCCAATACTTAACAGTGAGTAGCCTAGGCTTCTAGTTCCGTTGACTAGCCAACTGCAGCTGCTTTCATGGGTGTAGGCTGAAGTCCAGCTTTCATCACCCTAATCTTCAGATCTAACTAAACCTGAGGAATCTTCTAAGTAGAGATGTGCTGCCGAATCCCAGTCCAGAAGCCCACATGGTCTGGGAGCTGGCAAATTCCCCTCCTCCCTGGGCTGTGGCTTCCAGCCCATGTGGGCTGGCAGCCCCATGGGGCTGGAGCAGCTCTCTGCCTGTGGTGGGCAGAGAGCTGCTCCTGAATAAGTTAATTGTTCACACCCCTTCTTCTGAGGCAAAACCCAAGTCTGATGCTAAATTCATGTCTGCTACTTACACATCAACACCCAGCCCTGGCCCCCTCCTGCCAGCTCTGCTTAGGAAAACTTGAATAGTGGCTGCTGAGGGTGACTTACCTTTTTTCCTAATAGCTGATTTTTAGTTAAAGTTGGTCTAGGAATCTACAAGGGTATGTCTACACAGTGCTTAAATGCTTATAGCTAGCCTGTGTCAATTGAGTTTCTTGGCTTAAGGGGCTGTTTAATTGTGTAGCAGAGGAGCAGCAGTTAGCTGACCAGAGCCAACTGCGGGTCTTTAATTGAAATGTAGGCATATCCTCCTCTCTCTCACACCTTTCAACCTAGACAACTCTCTCTTAAACAGTTAGTCATTTGTTAATGCTAAGTCTCACAAACCACATCATTATGTAACCTTAATAAAAAGTATTAAAAAGCAGTAACATTCTTATAATTTCATTAGATTCTTTGTGGTCCTCGGACCTCTTCTTAGGCTTCTGGTATACATTCATCACTTGTTCATGTTACTTTGCCAAGTATTTTCAGGGACACTTTCTATTAGTCTCCCCAGTTTGCTTTTGATTGAAATGGAGCTTGTCAAGTGCTGCAGTAAATTCCAAACATTTGGCTGCTGTAATTAGGATTCAGCTGTATCTGCATTTACCAAAAAAATTAATGCATGATAGCGCTCAAGACACACTGAGTGTGTATACTTTTAAAATGTGGTGCAGTTAGCTTGTAAATGAAATCTATTATGTACCTATATTCAGTGCTGGCAAACTCCCAAAACTAGAATTATATAGGAAGAGTCACAGGTTATCTACTTCAACTTAGTTTTGTTGAGCATTAATTCTTTACGTAGGTGACAATATTGCTTATATTATATCATAATATAATAGCATTTGAATCTCCCCATCCAAGAAGCTGCTAGTATGTACATAAATACAGTATTTGTCTCCTCTTATATTGTAGCTCCTTGTTCCTTATTAATTTCTGCATCTCTGTTCTTTTTTGTGGGGGACTTAATAAAATAAAATTATCTCCTGTCTGATTTCACCTCTGAGTTGTTTAAAAGAATGTCTCCTTGTTAGTAGGATCACATCCTCTTCTGTGTAGGCCTGGATTGAATGAGCTTTCCAAGTAGTTAGCTTTGATGTAAAAAGCTGTCTAGCTCCTGTGCATTTGAGAAACTAGTTCTACCCATATTGCATCCCTGCAGATGGCAGTAACTTAAGCTATTTGTGCAGTGGGGCAGGGGAAAAGTAGTAGTGTTAACACATTAGCTGATTGAGCTAGGGTTTACCTCCGCTAAACTGTTTAAAAAAACAAATGTCTTCTGTACGCTAAGATTTTAACTAATACATGTTAAAATGCATTCTTTTGCCTAGAAAACATGGCCACATGCCCTGTCTTGATTAGAGGAGAATATTTTCAAAATAGCTGACATCTTCATATCATATGCAGTGTTTGTTGCATCCATGTTGGTCTCAGATATTAGCAAGACAAGGTCCAGTAAAAAATACTGCCTCATCTACCTTGTCTCATCAAGATGTCATGTTAACTTCATTTATTAAAAACCCCCCCGCACTATCTTAACTCTTTTTAAGTGCCATTTGCCACAATAAATAAAAGTCCTAACTGAGTGTTTGAAACATGTGCTTCGGGGACTATAGAAGTACCTAAATCTGGGGGACATGGCTTTTGACTGGAACATTCTTCTCCCTTAACTGTTATAGTAGAATTTGATCACAGGTACATTCTACAGATGTTAAATTGTGGATATTTGACGAATCGAATAGTCGATGCATTTTGCTGCGACTAGTTGATAGGGCATGTCGGCCTTTGAAGTGTAGCAACAGCCCTAGGGCTGTTGCTACACTTTAAAGGCAAAAGCGCCACTTGGAGCCTGGGATCAGCTGGGGACTCCCTGCAGAACCTGGACTCTGAGCAGCTCTGCTGCTTTGAAATGCTGCCATGGGAGCCCAGACTCAGGCTCCCCGCAGTGTTTCAAAGTGGCAGTGTTGCACTCAGTGTTTCAAAGTGGTGGTCTGGCCCCAGGCTCCACATGGTGCTGCTGCTTTGAAGCGCACCCTTCTTCTCCCCCCCCCCCCCCCCCCCCGCTGCCCCTTTCTGATGGACAGCAAAGGGGAGGGAGAGCGACTAGTCGACAAGCTTGTTGACTACCCAAAATGCATTTGCTTACAAGATAATCAACTAGTCCTTCACATCCTTAGTACATTCCAAAACTTTTGTTAATTCAGTGAAATTTTTTGTTAGTGCTGGCTTGACAGAGGATGGTCCCAGTTTTGTAGTCCTCTATTATATTGACATTTGGCCAATTTGACCTAAGTTTTGGTTTCTTTGTACCTAAAGACTTTTGATGGAGCCATCTTATAAATTTTAATACTAATAAAAAAAATCAAATACCTAAAAGCAAAATCTCTTCTGTAAAGAGGTAGTGTACTCTTTTAGGTATCTTAAATGCCTAGACAATTCAATGATATTCAATCGATCCTCTGTATAGCAGTGAGAATTTTACCTACAGCTGAATGGTTCTCAAAGTTGTGGAACTTTTTCCTGTTTCTGCAAATGAGCTAGTGACATGTTGATCCTCAGACTATTTCCCCACCAACTAGCACAGCACCAAGAGAAAAATGACTCTTGCAAGGAGCGCAAAGTGATTGTGATACTACATAATTGGGAATGGGTCTTTGTCAACACTCCTGAATTATCAGTTAAGGAGAAAGAAATTTCCCAATTTGAGATCTCCAACAAAGTTAGTTAGGTTAAACCTTCATGTTTTGTTTCCAAACGTAGGTGAGTGTGGGGTTGTATGTGAAGGGGGGAAAAGAGGGGCTGTATGCAACCAGAAGAGTTTGAGGCCTTTCTGGCATTCATCCAACATAAGGGCAAACACTTTTCCTTTAGAGGTCACCTTTCAGTACAGCAGCTGCTTGTTGATTACTCCACACTACAGTATTTAATCTAACTTTAAAAGGCAGGTATAGTTGTCAAAACTTTAAGTTGAAAGGTTGGCTAACATTGTAAATGTAGCTAATGAAATTACGAACTTAAATGTTGTGACCTTTGTAGCCCACTCACAAACATAGCTCTTTAGCACCAGTGTTCAAATGCTGCCCAGCAGAGCGCCCACATCTAGGTTTTTTGCTTCTATTGGTGGAGCACATTCGCACGTGCTTCAGTGCACAAAACTTATTTTGCCTGTCGATTGAAAACTTCTGCACATGGATAAGGAAAGTCAGTTAACCAGTGAAGGCAGGAGGTGCTCTGACCAGGCTGAAGCAACCTCTTGTGCCACAGGGGGCACTCGGGCTAGGCCAAAGCAGCCCGCTGCATCATACCTGCCACCATTTTAAGTGGCTAACCCGTTAGCCAATTAAATGGGGTTTTACATCCCTAACACGGATGGAAAAGATTAGAAAGAACGTTACTTAGCACTATCTGTTGTCTGAGTTAAGCAAGGCATCTTTTAGTGCTTCATGTTAAATCACGTCAGCCAGAAAAACTGCTTTGTCCTTCAGTAATTAACATGATTATTAATTTAGCATGACAGCTACTCTGTGGCACTTTAAATGGGACTAAAAACCCAGTTTCTCCCAACTTCGAGGTAAAGTTTCAATATCTCACCACCTTCTAGCACTAGCAATCAGGAAGCTTTCTCTAAAAGACAGGGAGGGCACCTAAGGTTTCAAGTAGCATTTCACATGTATTTGTTTTTGGACAGTGGTTCTCAACTCTTCCAGACTATACAGGTGGGACTTCCCTGGTCCAGCACCCTGGGGACCTGAGCAGTCCTGAATGATAGTCTTCAGGACCAGTGAAGATCCACTCTGCTTCCCCCCAGCCCTGCTGGGAGCTGCACTTCCCACTAGGGATGTAATAGTAGAACTGATTAAGCAAAATCTTTGGCTGTGTCTAGACTGACCAGTTTTTCAGGAAAATCATCCACTTTTCCAGAAAAACTTGCCAGCTGTCTACACTGGCCGCTCGAATTTCCGCAAAAGCACTGACTTCCTACTGTAAGAAATCAGTGCTTCTTGCAGAAATACTATGCTGCTCCCGTTTGGGCAAAAGTCCTTTTGCGCAAAGCTTTTGCGCAAAAGGGCCAGTGTAGACAGCTCAGATTTGTTTTCCGCAAAAAAGTCCCGATTGCGAAAATGGCGATCGGGGCTTTTTTGCGGAAGAGCGTCTAGATTGGCAGGGATGCTTTTCCGCAAAAAGTGCTTTTGCGGAAAAGCGACCGTGCCAATCTAGATGCTCTTTTCCGCAAATGCTTTTAACGGAAAACTTTTCCGTTAAGCATTTGCGGAAAATCATGCCAGTCTAGACGTAGCCTTATAGTTTAATGCTATAGACTACATGCATTCCCCCTGCCTTTTTCCAGCAACATTTTTTAGCAGCATGGCTCAGTCCCAGCTTGTGCCGGGTCCAGGACCTACCCCTACTGTGGCTCTGTAGTTAAAGAGTATTAGGAGCCAGGCAGACAGGCAGCCCAGCTTGCTCCAGGTCCTGGAGCTTAGACCCCGTTCCCTGGATGGGGGCTGCTGCCACCCCATGCTGCTGCCTCTGTTTCAGAGGCAACAGTGTGAGGTGAGAGGTAGCTAGTCTGTGAGGGGGATCTGGCTTTTAAATTGGCTCCCCTTGCAGACCAGCTCCCGACAGAGGCAGCAGCATGGGGTGCCAGATAGAGGCAGCAGCATAAAATAGCAGGGGGCTCCTTGGGAGTGGGGCTGAAGCGCACTGGCTGCCAGACCCACCTCTGGGGACTACAGAATAGTCAGTAACGATAAGAATTCATGAGGTTAATCAACTGTACAATTAACATCCCTACTTCCTACATGGTGCTGTGGCTAAGCTCCCTAGCACTCTTACTCTGACTGGGTCTGTGTGCCAGCCCTACTGCCTCTGGCCTGGGCAGGGCTGCACTCTCCCAGCTCCATTGCCACTGAGCTGTGTTCCAGGGTGGAGCTGTGTTCCCTGCTGCCAGCCGGGGTTTTCTAGTCCAGCAATATCCATGGTTCTTCTGGACCATGCATGTTGCCAAACCAGAGTCCTGGATTTTAGAAGTGAAACCTTTAGTTCCCTTTCAGGAGACTGATTTGGTTTGCATGCCTCCAAGTTTCATTTCACTTGAGCTACTTGCTTACAAAATCAGACAAAATATGAAAGTGTCTGTCTGTCTCTCTCTCACTGAAATTGCTTGCATCTCATCTTCTCTGTACAAAATTTTAGCTTGCAGTGATTTAGCTAGTGCTTTTGATATGGCCTATTGTAAAATTAGGCAACAATCTAAATGAGTTGATGTCTGTTAGAAGAGATCTGCGTACACCTGTTTGAGAACTGTCCTAAGGCTTGCCTACATGGGAACATTTACTGGCATAACTATACTGCTGTAACTATCATAACTCCCCATGCGGACAGTTACTACAGAATAAGAGTGCTTATTTCCAGTTTAGTTTCTCAAAGAGGAAAAAGGCACTCTGGAGCAAGCCTGTTTATGCAGTTACACTGATTATTGGCATAACTATACTACCAAAGTTAAGTTCCCCACATAAACAGTTCCTGGGGCATCAGTAAATGTGAAATGCTGTGTTTAAAGCTTAGATGCACAACCTGATAGCATTGGTCTTCAGCAGAGGCTTCTGTGTTAGTTTTGTTGCATTCTTCCTCGGACATCAGTTTTCTGGAGCCCAAGCTGAAATGGGTGCTCTTCTCCCATAATACTGCCATGTTAAGCTCAGTTACAGAAGAGACTAACTAAAAATCACTGCTTAGTTTCTGTAATTCTAAAAGATAAATCAAGGAAATCTCTAAGTTAAAACACTCTTAACTAGAAAAGCAGGCTTACCAGAAGTCTTTAGTTCAAAAATCCATTTCACTTCTCGAAAATAAAATAAATCCTTTGAATAAAATCTAATCAGATGTTGTAAATCATCTACCATGACATGTAATCAAGAACTTTGTCTGTGCTTGTGGCATGGGGAATAAGTGCATTATAGAGGTAAAAATGACTCTTATTTATAAGTTTTCATTATACTTCCCATTATAAACTTTAACCACGAGGTCTGAAATTTTCCACAATGATAATCCTTCTTAGTTTTTGAGAATGAGATCAGGGAAAAATATTCAGTCTGTATTAAGCAAAACTTACAGCCATCTTGTTCATAAAATTTAGCTTTGGCACAAACTTGAAATTTAGTGTAGTGGTTGCTTGGTGTGAAGGGTATCCACTTTACCATCCCTGTGAAAATTTTACCAAGTTTGGTCGCGTTCCAACATCGTGCAAACTTAGATTTTTTCAGATACTCAAATAGGGATGTAAAATTCTGTTTAATCAGTTATGAGTGGGGCCACTGGTTAACTGGTCAGGTAAACATTACCTGTTCATATCCCTACTTTAGAATAGCTAGCTTGGTAGCAGCAATTCTCTTCAACTTCTGTTTGTGTTAAGTAGGGTTAGGCATTTAACTAGTCAGAAATTGTCAAAAATAGTAAAATATTTTTAAAGCATTAAGCAGCAAGATATTAGCTTCCAGTAGGCTTAGCCTTAGACTCGTAGGCCTGATTACAAAAACTGAGTTTAACTTGTTTAAATGGGATAGTGAAATGAAGTTCTTTAAAGTTTGTATGTGTTCCTTACTTATGTTCTACTGTACATTGGCCTTTTATACAAATAAAGATACATTTTGTAGAAGACTCTAGCCATTAAGATGCTCAGCTTTCAGTTAATTCATCTTTTTTTCAAATGTGTGGCTTTCACATTTCAAAAAGTGATTAAGACATTTAAGTAGTCTTGCTAGCAGATGATATGACAATACAACCAGAAAAGTAGGTTGCTGCATATATTAGGACATTCTTGGAGGAATATTTAATGATATTTGACCATGATCAAATTGATTAGCTTGTCAGGCCTAGTCAAACTCTACCTGCCATTCTGGTACAACAATTGACCATTCTGCAGCCCAGGGCTGCAGGAGCTGAGCAGGACTTACCCTGTGGTTGCTCTTTCTAGCTGTTGTGGGTCACTATGGCATTAATGTCGAGTATCAGGGGTAGCCGTGTTAGTCTGAATCTGCGAGAAGTCCTGTGGCACCTTATAGACTAACCGAAGTGTTGGAGCATAAGCTTTCGTGGGCAAAGACCCACTTCGTCAGATGCATCTCATGAAGTGGGTCTTTGCCCACAAAAGCTTATGCTCCAACACTTCGGTTAGTCTATAAGGTGCCACAGGACTCTTTACCGCTTAAGGCAGTAGTGGAACTGAGATGGGAATCTTCTCTCCTGTCTTTCAACAATCCTCCCATGCATTCCGGAGGAGGAAGAGGAAGGCAATGTTGGCTGCTGGTTGAGCAAAAGGGTGGGGGGGGGTGTGTGGGTGTGTGTGTGTGTGTGTGTGTGTGTGTGTGTGTGTGTGCAAGAGCTACCCAAGAGAAGTGTGACTGGAAGAAGATAAATGAGTCTCCACTTAGGGCATTCCCCTATAAAACCTGGTACAATTATTCTTGAATTTAAACATATCTTAGTCATCTAGCAAATAGCAGTGAAACAGTCCTGTGTAGTAGGGATGTTAAATTTAGATTAACTAATTGAATAGTTGATGGGATTTCCATAGACTATTTAATTAGTCTATAAGTGCACCTCCGCCTTTGAACTCTAGGAGGGCTCTTGCTCCGGTTGAAAAGCAGAAGCCCCACAAGGAGCTTGGGGCCAGCGGGGTGCTCTTGTACATTTAAAAAACAATCACAGCAAAAGCACCCTTGTGCTGTATGGGGATAGTGGACCCCAAATGGCTGCTTGTGCTGCTTTCTCCCACGCGGCAGCCCAGCTGAGCGGCGCAGAAGTCAGTTGCGTGCCATGTTGGGAGGCAACAGCGCCGCCCAGAGGGAACAGCCAGTGTTGCAGCGTTAGTCACAGACATTGGGCTACTATATATACTAGAATTGCGTTACAAGAATATGCACAAGGCAGCTTTAATTTTGGTATTTTTTTAACTCTTTGAGTGGGTCTTTGCAACCGTACCATTTTTAAAGTAGATTCTTTAATGTGTTCTATATAGCTTTGTTGTTACGTACTCTTATTCCAAGAATGTGAGGTGTTAAATCTTAAACATTTTACCCTAAGCAAGAGATCAAAAGAAATATACAGTAATGTTTTTTAGGTTCTAAAAACTAATCCAAAACTTTTACATGGTTGCATCTTGAGGTTTTTTCCCCCCAGTTTTTAATTTTCCTATTTTTTCTAATAGTGGTTTGTATAGAATGGCCCCACGATGCCACATGTCCTGCCGATTGGTATGTACAGCTGTGACTTAAGTTAGCCACAGCTAGGTTAGGCAGATTTCAGTTGCTTTTTATAACCAGGTGATAGCTACCCACTTCTCTTCTTCCTTCAATGCGAAGTATAACTTTGTTCTTCAGATAAAGGGTAAAAACATTTTCAATAAGACTGGGAGACAGGCTTTTGCCCCCCCTGCTTCAGTTGAGCTGAGCCACACTGGTTTACTTAGCTTCTGTGGCAGGTGGAAGAGATTAACTTTCTCTCAGCTTCTAGGAGAAGTTAAATTTAGAAGAGGGTATAGCTAGCTAACCTATCCAAATCACCTTCACTTCACTTAAGAAATAGCTCACAAAGAAGAGGGGGCAGAGGATATGAAACAAATCCTCCCCCGGCTTTTGGGAAAGGGGGAATGGGGTTCTGCTGTCAAGGATCCCAAATAAGTAATAGGATGGTAAGAAATCAAATTCCTTGTTATGCAATTTGAGAGCCTTCCTTCATACACAAGAAAAATTCCTCATCCTCTATATGGATGTTTAAAATTAGATTAATCAGCTAATTGAATAGTTGATGGAATTTCAGTAAGGGCGCTTCTGCTTTGAAATGTAGCAAGAGCCCACCTGGCTGTTGCTGCATGTCAAAGGTGGAAGTGCTATGTGGCGTTCAACCCTTGAAATGCCTTGTGGGGCCAGAGGTCATCCCCACTGACCCCAGGCTCCATGTGGCGCTTTGGCTTTGAAATGTACAAGAGCCCTAGCTGGGCCTGATAGAGCAGAAAGGGTGGGAAGAGGGGAGAAGCAACAAGTCGACTGGTGTGGTGGCTAGTCACTTGCATCCCATATCCTATAACTGTCAACATTGTTCTGAACGTAGTGATGCGTCATGTAGAACTTCGGGAAAAGTCATAGATCTTACCTTCAATGATGTTTGAGTGTAAATGACTAACTGTTAAGCAGATGCTTATTAACAGTGTAACTTACACTCAATGAAGTCTCCTCCCCGAGAGCCAGGCAGGCAAGGGCTGCCTGCATCACTTTCAGGGAGGCTTTGCTATGAAGCTTTATGACCACAGGGCGGGAAAATCACAGCGGGTACTAGGGATGTCAAGGAGTAGTCAACTAGATTAACCAATAAACCCAAGATTATTGGTTCATCTAGTCAACTAGTCACATTCCTTTCCACTCCCTCGCTCCCTCCCCCCGCTGCCTCTGTATCTGTATATGGCAGGTCCAGAGGCTGCTTCGCAGCAGTAGCTCCTGTCCATGGGGAGCCTGCATCTCCTGAAGCAGCCATTATCCATGGCGAGCCTGGACCTGCCATAGTTAGAGGCTGCTTCTCAGTAGCAGCCCCTGTTCATGGGGATATGTTCCTTTAGAGACTCAATAGGCACAAATCAGATATCCATAAAGGGAACATACAGAAACCTGTTGGTGAACACTTTAATCTGCCTGGTCACTCATTAAGAGACTTTCAAATTGCTGTTTTGTTACAGACCAATTCCTCAAGCCAAATACACAGGGAAGGGTTGGAACTACAATTCATTCACACAAGTTTAATTCTCATGCCAATGATCTGAATGGAGATACCGGATGGCTGGGACATTACTGACCTATCAAACAATGAATGCGCCAATGGTTCTTTGTGTAGAATCTGGTGTTAGTGCTCTTCCTTTCTATTGCTAACTAATGGTTCTCATCTGCTTCTTTTAACTATCCAGTCTATAGGTGCTTATAGACTATCAGTTTTGCTTGTTACTGCTTGGCTTTCCCTTTGATATTTACATACCCACTGCCTCTTCTCCAGTCATCTGAAGAAGAGGTCTGTGCCCACAAAAGCTCATGATACCATCCACGTGTTTTATTAGTCTTTAAAGTGCTACCAGACTTTTTGTTTTAAGTTGATCCTGTACAGACTAACTCGGGTACCTCCTGAAGCTTTTTATTTCTTACATGTAGGCCATGCCTAAGGATTCTTCCTTCAAAGATTCGTAATTACTCCTGGTAAGGGGCCTCAGATACTTGACTGTTTTACTAGCCCCAAAGAGCATGGATCAGAGTAATCTTGCAGGATTTCCTGTTCTTTGGATGGACCAAATTCTTGGATGGAGATAATGCCATAAGACTGTTGCAAAATTAGAATGAACTGAGTGAGTGCTGTGTCATAAGATTCTCTAAGGATGTTAATATTTGGAATCTGATCAATAGTGCCTCTGTTTTAACTCTGGGGAGTATAAATGTATCTTTAGTTCATGTTCTGTTCAGAGGGAAACTGTCTAGGACAATTTTGAGTTGGGGTGGGGAGAGATGGTGAACCAGACAAACTTCTAAATGAGTACTGCTTACTTTGTAGCCAACAGCCCATGAAGCTTGTGGGTTTCCTTTTGTACCTATAACTAAAGTCTATCTGGTCATCTTAATATGCATTTTTTCCATTAGAGATGTAAAATCCTGTTTAAACATATTTAACCATTTAACTAATTAAACAGTTAACAATTACATGGGGTGAGCAGGAGGGCTGGGCTGGAGCGCATGCACACGCACACATGTTACAAACTGATGCTGCTCTGGCCAGGGTAGAGTGCCCACCTCCACCTCTGCTTGTTGCAGGTCCCATGGGGCTGGAGCATTCCCCTGCCTGAGACAGGCAGGAGGCTTCTCCAGCCCCTACACCCCACCAGCTAAAAATTCATATCCCTACTGTCAATTTCTTAATGTGTCAGGTTGTCATAAAAATACAGCTTAGTGGCAGTGTTCCCTCTAAGATTTTTTCTATCCATGAGTGAGTTTGTCTTGTATGCCAAGAATGAGGTCATGTGTGCCACTGTGGTACCCACCAGTGCTCGCTAGGCAGGCCATGTGGTGAGTGGCCGCCCCATGAGCCCGGGCTGGAGCCAGGACCACAATGAAGCTGGGGCTTCAGTGTGGACAGCTCCACATCTCCAGCTCTGGCAGCTGCCGTGTGGTCTGCCCTGGCCCCAGCTTCAGCTCTTGGAAAGCACTGAAGCTGGGGCCAGGGCTGCATAGTGGCTGCCCAGCTGCTCCCAGAGCAGGGCTGCAAGGTGAGCAGGTGTCCTGTGTACCCATGCTGGGGCAGGCTCCAGCTTCAGCTCTGGCACACTGGGCAGACACCCACCACACAGCCCATTCTGGGAGCAGCTGAGCAGCCACCATGCAGCCCTGGCCCTGCACTCTCCCAGAGAGGCACCACCACCAGCTTACCTTAGACTTAGAGAAAGATGAGTGCTGCACTGTGGCTCTGCTGAGGAGGTGGGTGGGATTGAAACTTTTTGTGTGCCCGCACAGGCATGCACCCTAAAGGGAGCTTAGCTGTGGTAACTTTTGTTCACGTCAATGGTAAAATCAAACATAAAATGCGTGACTTTATGCTAAGCTTCCATTCAGGGCAAGCAAACTGATTTGTCCCCTTCTAGTAAACTGGAATTTTTCAGCCCTTAACCAAACAATAAATCCTGATTTCAAACAATCCCACTAAACCAGGAGTGGGGCACCTAAGTTCCAGGGGCCAGATGCAGTCCCTGACTTGCCTGGTCCGGGCCTTGGGGCTCAAGGCTCCTGCCCGTGCTGGCACTCCACCTCCCGCTCCTCCCTGCCTGACTGATTTTTTTTTTTTTTCTGTGGGTCAGCAGCCCCCTGGCCTAAAGAAGGTTTCCCACCCATGCACTAAGCTCTGAATGATTTAATGTAATAGTCATCACTATTACTAGTTGCTTTCACACAGCTCCCTTGAACACTGATTTGATCAGCCGAAAGTTGTGTGTAATGTTCATGTTGTATGGAATGTCAGCTGTGCTTAGCCTTCAGTTACTTGTAAGGTTTTAAAATTGCTTTTTGAGCATTGCTTAAGTGGATCCATGCTCATAGAAATATACATGCCCTCGCAGGTTACCAGTTCTAAACTTTCTCAGTAGCACCACTTACCTATGCATCCTGTCCATGTACTCATAATAAAGGCTGTAAAGAGATGCGCCTTAATACATAAGCATTGAGCAGAATCTTGATTATGATTATTGCTATCCTGCTCTTGCCTGTATAGGAAACTGTCCAGGGCTTTTAGTTAAGGTAGTCTTAAGCATTGTCTGCACCAGTGGTCTCCAACGTGGTGTGTGTGGGTGCCATGGCGCCCGCCGGGCCATTTCTGTGCGCTTGCCGAGTGTTCAGGGCCAGCCCTGCCCCCGGGCGTGTGGGTGGCACCGGCCCCTGGGCGCGCAGCCCCAAAAGGTTGGGGACCACTGGTCTACACTTAACATCAGAGATCATTGATGCAGGGGTATCCTGCTATAGGTGAAGCTTGGCAAACTACGGTAGAGTCCCAATTATCCGATCTAAACGGGGACCGACAGGTGGTCAGATTACCGAAATTGTTGGATGATAGGGACTCTACTGTAGCCAGAGCCGCTTGGTCCCCATCCCTGCCTGGCCCTGGCCCCTTCCCTCCCTGCAGCTCCCGGGGCGCAGGCCGGGAGAATGGCCCTGCTCGCTGCCCTGTCACCTTCCTGGAGCCGCTGATGCCGCTCCTGCCAGCGCCATTTTGTCCCTGGGAGCTGCAGGCATCAGCAGCTCCAGGAGAGCGACAGGGCAGTGGGCGGGGCCATTCTCCCAGCGCTGCTTCGTCCCCTTCCTGCAGCTCCTGGGGCGCAGGCCGGGAGAATGGCCCTGCTCGCTGCCCCATTGCTCTTCTGGAGTTGCTGATGCCTGCAGCTCCCGGGGACAAAATTGCGCTGGCAGGAGCGGCATCAGCGGCTCCAGGGCGCGGGCCGGGAGAAGGGCCCCACTTGCTTCCCTGTTGCTCTCCTGGAGCTGCTCCTGCTGACACCGCTTCGTCCCCGGGAGCTGCAGCCATCAGTGGCTCAAGGACAGTGACAGGGCAGTGAGCGGGGCCATTCATCGGACTCTGCAGCTTCCAGGGACGGAGCGGCGCCAGCAGGAGAGCGACTGAGCAGCGAATGGGGCCATTCTCCCGGCCCACACCCTGGAGCCGCTGGTACCTCTCTTGCCAGCGCCAGGAGCTGCAGGGTCGGATAAAGCAAAATGTCGGATTGCCGAAGGTCAGATAATCCGAACTCTACTGTATCACTATTCCTTTCCTATTCCTACAGTCAAGTCTAATGTAGCTTCAGAAATTTCAGTGAGACTTGCTCCTGGGGAAATTGTGCCATTGTGCAAGGAGGAATTTGCACAATTAACATTTTGCACAGTATTTCATTTTTCCATGCAGAATTGGCTTTACAGAACTGGCTTCCACTAGGAACAGCTGGACCTAGCAGAGTGGGTGTTCTGGCTTGAAAATACAGGATACTGTCAGGGAGAATGAGCTTGAGAGTTTGGGGCAACTGAGGTTCCCACTATGTTGTTTGGATGTCCGTGTGTAGTCCACTACATGATTAACTGATAAGCCTGGGCTTAGTGGTTCATCTTCTCAACTACACTCACTGCCCCTACCCCCCCACTTGTTGCCTCTGCATCAGAGGCAGCAAAGGAGGATGGAGCTTAGAGCAGGTAACCTGAAAGGGCATGTATATTTGAGTATGGATCCACTTAAACAATGCTCAAAAAGCAACATAAAAACCTTCCAAGTAACTCTGATAGAGGCAGCAGTGCGGAGTGTGAGGAGGGTGGGGGCCGGCGGCAGCCAGTACATGTGAGAAGCCAGCTGTCAAGCAGGCTGCCCACATGTATCCGCTCCTGCAGAGCCACCACCTCTTCCCGTGCACTCCTGCCCCTGTATCAGAGGGGAGGGGCAGGCAGAAGCCAATATGCATGTAGAACCATCTTTTGAATCTGACTCTGTGCACCAGCTCCATGGAGCCTACTCTTCTTCCCCCACCCCCCGCTTGCTGCCTCACACAGAGGTAGCAAGGGGGCAGGCCGGAGTCAGTTCTTGGGGCGGGGAAGGGACCCAGCTTAAAAGATTTTAAACCAGCTCCCCATGCGGACTGGCTACCACCTGCCAACCTGCACTTCTGCCTGTGATACATTGGCAGCAGTATAGCGTGACGGGCTCTCCAGGAGTGGAGCCAGGAAGCACACTAGCTACTGGCCCTGCCCCGGGGACTATGAAATAGCTGTGTAACCAATAATATTTTGTGCGGTTACACACTTATTCAGTTGTTAGGGATGTTAGATAGCGATTGTCCTGAAGGAAGGAGTGGCTCTGTACAAGCCCTGGTCTTGGTCTCCGCCTCAGGCTGTGTGTTTTTTTCTAGATCCCTGAGTTTGGGGAGTGAGGGTGAGAGGCTGAGGGAGTGTGTATGTCTGGGTGTGACAAGCCTGCCCTGAAGCTGATGGAGTGACCTTGGCTCAGCTGGCTGAAAGGGCCCTATTCCCCACAGCCCTTCTGGGCATGCTTCAACTGGAGATTGACTGTAAAGGTTTCTGGAGCAGCTCAGTCAGGGCTGACTCCTGAAGGGGAAGGTGGAGCTGAAGGAACTCCTGTGGGGGAGCACAGCCAGCCCAAACAACAGCAGCCAGGCCGAGAGGTGCTACCTAAGGAGCCTCAGAACCTGAATCCGCATACAGGGTACACATCTGCCAGGTACCAGTAGGAAGTAGCCCAGGGTGGGGAATCGCTCCTTGAGCACTCATCATGTTGTAGCAGGATTCCCCCTTGAGTGAGCAGTGGACCATGCCAAGGCCAATAGGGCCCTGACCTGGGACTCAGTGCAGTGGGAGGGCCCAGGTCCCCTTTCCCCTGTGTGGGGGAGCTTTTCCTGCATATGTACTTAGGCCATTGGGCCTTATTACCCTGAGTGGAAGGGACTTGCATATGTACTTAGGTCATTGGGCCCTGAGAAAAAGGCTAAGGGTATAGATTGATGCTGTCAAGCTGCCCTGTAAATTGGCTTGGTGACTATCAAGTTGCTCCATCAAAGGAAATCTGGCTCAAGGGGCCTCCACAGGTTGGTAGCTACTATAACGGCTACTGCTTCAGATCTTACACCACAGAGATTGAATTTACTAGTCAGAGCAGAAATGGCTCAAATACATGTAATTTTATTAACTGCAGACATTCTTTGTTAGCTCCATTTTCATGGTTTTATCATATTTCCCTTTTATATAAAAAGCATTCAGTGTAACTTCTAACTTAAGTACCAACCTGGCTCGATGGTGAAATAAGTATTTTAAATTTCTGGCTAATGGTGAGAACTGCACAATTCTATTGTGTTAACAGTTAAACAAGAAGGCTCCTTGGGGCAGAAGCCATTCTTGTTCTCTGTACAGTGCTTAAAACAGCAGAGTCTTGCTCTGACTTAGGCTTCTAGGAATTGATAGTATGTATAACAGACTTGTTTTGTTGTTCGCCCTGTGTATGTGCCTTCTAATTTCAATGCAAAATAGATGATGAAACATGAAGATAGAACACACTAAATCTAAATCCTAACTTATTAAACTTGGATTAGTACATTTTGAAGAAAAAAGTAACTTACAGTGCATACTTCTTGGGCTTTTTTGTATTTCTCTAACTTGGACAAGTTCCGGTGAAGTTGCATCATTACATCTTGCAAGCTCAATGTTGTAAAAATTTCAGGGAAATATCTAACTTACATTTTTTGACAATTCTATGTGTATGGACTCTTTTACAAAAGCCTCATCAGCAGTCTAGAAAGGTATAACTCTAAATCAGCTTGATATAGTTCATTTAAGAGTCAGGATCTTAGATCACATTGGTAAAACATTTCCTATTTACACATGTGCAGAAAGTGAGTATCCCGAACCTGAGGATCTTGACTCTTAACATTAATTTTGTATTAATCTCAAGGCGTTTTAAGAGTTGGTACTTCACATGTAAATCTTGCTATAGGTTATTGAGTTCTGATTACGTTTTGTAAGGTATAATCCACCTGGCATCATGAATAAGCCCCTCCCATGCCCCCATTCTAACCAAATCCCCCCTCCATTCCCCCAGAGCTAGCCCCCCCAACCTAATGCCTCCTCTCCCCCAATCTAATAGGGTTGCCAGATGGTTTCAACAAAAATATGGGACACACTTGACATTACATCACAATCAACATTACATCTTTAGAAAATACCAGACATTAATATTTTCTCGATTTGTTTTCCAACAGAAAGCTCAAATACTGTCCAATTCAAAATCAAACACCTGGCAACCCTACAACCTAATACGTGGGTCCCAAAGTCAATGTTGCTGCCTCAGGTGCTGGGGCAGCATGAGCAGTGGCCAGCTGTGAGCACCCAACCAGCCATGAGCGCATGCACAGAGCAGCATGGCCAGCTGTGAGCAGGCACTCGGCTACATGTTCCAAGTGGCCAGCACTTCATTCTCTTATAAAAATGTTCTGGGGGCCACAAATTTCCATCGGGCCACATGCGGCCCTCCAAACACGAGTTTGACATGCCAGCTTCAGACTGTCTTCAGTCAGATTGTTTTCAAGTGACTGCTTAAATGTGTGTCTTTTTTGATATTTTAGGTACTGTTAGTGAGTAGTAGCCGATATCCAGATCAGTGGATTGTACCAGGTGGAGGAATGGAACCAGAGGAGGAGCCAGGAGGTGCTGCAGTTCGAGAGGTTTATGAAGAGGTAAACATTGACAGTTTCACTCACATTCAGATAGCAATCTTAAACAAAAATAGAACTTCAGCAACTTCTCAATTTAATTTGCTAAAATTCCAATGACCTACAAATGCAAAAAATGTATAACTTAGCCTATTTCAGACTTAATTTTTAGGACTCATATCTCCATTTTAATGCAAATCAGAATACATTGTGTAAGTAGGTTTTGATCAATATTTAGATTGAAATCTGGGTTTTTGTAGACATAGTACATCTTAAATCAAGTAATGAGACTTGACTAGTTGAAGGAAAGGGATTCTTAGATTATTTTAAATTGAACACCAATTCAAACTCCTGACAGAAAATGTTTGAGTAGTATATCTCTGCCACTTGATTTGAGGGCAGAGTTTCTGTTCTAATGCTACAAAAAACCCTAATGTTTTGGTATCAAGTAATCTATTTGTATACTTGTGTGAGAACACTATGTAGGCAGTAGCTTAGTACCGAAAATCTTTCTGTAAAAAGATTTTGGCAGTGAATATTTTGTTGACGTGCATAGTTGCTAAAAGCACTGCAGCAGAATTTCTCCAAAGTCCCATTTAATGAGTTAAACACAACATATAAGCACTATGTAGTGAATACCAGTAGTGGTAATTCAAAGGTGCTGGTGCTCACAGGGAGTTGGCTTAAAAGCCCTGTAAGCACTAGCTTCTGCCTCTGCCCTGCCCCCATGCATGTGAACATATAACCACTGACATGTTCAGCAGTTACACGCTTACACTAATGCCTTTGAACAAATCTATTTTACAACGAGATTTGCATAGCTAATTTCCAGCTAAAATAAAGTACATCGGTGATAAACTACAATGAAGTGAAATGTATATAATTAAACTTAAAGTGAGGGTGTTCGATCAGGGGTGGGCAAATGGCCTGCAGGCCAGATCCAGTCTGCTAAAGTTAGCCCCTGTCTGGTCCCCACACCATCAGATTTATCTGCACCTGTGAACCCATCCAATGGGAGCTGCAATTGTCTGAATCTGTGGCTGCGCAGGTAAATATAGCAGCAGCAAGTGCCTAAAACAGAGTGAGTCTTGTAAAGTGTTCTCCAGTATATACATTTCTCTTGACTGCAGTTCTGCATTATTTGCAGCAATTGTTTCCTGCAAGAGAAACTCACTGGATTTCATTTTGTGAGCATTCCAAAAGTGCGAGAATAGTGTCTTAAAGTAAATTAAATTACTGCTTGGTTATTCAGTGTCTTTAGGATATAAATCTGGTGAACCTTCAATGCCATCTTAATTTTAGCTCACATATCAAACTTCAGAGTTTGTATGTGTTCTAAAATACACAAGCTAGCATTTTGCTTCTCTATAAAGTATGGGTTTTGCTCCACCTACAGGAAACAGAAGGTAAGACTGTAGTGTGTATAAATTTTCTCTGTTGGGCCCAAAAGATTATGGGCTAAAACTGAAGTTCTTCCTATTTAGATGCATGCTAAAGGCTAGCAATATTTGGAAATGTATAAAATCTAATAATGTCTTTCAAAAACACACACACACACACACACACACACACACACACACACACACACACACACACACACACACACACACACACACACACACACACACACACACACACACACACACACACACACCCCCCCCCCCCCCCCCTATCTGCTACCCAAGATCAATAAAACTAGAAATCCTGTGATGGCACACTTACAGCAGGATTATTCAGTTATGTTGACTCTCTCATCAGACCCTATGCTACCATCACTCCTAGCTACCTTTGAGACACCACTGAGTTCCCGAGGAAACTACAGAACATCAATAATCTTCCTAAAAATGCCATCCTGGCCACCATGGATATAGAAGCTCTTTATCTGAATATTCCACATGATGGTGGATTACTGGTCAGAAACACTGTCCTTGATGACACCACTGCATACCTGGTTACTGAGCCCTGTGATTTTTATCTTAGCCACAACAACTTCCAATTTGAGGACAAGTTAAATCTTCAAGTCAGTGGCACAGCTATGGGCACCCACTTGGTCCCACAATATGCCAACATCTTTATGGCTGATCTTGAACGACGTTTCCTCAACTATCACCCCCTAGCATCCTTGCTCTGCTTATGCTACATTGACAACATTTTCATTATAAGGACCCACAGAAAGGAGACCCTTGTTGAAATCCCTGGGGAATTCTTCAATTTCCACCCCACCATCAATCTTAGCCTGGATTAGTCCACACAAGAGCCACTTCCTTGACACTACAGTACAATTACACAAAGGCCAAATTTCCACCACTTTATACCAGAAACCTACCGAGTGTTACACTTAACTACATGCCTTTAGCTTCCATCCCAGACACATTTCCCAATCTATTGTTTACAGCCAGGCCCTAAGATACAACTGGATTTGCTCCAGTCCCACAGACAACAGGCTCTGTATGAAGCATTCTTAAAACTTAAATACCCACACAGGTGAAAAAACAGATTGACAGCCAGATGAGTAGCCAGGCATCAGCATCTTCAGTATGGGTCCAGCGAAGAAAACAGAACCCCACCAGTCATCACCTATAGCCCCCAACTTAAACCCCTCCAGCTCATTAACAATCTATAATTAATCCTGGAAAATGACCCCTCACTCTCTCAAGCCTTGGGGTGTTGTACCAATAAAAGCAAGCAGGATTTTGAGGGGGATAAGGCAAAAAGCCACATTTATTGTAAAGATAATAAAGAATAAAGAAAAGACAGAAGTAAACAACCTTGTTTAACTACTTATTCCTATCACTACTTAACCCTTATACACACACACGTATACATACATACATACATACATACATACACACACATACATATATAAACATTCATTCATCCATTCACTCAGGTTCTGTGTATGTTCTAGTTACCAGCCTGGAAGTTGCTTGTGACAGAATACTGACCAGGTACTCTATACACAAGTGATGGTAATGGGGAGTGAAGTCCTGATCAGATGCACATCTGAAGCTCCTGGTAGGCTGGCAGCAGAACCTTGGACTCTGACTCCATAGTCTTTTAGTCCAGTTCTTATAGGAATTTCTTCCTATACCAGTCTATAGGAATTGCTGCATCATGCTGATGTCAAGGGTGGCTGTCAGGTGATTGTCAGTGATCTCATAGGGTGGACCTCCAGTACTTGGTTTTCTCCACTTGACACCTTTTGTTTGCACTGGCACCTGACGCCTTCTTCAGCCCTTTGTTGCTGAATTCTCAGGCTGGCACATCTCAAAACTATTCATTCATCATCGTCCAAGCACTCTCTCTTACATACATTCCCTAATTGTTTCACATACAGTATTTTGTATACTAATAACTTTACATATACAAGAGTTGTAGTTACAAAAAGTCACAAGTTTCTGGGTGGCATTTCTTTGCTGAGTTACTGTTATAGTTACAATGTTTCACTTTGCGATTAGGGTTAATTGCTTCACAGTGCTTTGAAGAGAATGGGCATCAATTGTGTAAGTTTGAGCATGCCCTGGGACACAGAGGGGAGCTGTTTCTGGCTACATAAAACTGTTAAAAATATAATTCTTAAGTTACATGACCTAATATTACACTCCTAACAAATTATATTCTAGAGGGGCAATAATTATAAATCTAAACATTTATCAATCTTAACAAATAATCTAAACACTTATATGCTTCTTCTACTTAAACTTATGCTACTTAGACTTTAAGTTGTGGGGAACAAATTATGGGGAGTCACTTCCACTTGGGGGAATCATTTTAAATACTTTAATATGTTATCCCTACAGACGGACCCCCAATCCTCATCTACAGACAACCCCCTAACCTCAAACATATTCTTTTCAGCACCACACAGCACACCACTGTCATACTCATCTCGAAACCCACTCCTGCAATCAACTCTGGTGCCAACTCTGACCACACATTTATACAAGCGACATTATCACAGGACGTAACCACATAAGCCACCAAATCAGAGGCTCATATAACTGCACATCAACTAATGTGATCTATGTCATCAAGTGCCAGCTAATGCCCCTCTGCCATGTATATTGGCCAAAGTGAACAGTCTCTACTACAAAGGATTAATGGACACAAATCAACTATTTGAAATGGTAACACAGAGAAACCTATTGGGGAACATTTCATCTTGCCTGGGCGCTCAGTAATGAATCTAGATGACTATATTATTTAAAAGACCAGTGACTAGATTATATTTCAAAAGCCAGATGGAGAGAAGCTGCAGAACTTTGTTTCATTAACAAGTTTGACACCTTGAATAGAAGTTTAAACAAAGACTAACTGGATGAGTCGCTATATTCCACATCCAAATGACAAAAAGTGAAGCACTGGGCACTTAGAATACTTAGAGCCCACTCTATTAGTCTCATTTATCATGGGCACTCTAACAATATTTTTTCCCCTATTCCCCCCCTTCTTTCCCTCCCCATCCTCTTTCTCTATTCATTTGTACCCTGCACCCCTACACTCCATTCATCTGAAGAAGTGGGTTGTGCCCATGAAAGCTTATGATACCATCTACCTTTGTTAGTCTCTAAGGTATTACAAGACTAATTTGCTGTTCAAGTTTTTTGTAGCAACTTGTTAGTGTCTACCCACTTTGTCTCCAGTCTGAGCTTCTCATTAAAATCCATCTTTCTCCTTTGATGTCTCAAAGACATAAGACACCATCAGTTCTGATTCTTTAGCCTAGTACATGAAATAGGGATTGAAGGCTGGAAAATAGCTTTATAGTACTGGAAAGTCATGTATTATAGATACCACAAGGACATACTTAGTTTTCTACTGTGTATCAGGCCTAAGCTGACTTCAGTACCTTGCTGAAGAGTATGACAATCCACAACTTTGAGCAGTCTCATTAAGCCAACTGTGACGGACCGGGCTGTGTCTGGGCACAGCTGAGGGCGTCCGCTCAGGGTGAATTGCTCAACTTCGGGGCTCCTTACAGTCCCCAAACAGGTCACAAACCAGTCCCACAGAGCACTTCAGCAGCCTGCCTGAAGCCTTACGAGCAAAACCCCTCCGACACCCCAGGAATATCCGTGCCCCAGATGGCCCCGGGCCTCATACACCGGTGGGGGGGGGGGGGGGGGGTCTTAGAATCCCACCTACCCCGAACAAGTTCTGACTGGTTCCAAGAAACCAGCCACAGATCCCTGGTCAATTTACCCTCTGGGTCTTACCTACAAATCACGCTGAGCCAATCCTTTAGCATCTAACATCTAAAGGCTTATTACTACAATAAAGAAAAGCATTAGAGTAAGGTTGTTAAAGGATAGTACATTACATGCATCGAATCTCCCAGTTCTCAATGCAGGCTCTAGCAGAGATGTTACAGCTGCTGGCTTAAAAGTCCTTGTGCATCCTAGGATCAGGATGGGTCCACAGTTCTTCCTGGCTCTTCAATCCCTGCACTGCTGCCTCTGGGATGAAGTGCTGAGCTGAGTACCAAGATGGAGTCCGCCACATGGCCTCTTTATACATCTTTCCTGGTCTCTTCTTGGCTGCAACAGGTCACCTGTTCCAGCGGCCTATCCCTGTGTTCCTTGTTGGCAGCCCTTAGGTGGCAGCCCTCATTCTTTAGGTGTGTCCATGGCCCATTGAGTGCCATTGTCCCACAGAGCCTCACTAATTAGCATGTCCATAGGCCAGGCTCTGCCCAATGCTCAACAACATGCAGAGAAATATTCAGTATCCACACAGATTACAGATTCCTAACTACACACATACATTATACAATCACGTGACTAGCGTCCATAGGATTAGCAGACGATAAGCTTCTATTCAACACCCCACATGGCCCCCTTTTATACCATTTTTGGAGCCAACACCCCCACCTATGGGTGTAGCAGTGATCTGGCTGCTTCCCTCAAATTCAGTAACGTGACACCAACCAAACATCCTTTCACCATGAGGGGAACCCTTCCTATTGATGTAGATAGTGTCTACATTGAAGTGCTGCAGTTGTGCAGCTGCAGCAGCACCGTTGTAACACTTCAGGTGTACAAAAACCCTGTTACAGCCTCGTCTGCAGATGGACTTGCTACCCTTGAATCATACATTTGTAGATTTAGATTTGTAGCTTGGTTGGACGAAAGTGTAAAGCATAAATAATGCCTCTTCACTGGAAATATCTCAAGCTACCTGTAGGTATGAAACTGGAGAAAATGAAGTAGTAATTTCTCTCGTGGCATATGTTAAGCTATTTCTAAAATAATACTCTGAATTTTAGCCTTGTATGTTTGCTAACTAAAAAGAGATGAAAGACAGGTGTGGAGATCCCAATCGTAGGTTTGAGCATGACTTAAATCTGTTTGAAACATGTATAATGTGAAGTATTTTGTCCCAGTTGCATGGGGGCAATTCATGTAACTATGATTAACATATCAAGTATTCTAAAACAGTATTAAAGTCCTGCCTTTTGATTTACTTTAGCTGTTGACAATGTTCATGGACATCAGTGTCTGGACTAATAATTCTTATGGAGTGACTGTTGGCTCTTTAGTTAACTTGATTATTCAACCTTGGTAAATTATACCTAATTTTATTTCATTGTATTCACCTTAATTTGCTACATCCCATTTGATATCTTACTAATGTAAAAATGGCTTACGAGGAATATATAAAATAACATTTAGGTCTAGATACATGTGAGTTTCAGCCATTTTTTGTTCTTTGCACTTTGGTGCTAATATGTGCATGTGGTGATAAGTCAGTAAGATCAGATGCATATCTTCTTACTGGATGCACAAATTATTGAATGTACAAGTTTCTTGCCCTACAAGCATATTCAGAGATCAAAAAGTTTGGGTAATTTTTTGAGATGTGATCACCTCATCTCACAGATATATTGGCATTGGAAAAGGTTCACAGAAGGCAACAAAAATGATTAAGGGGTTTGGAATAGGTCCCATATGAAAGATAAAAAGACTTAGACTTCTCATCTTAGAAAAGGGGAGACTAAGGGGGATATGATAGAGGTCTATAAAATCATGACTGATGTGGAAAAAATGAGTAAAAGTTATTTACTTATTCCGATAATATAAGAAATAGGGGTCACCAAATGAAATGAATAGGCAGCAGGTTAAAAAATAAAGGAAGTTTTTCTTCATACAATCAACCTGTGGGAACTCCTTGCCAGAGTAGGTTGTGAAGACCAGGACTTTAACAGGGTTGAAAAAAGAGCTAAATACATTTATTGAGGTTAGGTCCATCAATGGCTATTAGCCAGGATGGATAGGAATGGTGTCCTTAGCCTCTGTTTGAAAATGGATGACAGGAGAGGGATCACTTGGTGATTGCCTGTTACGTTCACTTCCTCTAAGGCATCTGGCATTGGCCACTGTCAGCAGACAGGATAGTGGGCTAGATGAATCTTTGGTCTGACCCAGTATGGCGGTTCCTATGTCATCAAGTAATAATGGTGCCTAGGCAAAATTTCTCTATGAATTAATATTCTACATCTACAGTATCTCCTGATAAATCTGTGTAATCCCTTTTTTATATGGTTTGTAGCAACTTCATTTCAAAAGCATAAGTCAGATTTCAGATTTGAATGTAAGAAAAATGGGCATGGTAATACTTTATTCTTTCTTTTTTGTAGGCTGGAGTAAAGGGAAAACTAGGCAGACTGCTGGGGATATTTGAGGTGAGCTATTTAAAATATAACTCCAAACGCACACCTAAGCCTATAGGTCCACTATGCAAGTTGATAGGCTGGTGAAACTGACCTCTTTGAAACTCCAAGGAATGTAAGCATTGCTTGTTTCTGGAAAAGATGTGCCTTTTTGCTGCTCTGTGTAGGGCCTGAAAAGTAGAAAGCCTTTAAGATGTTGGAGATCCCTGGTGTTCTCTGCCCTATTTTCCTGGAAGAAATTGGGGATATCTGAACTAATAGATTTGGCATTTGGAATCAAAAAAAGTGAACCAGAGTGGTAGAGGCTTGTAAGCTGACTACACCTTTTGGTCAACACCCAACTTTCTAATTTAGTCGTAAGTCTGTTCTGGCCTTAAAATCACCAGATTACTTCATCTGACCACTAGCATATCATAGGTCACTGAATACAACCCAGCAACCTGCATACTAAAGACCTCTGGAATTAAACCAAATTATTATTGCCCTCCTAAGACTTCACTTCCCTCTCACCTCTTCTATGTGGCATAGAAGAGAACTAGTACCTGAAAAAGGGATGGGGGATGACAGTGGTGATGAATTCCTGCCTGACTCTGAAATATGGCTATCAATTAGTTGCTGAGCACATGAGCAAGACATGAGAAAATGCTTGATATCACCTCAGACCACTGGCCAACATCATCCAATATCTCTTCTCCAGTTGAGACCATCTCTGGTGCTTGATATTGAAGACAAAATATCAGTTAAAATACAAGTGGGAAAACTCTTTTTCAATACCTAGTCCTTTTAAGGCTCTCTGAGAACTTTCAGTCCGTTTCCTTGGGTTTACTTCTGGTTTTATGCAAGACAACATGGATGTTCTTAAAGTATCTTGGAGATTTTTAAAAAAATCAGTTCTAGAAATTGGGCTTTCTGAACAGCAAAGCACAAATTACTTTGTCGTTGAAGTGTAGGTGACAAAGGGACCCAATCTAGTCAGTTTGAGTTGCAATTTTAGTACCAGAAATTAAAGTATCTTTCAATGTTTTGTTAGCCACTATGATCCAGTTTTTTAAAAATGCTTCTCATGATGCTTTGTGATAGACACAAATAAGGAAACTGATGACACAAAGTTTAATGTCAGATGCTCACAATGAATCCGGGGGGCGAGGAGGGGTTGGAGAAGACCTCTGATTTTTGCTGTAGTTTTTCAATGTTGCTTGTAACAGTAACAAGCAAGACATTAAGTTCTTTACTCCTTTAAAAGAGTAACTATCAGCGGTTTAGACTGGCTTATTGTAGGCAGTCTATACTTGATTTTTCTTCCCTCAGCATCCACCACCCCTACGGTTTTCCCTCTACGAAAAACAATATTGGACTTATGCAAATAGCCATCCTTATTTCTTCAATATGGTTCCCACTGTCACGTCCCTATTTTATCAAAAACCACAGCTACTATCCTATTATGTCTTTATATGAGCATCTTTAATTTTAAAATACTGCCCAGATACATGCGGGATTATTTCCTTTACCTTCCCACGTTATCTACACATAGCCGGCATTTAATTTCTCCCTCTAGCCAGTGTCTTTGGGTATGTCTAGACCACATCTCTTTCGAAAGAGGGATGTAAATTAGACCTATTGAAATTGCAAATGAAGCCAGGATTTGAATTTCTTGCACCTTATTTGCATAATTGTCTCGGCAGTCTTTCGAAAAATGCTATTTTGAAAGTGAAACTGTGGTTTAGACACGGTTCTTTCAAAAAGAAAAGCTGGTTCTGGGCACTCCCCTCTCCATCCACCATGGGAGCGACCTGACTGCGTGCACAGGATTTAAGGGATGCCCTGAAGGGAGGGAGGTGGGCTGGGTTCCCAAGTAGCTTATGGGATAGGGCATTCACCTGGGGAGTGGTGGGTGGAGTACAGGATCTTTCGAAAAAGGCTTTTCTTTTTGAAAGAACCGCATCTAGACCTCGGTTTCACTTTCGAAATAGCATTTTCGAAAACACCATGACACAATTATGCAAATGAAGTGCAGGAAATTCAAATCCCGGCTTCATTTGCAATTTTGATATGTCTAATTTACATCCCTCTTTCGAAAGGGGGAATGTAGTTTAGACGTACCTTTTCTGATAGGGAAAACATTAGCACTTAATTGTAGTGTAGCAATAAAGGAGGAGGATTTAGCTGTGTACAGTCTAATCAAAACAATTACTAATTGGGTTGTTTTTAAAACACTTAATCCCTCTTAACAACTTTTCTCACTAAAACATTAAGTGTTTGGTCTCTTGTCCATACCTGTCCCTGTGTAGAAGAATTGAGAAATCCCATACGTAGACAGGGATCGGATACACTACTTGCTTATCACTCAGAAGCCTTAACAGGGTTTTAGGAACTTACAATGGTGATGTTGACCAATAACCATCTTGAAACTTGTATTTAGTAACTGGAACAAAGCACTGAATTAAAACCACCTACATACTCACCCCTAGGGCTTCTCTACATGAAACAATACTGCATGGCAGTCTGTAGATATACATCTTGGCTTGCCACACAGTAACATTCTGTTGATGAGGCCTAAGTCTCATGTCCATACAAACCAAGTTAGATGGTTATTGGAAAAAACTGATCCAACTTAAATTCCCCTACAAGCCCTCCTGTCTTGGATGCTCAGTCCGTTTTTCTGTTCACCTTTGCTTTGGAGCACCCTAAAGAGACAGCACTGGCTTTGGAATGTCCCCAATGAGCAGTCATTAAGGATGTGGATATTGTCCATGATTTACCCATTACTGTAAGCTGTCGGGGGACTAGGGAAGGAGGAAAAGAGGCTCTAAAAGGTTAGCAGCAGGGCCTGCTAACCAGTCAGACCTTTAGGATGAAAGTTGCATTCTCTCGTATAGTCTTGAGTAGCCATGTTCATCTGTAACTTTAAAAACGAGTAGTCCCGTAGAGCCTTAGGGTATATGTACACCGTGCAGCTAATTTCGAGTTTAGGGTGCTGTGTAGACAAAATTATGTATTTTAAAAATATGGCGGTATGAGCATTCATGGGTAAAACTCAGTTCTCCTGCTCATCTGAGGAAGTGGGTTTTGCCCATGAAAGCTCATGATACTATCTACTATTGGCTGATCTAAACTGAATATTAATTATTGAAAAACTCAGTCTTGCTTACAAATCTAGAATACTTAGCTGTGTCCATTCCACTTATGTTGAGTGAAATTCTATAACGTGTTATGTGGTCAGACTAGATTATTGTGATGGCTCTTCCTGAAGTGAGTGAGTGTGGGGGGGTGGGTGTGTGTGTGTGTGTGTGTGTGTGTGTGTATGCGCTAAATATTATCCAGTTTTCATAGTGTCCAACTTTGTTAACTTTCCATTTTTATGCTGTTCAGTACTAAGGTGGCTTTCCTGTTTGGAGGGAAAATAGATGTTTGAATTCTCTTGTGCTTATTCTGCAATAGTATGAAGTATTTTACAACAGGAATATCAAATAGTCAAGAGTGAGTTGGTTTTGTTGTCTAACGGATACATTGAACACTTTAATGTATATAATTGAACATGAATTTAAACAAGTGTCTGTCTTTAAATTACTGTGAATTAAAATTTGTATTTCTAACATTCAAGCAGAACCAAGACCGGAAGCATAGGACTTACGTTTATGTTCTTACAGTGACTGAAATATTGGAAGACTGGGAGGATTCAGTTAATATAGGCAAGTTTGTTTGTTTTATCCTTGCTAAGCGCTAACTTCAGTTATGAAATGTATTTCATTTTCTGGAACCTACAGCAGTGAATTCTTCTCAATTTGGAGAGAACCCTAATTTGTGACAAAACTGAAATGATTGTAAATGGTGTGGTTTTTTATCCTCCGCTGTACAAAACTTAACTTTCAAATTAGGGCTGTGACAGACTAAACGACAAGCTTGTCAATGGGAGGAAAGGAGAGGGTACTTCAAAGCGGCAGCGCCAAGTGGAGCCTGGGGCCAGATCCTGAGCTCCACATGGTGCTGCCGCTTTGAAACACTGCAAGGATCCTGACTCTGGGCTTCTGCTCACCCCTTAGCTCCATGCAGCGCTGCAGCTTTGAAATGCTGCGGGAGCCCAGAGTCAAGCTCCTCCCAACATTTCAAAGCGGCAGCATGGCGTGGAGCCCAGGATCGGCTGGGGCTTCCCAGCCGATCCTGGGCTCCATGTGGCACTGTCACTTTGAAATACTGTGGGGAGCCTGACTCTTGGGCTTCTGCAGCACTGCTGTTTGGAACCCAGAGTCAACTGGGAGTCCCCAGCTGCTTCCAGGCTCCACATGGCGCTTTCACCTTCAAAGGCAAAGATGCCCTATCAACTAGTCAATTACCCTAAATTTAACATCCCTATTTCAAATACAATGTAGGAATAACACAATATATAAAATAGGTGGTGTAAAGCAATAAAATGAGAAACTGCAACATTTCTCAACATAACTGGAGAACTCCCTGTTGTCAAGTTGCTAGGCATAATCGCAGATGTTCTGAAAATGGGTACCTTGCATGAAAATACTATTTTTAGCAGATTTTGCTTTTTGTTGAAAAATTTCCAGTGTTTGTTTCAGAAAACAAAAGGATGTTTTGATTTCCATAATAAAACAATGAAAAGGTGTTTGTTTTTTTTTGAAAGACCCTTTATCCATCTTTAATGAAAAACTTTGACTAGGTTTAGTTAAAACTTGTACTTCATAGCTTTTGTAGCACTTGAGCAATTCCAGTAAAATAAGATTAGGTTGTGGAAGTCACAGATTCCATAACTTTCAGAGACCTCTGACAGCTTTTTTTTAAAATTAGCAAGTTATAGATATCCCTAATAAGATAATCTGTCTTTCCTGTGGCTTTATCTCAATATTAACATGTTGCATTCATTGAGCAGTCTGTTGGTCAGTTGTCTTATGGATCACAAAGGAACCCGCACAAAAACAGTATCCTCCGTTGGCCGATGGTTTGCCCATTTCAGGAACTATAATTTTAATACTATACATTATATTCTACAATAAATACTGTAAATCTTAGAATTTGAATGTTTTGTCCTTTACAGTAAGTAGCATGTCAGTCACAACAATGTCCCTTTAAAAGAATGTTTCAAAAACTACAATAGCAACACAATATATATTGCAAGTTGTACAACAAAAGAAAACAGTGTTAACAGGTTTTTCATACTATTTTCAGTACAGAAATCACTCCTTAAAAAGGTAGTACAAGGGTTCCCAAACTGATTCATGTACCCAAGGGGCAATGCAAGATCTCTGGGGGATATGCAGGAGAAACTATGTAACGGTAGATTTTATTTATTACACTTTCATAATAGGCTACTCAAATGAAGCTTTTAAACTCTACAAATTCGTTACATAAAATATGGTAGTTTAATTTACTTCAAGATATACCAGTGAGAACACATGCTGCTGTACAGAGTACTCATCTACAATCTTGTATCACCCAATACAGTGTGGGTTCAATTGCCCAATAATTGTCCAGTGTAACTAAGTTCAGAACTTCATACTATATCTGTATATAACTGTGAAATATGAACACATGGCAGAAAACAGTGTTAACATGCAAAGTATTAGTTATAACAAGGGTAGGATATGCAGGCAGCAACTAGATCTGGAAGGGGATATACAGATAATTGGTAAATCTGAAAGAGCGTACACAATAAGTTTGGGAATCTCTGTCTTGGTGTGCTGAGGTACTTTAGGGTCATTAAAGGTGTCACAATCATGTATTTTGGGGTAGCAAATAAGATTAGTTTGTGTTAACCATATAGTAGTGGTTGCATTTTGGTATAGCCTACTTGAACTACAAAAGATCTTGACTTCAGGTTGTAGTTGCAAAGACTTTGCAGTTTTGGTACAAAAGAATTGGGCTTGTGGTTCTGGTCTGGTATGCAAACATATCTTCAAATATGAATGGTAAAGAAATTCAAACTATTTTTGTCAATATATTTGGAAAAACAAAATGGAATGACTTTAATTCAGTTTCCTTGTAAGAACCATTTCCTTTAATATTTTCTGCTCTGCTTTAAATGGCTTCATTGGTGTCTTATCAACTGAAACATGAAGTTTGAGCATTTTAGCAACTTAAAGGGGTTGCTTGAGCAGACTTCTAGACTGCTCCGCTTTCATTGGCCAGAGGAACTCCTCAAGAGTTTCCTGTTTTTCCTTCAGTTACTAGTGCTTGGAGTTCTGCTACTACTCTGTCAATTGTCAGATGTTACATTTAGTACCTCTTCGTTATCTTGAAGAGGGCAGATGATGATGCATATGTACTCTGGTATATTTAAAGTGGAATAGCCATTCCAAAATAACTTCAGACATGAATATTTACTCAGAGTGGCTACTCAGAAAAAGGTGCCACTTCTATAAGTGTCCATACAAAGTTATTCAGTAGGCACTCGTATAGACTTGCTCTGTGCCCTAAAGAAGCCAACCATGCATCTGTTCCTGTTCCCAGCCATTCGGACTAAACTTGTTAAAGAGCATGGATTCCGCAGAAGTTGATGGACTGGAGATAGAATAGGTATAAAACCTCTACAAAACAGACCTCATAGCTAAAATCTTTTGTTATCTTGTTCATTGAAACTAAATAGATGCTAAGTTTGACTAACTATTTGTTGCCCAGCTTTTTCTTGAAGTCACTTTCCTGTTCTCTAGTTCAGTCTACCAGAGCAGACAACCTGGATTTCCAGTGTAAAGCAACAAGGAAAATAAGCAAACCTTTTAGGATTCTGTACATTAAGGGGGGGAAGGCAAGGCACAAGAACCTCTCTTGCTCTGCTACTCAACTGTTACTTTTGTGTTTCATGTCAGTTTGTATTTTTGCTTTGCATTTCACCTTGGAGTTTTTTGAACTAGCTGTTGTACCTAACTGCTATTGAAACTTGTTTGTAACATCTTTTTATGTAAATTACTCTTTCAGGAAGGAAAAGAGAATGGTTTAAAGTAGAAGATGCTATCAAGATTCTTCAGTGTCATAAACCTGTTCATGCGGAATACCTGGAAAAACTGAAACTGGGCTGTTCCCCAACCAATGGAAATTCTGTGGTCTCAAATCTTCCCGATAACAACTCCTTATATGTCACTTCAGCACAGACTTCTGGGTTGCCCTCGACTGTGAGATAAAAATTTGGAATACCTTTTTACTCATGTGCCATCACAAGGTGGGGGAGGGGAGGAAGCTTTGTTCACATGCAGACATTTTTGACTCAGTTCTCAGCAAAATGTATGAATACATCATAACATTCAGACACTGACTTTTTTCTTTTAACAATGTAAAATAATATTGCAGCAAACTAAAGCCATATTTAGATTTTTAAGATGTCTTAACTAGCCATTTTAAAAAAACTAATCAGTGTGTGAATTTACACCCCTGCTAAAATAACACAACATCTGAGTTAAGTGGAACTTATTCCAGATTTTGGCTTAAATTGTTTTAGTCAAATACACCATAAAATAAAGGTAAACCTTTTGGCAGGAAAATTTCTGTAAAACTTTCATTCAAAATGTACATTTACAATGCTAAAGACCTCTAAAATACTACTACCGTCTGGGAAACTGAGCATGCTATTCAACGTAAATAGATAAGCACGACTACAATGAAGCACTAAATACATCCAGCCAATGGCAACAAAGGATTTAAATATCAAGCAACATTTTTCTCCTTAGTTAAGTTGACTTATGGAGTTTTAACACACAAAATGTATTTGACAGCTCTGGCAAAGATTCTGAACTGAGGCTTGACAATTGACGGTCTCTCTACATTTCCAAAAGCTGTTCTGAGAAGTTTTTTGTAGTACCTGGCAAACATGCAAGAAATTCATAAGTATAGGAAGAGGTACATGAAAACTGAAAACATGCTGCTGATTTTTTTCTCCCTCCCCCCCCCCCCCCCCCCCCCCCCCACCCCTCACACCTTCTTTACAATGATTTTTTAAGTGTTGCTTTCCTCTGATATCTTAACATTCATTTTGCTGACAGCGTGATCCTGTCGTTCTTTCCAGGATTGTTCAGTTATCAAAAATAGCATCTCAGTTTCTTTCAGTTTTGTCTCTTGAAGCTTCTGTGGCATAAGAAAGTATAGTGTTTGGGGAAAAAAATTATACCTATAAGGGGTACAATTTGGATAGGTCTAAGTCCATTAGCAAACTGATGATGAAGAAATAGCATTTTGTAAACCTAGGAGCAAAGAGCTTCTATATACATTTCAGAGGTACCAAAAATTGTTACCTTATTAACTATGCTGGATATCCCAATTCAAATAGTTATACTTCAAAAATATTACGGATCATTCCAAATAACCATTTTTGCTCTCCAAAGTGCAGTAAACTTGGGACTGCAGCCTGTCATAATTACCACTTTCCCTTGTACCTGCCAACCAAAAACATTGAGACCCACAGCTGAGATCAGTTTCCAAACATGTTCTTGCCACTGTGCCATTATAAGTCTTCTACAAAGAGTGCCATCCTAGCTTATGCAGATACTTAACTTTGGAAATTTGTAGGATCTAAATGATGATTCAGCAGCCTCTGCCTTTCTAAGCAGCCAAAACTTAGGGTGGGGTAAACGTGTCTTGTGAAGGCTGTTTTGGGTAAACTCATTCTTTTACATAGCATTTGAACCCTTTGTAAATATTCCAACTGGTAAATAGTGAGTGTAAAATGGAAAGTAAATGTAATTTAAACATTTTGTTACTCAATACACAAATGGTTAACTTCTACTTTTTTAGCACAAATTGTGTAAAATGCTGCTATAAATTAAACTTGCGTGCTGTTACACTTTTTTAGGAATATACTGGTGCCACAAGTGATTTTTTTGAAAAATGAGATGTGCCATATATAAATGTATTTGAACAATGGATAGTAATATTTCTGAGGTTTCACCTCATGCAAAACTGCTCTTTGCCAAGGCCATAAGTACTACTGATTAGAGATGGCCCTGAACATGAGCCACGAAACATGAGCTCCTTGAACTTTGAAGTGGGATGTTTAAATCACTTGGTCAGCACTAGCCCTAGTTCTAGTTCCAGGTCACTTCTAAAACCGGAAGAGGAGGCATGTCTATGTATAGTTCAGATTCACCACACAATTGTTGAATTGTGGTGAACTGCTGATCTCATGAGTCTTCAGGTACTTGAGGTCCAAAATCTCAAAACAATGAGATTTTAAACTATTTTTTAATTCTTATGATGTGAACACCACCAACATTGCCTAACTCATATTGACTTTGAAGGGCTTTCAAAATTGAAAAAAATGTACTAAAACATCTAGAGAGCGCAGAAGTCAGGCACTTTGAAAAGAATGTCTGATGTACTATGATAGAATTTCTGTCATGTACATTGACACTCATGTTGTTAATGACTTCTGAACACGTTAAACTGAGCTCATAACTATTAGCCTTTGAGAAGTTTCTGATTTTTGTACAGCATAATCCATGTAACTACATACAAGAATCCAAAGTAGTTACTTGGCTTATAGTTCATAACTACATCTATCTCAAAGTTTGACTCCTGGAATTAAAAGAAAACCCATACTTGTATAAAATATTAGTGGTAATGCATGATTTTATTTTGTAGCTCTATGTATTTGATAATTGTAAAAATGTACAGAATTGCTGTTGCTAACAAGCTCAGTTGATTGCCTATAAATATTTTAATATTTTTGGTTGCACCCCTTTGGATTATTAATAGTGCCACATGAATTCTTATGCCATTCATTGTACAGATCTCTTCAGTCTCTATGCAGCTTTCAAAATGAAACATGTTCAATTTTATTTCCAATGCTTTTCTATTCACAGAACTTTGAAGTATGTGACAGTAAAGGTAAACTGACAGTACTGTGCAGGCTGTTGCTTTTAAGTATGCTACAGAACCATTTTGGCAAATATTCATTTGTATGTGAGTGTTAATGACTGTCAAAGTGAGCACTACATTGCATTCTATAGAAATGAATGGTGTAAAAATGGATGGTGTAAAATGTGGGGTAAGAAGAGAAATTTTGCATTGGTTCCAGGTGTCAAAATTAAATATAGAAGCATGTTGCTGCCAGCACTTTTCTCACATTCTTAGAAAGATTTTTCCAGTTTGATTTATGAAGTAAATGAGTGGTGGTTCTTATGGCTTTTACTAGGGTACATTATTTGTGTAAATAGGACTAGTTTAAATTTTTCATCCTGTTTTCCAACCAAAGTGAGCTGCTGATGGCTCTGAGGCTTGTCTGGCTGTGTGAACAAAAAAGGAAGCTGATTTGCACCAGTGGATGTGATGGGCTATTGCCAGTGCAAATAGCTTCAGCTCCAACTGAACTGGAAATAGTTACCCATTTTTAAGCAGGCATTTATTGAATCTTGTAACACTGCAACAGTATCAAGTGTTTTGCACAGAGGCTGTTAAAGTGAAAAGCATAATTTGGCAACAACTTGCGCATTAACTTTGCCCAAAGTTGGCCTATTTACGAGCTGTTATGGAGAAAATCAAACCAACTAGGTTTTTTCCTTTTATCAATGTGGTTCTGAGAAGAGAAACTTGAAGGAAATGTAAGTTGTAGACATTTTGAACTGCTTGCATGGATTTTTCTTTAAAGATTGATGTAAGAATTTTGACTTTTTATATTTGAGAAACATCAAAATAAAATCTGAACTAGAGCTGTGGGTGTCATCTTTCAGTAGGTACTAGTGTTTAATGGCAGAGTGCTGATATACAATGTTTATGCCCTATCTGAAAAGGGTTTGAGCGTCACTTGGCTATAGCACTGGCAAGTAACTTAAACCTTAAGTTGCCCTTTTGGTGCCCCAGTTTGCATATCAGTGTAAATGGTCCCAAAAGCTGGCAGTTTTGCACGTGTACTCATTTAAACACCTCAAGGGTATCCATGTTAGTTTGTAACTTTAAAAATGTAGTCCTATGGCCCCTAACATACTCATGTCGTGAATTCTGAATGGTCCAGCTAACTGTATATGCAAATACAATTGAACTCTTTTACCACAGTGCTTCTGCAAATTGATAGTTCTCTGGCCACAAACCTTGTTTAAACAGAAGATGACAGTGTTTGTCTTTACATGCTTTGGTAATTAAACATTTAAATACCAGCCCTTTTAAAAAATGTTCAAATCCTCTCCATCCAGATCACTCACATTTTGTTGCTCCAGTCTACCATGTAGACATGAAGCCAAACTAGTGCTACAGTTTAGGACTTTCTGCCTCATGTTAGTAATTGTTTGTACCAGTGTTTCCCAAACTATGGGCCATGGGAAGAAAATACCGGGCCTCAGTGTGGCTGCCAGGGTGTTCCGGGCTCCTGGACTGCCCATGCAGTGCCAGGTCCCCCAAGCCCTCAGCTGGGATGGGTGGATACAGCTGTATGTTTCAGGCTCCTGGCAGAGCCATAGTGAGGATTACCAGGTGAGCTCTTATTGCTGGCTGCAGGGGGGAGAGAGGAGGGGTGTAGGATACGGGCTGCAGGGAATCAGGGTTGGGGCAATGGAGCTGCCTGGGGGAGATAGGGAGGGAAACGGGCCAGTGGAAGCAGGGCTGGCATGGGAGGGGGGGGCAGTGAGGTTGGCTGGGGAAGATTGTGGGGCTGGCTGGGGAACGGGCTGGCGGAAGCAGGGCTGGTTGGGGGGGGGGGGGAGCAGTGGGCCTGGCTGGGAAAGGTGGTTAGGGGTGGGGAGAACAGACCAGCAGGGCGTGCCAGGGGAGATGGGGGAGGGGGGAGAGTGAGGGAGAAGGTGGAGAGGGAAGGGGGGAAAGAATCGGCCAGCGGGGAGTAGGACAGTTCAGGCCGCACGCAGTTCCTGAATAAAAATATAAAAGCAGTGCATTTTAAATATCCCCACTGCTGACAGTGAGGTTTCAAGGCACTATAATGTGTCAGAATGGAGAGAACCTGGTGCTTTCACCATCCAGAATGAGAATATGGATAAATTCCAAAGATGGTGTGGGCTTTCTGAAAATAAATGAGCCCTTTTCAAGACACGAGGTAGTGGTGCAGGGTTTTGTTGGATTATGCTGGTTCTTCTGGCAGAAGCAGGGCTGGCCCCGGGAGGGCGGGGGGCCGTGGGGTTGGCTGGAAAAGATGGGGGCAGGTGGAGAGAACCGATGGGAGGAAGCAGGGCTGGCCAGGGCAGATTAGGAGAAGTGGGGGAGAACAGCCAGGCTGGCAGAGGGTTGGAGGGAGGGGGGGGGGGAAGAGACTCGGCCAGTGGGGAGTGGGACTGATCTGGGCACATGCAAATCCTGGGGTGCTACCTGTCCAGTGCATGGTTGGGCGAAGCATGAAGGAGTCTGGCCTCCTAGATTCCATTTTGCCACCCCCAAGTAGTTGCGAACTGCCTGGCTGGTGGACACACGCAGCACGTGTTGACCAGTCAGGAAGTTGGCAGCTATAAACTGATACACATAATAAAATGTACCTAATTAGAAAATAAGACATTTTACATGTCTGGTATTTTCTCAATTTGTTTCTAGACAGAACCCTTAAATACTGGACTGTCTGGTACAAAACTAAACACCTGGCAACCCTGCCCCTCCTAGCACTCTCACTCCTAGCCAGATACCCTCCCCCCAATCTGCTTCTGCCTCCTGGAGTGCCTGTGTGGTGCTGGGTCCCCCAGACGCTGGCCCAGGTTGGGTGGAGGATGCAGCGAGTGAAACAATGAAAACTTATTCATTTTTCATTCTTTTTTTGTGATTTTATTTTTTGGGGCTGGGAAAACAGTACAGGCAGTCCCCGGGTTACATTAGATCCCTACTTACAGATGGGGTGAGGCAACCCCGCACTAGCTGCTTCCCCCCCAGCAGACCAGAGAGATGTGGAGTGGCTTTTCTCAGCAGACACCTCAGCTCGAGACTAAAGGACTGAGGGAAGTGAGGTGTGGGAGAATAAAACTGAGCTCTGGAGAAATGTTTGGCTAGAGTTTCCCCTACAATATGTACCAGTTCTGACTTGCATACAAATTCAACTTAAGAACAAACCTACAGTCCCTATCTTGTACGTAACCCGGGGACTGCCTGTACTGAAAAAAAAAAAAAAAAAAAACCAGGTTCCAACTAAAGTAAAAGTTTGGGAAACCCTGGTCTAGCCAGCTTTCTGTCCATCTTACAGTCCTTTTATCCAATCCCTGTTCCCTTAACTTGCTGGTAAGAATATTGTGGATGGCCATATCAAAAGCTTTGCTAAAGCTGGCCCTGGGAGCTTTGGGAGGACCAAAAACAATGTTTGCATATTCATTTGCTTAATGAATATGAAATGAATGTTACCAGTCCTCTGAATGCTTGTGAATGGATTTACTGGTCCCCATGTCAAAAAGTTTGAGAACCCCTGGCTTGTACTATAAGAGGAAATCTTAACTAAATTCATATGAATTATTCTTCCCACAAGTGTCTCATGCAAGGAACTCAGCGAACAGTGCAGTTCTTCTGCATGCAGGGCTGAGCACCATATAGGTTAGTGTCAAACCATTTCATTCCTTTCTTTTCTTTTCTGCAAGAAGTTCTGGGAGCTGGGAAGTTATGTAGAATGGCCTTCTACTAAAAGTAGACCATGTCTGTTGGCACTCGAATTTCTGGCTTATTGGGGTTGAAACACATACACAGCAAGTTAGTGCAGTAAAGCACCAGTGTGAACCAGGATAGAATGTTGTTTGCTACTTCCCAGGTGGAGATGGTTTACATAGTGCTGGGAGATCTCCCATATCCCTCATGCCATGGTCATACTTAACAGTTTAAAGCACAGCTGTAGCAGTGCTTAAAATGGAAAAGTGGAGACAAAGCCTAGTGTTGGAAAGGATCTAGGAATGTTGCACCCATTTGCAAATGTGGGTTCTTAAGCACCATGTTTATTTGAGACTGTAAGTAAAAGGAAAATTGCTGTTAAGTTTTCCTTGACTCTTCCCATCTCCCCAATTTGGGCAAGGCTGGGAACATGAAAGGGCAAGGACTAGCTGTGTATCATGCCACGTTTGCCTCTCCCTAGTGTTGTCTACTAGGCAAGCCACTCAGTTGTAGTCAATCCTGTCGCATTCAGACTAAAGAGCTTTCTGCCAAAAGTGGTACTAACTGGGGAAGTTTTCTGGTAGGAGTATGCTAATATTTGTGTGGGGATTTGAGGCTCTCTGAAGCAGGGCCCTGGGCCTGATTGCCTTGTAATAAGATGGCTAGTCAGTGGTCTTAATCAAACAGACCAAAATGGTGGTACAACTGCTTATCTGCAAGCTTAAGCGTGTTCTACTGTTTCAGTTGCTGCTCCTGGAGCATTCAATCACCACATGAAGTGATGTTTATATAGTTGGCCATCTAAGACAGTGTTTCCTCAGACTTCAGTTGAACGAGCTGGTCCTGTACTACAGCATTTTTAGTTGTTGTGCTGGTGACAAGGCCTAATCTCTATTTCAATGTGGGTGGACGTATTGTCAAAAAAACTGGTGAAGCTACGCTGTCTGAACTTTAGCAACACTAAAAGTTGCAGAGTGTAAACAAGACCTTAGAGGGGAATGGCACCTAGCAGGCTTTTTAATATTATGCCTGTGTATAGTCTATCACCCAGGCATCAAAGCCACATTCACAGTGCCGTCCCCTATTCAGTGCAATACTTGGAGGGGAAGAAGCATGACCAACTTCACTAATGCTCTCAGCTAGGGTTTGTGGCTTTTTTTTGGAAGTAAGAGGACAAGAATGCTGCCAGGTTTGGTCAAGGACACCAGTGAAGTGTTCATTACCCCTGAGGGAAAGAACTAGTTCAAACTTGAAAAACAGCAGGAATGGTATTAAACACCCTGGTTGCTGCAATCTAAACTGCTTTTGCTGTAGGGGGGCTGTCACTTTTGGATAGTTCTCACCTATTTCTTAGCTTTTGTAGAAATAGGGCAACTTTCAGAAGAAATGGAATCGAACTGTACTACTGCTTGTGAAAGTAGATGGTTCAGCAACATAAAGAGGTGGAGGGCAATGACCAACTGTTCTACAGTTAGTCACCATCAGTAATGTTTCTAAACATTTCCCCTTGTGCCAGTTGCATTACCTGAAGGAGGCAGTGGTTAAGGGTGTAAAATATTCAGCTTGCTTTGCCCTGCCCTAGGGGTTAGCTGCATAATAAATTCCTCTCGTCAAGCTCTTGATCCTATAAGGCACAGGCCTTCAACCTTTTTAACCACAAGATAAATTGAAAAAGTGAAGTGCAATATAAGATCTACCTGAAACCCCAATACCCTAGCCCTGCTTCCTTCCCACCCCTTCTTTGAGGCCCTGCCCCTGTTCCACACCATCTCTGAGGCCTCACCCTGCTCACTCCATCCCCTTTCCTCCCATATTCTCTCACTTTCATCAGCCTGGGGAGGGGGTTGGAGTGCAGGCTTTGGGCTTGAGCCAAGGAGTTTGGAGCAAGGGAGGGGCTTCATGTTTAGCCCCTGGTGGGGGATTGGGGTCTAGGAGTAGTTTCAGGGTGCAAGCTCTGAAAAGTTTGGGGGCAGGGGGACAACTGGACAGCCAGTGTTTGAGAGCTTCCTGGCTGAACCAGTCAGGAATACCAAGATCTGCTGGTAGATCCTGATTTACGGGTTGGTGACCACTGTCATAGGGACACCACACATGCTTTGCTAAACAGTTGCTTGCCTCTAGCTTAGGTCATCCTTCACCAGGCTGCTAGGCTACGTCTACATTGGCCCCTTTTCCGGAAGGGGCATGCTAATTTTACAGGTCGTAATAGGGAAATCTGCGGGGGATTTAAATATCCCCCGTGGCATTTAAATAAAGATGTCCGCCGCTTTTTTCCGGCTTTTAGAAAAGCTGGAAAAGAGCATCTACACTGGCCCCGATCCTCTGGAAAAAAAGCCCTTTTCCAGAGGATCTTATTCCTCCTTATTCAAAGTAGGAATAAGATCCTCCGGAAACGAGCTTTTTTTTCTGGAGGATCGGGGCCAGTGTAGATGCTCTTTTCCGGCTTTTCTAAAAGCCGGAAAAAAGTGGCGGACATCTTTATTTAAATGCCACGGGAGATATTTAAATCCCCCTGCGGATTTCCCTATTACGACCTGTAAAATTAGCATGCCCCTTCCGGAAAAGGGGCCAATGTAGACATAGCCCTAATGTGTAGGCTCCTGAATACATAAGGGAAAGGCAGACCTACCTTCAGATGTGGTAGGCTCATGTCTACAGTAGCGGAGGTTTTTGGTGTTAGTCACAGTAGTTCTTTTGCTTTGATGGAATATTAGGACATTCTTATTTTCTTCATAACACAGATGTGTACTAAAATGCACTGAAGTAGGCATGGGACACTAGCAAAAAGGTTTTAGCACCTGGAGGGGAAGAATTGTCTAAGCAATAAGCTGGTTGTTTCTGCTACTACAGTGCATAATACATTGGGCACCAATGGGCTTTATAGTAAAGCCAATGCAACAAGCAGGATAGTTCTGGACAAGCTACAGCAGTGGTGGCCAACCCAGGGCTTGTGAGCCACATGTGGCTCCTGGCAGAACTGGGACTGAACCTGGAACCACTCATGCTCTCTCAGCCAAGCTGCTGAGAGTCACATGTGGCCTGTGCCATTCTGCTCATGGCCCCCAGCACACATCATATCCTGCATGTGCAGGCTGGGTTGCGCACAGCATCTCAGTCTGCATGTGCTAGCAGCTGGCCACTGAGTGCAGGCAGCAGCACCTGGGCAGAAGGTGGGGCAGAGAGATGCCTGGCTCCAGAGAAGGGGAGGGGAATTGGATGGGGGGGATGCACCTGGTGGTAGCTGTGGTGGCAATATCAGCAGCTCTGAGACCCAAGCATAAGGTTGGGAGGGGGATTGGATTAGAGCTGGGAGGGGAGGTGTCTGGCTCTAGGGAAAAGGAAGGGGGATTGGGTGGGGGGGGGGGGGTGTACATAGCATCCCCAGCCAGCTCATACTCAAAACTGGCTGCACCACGTGTGCCCCAGCATGTGGGGGGAGACATGCAGCTGTAGCAGCAGCTCTGGGGAAGGGAAGGAGGGGCAGATTGGGTTGGGGGGGAATCTGGGGGAGGGGAAGAGCAGCCAGCAAGCTTCCCAAGACCCAGGATCCCCAGGTACTGGGCCCGTTATCTCTGTCCCTTCCTCCCAAAAGTACCCTACCCTGGCACCTGCCCCAGCACTCTGTCCCCACCAGCACAATTGGGGCCACATTAGCAAGGCTTGTTTTTTTTTTGGAGCAGTAGTTGGTTTTTTGCCTCTCACTTGTGTGGCCCCGACTGACTTTTCTATGGGTCAGTGACCCCTGCTCATAAAGACAACACAAACATTTTATTTGACATTTAAAAAATGAAGTCTGGCCAACAAGCCCCAATTGGGGCTAACCCCCCATCTGGCCACAGCATCATAACACTCCTGCACCCCCTCTCCCCCCACCAGACTCCAAACCTGAGCCCATCATACACTGGAAGCTCGTCCTGTGAGCCTCTCATCCCCCAGGCTTCTGCCACAACACTCCTGCACCATCCACACACTGCAAATCTGTGTCCTGAACCCATCATACTCCCAGCCCAAACTCCTGCACCCTCACAGCCATAAGCCTGCAGCTTGCTCAGCACCCCAACACTCTCCAGCCTGGAGTCTCCTCCCTGAGCCAGCATCCTGTTCTCTGCTTCCTCCTGCACCTCTCATCCCTTCCCAGTGCTTTTTTTGTGATGGTATGTCCTGGGACCATGTACCAGCACTTATTTTCCCTCAAGCATGTGTTTTTTCCCCCTCCTCAACTCTTCCCTCCCCCCCACATGGATCTTCGCATTCTATCCACCATTATTTTGGCTCTTCATTTCTAATGGATTGGCCACCCCATAACAGCCTCAGGAAGGACTCGGACAGTATTCTGCCCAGAGTAAAGAAAGTTGCCTTAACATGCATGTTCTGGAACAATTCTATATCAGTGCTACACTCACAATTAGAGATCATCATCTTCCAGTGATGTCCTTCACTTCATATTTTTACTCCCCTCCCCCACTAGTTTTCATGTTGTACACATCTGTTTTGCTAGCAAACAGTGCTTTTTTGAAATTCACAAGCTTAAAGAAAGGTTGAGGGGGACAGTCTGACTGCCTCCTGTAGTATGATACATAGCTAATCAAAAAGGACAACTTCTTGCTAACAAAACAAGCTTTGCTAATGCATATTACCAAAGTAGTTGTGTTCTAAAATAAGACTTTTTTACTCCTCAGTCAGGAGGCATAGTTCATGCTCATTCAATGTTTGGAATAAGTAAAGCAGACTTCATTTGTACTCAATTATTCCACGTAAGTCCAGGTTATTACTTCCTATAGATGATGCAGCATCAAACAAGCATACAACAGTAGAAGAAAATTTCAGTGTTATAGCTTAAGTGATTATAAGAATCTTGGATTCAAGCTATCAAAATGTTTACCTGTAGCAGACTCATATGATATTAACTTAGTGTTTCAGAAGTGTTGTAAACATTTTTACAATAAGCAATTAGGAATGTTAGCTGAATAATTTAATTACACCTCCAAAATCATTAGTCTCCATGTAAAAGATCCAGGCTTTTAAAACTCCTATATTTTGCAAGAAACCAGAAAACAGCCTTTCAAGGCCAAAGGAAACTTGAGTCGTCTTTGGCTGAGAGACTGTGGCCAGACTAGTTTACTTTTCTCCCCATTAGAAACCAGCAATGAATGGAAAACAAGAGTTATGGAGGACTTAAAAATTTGTCAAACTTTATTTTCTAATTTTGCACAGACATTATTTAAAGACCACTGAAACTGAACAATACCATGGTCATACGACAAAAGGGACCACTTTCTTTTTAAATGATGCTCAATGTATATGTGATGAATAATCCACTCGTCCTTTTATTTAAAGTGTCCATTACATTACAGTCATGACAGGTTGTTTATAACAGACATTTTCATTTTAAAGTACCCCTCAAAATAATTCCAAGTAGGAACATACATAAATTGAGGGAAATTTCACAACTTTCAATTGAACTATTCCATTAAGACGTTTAAAGTAACCATGTGTTGGAGATACGCTTTCTTGAAAGCTATAAAAGCAACACTTCACTGTTTTAGGCTACAGAAGTTACCTAATAGTCAAGTCATTTATTCTGTCTGTTGTTCTAAGGGATAGATACACCACCTCATTTCCATGTAAAATCATGGCTAAATGTTTAAAAATGACCGTTCAGATTTCAGAATGTTAAATGCAAGAACAAAGAACCTTCCAGTGTATTTCCTTGACCTAAAGTTAGTTATTGTGAAAAAAATTAAAATGTAGGGTCTGGTTTACAATTTTGTCTTCTACGTACACAACCATAAATTAATATGGAAAAACACAGCTTTGACTCCTGTTCAGGCTTTCAGGCCAGTTAGCTCTTAGCACCAATAGTACTAAAGGAAAAGTATGAAAGGAAATACTCATACTGAAGAATTCAGTAAAGATTAAAAATTCTAATGTGCTCATGGTAAGGCAAACCATACTTGTACGTGGTGGAAAATTATGATTCTAGAAGTCATGTTTGAGCATTAGATAAGACAAATATCAGGGCATCTTCAATCACTATTTGAAAAATAGAATTTTGTTATTCTGGTTTCAGATAATTCAGGCAACTGTACAGATGAGCTAAGAACTTCACACTCTCAAATATGAGCAAGGGAGTCATATCTGCAAGCATAACTTGCTACAAGGCAGAAAATATCTGTTTCATTTTAAACTTCATTAAAAAAAGCACAAGGTTCAGATGTTAAGTGACTCTCATAATATAAAGTAATATTTTCATAGATCTTACTTTACTTGAATTTATTTTGGAGTTTAAGTCCACAGTTCCGGATTCTTATGGCCATGGTTAGCACTGAAGTTATGCCACAAAAAGTTTTTAGCATCTAAATTGTTTTTTTTAATAAGCATTTAAGGACAAGTCCTTCTAAACATCTTACATCTGTAGATGCATCAGCTATTTACCCACACATTTACATTGTCTAACTGCACAGAGAAAAAGGAAGTAGCGAAGCTATTCAACACTAACCAGTAGATACTTGAAAAACCTGGTATACATTGGCTCCTCTATATACACAATGAAATGTACTGCACACCATTTCTTTACCATGGTTTGACTGGTGGAGTACTTTTTCCATTTAGTTACATATTCAAAGTATGCTAATAAAGGCATCAATTGGTACATTGGAACAGTAGTATTAAAGGGTTGAGTATCTTTAGATGCATTTTAGAATTCAGAAGACATGAATGCAGAGTTAGTTACAGTAAAATTAAGAGTACATGTATGCTTAATTAACTATAGTCACTCAACAAACAACCAAGAGAACTTCACAAACTAATCTGCACAAATGTTCATCTGAACACCACATAGGGGGTTGTTAGTTACAGCAAAGAGGCCTATTCAACCTAAATAAGCCTAAAATCTGCTGTACATCACAAATGTGAGCCAAACTACATCCAATATGGAAATCTAGATTTAAACCTGGCTTTAAGTGTCTTAATCTTGTGCTGAACTAGATTATTCTGAACCAAGCTTTAATATGTTACTATGCAATGCACTTTGAGGGACAATACCAGTTACCAGTCACTGAGCATTAGTATGTTGAAAATGTAATTTTAATAGATAATCTTCATCTTACATAAGAGCACAATAAATACACCACATTCTATAGAAACTCCAGATGACACTAGAATAGGAGTGTGGGAGGCAGAAAATACCAACAGGCTACATAACCATCACTGTGAATTGCAAGATAGATATACATTCCCACTTGCAGGCTGTCATTTATACAGTTTAAATTGGACACATAGAAAGCTTAGAGATCAGAAAACATTACTGGAGTTTTGTGGGGAGGTGGAGAGCAACTAGTAAAAGAGCATTTAAAGGGATACAAAGTTGCACTGAAGAGATTAAAATGGGCTTCCAAAAGACAAATATATAAATGTAAGAGCAAAGAAGCAAAAAGCTATTTACTGCTTCCAAATGAAGAAACCTTTCTAGTGATAAGTTAGCTTAATTAGGCTTGTAAGAAAGATCAATGGTAAATGGGGCTATTTGAAAGTGGCTTAGCAAATATCGACAGACTAGTTTGTTAAGCAGTTGTACTGTACACTGGTATTTTATATGCCTTTTTGGAGACATGAGTTAGAATTAAAGAGAATGCCTATAATACCTGATACTCAGCACAAAACACTGAAGTCGTACATTTACCCAGTTACTGCTGTCATTTGCTGTTAGCCTCCATCAATTTTGTATTGGCCAATTTAGGAATATTCAGTGGCATGGGCTGTTACCTACTATATGGGCTAGTAATACAAATCAGCAGCAAGAGTAAGGGAAATTGCAAATTCTTACTCTTACTATTTAACCTGTCAGACTGGAGAAAACATTCTTCTGTTCTGATTTCAATTTTTTAAATACAATTGTCACAGTAGAGAAATGAAAACCACAGCAAAATAAACTGTACAACAGCGAAGTAGAATAACAAAAAATATTTTACTAAAACATAAAAGATTTACAGAAGATATTCCAGACAAGCCATACAAAATGGTCACAAGCTTTTCCTTGAAAGGCGGTTTCTACACTTGACAGCAGAATCACAATGTAATTAGTGAAGGTGATGGATGTTTAATGTTCCCATTTTTGTTCAAACAATCAAGCTTGTCCATCTACAATGTCTAAGTTAGACTTGGCTAGAGGGCATATCCTAAAGTGTAACTGGTTAGCTGCTTTAGCCAATGCAATTAGCATCACCATAAAAAAAGGAAGAGGAGCTCACAAATTAAAACAAAATCCTCAGCTAACCCTGACTACCTTCATTCACAGTGCTTATACTTAAACCATGATGGAAAAAAAATGATTAAAAGCAGATGAGCTACTGCTTTTAAACAATTTCACAACAATCCTGATGATACTTCTAGCCTCTGCTCATGCGTTACAACAGTGAATTAGGACAAGACACAGATTTGCTAATGTGCATTTAATCACCAAAGGACTGAAAATGTCTGGGTTTTTATTCTGTAATGTTTCTAAGACTGTGTCCATTAAATGCAAACAAAAAACAAAACAAAAAAGAAGAGGTCTTGGCAGAACAGGAGAAGTGATGCACACTTGATGTTCAGAGTGAATTTAAATATTATTCATGGCATATAGCCTAGTCCATGCTCTGGCTGCAAAGAAAAAAAGATGCATACTTTAAGCGCATTAAATTTAATTTTATTCATTTCAATATACTCCATTTCCCAAACTTTTGGATTAGAAGATCCCATTAAGCAGAGGCATCTCAATTTTTTAAATTAAATTTTATTTTACTGTTTCACAAATACTACCATGTTAGCTGTGGAATGTTAGTCACAATCCAAGCCAACAGGATCCATAGAAACAGATGCCAATGGGAACAGATGTCCTGGCTGCAGTGGATCCTATAATGAGTAGGCATAATGTACCCTGTTTATCCTCTCATCACAAAAACTACATTCTATTAGAGCCTGAAAGAGAAGTAGAGATAGAGATGCTGTGCAGAGCTCTGTGAAACTAAACGGCAATTTATTTTCAAAAAATCTCTTCCGATGTACCAGGAATGGACATAAAGTAATGAGTTCAGTCCAATACTCTTGCACCTTTAGCAGTGTAAAACATGCAGTCTAAGTGGATCCTCAGAAAAGACAAACCACAACTCTCTGGCTCTGATTCTGCACCTGCAATCAAGTACTTGGATGTCAAATGCACAAGCAAACAATTATGCATGTGAGTCAGGCACAAAACCAGAGGTCATGTTTCAAAATTCAGTCCCAAAATAAAAAGGCATTAGTAATTTAGTTTTCATCACAATTTCACACAAATACATAAGGAGCAGCTTGCATGATACACTACCTGTTTCTATGGCTTGGGCTTCATTGGTCTTCCACTGCTCTGCTACATCATTTGCTAGCGGATCGTCTGGATTGGGAGCGCTTAGCAAAGCCTGGATTGATAGCAGAACTGTACGGATCTGCAAAGCTGGGGACCATTTATCTGAAGAAACAGATTTACAGTAGCATGAAACACCATACTCTTTATTACCACCCCCAGATTTAATGTGCTTTCCTTTCAAATTAAAGCCATTTAAGGCATTCTTTTGAGTAAGCCAAAACAAAAAGCCACCCATAACTTAGATGTTTAAAGGATTACAGGTATCTATTGTCCCCACTTAGGATGAATGAAAAGAAATGTATTTATTGGAAAGGATAAAACTTACCTTTCAAAATATCTAAACATATTCTTCCCAACTTGTCTACATTAGGGTGATAAATTTTGGTCATGAAACGTACTTTAGGAGCTGCCATTGGATATTCTTCTGGAAGGAATAGTTCAAGTTTAAATGTCCCACCCTCAAAGGGAGAATCCTGTGGACCTGCAATGACCACATGAAAATAACGTGCGTTGCTCTCATCTGGCTCTGCTTTTATCCCAGGGACTGGTTCTGCCAGCAAGCGCTGGGTTTCCTGGAGGAGGAGGAGGAGGAGGGAGTCAGTGTAAAAAAGGCAAACTATTTAAAACACAGCAAACATTTAGACAAAGTTTGTACCAGGATAACAAACATTCATTTTAAACATATTCATGAAAATCCACAGACAATAACGTCTCATAGATGAAGAATAAAAAAAAAAAAAATCACAGACAAGAGCAAGACAAATTCAATATGGAAATTAGGCAAGAGAATAATTACTGGCACAATTTACCAAGCATTGTGGTGGATTCTGCATCAGACAACTTTTATGTTGGGTGAATATTTTTCTAAAAGATCTATTCTAGGATTTATTTTGAGGAAATGCTATGGCCTGTACTTAAAAGAGGTCCGATTAGACTATCACAATGGTCCAGTCTGGCTTCAGAATTGATGAACCTGGTGCACGGCTAAGGAGAACACTCCAAGAAAAATCCCACCACCATGACGTTCAGAAAAGTGCTTCTCTCTACGAACTTCACAATAACACCTAACAGACTGAGAACCAGACTGAAGAACAATTTCATATGCAATGTTTGAGGTGTCCTATGTGGTAATGAGAGGACTTTCCAATGATTCAATTAAAAAAAAATCTGTGCAATGCATTCACAGCCATAAATCAAATTTAAGATAGAATAAAAACTCGCACAATTCCATTCTTCTGTATTAATGAAAAAATCAACACAGCACCTAGGGGCCTGTATTAATGAAAAAAGCAACACAACACCTAGGGGCCAGGTGAGAAGCGCTTGTCCACAGTTATTGCAGCAGCCACAACTGGGGAGGGGTATATGTCCCCTGGCTAGGGAACAGACATACAAAGTCTCTGAAATATATCGTAGATAGCTGTCCTTTTCTCCATCCTGCCCAATGGGGTTATAGCTGTCCCAATCCCCATCTCTGGCCACTTGCTGCCAGTCTGTGGTCATTCTGCAGTATAACTGTCCCTCCTATCAAAAATGTTCCTTTCCATTATATCCAAAAATCTAACTCCAGGCACATTCCATTTTCCTGGCACAACCAAACCCTGACCTTGCTTTAAGTTATGATAAGAGGAAGCTGCATACCAAATTTAGAGGTCCTAGCTCTTACTGTTTAGGAAACGTTCTCGAACAAATGGACTCTCACACAAAAGCGCGTTACTAAAATATATTGTAAGATATCAATTTAAAAAGAAATCTACCCTTGTGTTTAAAAGTACTTTTAATCTACTTTTGTTACTATTACAGATATTGCAAACACATGCAACATCTTTATTTTACATTTAAAACATAAAAACCTGTGGAAGGAGTTCCAGTTAAGGGGCAATCAATACAAAAAATAGCTTTTTGACATTTTCCAAGGAAGGAAACGACCCTTGATGTATTTATATTACCTGTTCTAGATCAGATATCAAAAGATCAAACTGATCTGATTCTATATACTGGGACAAGTTGCCTACGGAGGTTGTGGAATCTTCATCCCTGGCGATATTTAAGAGCAGATGGACATCTATCAGGGATGATCTAGACAGTGCTTGGTCCTGCCACGTGGGCAGGGAACTGGACTCGATGACCTCTCAAGGTCCCTTCCAGTTCTAGTGTTCTATGATTCTATAAACAGAAGTACTGTCCAGAGGGTTCTGGATCTGATACCTGATATCAACTGGCTCCTGCACTAGGAAGACTAAGCTGAGAGGTCTGATAGACTGACATCTACCAGAGCCCTTTGTGGGGGGTGGGAGAGGTGGAGGAGAGAGGGGACATGACATCTGCTAAGCTTTTAGCTTGTGTTTAGGAACTTTCATTGTTTTCTAGGTAATGCTTTTACCCTAAAATTAAGTGTACTTTAACTAAGGATGTCAGCGTGTACAAGACTATACGATTAACCAATAAACCTAGGCTTATCAATTAATCTTACTGACTACATGCTAGGGATGTAATTGTGTAGTTGATTAGCCGATTAACCAGTAAGTAAAAGCTTATCAGTTAATGCTATAGACTACACACATTTCTTCCCATGCCCTCTCCCTCCCCCAGTACATTTTTTAGCGGGCTGGTCAGCAGCCCAGTTCAGTCCCAGCTTGCATTAGGTCCGGGACCTACCACTGCTGCAGCTCTGCATTTAAAGGGCATTAGGAACCAGGTGGGCAGGCTCAGTTCTGGCTCATGCCCTGCCCCCCAGATAGGGCTGCTGTCACCCCACCCTGTAGGCAGCTGGTCTGTGCAGGGAATTGGTTTTTAAACTGACTCCCCTCGCGGATCAGTTCCCACCTGCCATCCCAAACTGCTGCCACTGATACAGAGGCAGCAGTGTGGAGTGGCAGGGGGCTCCTTGGGAGTGGTGTTAGGAGCACACAGGCTACTGGCCCCTCCCAGGGACTATAGAATAGTCAACTAACCACTAAGAATTCAAGAGATTAATCAACTATTCAATTAACCGATATTTAACATCCCTACAGCATGCATTTCCCTACCCCCTTGCCTCTCTATCAGAAGCAGCATGGGGGGGGGGGGGGAAAAAGAGCAGGAGCCAGTGAACAGTACCTCTATTTATCAGTTGGATCTCTGATCTATAATAGGTAGTATAAATAAATCAAGAGTCCTTTCCTTCCTGGGAAAGTGTCAAAAAGCCAGTTCTCCCCAGCACTGGCTCTGGGGTGCCACACCCCTCTGATAGAGGAGTCAGCAGCATGGGGTGGCAACACCCTGGGAGTGGGCTGAAGCGCACTGGCTGCTGGCCCCGCCTCCAGGGACTATCAAATAGTTGTGTAACCGCACAATATAGTGTGCCATTACATGATTATTTAATTATATGCTAGCTAATCTCCCTAATTTTAACTTAGTGAAGACTGCTTGATAAGTGATGGGGAAACCTAAGGCCTTGATCTAGAGAAAGACAGAGCTCTGAGCGAGAGAGAGATGAGAGCCAAGAAGCCTGAAACCTTTAAATGGCAGTGGTAGGCAAATGCTTATGCAATGGTGGACAACCTGCGGTACCACCTGCAGCCTGTGAACTGCATGACTGTCCCTCTCTTTCACGTGCCTCTCGCACACTGGGGCATTGGAGTCCTGCACTTTCAACTGCTCCCTCTCTAAGCACTTTCAGAGAACACGAATTCCCCAATTCATGCTCTGTCCCACTCCCTCCTAGAACTGAATCAGCCATGAACAGCTGACTCACAGAGATCCACTTCTGGGAATAAGGGAGCAGGGACAGAATGCAAATCAGCCAATAAGGAAGAGAAAATTATAGTAAAAACAATTTGTACAGTTACAAGAATGAAAGCTTTTTCAGTGCACATTCCATGACATTTATAAAAATATTTTATGTAGGGTGCCCACAAAACATATCCCCAAAGACAGAGGCACTACTACAAATCAGCACAATTACAAAACAAAGTTGATGCTTTCTATAGAGACGCAGCCAAATACTATTTTAGATAAAATATTCTAATTAACAAGAACAGTAATATTTAATATTTAAAGGCTATGTTTACCATTTCAACACGTGTTCTTCAGAGCCAAAAAAGAACGCATTACATTAATCAGAAAGATTAAAAAAAAAATCAGATAAAAATTATGCACCATAATCACTGATGGGAAGTGATAGTTTACTCATCTCATTCAGTAATTAGATGTAAAGCAGTACTCAAACAAAAATCTGGTACAGGCAGTCCCCGACTTACGCAGATCCGACTTATGTCGGATCCGCACTTACGAACGGGGCTCTCTCGCCCCGGAGCTCGCAGGCAGCGATCCACCACCTCGACCTCCGGGGCGAGAAAAGCTGCTCCCAGGGCCCCTGGTCTGCTGGAGACTGTCTCCAGCAGACCAGGGGCACCGGGAGCGAAGTCACAGCAGCGGCGGGTTCCCGCGCTTCTGAGGCTTTGCAGAAGCGCGGCACCCCGCTGCCGCTGCGGCTTTGCTCCCTGTGTCCCTGGTCTGCTGGGGCGCAGCTAGTGTGCCCCCCCCCCCAGCAGACCAGGCTTTTGTTGTGGACCCTGGGGCAGAGCAGCTGGGGCGCTGCTGGTTGGTCCAGTAGCGCCGAGGAGCAGTGCTACTGGAGGAACCCAGCAGCACCCCAGCTGCTCTGCCCCAGGCGTCCCCAAGTCAGCCGCTGCTGAAACTGACCAGCGCTGACTACAGGAAGCCCGAGGCAGAGTTGCTCTGCCCCAGGCTTCCTGGAATCAGCCGCTGGTCAGTTTCAACAGCGGCTGAATCTGGACGCCAGTTCCGACTTACATACAGATTCAACTTAAGAACAAACCTACAGTCCCTATCTTGTACGTAACCCGGGGACTGCCTGTACAAACATTATAAACAACCCAAAGAAAACACAGATGTTCAATCCTAAAATCAGTTAAAACCACTCAATCCACTATGATTAAGCAGGTAATACCAAAAAATGGGAAAAACTAAACTAAGTTTTAAAAGAAAACAATCAAGAAGGAAAATAAAGCATCCAAATCACAAGCATCTACACACCACCACTAAGTTACTTAAATATATAACAAAAAAGAAATAGTCTATTAAAAACTCATGCTAGATTATATAACAATCATAACCTTCATTTCTGGCTAAATATATTTTTTGACTACTACTTATTTTGTATCAAATATAACATTAACTGTCTCTTCTAGGAAAAAGTGAACGCTTTTTTCTTTGGTATGTCCACCAATGTTGCCCCTCAGCAAATTTTATTCTGCACACTGACAGAAAAAGTTATGTGCACTGCCGGAGGTACGCCTCTGACAAGGGGCTCGGCCCCCTCCTACCGGGCCTGTACAGTACCCCAAAGTCCCGACGTAAAAGTCCAGGCCCTTCTATCAGGGCATATACGGTACTAGAGACCTAGCCGCTCTGAGAAGCCTCCCCTGGCCCGGGGTTTGCTTATCCAGGGAAGGGAAAATGGGTGGTAGGGGGACCCGGGCCCTCCCTCTCCACCGGGTCCCAGCCCAGGGCCCTTTAGGCAGGGCCTATGGCTCCTGCCGGCTCGGCGGGGGATCCAGCCGATACAGGCCGAGCCAAACTTTGTATCCTTTGCCCTGGGCCGCTTCCTACCACGCCCTGGTTGCCCCCAGGCCCCTTCGCCTCCGAGGCAGAACCTGCCGGGGTTGCGGGCGCGCTCCTGCCGCCCTGGGTTGGCGGCTGCTTCCTCCGTGTCAGGGTCCGGCGCGGGCGGCAACTCTGGTCCCAGCGGCTGCAAGAACACTGGCCCGGCCTGGTCTCCTCCTTTGCCCTGGGGCCTCCCTGACTGCCGGGCTCCTTCTGCCTTTATATCTGGCCACTGTTGGGAGCGTGCCCAGCAGGGTCAGAGGGGCGGGGCTTTCTCTGCCAGCTGGGCCTGGGCTATCCCCTGCTCATCAGTGTGGGGCCTGTCCACCCCGTCACATGCACCAAGACGTATAGAGGTGCACCACCAGTAGAAATACATACTATTGGCTCTGCAGGTGCTCTGCTAATCAACTAGGTAGCCACCCAAGCACTCAGCTTATAGGGAACATTGATATCCACAAGCATAAAGCACTGAGAGTAAATAGATATAAATGGTGGGAAACTTTTGACAGAAATGTTCATGAAATTGATTTTTCTTCAATTTGTCAGCAACGTTTTGCCAATTGGCTCTAAAGGAGACAAGTCAGGCTTGGAACTCACCTACTGAAAGCACTGCCTACTTATTGCTACTTCATAAATTTGGTGTTAGGGTATTTATGTATTCATGGCCAATTTGTTTAAAAACAGAAATAAACTAATTTACATTAAGAACATAAAATCTAAACAGTAACAGATTAAAGAGGGACAGCCTCCAGTCCCTACCGGTTAACCAGTCACATCTAATTCACTTTAGCTCTCTTACAATCTCCACCAGGATTTTCAAGGGGCAGCTGGTTTTTACAAGTCATGATGTGGGTAGGCAAGATGAGTACTATACTCCCACCTGGGGCTGACCTCAACTAACTGTGACAGGGTCAGGTCAGAGGGATATAAGAGTGCTAGAAGGAGAGCATGTGAGCCCTAGATTAAGTAGGTCTTTGTTCCCTGGGTAAACTGGCTAGAACCAGCAGGAACTTTCCAGAAGCAGTCTGGACGATCAGGTCAACTAGAAGACATGGAGCTAATTAGGAGCTTTGCAGAGACAAGGGAGTCAGGCTAATCAGACCACTTGTGGCCAATCAAGAACCAGCTGAGATTGGTTTACAAGGGCTCTTCTTCCATTAGTTGAGAAGTATGTGATCCAAAGTGCTGAGTCTCAAAGGAGTCTGGGTGAGAGCTGGGAACTGCAAGGCAGGAAGTGTGTGTTGGAGGAGCAGGTATCAGAGGAAAGGTAATGGGAGGAGTTGTTTGGGGAAGTGGCCCAACGTAGTAGTTGCCAGACGGGGAGTAGAAAAGAACGGTTACTTACCTGTAACTGTTGTTCTTCGAGATGTGTTGTTCATGTCCATTTGAATTAGGTGTGTGCACCGCGTCTTCCAGAGCATTTTCCCTAGTGGTACCCGTAATGCCGGCAGGGCGCCCCCTGGAGTGGTGAAGCATAAGTACCCCTGCAAACGTTCCCCCACCTCAGTTCCTTCTTGCCGGACGCTCTGACAAAGGGGAGGTGGGGGGGGGGGGGGGGGTTGAGGGAGACCGACACATGAGCAACACATCTCGAAGAACAACAGTTACAGGTAAGTAACCGTTCTTTTTTTTCCTTCAAATGGTTGCTTATGTCCATTCGTATTAGGTGACTTCCAAGCCAACCCCACTTCAAGGAGGAGGGGTCGGAGCACCCAGAAAGAGAAGTCCACCAAAGTTGAACAATCCAAACAAATTTATTCAACTAAGCAAACACAGAAAAACTGTAGAAAGTGCAATGTGACACAGATAAACAAACATATTTACAATACAGAGCTGAGGACTGCAAAGAGCCCAACCCTGCGTCCTCCCTAGCCTGCTGTGCCAGCACGTAGTGCGCCGTAAAGGTATGGAGAGACAACCACGTGACCGCCCTGCAGATTTCAGTGATTAGAACCTGCGCCCCAAAAGCTACAGAGGACGCCTGCGCCCTAGTGGAATGTGCTGTAACCCGGGGCGGCATCTTCCCGGCCAAGGCATAACACTCCCTGATACACCCTGCGACCCAATTGGACAACCTCTGGGTCGATATGGGAAGCCCTTTCATTCTGTCAGTGACAGCAATAAACAATTGTGTGGATTTGCGAAAGGGTTTAGTCCTATCAATATAAAAAGCTAGTGCACGTCTAGCGTCCAGGGAATGGAGCACTTGCTCCTTAGGGGAAGCATGGGGCTTTGGAAAGAAAACCGGGAGGTAAATTTCTTGGGACAAATGCAACACTGACACCACCTTAGGGAGAAAGACCAGATGAGGGCAGAGCCTCACATTATTGTCAGTAAACACTAGGTAGGATGGGTTTACAGTTAACGCCCTCAGCTCAGAGACCCTGCGAGCCAACGTGATGGCCACTATGAACGCAACCTTCATAGAGAGGTGCTTCAAAGAACACGTGGACAGCAGCTCAAAGGGGGGGGGGGGGGGGGGCCCGGCGGTGACAAGTCTAGACAACACGAGGTTACAGTCCCAAGCGGGAGAAGGGGGGTCTAACAGAGGGATACAACCTTATCCAAACCCTTAAGGAAACTTTTGACTACAGAGTCAGAAAACAGAGAATCTCCTGCTGAACCAACATGGAAGGCAGAGAGAGATGCCACGTGGACTTTGATAGAGGAGGTAGAGAGGCCACTGGACCCAAGTTCAACGAGGTAGTCCAGAATGGATGGGACAGGTGCACGGGCCGGGTGCACTCCCCTTCTGGACGCCCAAGACGAGAAGCACTGCCACTTGGCTGCGTACAACTGCCTGGTAGACGGTTTCCTACTACTTAGGAGCACCATCTGTACCTCCTGGGAACATTCCCTTTCCGGTTGGGTCAGCCACAGATAAACCAGGCCGTCAGGTGGAGAGAGCTGAGATTCGGGTGAACCATGGTTCCCCCCCCCCCCCCTCCCCGTCCCAGGGTTGGGTCAGGAGACCCCAAACTGGTGGAAGCGTTACAGGCTCCTCGCTGAGCATATTCACCAGGATAGGGAACCAGAACTGCCTGGGTCACTGAGGGGCTATCAGGATGACCGTGGAGGTCTTGTCCCTGGTCAGAACCCTGGGAATTAGGGGAAACTGAGTGGAAACGGAGGGAAAGCATAGAGGATGCCCGCCAGCCATGGGACAGTCATGGCATCCCCCCAAGTCCCAACAGGGAGCAATAGCTCCGGCACTTGGTGTTGCGTGCTGAGGCAAACAGATCTAGTAGTGTTGAGTCCTTGAGAGACCATTCGTGGGCTCCAAAGGACCTGCTCAGAGCATCGGCCAGCAAGTTTTTGTACTCCGGCAGGTACTCTGCCTGCAAAACTGTGTCGTGCTGTATGCACAGGTCCCAGAGGCACACAACCTCATGGCAGAGGGGAGGCGACCAGGCTCCCCCGCCTGGTGAGGTAAACCACAGCCGCCGTGTTGTCCAGGTGGACCAGGACAGAGTGGCGAGAGAGCTTCGACAGGAAGGTCTCGCAGGCTCTCCTGACTGCCCTGAGTTCCCAGACATTTATGTGCAGAGCCCGCTCTGCAGGGGACCATAATCCCTGGGTCCTGTGACAGCCTAGATGTGCTCCCCAACCCAGGCTGGAAGCATCTGTGACCAGTATAAGTGAGGGGGGAGGTACAGTGAACGGAACCCCACTGCACACCACCGCCTCCTGGGTCCATCACTGTAAGGAGGCTATCACCTCCGGGGGCACTGTGAGAACCATGTCCCAAAGACCCCTGAACTGGTTGAATGCCCTTGCCAACCAGGCTTGCAGAGGCCTGAGCCTCATTCGAGCATGGCATACCACATACGTACACGCCGCCATGTGTCCTAGCAACCTCGAGCAGACCTGAGCAGTCATGATGTGGAACCGGGTTAACTCGGAGACCAGCTCCACTATGGACAGAAACCTGGTTCTGGGGAGAAGTGCTCTCGCCACCCTGGCGTCCAGGAGGGCACCTACGAATTCGAGGCACTGGGAGGGAGTCAACAATGACTTTTCCTCCTTTAGCATGAGTCCCAGCCTTACGAAGAAGACCCTTGTGAGGGAAACATGGGCCTCCACTTGTTCGTAGGAATGACCACGAATCAGCCAGTCGTCTAGGTACAGAAAAACGTGTACCCCTTTTTTGCGGAGAAATGCCGCTACAACCGCCATGCATTTTGTAAAGACCCTGGGTGCTGCTGAAAGGCCAAATGGGAGCACTGTAAATTGGAAGTGACATTGGGAAACAATAAAACGGAGAAACCTCCTGTGGCTGGGTCTTATTGCCACATGGAAGTAAGCCTCCTTGAGATCGAGAGTTGCGTACCAGTCTCCTAACTGTAAAACCGGGATAACCGAGGCCAGGGTTACCATTCTGAACTTTGATTTCACCACTGTCTTGTTGAGGTCCCTGAGATCTAAGATTGGACGAACCCCACCCTTGGGTTTTGGGACAACAAAATACCAGGAGTAAAACCCTCTGCCCCTCAGATGTGAGGGGACCCTCTCCAGGGCTCCCTTTTCGAGGAGCACTAGCACCTCCTGACGGAGGATGCCTTCGTGAGAGGTATCCCTGAAAAGGGATGGAGCAGGTGGGTTGGAACGGGGCGAGCCCAGGAAGGGGATGGTATAGCCATTTCTGACTATTTTTAGAACGCAGCCGTCGGTGGTGATTTCTGTCCAGGCGTGGGCAAACCGGGATAACCTGGCCCCAAACGGGGGGCCAGGGTGGGAGGCTGGTGCACGAAACTAGCAGCCTGTCAAAACTGGTGCTTGGGCTGCTGGGAGGAGCCTGGACCAACCCCACGGGGGTTGTCCCCTCTCGGGTGATGTCGACAACCCCTTGCGGACAAGAGGCCCGCAACTGCCCCCGCACCTCCACTGGGGGCACGAGGATGGCGTCTCCAGTAATCCCCACAGGGGACATGGGACTGCGTTCTTCCCTGCTGTCTGTAGGGCAGCTGACGACGCTGAGGGGCCGGCGTGTGGATCCCCAAATACCGGAAAGTAGACCTCGTGTCCTTAAGCATATGGAGCCTGGAGTCCGTTTGCTCCGAAAACAAGGCTTTCCCATCAAATGGAAGGTCCTGGATTGTGGTTTGAACGTCTGGAGGTATTCCAGACACCTAAAGGGCCGTGTGGGGGTAACGGTTCTGCCCTCCGAAGTCGTGGCGCAAACTCCTGACAGGTCTCAGCAGGCAATTTACCCTTAAACTTATCCATGGTCTGCCAAGTATTATAAGCATAACAACTCAGCATCGCTTGCTGGTTCGCAATGAGGAGTTGCACCCCGCCAGAGGCATTTAGGCTCCCTAGCCTTCGGGGATGACCCCGGCTGGGGAAGCCTCTCCTTTTGAGCCGCAGCCTGAAGGACCAAGGACCAGGGGACAGGTTGGGAGTACAGGTGTTCGTGCCCCGACTGGGGAACATAATAGTGCTTCTCAACTCCCTTTAAGGTAGGGGTCAGGGTTGCTGGGGTCTGCCACACGGCATTAGTAATCTTGGCCACGGTTTTATTAAGTGGCAAAGCCAAGCGGGCGGGCGCATCATCCGAGAGGATGTCAATCATGGGATCCATGTCCTCCACTACTGGCTCCACTGGGACACCCAGATTGGAGGCCAGATGCCTAAGCAGATCCTGATGCGCTCGAGCATCCATAGTAGGCAGTGCTGGTGCGGGATCCACCAAGGCTTCATCAGGAGATGATGATGACGACGACTCCTGGACAGGTACCGGATCCAGCGTAGGGCCCAGTTGAAGAGCCGGCTGGGCAGGCGGCATCGTTTGCGGAAGCGGCTCCAGCACCGAGGCTTGTGGCTCAGCAGCAGCATCTGTAGCAACCGACCTCGGGGGGGGGGGGGGGGGGGGGGGGTCATGACAGCGATGTCGACGGTTGTGCACGGTGCCCCGAGCCACTGGACACCACAGAGGAGGGCACAGGCCCCTGCCACTGGTGGTAAGCCCACGGCATCCAGAAAGGCCATTGCAGTTGAGGCGGCCAAGTTTGCTGCACGCACGAATGATCACGCCGGTGCCGAGAACGGGATCTATGAGTCGAGAAGCTCCTGAGGACTCCGACCTGAACGACGCCACATCAGAATCCGACGAGTAGTCTGACTCAGGCCAGGGAGGCGCAGATGACAAATGTTCTGCCACCAAGGGGGGGGGGGGGGGGCGCAAAACTGGCCATAGACTCGGGTTTGCCCACGTGCGTGCGATGAGGGCGTGCCGGCACCGGAAAAACCAGTCCTGGTGCCATTTGCGGTGCTTGTTGCGGCACCAGGAGGACAGGTCCTGGTGCTGGGAGTGGAGCTGGTGCCAGGAGGACAGAGCCCAGTGCCTGGATTGGAGCTGGTTGCAGCACTGGGAGGACAGGTCCCAGTGCCGGTTGTGGTGCCGAAGTCGGAATCAGTTGCGAGATGAGCCCCGAAGAGGCCGATGTCACCGGTGAGGACGGCACGGGCATGGCCCATGGGGTCGATGCCGGTGCCTGTAGTGGTGCCAAAACTTGCATTAGTGCTGAAGAGGTTGATGCTGAAGGTCCTGGTGCCGATGACTGAAACAGCACCACGGGAAAGCTGCTCAGCGCTGGTACCGATGATGGTGCCGCAAGGCCTGGGTGATACGGCACTGGAGGAGCCAAGATGGGGTTTGGAAGAGGTCCCAGCATCAAAGGAGGTTGACTGCAGTCGAGCACCGAGTGAACCCTGGCGGCCTGAGCTGAGGCCGGCACCAATGACGATGCAAGTGGTACTGGTCCCACAGGGGACAGTCCCGCTGCATAAGCGACCGGTGCCGTCCGGTCGAGCCGGTGCTGAGGCGAAACCGGTGCCAACACAGCCTCCAGCGTAGGTGACCTCGACCTCTCCGCCTCAACCAACGACGGAGCAGAGGTAGTGAGGCTAATAAGATCATGCACCGCCTCAAAGGTGTCCAGCGTGGAAGGGCGGTGCGAGGGTAGTTGCCCTGGACTGGATGGGTGTCCCACTTGCTTACGCCGCACTGTGGTGGATGAGGACGTGCACACCGGAGACTTGGCACTGCGGTGTAGGCCCGACTTGGACTTCAGGCTCAGAAACCTACCAAGGGACGCTCTTGACCTCTTTGGTGCCGGGGAGCGAGACCAGTGCTGAACCCTCGACACCGAGGCCCAGTCTCGAGATGGGGCATCGCGCGTGGACGCCGGTGCACTGCGCATGGCAGAATGTCCAGCCGGTGCCGGCTGTAAAGCCGCCTCCATGAGGAGAAGTTTTAGACGAGAGTCTCTCTCCCTCTTAGTGCGTGGCTTAAACGACTTTCAGATCTTACAGGCGTCTGTAAGATGGGCCTCACCCAGACACTTCAGACAACTGTCGTGAGGGTCTCCTTTGGGCATAAACTTTGCGCAGACAGCGCACGCCGTAAAGCCTTGCAACCCTGGCATTCCTCACCCCCGAAGGGGGAGAAGAAAACAAAGAAACACTATCTAACTAATTGAACTATTTAGAACTATCTACAATGCTAAGAGAAATGGGAACCATTAACTGAACAGAGACACACGCTCCAACGACAATCACGGGCGGTAAGAAGGAACTGAGGTGGGGGAGCGCCGGCAGGGGTACTTATGCCCCGCCATGGTGGTGCTATTCCAGGGGGTGCCCCGCCGGTGCTACGGGTACCGCTCGAGAAAACGCGGTGCATGTGGTGCGCACACCTAATTCAAATGGACATGAGCAATCACTCGAAGAAGAACTAACCCCATATTTTGCCACTGCCTTAGGGTTCCTGGATCGGAACCTGCAGCAGTGGATGGGCCCGGGTTCCCCCCAACCCTCCCCACACCTCTACAGGAGTCTATCCCTGGTTAGGGAGACCAGGACTACAGAGGGGTTTCACCCCCATATTATGGACTAGCCTATGATGAGTATGGCTCGATAGGCTGTGAACCCTGCCTCTAGTAAAAAGAAAGAGGCTGTGTGGTGGGGCATAGTGAGTCTTTGAGGCTGAACACTGTTCACCAGAAGCACAGGATCCACGGGCACAGCCAGAGCTTTGCCACACTAAATCAAGCAGCCTAGCTTCTGCTAGGATTTTAAACCAAGAACACCAACTTGCAATAGTTACCTCACAAGGTAAAAAAATTCCACAGCAAGCCCACACACTTTTTTTGGGGGGGGAGAGGGGACTCTTTTCACAGGGAAGCAGTGAAGACAGCCTTAAGCCATGTCTACATTACAAAATTATGCTGACCTAACTTATGTTGCCCACTGCAGTTATTAAATACTTTCTGCATGCACATACTTGGCTCCTTGTGTCAGAGGTGGTACACATCCTCACTGGGAGTACTTGTATAGTCAGCATGGGATAATGCCTGAAAGCCAGTAATAGCTCATGCAATCAACACGTCTACACGGATACGAAATTGACTATCATCCTATGCCACTCAAGGAAGTGGTGTTACTAACCAGGTATGGAGAGGCACTTATCAGCAAGAACCAAAGTTAAGTGAAGACACTTTCACAGCTAGGTTGATGCAAGGTAGCCTACGTTGACCTAACCATGTAGTGTAGACCAGGATGTAGTCTTTGGCCAGCCCTGAACTTTTGAGATGTCCCACTACAGCTACTTTGGGTACGGGTGTGGGGATAGGTTTTAAAACCAATATGGTTATACTCAGGGATTGACAAACCACTTTCTCTACTCGCCTATGGCAAGTAGATTTCAGCCGGTTGCTCCGTGCGCCCCATTTACCAGCGCTGCGCGCATGTGTGGTACGGGGCTGGCAAGTAGTTCCCCCTGCAGTTTGTCGAGCCCTGGTTATACTAGTACAACGCCTACTGTGGATACATTATTCCAGCGAGAGAGGTCTTATACCAGGTCTTAGTCCCCTTTCCATGCTGTAATAAACAATAGTGGTATAAACACACTACAACTGTGCTTTTAAGACAGCTCCCCCCCAACATTGGCTTCTGCTCCTCCCCCCACCCAGCTGCCTCTGATACACAGGCAGCAAGGGGGGGAATGGTTGTAGTAGTCCAGATTAACAGATAAATCTTGGTTTATCTGTTAATCATATTGTTGGCTACACATTGACATCCCTAGTAAAGCACTGGATTAGTGACCTCACACTGGTAGGTTATTCAGCATATAAGTAAAACAAATTTGTATCCCTTGTTGCCATGATTGCTGGTTCTCATGCTTGAACAAACACACCCTAGCAAGGCACTATTGCACAAATATGAAGCCAAGCATTAAAAAAGGTTATTAATATTACCTTTGAATGTTCCACAGATTATTATTACGGGCAAGGTAATGCTTGCATTTTAATAACCTTTTGTAGCATGTGCTACATTCTGGAAACTGGAAAGTGACTGAAAGGTTTCAGACAAAAGCTGAATGCCCTTATTCTTGCCATTCAAAACTAAGAGCATTTGATATACCCCCTTTAAACATTTGCCAATCTCCTTTAAATTTAAGTCACTAAGGCCCTAATTCTACAGAGCACTTCAGCATACGAGTAGTACCAGTAACTCCAATGGAACTACTCAAAAATGTAGAGCATGTGCTTAAGTACTTTACTGAATCAGGACTTAAAATTCTATATTTAGAATTAACATGAGATTTGTATTAGACGTCAGACTTATTCACAGAAAAAGAAGATTCAGGCCAAGATTTTTACAGGTATTTAGGTGTTGCACTCATCCTCATAATGCTCAACTGATTTAGAAGCCTACATCTCATTTTCAAACCTGAATTAGGCAGCGTGCAGTCTAAATCCCATCAAAATGGCTTTTAAAATATCAGCTCAAATACTTAAACTATGTCTGAACTCCTGTTTTATACAACAGGAAAAATATGCACTATTCATTGGTACTGCAAAAATACATAATCAAGGCCCTACTAGAATCATGCAATGATTGTCAAATAATTGCAGCTGAGTTGCAGACAAGGCACAGAAAAGTAATAATGGACTTTTATTAATTGTGGTAATTTAGAAAAGCCAGAGAAGATCCATTTGTTTAAGAAAATTTAGTTGGAACAAGGTACACATGCAAGTGTTATATTATGCCTGCTAATCTGTTCGATAGCCAGATATTTTGCTGCAAGTATATTATAGTCATTAATGCCTATGGCAGGCAGCCAGAGCTCCTACTACCATTGCACAGCTGACAAAATTACGACAGAAGCCTAATATTGCAGGATCCACAATATTGCAAATTAAGTATAGTCTTATATACACATACCACTTTACAGGTAGGCTGCAAAAAAAACCAACCAAACAAAAAAAACTGAATCCCAATATTAATGTCCATACAAAAACTTTGTGAACATTGAAAACTACGAATGGCATCTATCAAGCTGAAATAAAATGTTTTAGCAAGACCTAGAAATCTGGCTCTGAGGCCTACTGGAAATGAAGTCACAGGTAAGAATGGGCTTTGAGAATGCTGTTGGCTGTAAGTCAGTGGTCCCCAACCTTTTTGGGTAGTGGGCGCCGCGCGGGGCTGCTGGGCCACCCGGGGGCGGGGCTGTGCATGTGCCACATGGCCGGGGCCAGCTCTAGGTTTTTTACTGCCCCAAACAAAACATTTTTTTTGCCTCCCTCCCCCCCCCCCGGACAGGCACTGAGGAGGAAACCACCCCTTTCTCTTTGACTCCCACCACACTCTCCGGCCAAACCCAGCCTATAGCCTGTCTCCGCTCCAGACACATCCCCCGCCCACACACACATCCCAACCCCCCCTTTTCTCCCCCCCACATGCACTCACAGAACCCAGTTTCCACCTTCTCTCCCCTCCCAGGCAAACCTGACCCCTCAGTGACTGGACCCAGTCCACCCCTCTTCTCTCCCCCACCTGATCCACCCTGTACCCTCTTCCCTCCCAACCAAACCCGATCCCGACCAGACCCAGTCTGCTCCCCTCTCCCACCGACCTAATTCCATCTCCTTTCCCTCTCTCCACCAAATCCTTGTGTCCCCTCCCCACAGCACACGTGGAAATGTTGGAGCACCCTGGGGGAGGGGTGAAAGTGGCATGGGCCCCCTACTTGCCTTTCTCTGTAGCTGTACACACCTTTCCCCGATGTGAAGTAGGGCGCCACAGGCGCCCCTCCCCTGCAAGAGGAGAGAGAGGAGCCACCAGGCCAGGGCTCACCTGCAGCCGCTGCAAGGGATTCTGCGGCCAGCAGCTCCCAGGGGTGCTGCGGAAGTGCAGGGGGGGGCCGGCGATGTAGTGCAGCTGGCTGGCAGCCCCGGACAAACACCTGGGAGCAGGAGCGAGGCAGAGTACTGGGTGGGGCGCTGCCTGCGCTAGGGTCCAAGCTCCTCGTGGAGCAGACGGAGGGTCTCCAGAGCTCTCCTGGTGTTGATTAGACAAGAGTGAAGGGGATAGATGGGGGAGGGGCTGAAATCAACAACAAGCAGCGCAGCAGCAGTGTGAGCGGGGACGGTGGCAGGCGACTCAGACCATGGGGCGCAGCTGCCCGCCCCATCCTGCTGCTGAGGTCACTGGCATTCACCATCGGGGTGGGGTAGCTGCGGGGCACACCCGCTCCTCCCAAGGGCTCAGCTCACACGCAGCAGGGCTCAGCGCTCGCCCGACTCCTGGCCGGGCTTCCATGGCGCCCCCTAGGACACTGGCAGCGGCTAGCAGAGCACGCTGCACCTGCCTCCATGTCAGACCCGGCCCAGTCACCTCTCCCCACTAGCTGCCACTCCACAGACGCTCGGCTGCTTCATGCCCAGGCAGGGCTGGGCATGTGCGTTGTGCGGCGGCGGCACCCCCATGCCGGCTTGCATCCCTCCACCCACCATCGGGCCCCCGCTTCTCAGGGTGGTGGTAGCCACATTGGGCACCCCGCAAACTTCAGTCGTCACCCAGCGCAGCCGCCGGAGGGCTTGGGGGTGGGGGAGAGGAGGCTGCAAGAGGCGGGGGTGGCTGGGCTTCGGCATCCTGCTGCATGGCCTGGCTCCCCTCTCCCTTCCCTCCTTTGTCTTCCTGCTACCCCGTGCCATCCCTGCCACGCTCCCCTCCACAGGCAGGCCCGCAACAGGCAGTGAGGCTGGCCGGAATGCCGCCCCTGAAAATGTGCCACCCCAAGCACATGCTTGGTTTGCTGGTGCCTAGAGCCGGCTCTGGGCAGGGCCGCGCATGTGCGGAGCTCCCGGGGGCAGTGCTAGGCGGGCGCACATAAATGCCCCGGCGGGCCATGGCGCCCGCGGGCACTGTGTTGGGGACCACTACTGTAGGTCATTTATGCTATTTAATGAGATTGTTTTGTTATGTATTTTAAACACTGTAAAAGTGGTGTTTTAAAAGTTCTTCTGGACTAGTCTGGAATGAATAGCTTATGCCTTCCTACCAGCCAGTGGAAACAGCAAATACCTATATACTTGCGTCCCAGTTTGGTTGTGCCAATTTATTCAACTGGAAGATCTGTCAAGTGAGATAGCATCTTGTAAGGTGGTGTGTTCGGCTGTTTTGTTCCTCTTCCTAGTTCATTTTAGTACCTAACATGCTGTTTCAGAATCTAGTGTAAAGAGAATTCTGTTTACAGGTTTTTGAATTGACAATTCCTCATGAAGACCTTAGAATTGGCCATACCTAATCTTCATTAAACTTGTTTAACAGAAGCTACAAGGGAACTGGTAAGGTAATAATCCAACCTTGCAGCTAAGCCAAAAGGAGGAAATCCTCTTGACTCCTTTCATTAAATGGAGTTACGTCAATTTGCTCAACTGGTTAGTTTAATCGAAACATTAACTCATTAACTTATTTAAATGCAAACATTATCTGATTAACTGTTATTTAAATGTCATGGGACACTATAGTATTATAAAAGCACCCTAGAACTACCTAGATCTGATAATCCTCAGAGAAACAAAGTCCTTCAAAACTGTGATCAGGGTTTCCAAATGGTTTAAACAAAAATACTGAACCCCCACCCACCCCCCCAAAAAAAACACCATTGAGGAAAAAAAGGGAGACCAAAGTTGTTGAGGGGAAATACCCTCGACAGTTATTGAGAGAGAAAAAAAAAACTACAGAAAACCCAGCATGGCCCCTTCAGAACTTTGGGGCGTTTTTGGCCGGTGGCCATCTTGTTTTCTTACTCTGTGCCAGAAGAGGCAGGGGGTTGGGGACTGTCCGGTTGCTAAGAGTGTCACAGGGTTGCCAGGTATCTGGTATTTTCGTCTCCTGGCTATTTTAGGTGTCCGGTATTTTCTGGTTTTTAAATTATCGGGCTGTCCAGGTCAATACCGGACACTTGGCAACCCTAACTATGATTACGAAAAAGGCTTTTGCCAGAATTTTCTCAATTTGAAATCAGCAATCACAGAATTTATAAAAAGTATTTAAGGTAACCATGCAGGTAAGCATGGGGATAGTGCAATTGGTTTCTCTTTTTTGAGAGGAGATAGTATAGTGATCTGCATAAAAATATGTCACCATCTATTCAAAGTGTAACAAGCGCTCCATTTTTTAGATGCCTGGATGCATTAATTAGTCCCTAGTCTTTCAAGAGATTCTTAAGCAAGCACTCACAAGTCTATCAAGACCACAACTCAAGTAACCAGTTTCAAATAATGTTATAAAACGCCATTGTATATATACCAAAAAAGAAGAAAGCAAAGGTTAGTACAATACAATGGCACACTAATAATTATACTTGAAAAAACTGTATTCGGTTATTTGTAAAATGTCACCTTTTCATTAGTGGCAGAACTACACTAGTATAAATGGAAAGCTTTAGCCCTCACTTGACTGATAAGAATCTGTACTGGTTTAGAAGACTGAAGAGAAAATGGATCACGTGAAATAGAGAACTAAGGATTTTTTTTAAAAAAAAATAAAGAACTTCTGTATTGACAGGGAAAGTGGTCATACTCCTACCTTCGTCCCATACACTATAGCAATAAGGAAGCATAAGGAAGGACATTATCACTGAATGACAACATATTTCTGTAAAAATTAAAGAATGCTTAAGGCAGTGGTCGCAAACCAGTAGATTGGGATCTACTGGTAGATGGTGAAGCCTTTAATGGAGATCCTGACAGGTTTGGCTGACAGGCTATCAAGCCGGCACTTCAGCTGTCCCTCAGCACTTCCGTGTTGCTCCTGTCCTCTGACTTGGAGCTGCCCCCCAATTTGGGAGCCTCCTGCTTGCTGTGCATGGCAAGGGAAAAAGTAGTGGTGTCAGAGTGCCCTTCCCCCACCCCCACAGAATGGAAGGGGAGGCAGGGATGGAAAGAGTTTGCTGGCTACTTTTAGGAGTGGTGAGGACCCACAGCAGGGGTGAGACTGCCTTAGCCCCCTGCACCAACACCACAGAAGCCACCTGTGATAAGCTGTGCCCCGCTGCAGCTCACATTCTAAACCCCAGCCCCAGTCATGAACCCCTCCTGTATCCCAAGCCTCTGCCCCAGCCGAGACACCCCCACTGCACCCAAACTCCCTCCCAGAGCCTCCACCCTGACCCCACCCCAACAACTCAACCTTCTGCCCACAGCCTTACAAAAGTGAGTGAGGATGGGGGAGGAGAGGGAGGATGGAGTGAGCAGGGGCGGGGCCCCAAAGAAGGGGCAGGAAGGAAGTGGGGCCAAGGGTGTTTGGGTTTGAGGTACTTCCTGGATCACACTTAAATTCAAAAAGTGATCTCATGCTTAAAATGTTAGAGATCACTGGCTTAAGGAAAAAGCTACAAATCTTTTTCCAACATTTATCGTAGAGCTATTGGGATTTAAATGAATTTGACAATCCATTGTCATTCCAACAATTTTAAAACAGTTAAAAATGGAAACTCTTATTTTGTATTAGCAAACAGCCTCATTGTCGTCCCCTACTCTCTCCCCAAAACCACAACCCAAAATCATTACATCTTGTCAGATTCACTGTGCTCTCATGTAAAAAAGAATGTTAACCTACTTTCATTACTTTCCATTCAAGGTAACATCACAGAATAACAGATCTGTTATCACCAAACGCCAAAAAATTGCTGGCTAATCCAGGAGTTTTATGAAGTATCTATTAAAGTGATGCCAGGGAGTTTAAGTCTGGCCTTTGCCATTCCAAAATTGCATGGCAATGGCTGTGGAAACACACATGGAATGGAATTCATTAAGATTACAAAAAACCCCAAAGGAACTTATTTTCCTGCTATAATGGGCAGTTGATGTAGCATATCAGAATACTGCACTCTCTGTGATCAGCTTCAAAAATCTCCCAGTCAGTAGTGTATTATAAATGGGCAATTCAGCAACTTTTAATAGTAGTAAGAGTATGGGCAAAGATGAGAAGTTACTTATGAGAACTAACTTTACCACACTGTGCCTTTGCTACACTCCACCTTATTTTAAGTACAGATTGGATTGGGAATATGTCCCTGTGACGGGTCTGCTGGGACACACACTGCGTCCAGCGAGGGGGAGTCACCAGGGAACAGCGTGGCGAGCGGCGAACCCTCCGCCGCTGTGCAGGGAAACAAGGGAAGCCCTGCACAGCCGCTGGCAATGGGACAGCTGGGGAAATCGTGTTATTCTGGGGATGGTCTTGTAAATCAAAAAACGATCCCTAAAAAAAAAAATCATGCTATCATGAAAACGTGATAAGCGGGCACGTGTTAAATGAGGAATTACTGCACAGTTCAGACTTCAGCTTGATCCTTCTCTCTAAGCCAAAGGAGCAATATTCTCCTTTCTGGAAATGGCACCTCGTCTTGCTTTTTGATTCTCTAGGCTGGCTGAATAAGATGGGCTCTGGAACAAGAGGTTTCATCTCTCCTTTTTCAGAAGAGTCACACTGATAGTGATCCCATGATTCCCCCAAAACGAAGGTGAACACACTAAGTCTGGGGGGCCTAATGGAGAAGAGAATAGGGAACAGGAGGAGGATGGGGATGAGAGATGTGGGGAAAAAGCATTGGTAGGAGAAAGGATCAACTTTTTTTTTTTTTAAATAAATCCAGTTAACCACTGTAGCCAAAAGGAACTTAACTACTGTATTCTATTCCTTGCAGGTGTGTGGCTTTTCTGTTTTGGGGTAGGAGAAAGGGAAGATTGAAGGGGGGAAAGAAGGTTTTCACAGCTAGGGATGTCAGCATGTAGTTGTATATGTGATTAACCAATAAACCTGGGCTTATTGATTAATCCTAACGACTACATTCACCCCCTCCCTGCTGTCTATCAGAGGCAGCAGGTGCCAGCTTTTAAGGCGGCTCCCTGTGCAAACTGGCTCCTGCTGAGCAGACTCCCTCTCCCTGTGCTGCTGCCTCTGTATCAAGAGGTAGCAGTGCAGGGGAACATGGGGGGGAAGCAGGAGCCAATATGTGCAGGGAATCAGCTTTTAAGCCAGCTCCCCGTATGTGCCAGCTTCTGCCGAGCCACCTGCCCCCAACACTGCCGCCTCTGAATCAGAGGCAGCAACACGGAGAGGTGCAGGTGGGAGCCAGTACATACAAGGAACCAGCTTTGAAGCTGGCTCCTCGCACATACCAGCTCCTGCTGAGCCAAATGCCCTCTACCTCCAATACAGAGGCAGCGGGGGGGGACGGGGACGGGGGACATGTATCTGCTGAAATTTTCAGTGGATAAAGGTTTACACAAATGCATTTTACCATCTCTGTTCCCAACTAGGGATGTTAGAAATCACGTATTTCAATAATTGTGTAACCACTAAAATTCTTAGTGGTTGCATGATTATTCAGTCCCCCACCCAGGGACAGGGTGGTAGCCAGTGAGCTCCTGGCCCCAACTCCAGAGAGGCAGCACTGTGGAGTGGCAAGTACCGTATATTCCGGCATACAAGACGACCTCTGATGTTAAAAAACATCCCCCAAAAATCGGGGGTCGTCTTGTACGCCGGGTATGCATCCCAGGCGTGCCTGGGATGCCCCGCTGCCGGCTTCCCCCGAGGCTTTGCAAAGCCGCGGAGGGGCTCCGGCGGCGGGGCATCCCAGGCGGCCTGGGCTGCCCCCCCACCCGAGCCCCTCCACGGCTTTGAAAGCCTCGGGGAAAGCTGGCGGGGGGGCATCCCAGGCGCGCCTGGGCTGCCCCCCTGCCGGAGCCCCTCCGCAGCTTTGAAAGCCTCAGGGGAAGCAGCCCAGGCGCGCCTGGGCAGCCCCCCACCGGAGCTCCTCCGCGGCTTTGCAAAGCTGCTGCGGCTTTGCTCCCGGTGCCTCTGGTCTGCTGGGGACCGTCTCCAGCAGACCAGGGACACCGGGAGGAAAGGAGGCAGAGGGGTGCTAGGGTATAAGATGAAACCCTATCTTTTAATTAAAAAATTAGGGGGTCGTCTTATACGCCCAGTCGCCCTATACGCCGGAAAATACGGTAGCTCCCCTGCGTGCTTTTCATTTAAAACCCAGACTGGCAGGCTGGGAATGGGCTAGCCTTCTGATCCCAGGTTTAAATGCATAGAGCGTGCCGGGGGAGGGAGGGGGGAGAGATAGGTGTTTATGTGGCTAACAACTACAGGCAGTCCCCGGGTTACGTACAAGATAGGGACTGTAGGTTTGTTCTTAAGTTGAATCTGTATGCAAGTCGGAACTGTCGTCCAGATTCAGCCGCTGCTGAAACTGATCAGTTTTAACAGTGGCTGAATCTGGACGCCAGTTCTGACTTACATACAGATTCAACTTAAGAACCCCAGGCATCCCCAAGTCAGCTGCTGCTGAAACTGATCAGCGGCTGATTCCAGGAAGCCCGGGGCAGGGGCTTCCTGTAGTCAGCCACTGGTCATTTTCAGCAGCTGCTGACTAGGGGACACCTGGGGCAGAGCAGCTGGGGTGCTGCTGGGTTGGTCCAGTGGCACCCAGAGCGGCGCTACGGGACCAACCGGCAGCGCCCCAGCTGCTGTACCACAGGCGTCCGGAGCAAAGCCGCGGAGCACGGGGGCAGCGGGACAGCCCAGACGCGCCGTGGCTATCCTGCTGCCCTCGGGCTCCGTGGCTTTGCTCTGCTCTGCTCCCCGTCCCCCAGGTCTGCAGACCAGGGGGACGGGGAGCAAAGCGGCGGAACACGCGGGCAGCGGGACAGCCCAGACGCGCCGTGGCTATCCTGCTGCCCTCGGGCTCCGCGGCTTTGCTCTGCTCTGCTCCCCGTCCCCCAGGTCTGCAGACCAGGGGGAGGGGGAGCAGAGCAGAGCGGCGGAACGCGCGGCCAGCTGACAGCCCAGACGCGTCTGGGCTGTCAGCTGGCCGCGTGCTCCGCTCTGCTTCCCCCCCCCCCCCCCATGGTTTGCAGACCAGGGGGAGGGGAAGCAGAGCGGAGCACAGCAGAGCGGCGGAACGCGCGGCCAGCTGACAGCCCAGAAGCGTCTGGGCTGTCAGCTGGCCGCGTGCTCCGCTCTGCTCCCCCTCCCCCTGGTCTGCAGACCAGGGGGAGGGGGAGCAGAGCAGAGCGGAGCAGAGCAGAGCGGCAGAACGCGCGGCCAGCTGACAGCCCAGACAGGTCTGGGCTGTCAGCTGGCTGCGCGTTCCGCCGCTCTGCTCTGCTCCGCTCTGCTCCCCCACCCCCTGGTCTGCAGAGGGGGAGGGGGGGAGCAGAGCGGAGCGCGCGGCCAGCTGACAGCCCAGACGCGTCTGGGCTGTCAGCTGGCCGCACGTTCCGCCGCCGCTTTGCTTCCTCTCCCTGGTCTGCTCGAGACCAGGGAGAGGAAGTGCCCTGTTCGTAACTGCGGATCCGACATAAGTCGGATCCGCGTAACTCGGGGACTGCCTGTACTCAGATATCTCAACATACAGAAAGTGAAAGACCTCATCTGTGGGACAGGTTTTTATTCAGTGTGGTAAAGTGCCACAACATTATTCTCATTCTTTAAAGAAGAAATAGACAACATACGCTAAAGAGTGGGCCACATGAGCAGCCCTCCATCACAGTGAGCCACAAGATTCTCTTAACCAGGTCTCTCAGAATACGCAGATTCACAAGCTGTGCTTGTGTGCCAATTGAACCATAGCAGCATTTTGGATGCAGAGGGAGTGCACGGCTCAGTCAATTTGTGCAGTCATCACGCACCTCATTTCACATGCCCTTACTTTATTTTTGTGTGTCACTTTATTAATACCAGTAGGAAACACATATACACAAACAGAAACCTATGGAATCTAGCAGACCCAGCGCATGGGCAACGGTAAACAAAATATCTCATGGGATACACATAGAACTCCAATGGGACACAAAGGTCCCAGATGGCCCCAAACTGGTTTAGAGAAAAATAAAGGAGATCAGAGAAGATCAATATCTCCCATTTATAACATCCCACTGAGCAATAGCATGCTGAAGCTACTAAATATACACAAGTATATATATCGATCACCGCAAAGTGCTATAGAACTTTACAGGAAAGAATCCCAAAGCACTTGACAAGATGGAAAAGTATTCTTTTTATTTTAGAAGAGAAACTGAGCCACAATAGTCATTAATTTCAGAAGTACCTGTTATATAGATTAGAATGGTGTCATATTGGCACTGAAGATAAAGGAAAGTCCTTTTACACAGTCTAAGCCTTCCCATTTGAGTTTTCCAGTCTTTACAGGGTAAACAAAAAGTATACATGCATTCTGTTAAAACCTATCAAGGATGAAAGCTACAATCAGCTCCACCTATAAGCAAACAGCTTGATCTGATTGTGCACAGACTAGTAAACCATCAGGGCTGTGTCTAGACTGGCATGATTTTCCAGAAATGCTTTTAACGGAAAAGTTTTCCGTTAAAAGCATTTTCGGAACAGAGCATCTAGATTGCTTTTGCAGAAAAGCGTCCGTGCCAATCTAGATGCGCTTTTCCGCAAAAAAGCCCCAATCGCCATTTTCGCGGAATTCAAGCGGCCAGTGTAGACAGCTGGCAAGTTTTTCCAGAAAAGCGTCAGATTTTCCAGAAAAACTGGCCAGTCTAGACACAGCCCAGGTGTAAAGCCAAGAATCAATTGGTGGCTGTCAATACTACACCTCCAGTAAAAATCCTATTCCTTGCAGGTGTGTGCCTTTTCTGTTTTGGGGTAGGAGAAAGGGAAGCTTGCAGGAGGAAAAGGTTTTCAAACTAGAGATGTCGGCATATAGTTGTATACATGATTAACCAATAAACCTGGGCTTATTGGTTAATTCAAAGTAACTACATGCACCCCCTCTCTGCTGTGTCTATCAGAAGCAGCAGGTGCCAGCTTTTAAGCCAGAAAAAGCTGGGATTGTTTGGAGTTACAATTCAAAAATTTCTTAATCTGCCTGTTTCTGTAGCAGCTGAATGTACTCTTTTATACTCCCCTCTTTGCCTTTCATGGTTTGCTTTATTAGTTCTATCTTGTGCCCTGTTCTTTATAGGGGTGTCAATGACTAGCAGAGTAGTCAACTACCCAATAAGCAAATGCCACAGCATTTCAAAGCAGCAGCACCACACACAGCCCAGGATTAGCAGGGGAGTTCCCCAGCTGTTCCTGGGTTCCATGGGGCACTGCCACTTTGAAACGCCGCGGGGAGCACAGGGCCAGTGGGGGACTGCACTGCAGGCCCCGTGCTCCCCGCAGCACTTTCGCCTTTTAAGTGTCGCAAGAGCCCTGAGGGCACCCTTATCAACTAATGAAATAGTTGATACAAATTGCATCAATTGACTATTCGATTAGTCAATTAATTGAAATTCAGCATCCCTAGCTCTTTAATGGCTACTCAACCTCATCTACTGGTTCTCCTCTTGGATCTTTTCTCCTCTCTGAAGATATCCCCCAAAGAATTTAAGCCACATCCTAGGGATGTGAAAGTATAAATGTGTACATTGTTAACTGATGAGTTTGGGTTCACTGGTTAACCTTCACAGTTGAATGCAAACTCCTCCCGCATTGCTGCCAAGGATGTTAAAAAGCAGTTAGTTATTTGGCTAATGATGTAACTGATAAGGGCTACTCTGCAGAGCCGCAACAGGAGGGTAGCTCGTAGAACCAGCTTAAGATGCAACTGAGTAGTCCCAGTTTATGCCAGCTCTGGATTGCTGCAGCTCTGCATTTTAAATGTAGTAAGAGCCCGGTGGCTTTTCCGACATTTAAAATGCAGAGCAGCAGCTGTCCCAGACTGGCACGAGCAGAGACTTCGATCCAGCTTGCAAGAACTGGACGAGGATGGCCATGGACAGGGGCAGGAGCTGCTGCCAGAACAGACCCTGCCCACAGCCAGCCCAGGTCATGGTGAACAGAGGCTGCGCCAGCAGCAACTCCCGTCTGCAGCAGCCAGGTCTGGCTGTAGATAGCAGCTGCTGCTGGAACAGTGTTCCCTAGTCTCCCACCCCCACCTCTGGGGAGGCAGCACCAGCTCCTGTCTCCCCCTCCTCCACTCCGGTCTCATACAGAGGCAGCAGGGGATTTAAGGGGAGCAAGTAGTCAAGTACTCTACTTGACTATCCAATAAGCTTATGCTGACTGGGTAGCCAAAACACTGACTACTCGCTTACATCCCTAGTTGCTGCCATGGGCATTTTCAGCAGTTACATGTTTACTTAAATAAAAGCATTCTTAAATTCCTCATCTCATTTCTTCTATTCTGCCTCATACCTCGTATTTTAAAGTAGGGATGTAAAATCCTATTTAGTTAGTTAACCAGTTAAACTTTGTTTCATCAATTAACCAGGGGCAAGTGGAGCCCAGGCTGGGCCTACCACAGATGATGGCTGCTCCCAGGGCTCAAGCAAGGTAAGGCTTACCAGTTAAGCATTCAAATCCATATTTTAAAGGGGTTTCACTATGTTTAATGCTGTGCTAGGAGGAATGAATAGTCACTTGGCCACTATGTAGCTTGCAAAGCATCAATGAAGTAGGGCTCAAACCACCTATTTTAAATGTTTCCTTTCATTACATACTTAGTGGCAGTTATGCCAAAAAGGCTTACCCAAATTTACATGAAAGGAATTTGTTATATATTTCTTTTTATAGTCAAAGAAAAGGAATTTTCAGAAAAAAATCACTTACAACAACTTCCACAAAAGTAACTGCCACAACCCATACAAGTCCCATTACAAAAAAATAAATGAAAGTTTAAAATTTAAGGTTTGTCTTAGGGATGTGAATGACTAGTCACCTATCCGATAAGCAAAGGCTGGGGATTCCAGGCTTCATGCAATGTTTCAAAGTGGCAGCGCCATGTGGAGCCAGGTTCAGGGGGGCACTCCCACTCCCCCATGGCGCTGCTGCTTTGAAACGCCATGGGGAGCACTGCGCCAGCAGGGGACTGCTTGAGTTCCCTGGAGCTGTTGCTGCACTTCAAAGGTGGAAGCGCCCTTATCAACTAATAAAATAGTAGAATAATTGAATAGCAAATTGCATCGACTATTCAATTGGCCAAATCTAAATTTTACATCCCTAGATTTTTTTTAATATTCATGTTCAAAATTAAAATACTGTAAAATAGCATAGATGCTCTAGATTTTAGTCAAAGTTGAAAACAAACTCCAGATGAAGATTTAGCAGTACAGGCAGTCCCCGATTTGTTCCTAAGTTGAATCTGTATGTAAGTCGGAACTGGCGTCCAGATTCAGCCACTGCTGAAACTGACCAGCGGCTGACTACAGGAAGCCCGAGGCAGAGTTGCTCTGCCCCCGGCTTCCTGTAATCAGCCTCTGATCAGTTTCAACAGGCTGAATCTGGACGCCAGTTCCAACTTACATACAGATTCAACTTAAGAACCCCAGGCGTCCCCAAGTCAGCTGCTGCTGAAACTGATCAGCGGCTGCTTCCAGGAAGCCTGGGGCAGAGCAACTCTGCCTCGGGCTTCCTGTAGTCAGCGCTGGTCAGTTTCAGCAGCGGCTGACTTGGGGACGCCTGGGGCAGAGCAGCTGGGGTGCCGCTGGGTTGCTCCAGTAGCGCCACTCCTCGGCGCTACTGGACCAATCCACCAGTACCCCAGCTGCTCTGCCCTAGGCGTCCTGATTCAGCCGCTGCTGAAACTGACCAGCAGCGGCTGAATCAGGACCCCTGGGGCAGAGCAGCTGGGGTGCTGCCGGGTTGGTCCAGTAGCGCCCAGAGCGGCGCTGCGGGACCAACCAGCAGGCCCCAGCTGCTCTACCACAGGCGTCCGGAGAAAAGCCCGGACTGCTGGGGTGAGGGGGAGGCGGCGTACTAGCTGCGCCCCCCGCCCCAGCAGACCAGGGAGACGTGGGCGGGGGACCGAGATGCACCGCGGTCCCGCCGCCCGGATCCTCCGCGGCTTTGCTCCGCGTCTTCCTGGTCTGCTGGTCTCCAACAGACCAGGGAGACGGGGAGCAAAGCGGAGCAAAGCTGCGGAGCACGCCGGCAGCGGGACAGCCGCGGCGCGTCTGGGCTGTCCGCTGCCCGCATGCTCCGCGGCTTTGCTCCGCTTTGCTCCCTGTCTCCCTGGTCTGTTGGTCTCCAGCAGACCAGGGAGACGGGGAGCAAAGCCTCTGAGGATGCCGGCAGCGGGACAGCCGCGGCGCGTCTGGGCTGTCCGCTGCCCGCGTGCTCCTCAGCTTTGCTCCCCGTCTCCCTGGTCTGGGGAGACTTGGAGCAAAGCCGCGGAGCACACGGGCAGCGGACAGCCCAGACGCGCCGCGGCTGTCCCGCTGCCGGCGTCCTCAGAGGCTTTGCTTCCCGTCTCCCTGGTCTGCTGGTTTCCAGCAGACCAGGGAGACAGGCAGCAAACCCCGTTCGTAACTGCGGATCCGACATAAGTCGGATCCGCGTAACTCGGGGACTGCCTGTATATATTTGAAATATCCAATAAAAGATATATATAGTATGGCTTTTTTTGCCCATAAAACTGGAATTGATTTAGACAGACTAATTTAGCAACTAGATCAGTTAAATCAGTGTAACCCCAAATGGGCACCCTTAAAATGGCTAAAAAGTTAGTCAATATAAAGCACTCAAGAGTGCCCAAAAAAGGGGGCTGAATCATATTAATCAAGTATATTTAGACAATGATTTAGTTAAAAATGTACAATCTGTGTTTAGATGAGGCCTAAGCAATCACTATATCTATGTAAATCACTAAAATAAGTTTCAAATAAAATAATTAACTGGTGTACATAAAAGCATTGTATTAAAGCTGCACTTGTGTCACGTTCTGAAGATTACTAGCACTGACCGGGAGAAGCTGTTAATCATAACTAATAACCAACAGGAGCTAGAGTAGCCCACCCTGGGCAGGGGGCTGCTTCAGCAGTCCAGAGCAGTCCCCACCCTCCTCCATTTAATCAGTTAACTAATTAAAAGGGATTTTACATCCCTACTACAAATATAAACAAAAAATAGTATGATTACTCTATAACAACAAGGTTAAAGGTTGTCAATTTCAAAATTTAAATGAAATATTAATTTAATATTTAAAGGGTAATAGTCTACCTTTGCTCATTTCAGTCACATTTCCAGTTTGCTGTACTTTGAGAGAACTATGTAACTGAATTCCATTAATATAATTTTGTCCTTAAAATTCTCAATGTGGCTTGTAAACATTAAGAAAAAGGTAATAAAGTTTATAGGTTTAATTCTCTTACAAAGTTTTAGTGGAATGTTTCTTCTTTTTAATTCTCATTTTGTTATCCCAACGAGTTCATATAATTTCATTTTAAGACATATTAACTTGCATATTTTCCTGTCCTTCACTGTTTGCACTGGATGCAAACTTTCAGTGTGTTCAGCCAAGAACAGCTTCAAAGCATTATAAGTTATTTGTCTGACTTTCATTCAGTGTAACAGGAAACAATCATGTTATTTCCATCCAAACCTAATAAACCTTACTCAAATAAGGTAAGTTACTTTCATAGAACTATTCATCACATGACTTCTTAAAAGTCGGAGTTACAGATACTGTAGGAATTCAGACTAATCTTTAAACTGTACGAGTTGGGAGTTATCGAAAGGTATTTATTTTGTACTAACAAGAGGACACAGGTATATCAGATCAATGTTATGCTGCACTGTTAATTTTTTATTGTAGGATTTCACAGCTATACGTATTTGGGTAGTCTGCTTTAATATTCATGTAAGTTGATATAAAAAGAAGTGTCAGATTCAGTTAGGGCACTCAGTGGCTTGAACTAAACAAAGTGGTAAAGTAAGAATATTACTACATATTTCAGCAAGCATCAAATTAGTACTATCTATGAAGTTTGTTGGATTCACACTGCACTCTAAGAATGTAGTTACAAACTAAGAACTTGATCATTAACACACTACTTGATCATTAACACATACTTAAATATATAACTACTGAAAGATCCATACTTACAATATCTACAATATTCTATTTACATATACCCACACCCCCCAAATATCCAGAAATCAAGAGGTCTTTATTGTTCTTACATCTCCATTTAATGTCCAGTTTCAAGACTACTCTGAATTCTTGTTTACTACACTAAACGCATAGAGAAATTCATTGTAGAATTTTCTTCCTCACTACCTACAAATTGCCATCTAATTAGGAAGAAGCATCTACGAGCAAAATAATTTCAGCCCTATTTCTAAGTGTTAAAATAGAAATACATAAAGAGCAAACTTGCTGGAAGTTATTTTTTTTTTAAAGTTAAAATTCAAGCAAAACACATACTTGACAGTCACCTCAACCTGTTAATTCCTATTTGGGACAGTCATCAGAATTGGCGTAACCTCACTTCCTCAGACCGTCAGTCCTGAGTCATCAAAAGATTCACAAACCGTGACTAGCGCAGACTAGGCACCCCGACTGCGAGGCTGAAGATGGGCTCCAACAGTGGGTGAGTAGGTGGGTGTGTCACAATCTCTCCCTGCAGAAGGCGGGTGGGAGCAGGGTTTGGTGCACGCCGCGGTAAGCAGCCTGGTGCCGCATTTCCCTCGTTGCCGCTGTCACGGGCGTGCCAGAGGCACCAAGTCCGGGGCGGCCCCGGCAGGCGGATACGGGGCTCGCGGCTAACGCCGCTCCCCGGCCAGAGACGGCGCCCAGGCCGCGGCCTCACCTGTCCATTCATTCCCCGCGCCGCGGCGGCGCCCAAACCCCGCCCGGGCCTCGCCGCCACCGCAGCCGCAGGGGCCTCCGCGCCTCGCTCGGTCACGCAGCCCCGGGGGCGGGGGGCCAATGGCGGCTCCGCGGGCCAAGGCCCCGCCCGCTCCCGCGCCGCTCCCAGCCCGGCAGGGCCTGCCCGGGCTCCCGTGGTCGGCAGCGCCCGCCTCCCCGCGCCGCGCCCCGCTCACGGGAAGCTCCGCGCTCCGCGCCCCGGCACAGGGGCAGTGGGGGAGGGGTGGCGGTTACCTTGATGATCCTGCGGGGCAGCCCGGCCATCTTGTCTTATCGGGATTCAAGCGCCGCTGGGTCTCGGCTCCGCTCGACACTCGCGCACAACCGGAAGGAACCCGAGCGCTCCCTTCCGATGACGTCACGCCGCGACTTACAGCCTTCTGGGAAGCGTAGTCGCGGCTGCGGGGAGGCGCGAGAGTTGACGCTCAGGGGCCGTCGCCGTAACCAGGCGCGTGCGGTACCGCCCGGCCCCCAGACCGACCCGCCTAAAGCCCCCAGCGCTGCCTCTGGTCTCGGCCCCCGACCCCCGCCCGCAGCCGCCCCGCACCCCGCCCGCCTCACGCCCTGCCACGCCCCAGACACCTGCCCAGCGAGGCGAGGCTGCGGTCAAACGCCCGCGCGTGCTCGCCATGGCACCCGCCCTAGACGCAGCTCCACAGGGCTCGCCCTGGGGGGGCGCGCACGTGCCTCAGCGTCCCAGGTGTGGAGCCAGGGACAGGCCTGGATTAAGGTTAGTAGGCCCTAGGCCACTCATAATTATAGGCTTTCAATTGGATTCTAAATAGATATGGGAGAAATGCCTGGTGCATAGATGCCTAATATTGCCCACTTCAGTTTTTGCTCCTGAAAGTGCTGCACCTTGTGAGCAATTCATGATACTTCATGCTAAAATCGCAGCCATTTTGATGTATATTACAATGATACCTAGGATGCACCCGGCAGTTAATCATCTGATCAGGGAAGTAAGAAGATGTTGCCGTTACAATTGTAATATTTGATTTTTCAGTTTTCTTATTTTCAAGTCCATTATGAATTTTCGTAGGCCCTAAACTTTGTCGTAGGCCCTAGGCACTGTGCCTGTTGTGCCTAATGGATAATCTGGCCCTGGCCTCTCCCACCCTGCAGTCACCAGTCATGCTCCACCCTTTCCTCAAGTCCTGCCCCCTCCCTGAGCAGCGCCACAAAGAGGATTAATGAGGGAGGAGAGCTGAAACAGAATAGCCAAAGGTCCATCTAGTATCCTATCTACACTGGCATGATTTTGCGCAAATACTTTTAACAGAAAAAAATTTCCGTTAAAAGTATTTGCGCAAGAGAGTGTCTACACTGGCATGTGCTTTTGTGCAAAAGCATCCGTGCCAGTGTAGACGCTCTCTTGCGCAAGAAAGCTCCGATGGCCATTTTTGCCATCGGGCTTTCTTGCGCAAGAAATTAACGTTGCCTGTCTACACTGGCCTCTTGAGCAAGAATACTTGAGCAAAAGGGCTTATCCATGAGCGGGAGCAGCAGAGTATTTGCGCAAGAAGCATTGATTTTGTACATTACAACGTCGGTGTTCTTGTGCAAATACTCACGGCCAGTGTAGATAGGCGGCAAGATCTTGAAATACGTTTTACATTAAAGTTGATGGTGCAGCTACACTACAAAACTTATGTTCACATGGCTACAGCAGCAGAGCCCCCTTCTTTAGATGCAGCTTATATGCACAGAGTGTTTCTGTTGGTATAACACCACCTCCTCAAACAAAGCCCACTGAGGGTGCGTCTACACAGTTGTGCTAGCTCAAAATAAGCTACACAATTTGAGCTACGCAAATTGTGTAGCTTAGTTCCAGCTTATTTTGAGATGTAGTGCTGTTTATACAGGGCCAAATTCCGAAATAGACTGCTATTATGACAAGTCCCTTAAGCCTCGTGGAACGAGGTTTACCAGGACGTCAGAATATCAAGCCCGTTATTTTGACTACATTTCTAAATAACAAGCATGCTGTTAAGACATGGAAAACGCTATTTCAGAATAACTGCTGTATCATGAAAAAGTGCCATTGTCTAGACATACCCTTACATTCCTAGGCTGGTCGGTCATGCCTATTAGTCAGAGTAGTAGCAGTCCGAGATCCAGGGTAAGGTAAAAGGCAGGTGTCAGATTTAGACTTTAAGGCTACATCTACACTGGCCCCTTTTCCGGAAGGGGCATGTAAATTTCACTAGTCGTCGTAGGGAAATCCGCGGGGGATTTAAATATCCCCCGCGGCATTTAAATAAAAATGTCCGCCGCTTTTTTCCGGCTTTTAAAAAAGCCGGAAAAGAGCGTCTAGACTGGCCCCGATCCTCCGGAAAAAGTGCCCTTTTCCGGAGGCTCTTATTCTTACTTTGAAGTAAGAATAAGAGCCTCCGGAAAAGGGCACTTTTTCCGGAGGATCGGGGCCAGTCTAGACGCTCTTTTCCGGCTTTTTTAAAAGCCGGAAAAAAGCGGCGGACATTTTTATTTAAATGCCGCGGGGGATATTTAAATCCCCCGCGGATTTCCCTACGACGACTAGTGAAATTTACATGCCCCTTCCGGAAAAGGGGCCAGTGTAGACGTAGCCTAAGGGTAGAAGGGACCATCATGATCATCTGGTCTGACCCCCTGCTGGCTGCAGTTCACAGAACTTCCTCCATCCTGACTCTGTTACAGTCTACAATCACTGGCTAAATTACTCAAATCATGATTAAAAGACTACAAGTTATGGAGAATACACCATTTACACTAATTGAAACCAGCACGTGACCCAGGCCCCATTCTGCAGAGGAAGGCAACATTGCCCCACTTTCCACTCCCTCTGTAAATCTGACACATGAGAAAATTCCTTTCCTACACCAACTATGTGGTCCCTCCATCAACCCCAGAATATGTGACTTCACCAGAGCACACTGTTTTGAAGCATCCACATGCATTTGAGCCAGATGGCTACACAAAATCTGTTTTATGCAGGAAGAAAACCTATAGTTTGGCCGAGACTAAAGTTAGAGCCGAGAGGCCAGGATAATGAGAGCTAGGGACCAAGATGTCAATCAAACCGGTCATTTTCCTGGCTTTGTGACCATGAGCAGGGGCGGCCCATGAGCCTAGGCAAACTAGGCAGTTGCCTAGAGCACCGCTGGTCCGTGCGCCCGATGATGACGTTACAGTCATTGACGGCTGTGCAGGTGGGGGTGCTGATCGCAGTGTAGACATACCCTGACACACAATTGGGGCCAATAGTGCATTTGTAAGCTGTTGATCCCCACTTTTTGTTCAGAGCCTAAGCATATGTTCTGTGCTTAGCTCCTATGTAAGATCAGGGCTGGAAGGCCTTTTCCTGCTTAGCTGTAAGGAGCAGGTACTTGGTAGTAGGCTCTGAAGAGGCTCTCGAGAATTAATCGTTTAAATAATTATCAATGAACTGGAAGTCAGTATAAAATCACTGCTGGTAACGTGTGGGTGACAAAATACTACCAGAGAGATAAATAAGACTGAGATCAGGGCAGTGACATAGGGGCTATGTCTAGACTGCAGGCTTCTTTCAGAAGAAGCTTTTCCAGAAGGCTGTGTCTCCATTGGCACCCCTTTCCGGAAAAGGGATGCTAATGAGACACTTCGGAATTATAAATGTCGCGGGGGATTTAAATATCCCCCACGGCATTTGCATGAACATGGCTGCCGCTTTTTTCCGATTCGGGGTTTTGCCGGAGAAAAGCACCAGTCTAGACGGGATTTTGCAGAAAATAAGCCCTTTTCCGGAAGATCCCTTATTCCTACTTTCAAGGCCAATGGCTGGAAGGTGAAACCAAATACATTCATATTAGAAATAAGGCACAAATATTAGGCTTCACCATGGGAACAAACTACTGAAGTAAGTGATGGATTCTCCATATCTAGATGTCTTCTAATGAAGACTGCGTGCCTTTCTGGTATGTGCTTGGATCAAAACTTAGCAACTGGGATATATAGGATGGGTGGGATATTCAGGGGTCAGATTTGATGCTCTCATGGTTCCTTCTGGCCTTTTAAAGTCAACTAATCAATGAAAAACTGTATGTGCCACAGAGAGCAGCCTCTGTTGCTTTACTATGCTGTCGGCTTGATCCCCAGACTCAGCTGTGGGATGATTCAGGGGAAGCCATTCAAACATCCAAGAGGCTGGCCAGGATCAGGACACCAGCCTTATAGGGGACAGGTGGGAGCAGCAGTGATATCACAAAGGCCTGTTGCAGGACCTCAGCCTATTGGGGAAAACTGGTGGGGAGATGGTGACCTCATAGAGAGACCCTGACATCAGCCAGGCAGGACAGAGGTGCAAGGCAGGACAACCTCAGACACACCCATGGCTCTGAAGCAGCAAGGCTCCTTTTTAAAGTCTCTCTTTGGGGACAGAGAGAATTAGGATTAATTGACATAAGCATGAAGAGGAACCTCATCAGAGTTTTCTCCTTTCCTACTACTGATTTTGTAATCCCTGTATAGAAGGTAAGATCCTCAGACAGGTCTGAAACCTGTTCTGTCTGATCCACCTGATACCAGCTGAATTCTAGGTGTAGCAGTCACTCAGTTAAGATAATTTGATTTCCTACCAAGGACTCTGTCCCAGAGAATCACTGAGGACATTGGGGTTTATCCTTTTAGGTTTCCCTTTTCCTCTTTCCTTCTCTCTCTCCTTCTCTTGCTTCTTTTCCCCCTATTCCTTTCTTCCCTCCACCAAGGAGGTGACTGCCTGTCCTAGGGAGGAGAGGTTGCAGTCACTGTGGGAGGCCCGCATAAAGAGGTGGGGCTGGAATTGGTGTGAGACTGATCCCCTCCAGAGGTGTCCTGGGCCATCCTTCAGGACATCTGCAGAGACCCCTCTGCTTCTTACCTTTCAGGGTACGTCTAGACTGCAACGTTTTTGCAGAAAAAGGTAGGCAAAATGCGCTTCTCATTTTGGGTCAAATTTCAGAAAAAAACTCTCTTTCGGAAGATCCCTTCTTTCTCGTGGAAGGAGGAAGATAGGGCTTTGGAAAGAGCACGTCTGCTCTCCTGCAAAAAAAAAGAGGAAGAGCAAACGCGTTCTCTGGGTGCTGCGGAGGTATCCCGAAAACCCCCCCACAGTCTAGACGTACCCTCAGAGTCTCAGTGCTCATTGGCCAAGCAGGTGGCTATTGACAGGGAAGACTCAGGTCATTTTGTTATCTTTTAAGACCACACAAATAGTTCACAAGCAATCATGTATTTAATTGATGGTGTTGCTTTTCTCCGGTTATTGTCCCTGGGCAGTTCCTAATTCTCTCTAATATTCTAGTTCTTTTCAAATACTTACTGAATGATGACTATCAGCAATTGGTCTGTAACTCATTTGAGAGGACTTTATTCTGATCAATCTGTGTGTCCCAATGGGCTGGCTAGGGACAGGCCATCAACCTTGCAAGGGACAGGTGGGCATGGCAGTGACATCACAAAGGCCTGTTGCAGGATCTCAGCCTATTACGGAATGGGGGGTGGGGGTGACTTCATTGAGAAACCCTGACTTGACCCAGGCTGGACAGAGGTGCAAGGCAGAGGCAACTTCAGATACTCCCCCTTATGGCTTTCTGGGAGGCCCTCCCAAAAAGGTGGTGCTGAAATAGTGCTCTGGGACCGATCCCCTCTGGTGGTGACCTGGGCCATCCTTTCGGATGTCTGGTGACTTGAGACCTCTCAGCCTCCCACCTCTTAGTGTCTCTGTACTGAATGGCCAAGCAGGAACTATTGTCAGAGAGAAGTTTTCCCAATTGTGACCCATTACTGCCCTTCCTTGCAGGCTCTTCACAAGGTCTTGTGTGACCTCAGACATGCTCATGCTGGGGAACCTGTTGGCAGAGTCCCCAGACATGGACAGGCTCCAATACATCTTGGAGGTGAGCAAAGTCAGGAAGGGCAGGGCACTTGCACTGGGGAGAACTGGAAAGAAGAGACTGGAAATCCATTTTCAGTCTGTCATCCTAGCCTGCACCCTAGGGGGCCATCTTTGCTTAGGGAAGTCAGTGCACAGCTATACTGGTCCCTTCTGCCTTAAGGGACAGGGGAAGGAGTTGGAAATTCAAATCAGGACCCTGGCTAGCTTTGGGAGTGAGAGCCTTAAACACCTCCCCCACCACCATCACCACTCAAACTTCCTCTGCCACCTTCCATGAGATCCAGGAAACAATGCTCACACAGTAGTATCAGAGGAGTAGCGGTGTTAGTCTGAATCTGCAAAAGCGACAAGGAGTCCTGTGGGACCTTATAGACTAACAGATTTATTGGAGCATAAGCTTTCGTGGGCAAAGACCCACTTCATCAGATGCATGTTGTGGAAATTCCAGAGGCAGGTATAAATATACAGGCATAAGAAAAGAGTTCCAATCAAGAGTAAGGCTAGAGATAACAAGGTCAATTCAGTCAGGGAGGATGAGGTCCACGATATTGCTGGGTGAATTAAGGGTACCGCTATTGTAGATTATACCACTATTATAGGGTACCACTATTATAGATTGATGATATTGCTGGGTGAGTTAAGGGTACCACAATAGTACCTTAACTCACCCAGCAATATCGTCAATCTATCCAACTACACACTCAGCCCGGCAGAAGAATCTGTCCTATCTTGGGGACTCTCTTTTTGCCCCACCACCTCCACAAACATGCTACAGTTCTGTGGTGATCTGGAAGCCTACTTTCGCCATCTATGACTCAAAGAATACTTTTAACACAACACTGAACAGCGCACTAACACACAGATGATACCCTCCCACCAACATCACAAAAAAAAGAACTCTGCATGGACTCCTCCTGAGGGTTGAAATGACAGTCTGGACCTATACATAGAATGCTTCCGCTGACATGCACAGGCAGAAATAGTGGAAAAACAGCATCGCTAGCCCCATAACCTCAGCCGTGCGGAATGCAATGCCATCCACAGCCTCAGAAACAATTCTGACATTATAATCAAAGAGGCTGATAAAGGAGGCACTGTTGTCATCATGAACAGGTCTGATTACCAAAAGAAGGCTGCCTGACAACTCTCCAATACCACATTCTACAAGCCACTTTCCTCAGATCCCACTAAGGAATTCACTAAGAAACTGCACCATCTGCTCAAGACGCTCCCTACACAAGCACAGGAACAAATCTACACAAACACACTGTTAGAGCCCCTACCAGGTTTATTCTATCTACTACCCAAAATCCACAAACCTGGAAATCCTGGATGCCCCATCATATCAGGCATTGGCACTCTCACTGCAGGACTGTCTGGATATGTAGACTCTCTACTCAGACCCTACACCACCAGCACTCCCAGCTATCTCCGAGATATCACTGATTTCCTGAGAAGACTACAGTGCATTGGAGATCTTCCAGAAAACACCATCCTAGCCACCATGGATGTAGAGGCTCTCTACACCAACATCCTACACACAGATGGAATATAAGCTGTCAGGAACAGTATCCCTGATGATGCCACAGCATAACTGGTGGCTGAGCTCTGTGACTTTATCCTCACACACAACTATTTCAGATTTGGTGACAATAAATACCTCCAAACCAGTGGCTCCGCTATGGGCACTCTCATGGCCCCATAGTATGCCAACATTTTTATGGCTGACCTGGAACAATGCTTCTTCAGCTCTTGTCCACTAGCTCCCCTTCTCTACTTACTCTACATTGATGACATCTTTATCATCTGGACCCATGGGAAGGAGGCGCTTGAAGAATTCCACCACGATTTCAACAATTTCCACCCCATCATCAACCTCAGCCTGGACCAGTCAACACAATAGATCCACTTCCTGGACACTATGGTACAAATAAGTGATGATCACATAAACACCACTCTATACGGAAAACCTACTGACCGCTATTCCTACCTTCATGCCTCCAGCTTCCATCCTGGACACACCACACGATCCATTGTTCTACAGCTAAGAACTAAGGCTACATCTAAACTACACTTCTGTGTTGGCAGAGGGATGTAAATGAAGCACTTCGAAAATGCAGATGAAGCGGGAATTTAAATATCCCACGCTTCATTTGCATAATCGCGTCATGGCGCTGTTTTGAACAAGCGCCATTTTGAAGCTGAAACTGCAGTTTAGACACATTTTTTTCAACAACGGGGTGCCTTTTCGAAAGATCCTGTACAAAAAATGAGGAGTACAGGATCTCTTGAAAAGGCACCCCATTGAAAATAAAACCGCGTCTAAACAGCGATTTCAGTTTTGAATGGCGCTTGTTCAAAACAGCGCTATGACGCGATTATTCAAATGAAGCACGGGATATTTAAATCCCTGCTTCATTTGCACTTTCAAAGTGTTTCCTTTACATCTCTCTGCTGACAGATGGGTATAGTTCAGACGTAGCCTAAGATGCAACCGCATTTGCTCCAACCCCTGAGACAGAGACAAACACCTACAAGATCTTCACCAAGCATTCTTGAAACTACAATACCTGCCCAAGGAAGTGAGGAAACAGATTAACAGAGCCAGACGTGTATCCAGAAGCCTCCTACTACAAGACAATCCCAACAAAGAAACCAACAGAACACCAGGGGCCATCACCTACCGTCCTCAGGTAAAACCTCTCCAATGCACCATCAGTGATCTACAACCCATCCCGGACAATGATCCTTCACTTTCACAGGCCTTGGAAGGCAGGCCAGTCCTCGTCCACAGACAACCCACCAACCTGAAGCAAATTCTCACCAGCAACTATACACCTCACCACAGTAACTCTAACTCAGGAACCAATCCCTGCAACAAGCCTCGGTGCCACCTCTGCCCACATATCTACACCAGTGACACACCATCACAGGACCTAACCAGATCAGCCACACCATCACGAGTTCATTCACCTGCACATCTACCAATGTAATATACGCCATCATGTGCCAGCAATGCCCCTCTGTGATATACATCAGCCAAACTGGACAGTCCTACATAAAAGAATAAATGGACACAAATCAGATATCAAGAATGGTAATATACGAAAACCTTTAGGAGAACACTTCAATCTCCCTGGGGACACAGTAGCATATTTAAAGGTAGCCATCCTGCAACAAAAAAAACTTCAAGAAGAGACTTCAAAGAGAAACTGCTGAGCTACAGTTTATCTGCAAATTTGATACCATCATTTTAGGATTAAACAAAGACTGTGAATGGCTAGCCAACTACAAAAGCAGTTTCTCCTCTCTTGGTGTTCACACCTCCACATCAGCTGGTAGAAGTGGGCCTCATTGTCCCTGACTGAATTGACCTCATTATCTCTAGCCTTACTCTTGATTGGAACTCTTTTCTTATGCCTGTATATTTATACCTGCCTCTGGAATTTCCACCACATGCATCTGACAAAGTGGGGTTTTGCCCATGAAAGCTTATGCTCCAATAAATATGATAGCAGGGCTGGCTCGAGCCATTTTAGTGGCCCGGGCGTGCAGCGCTGCCCCCGGGCACACGGTGCACGTGCAGGCCTGCTCATGGGACATAGGCCCGCCCCCCTCAGGGCACGATGGCCCAGCCCTGGGGTGCACAGTGCATGCGCGGGCCGGCCATGGCCACTGGTGCGCAGCCAGGGGCCCACACCCAGGGCGAACGGCGCATGCGCTGCCCAGCCCGGCCACCCCTGCTGCCATGCACGCCGAGCCGTGCAGGGTCCCACGGCTGTAGGGGAAAGGGTGCTGCTGGCTGCGCCACGGGGCCAGCGCTGCGGGAGCCGGGTGCACAGCATCTGATGACAGCTATAATGGATGCCGCGCACCCCTTAAAGCTGCCATGAGGCGCCTCCCATCAGTTGGCGCCCTGGGCAGCTGCCCGGCTCACTCACCCCTCAGTCCAGCTCTGTCTGTTAGTTTACGTCTATACTTGCAACCTAGTTCGAACTATGGATGCAAATGTAGGCGATCAAAATTGCTAATGAAGTCGGGATTTAAATATCTCGTGCTTCATTAGCATGATCTCACTGGTGCGTTATGCTGCTCAACAGCTGTTTTGAAAGTGAAAGTGCGCGCTGGGACACGTTAGTTCGAAACAAACCCCAATGTCTATCCAACCTGCTCTTAAATTTCTCCAGTGATGGAGATTCTACAACCTCCCTAGGCAATTTGTTCTAGTATTTAACCACCCTGACAGGCAGGAAGTTTTTCCTGATGTCCAACCTAAACCTCCCTTGCTGCAATTTAAGCCCATTGCTTCTTGTCCTATCCTCAGAGGCCAAGGAGAACAATGTTTTCCCTCCTCCATATAACACCCTATTTGATTCTTTAAAACTGCTATTCTGTCCCCTCTCCATACTGTGTTTTCTAAACTAAACAAGCCCAGTTCTTTCAGTCTTCCTTCTTAGGTCATATTTTCTAGACTTTTAATCATTTTTGTTGCTCTTCTCTGGACTTTCTCAAATTTCTCCACATCTTTCTTAAAATGTGGTGCCAGAACTGGACACAATAGTCCAATTGAGGCCTAATCAGCACAGAGTAGAGCAGAAGAATGACTTCTCGTGTCTTGCTCATAACACTTGTGTTAATTTATCCCAGAATCATGTTTGCTTTTTTTGCAACACTGTCATACTCTTAACTCATGTTTAACTTGTGGTCCACTATGACACATAAATCCCTTTCAGCAGTACGCCTCCCTAGACAATGACTTCCCATTCTGTATATGTGAAACTGTTCCTTCCTAAGTAGAGTACTTTGCATTTGTCCTTATTAAACTTTATCCTGTTTACCTCAGACCATTTCTCTAGTTTCTCCAGATCATTTTTAATTTTGACCCTATCCTCTAAAGCACTTGCAACTCCTCCCGCTTAGTATCATCTGCAAATTTAAGAATTGTACTCTTTATGCCATCATCTAAAAATCATTGATGAAGATATTGAACAGAACCAGTTCCAAAACAGAACCCTACGGAACCCCATGTCTTATGTCCTTCCAGCATGATTGTAAACCATTAATACCTACTCTCTGAGAACTGTTATTCGGTCAGTTATGCCCCCACCTTATAGTAGCCCCATCTAAGTTGTATTTGTTAATGTTTAAAACAAGGGCTCCTCCTGCTCTAGGCATGTACCTGGGGGAAGCAGCAGTGGTTACATGCCAGGCAGCACATGCCTAGCCAAGTGGAGGGGAAAACTGCAACTGGAATGCTCCTGCATTGTGGAGTCTGTTCCAAGTACATCTCTGCCATCTTCCACCCACTTGGCAGCAGCTACCCACAGGTGGCTCATTGTATTAAGCACTGCAGACTGAAGGCAGGGGAAGCGCAAGTCCAGGCAGAACAGTTTAGGCAAGTTCTGGTTCATGTATCCCCGTCTCCCTAATGTGGCTTCTCCCTACTTCTGTTCAGGCACCCAGGATCTTGCATGCATATGCCGCGTGCATGCAACGAGCTGTCCCCCAGTTTAGAAGGCACTGTACCTGAGGGCTGGATTAAGGGGTGGGGCTGGCTGGGCACCTGCCTGGGGCACAAACCTATGGGGGTGCCTGATTGAAGTGGGAAGGGGTGCCACGCGCCCGGGGGTGGAACACACGTATGGCTCGGTCCAGTACTGCTGCACCCCACCAGTTGGCTGAACTTGTTATGATTAACCAATATAATTTTGATAGTTTAAATGGTTACTTTTTAAAATGATATTTACATACATCCTTAGTCTGTATTGGTTGGCTCCCAAGGGCCAAAGACCACATCAAGAATCTCTTTCACTTTAAGTAAGCCATCCTGGTAGAGAACTTCCTACTGTTGAGTAGAATTTGTTGAATAGCTGCCAAGCATTGCCTTTCCTCTTAATTCAACCATACAACAGCCATGCTGTGAGATACAGCGAGTGAAGTGTGGGATGCCAGATGAGGCCATGATTCTGAATGAGCAGATTCGGGTGGAGTAGCAGCGGAATGGGAGACTGAACTGGCATCATGAGAAGTTTGCAGAACCAGCACTATCCCAGCCACACTGGTGCAATGGGAATAAGCTTAGTATGATCAGTCCAGAGTTTTGAAGATGACATCGGGAATGATTAGGATACGGGAAAAGATATGTAGGAGAGCTGATTGCCAACTGCAGTGGAAGATGTTAGAGAAGGAGCACATACTGAGGACCCTCCAAGACCAGAGCAGGTGACATTTCCTGATCTTCTTTGCAGCAAACAGCTTGATCGTGGGAACATCCCAGGCTATGCAGAACTGAAAGACATCCATCTTCAGAATCGTTCATGACTTTGGGAGAAATTCCTATTGAGAGAGTCCGTGACATGATTCTGCATCGTGGGCAAGTGGACAACTACTGAAGCAATGTTCTTCATGATACAAAACTGTCACTGATTGACTGTCTCTGGCTATAACCTTTAGAAGTTACTACAATGTAAATGTTAAATAATAATAAGTAACATGTATTTGTTGTTCATCATTTTCATAGAAGCTAAAAGAATGTGCCTCTTGGTATAACTAAGGGGAAAGCTCCACTTTCCAGTAGGAAATGGAATAATAAACAATTCTGGTATGAATTTAAAGAAAAGATAATGGCACAGCTAAGAAACCAACAAGAACTGCTTCTAGAAAGAAATATTCCTCTCTTAAGGGGACTGAAAATGAATAAACCATTGTAGTAAAAATATTTCCATAAAAGAAGAAATGAGATAGAGACCCTTCAGTTTGCTTTCAGAGTCTCAATGACTATGGCTTCCAGCAAGTCTGTTACCATTTAAAAACCTCCTATTGTGTGGGAGGAGAAAAGGCATATTGAGCCATGCACACACTCAAATGTTTTTAATACAAGATAAGAAATTTTAAAGGACAATGAGCATTTGTGTCAAGCTGAGAGAAGGCAACTCCTATGACCTAGATAACTAGTTATGCTTTGTAAAATGTTGTTTTAAAACATACATTATAGCTTGTACAAAAATCCACTTTTTCAAATCTATTTTTCTTGCCATTTTCCCCTTCAAACACACTTATTAATGACACACAAATCAAAGAAGCACCATTTGTGTTCTTGCATAACTATATGACTACTAGAATTTCTTTGCCATGCCATTTCAAAGTTACGATATGACTTAAAGGAATTAATTCATTTGGTACGTGGACAGTAAATACCTTGCAAGTCTCTAATGCAAGAACAAATCATTCCATGCATATGTGCATTAAGATGCATCTTTGTGGAATTTAGAAAGACTATAAATGAAGGTCAATTATTGCTATACCTCCTCATGGAAGATACCCTTTGATAGAGCTTTGGAGTTGTGCAGTGATCCCAGATTTAAAATAATAATCTAAGTGGTATCTCCTGAACCCCGGTTGGTTTATGTGGGAAATTCATTGCAGACTTTGGAGCTATGTTTTTATAGGTCTGACAGTACAAAACAACATTTATTAAGCAGCCAAATAGTGACGACGGATCCTTTCCTACACATATAGATAGCAGCTTTAATGAGAAATATCTTTTCCCTTTTCAGGCAACTGTCCTTTTAAATGAAGATTTTGCCTCTGAATTGTTCTCTCATCAACTCCAGAATAAGTAGACTACAACTCATTCTACATGTGTATGAAGGTAAATGCCATAAGAATTCTGAAATTTTCCAAGCATATTTTTGTCTTGCTTAGGTTTTGCTTCAATCACCTGTTCACATATGGCTATTTCTACTTTAAATACTACTGATAGCTTCATATAGTATACTTGTAACTACATACAGTACTGCAGAGAAAAGCAACCTGTGTTTGTAGCATGAAACTACCACACTATATAGTATAAGGCCCTGTAGGAGGCAAAGCAGCAAGGAAAGGCATTAGATTAGAAGTTCCCTGCTTCCAGACCTTTCACTGCAGTGAGAAAACGTCCTGGCATTACATAGCTTTTTCCAGCTGCTGGAGTACTTCCCGGAGGTAGAAGAAGGGCTCCAGCAAGGAGCCAGCTCAGCAGGGCTACTCAACACATGGCCTGCGGGCCACCTGCGGCCCGTTCGTTTGCGGCCCATGGTGCAGTTTGGGTTTATGTGGGGCTCAACACACGGCTGGGAGCCGAAACAAAAAAGTAATAAGTATAATGGTCTTCTGTTGATATGCGCTTTAGTAGTAAATTCCTGGACTGTCATTGCTCATTAAAAGTGCTGTCATATCGGTGGAAATTGAGTAAATTTTGCATTTTATTGCATTTTATTAATATCAGCAGAACTGACTAAAATGGGACCTGCGTGTTGTGTAGTCTTTCCTTAGTTTTTGTATTCATGCCCATCTCTCTGAAAGAAGTTATTTGCATATATCTGCATATGTTTGCATATACTTGCAACCAGACTGAAGTTGCAGCCCTCCACATGTGCTCTGAGTATCACTGTGGCCCCTGAAGCTTCCAAAGTTGAGTAACCCTGTAGTACAGCCTTTCCCCAATGCTGGAGTCTACCACACACCCAAACCCTTCACGTGTGTCTTCACCCTACTTGCCTAAATCATGACTCATCATTTACACTCCTATTCACATCCGTGCTAGTGGGGGGTATGCATGTGTATAGTCTGAATGCTGCCAAAAAGAGCATGTAGTGTAGGTACACTACTTCTACTGTATCACTACACAATGCAGAATTTGTACCCAACTAATGTTCCCTGCCAAATTTTATTTTTTCATGCAGACTTTGTGATTTCCACCAAAATGTCTTCGGTTTTTCCAGCACGGATTTCTGCTATCAGCCCTATATAGCTGGGGCTGACAGCCCAAGTCCCAGCTGTGCATTAAATATTAGACCATAAGGAGTGAAACAAAAGCTAGTAAATGAGAATCTAACCAGGCCACATGTAAGGAGCCAAAAATTAAATAAGCCATTGGCCATTGCCTGTAAACTGCCTAGAATTAATGCTGGGTACTTATCAGCCACTTATGAAGATAACCTGAGCCCAATCCTGCAGTCCTTATTTCAGGCAAGATTGCCACTGAGCTAACGGAAGCATTGCCTGAGTAAAGCCTGGCAAGAACGGTCACTTTGAGGGAACACTATGGAGACGAACTCGCACTTCAGCTAAGGTCATGAGGCTGGGCTGAGCCCTACTAGCTGCTGTTGGGATTGGGCCTCCCACTCCTGCCTGGTGTCAGGAGGGAGCGTTAGGGTTGGGCCTGGAATCCTTCGCTGGGGGATCTGGGTCTCACACCCTTAAGAGAGAGAAGGATGCTGCTGGCCTGGTGCCCCCAGCAGGGATTAGAGGAAGGGGGGCAGGTTGGCTGGCACCCATGGTAGAGGGAGGGGCTAAGCCTGGCATGAGACGGGGTGGGGGCGGGGCCTGGCATCACTAGCTGGTGGTCTGCCGGACTGGGCTGGGCCTGACAGTGCACCCCTATGGCGAGAGGTGTTTGGCCGCTAAGGGTTCGCCTCCCACCATCAAACCACTTCGGACTACATTTCCCAAAATGCGTTGATGGTGCGTGATGTTACCGGAAGTAACCATCGTCCTGTTTCCGGTGCTGCGAGCAAGTAATGGCTAGGAGAGACTCACTGAGAGTATCTCCATCGACTCGGCGCAGCGTTGCGGACTGAGCCAGGTAAATGTGGCATCCATCCGTGCCCACCTGCCGTGTCCTAGCCAGACAGGCTGGGCCTAGCTCTGCCCTTCACGTGTCGTTCCAGGGGTGCTGGATGGGCTTGGCGGGTCCTGGGCTCCACGGTTGGGCGCTGGGGCTGTAGCGGGATGTGGAGCCGCACGTGAGTGGCTTGAGATACAACATCACAATCTGCTCCTGGCGCCAGACCCCATTCCTGCTCCCCTGGTAATGGGCCTAGCCTGCGAACTGAGAATAAGCAGTAACATCTGTCGTGCTCCACTCCGCTTTCCCTGGGATTCCAGCGTAATCCCTGCTCTTGGCGGGGCTGGGAACTCTGGAGGGCCAAACAGCTGTGCCTCATGCTACGCTGGTGCTTTCCATTTTAAACGCCTGTGATGTAACTGCTGCTTGTTCTCTGGGGTTCTGTCTTCTCTAGTTCCTAGTCGGCATGTGGGCGGGGAATGTGCACAGGGCCAGGCAGGCGTGCTGCATGCAGGGAGCCCCCCACGTGTAACCGCTGAAACTTTCAGCAGTTACAAGTTTACTTAATTTTTAATATCCCTAGTTCCTAGGGCTTCGGGGGAGAGAGACAGACTGGTGATTCTCGGAAAGGATAACGGGTTGTAAGTAGGGGCCCTACCAAATCCAAGGTCCATTTTGGTCTGTTTCACAGTCCTAGTATTTGTCGTACCTTGGTGTTTTCGTACCTCGGTACCTTTGGTGGTCTGGACTGTCAGTGTCACCGTCGTCTGGTTAGGGTTGTCCTGGCGCGCTTCTGACAGGACCTCTACTCCGTTGTTAAACTTTCGGCTGCGTGCGTAACAATCGGTACTCCCTTTATTTAGAGTGTTAGACCCCATGCACTTGGGTCAACACAAGAGATCTCTGAGAGGCCCCGGAAACAACAGATGCAGGCAAGGTTTGAAATCAATCGAGCAGGTTTATTGTCAAATGCGAAGCTCTACCAGTTGGTAACAGAGATCAGTACAATGTTACACTACTGGGCACTATGGCCCGCGTTGACAAGGTACCAACACCGGGCAGGCCTATTGCCATATAACAAATATTAACAGCAGTTAGTCAAAGTTAAGCTACTGTGCACTCTGTAAGTTTAGGCAATGACACCTGCCGTCGGCCTCCCAAGGTCGGCCGGAGAGCACCCTCTGCAGTGTCCTTTTATAGACAGGTACAAACAACTTACATTTCTTTACGTACCAGGTTACCACCCTCTGTTGCCTAGTTACCACCCCTCACCTTACGGAAGGGGGGCTTACTTACTATCCTTTATGCTGTCAATTCCGACCTGGTCCTGAACCTAGGTCAGTATGTGCATTAGTTTTTAGGGAGTTTTTGTACCAAGACATTTCTTATTAAGATGTTCCAATACTCCCCTTTGGCTTACAGTCTGTACCCAGTGCCTCCCTGTGTCCTTCCATGCTCGACCTAACTTACACAATCACACAGTTATCAATAGGGCCTCTTTCTTGGCTCCTGTTACTGAACCAAAGTCTTGCTCACTAGATTGCAGGCCTGTTGCTGTTTTCATGTTACAGGCCTCTATTTAGGCCTGCTGACTCCATGTTACTGACCCTCAATTTACTACATTCCCCCACTTTTTATCCTTTTATGGGGAGGATGTTTACCCATCGTCCCGGAAAAGCATAATGTATGAACTGAAGGTGACCCAGTGGGCTAAACACTGTCATCTGGACACCTTTGTTGTACCATTCACACACTCATGCCCCGTCTGTCCCTTAGTCTGCACATTCCCTCGTACGACTGATGGACAGATTTTATTTTCCAATTTTTTTCGGTCCCTTATGGTGGGCCTGGGAATGTTAGGCCCGGGGACCATACTGAGGAATGCAGGTTTTTTGATTGAGTTTTAACAGGCTTTTCAAATAATTAATATGGAAATGGTGTATCTTTTGTAGAGTATTTAGGCATATTTGCTCAGTGCACCTATGTATATATGGCATAACCTTATAGCCATTTGTAACTTGGTATTGTGATTTGGCTCGTGTGGTACTGCTGATAGCCATACACTTTAATTAGGGCATATATAATTACCATTTGTACTATTATTAATAGTAGACTGAGTGTTTTTTAGTGATTTTAAATACTGGGATAGACATTGTTAGAGTGTGTCCCACAAGATTATATATATAAGAAGCAAAACAGAAATTTGGAGTAGTGACATTATAAATGAGGCCTTTTATAATAAATGTTTTGTACTCCATTACTACCTAGTGCTGTCCATTCATGTTATACATCAGCTTTACTGCAGGTGGTCACCCTCTGCAATAGACTGCTAGGCAAGAACCAGGAATGGCTAGCGTCTTTGTTCCATTGGTCGCAGTGCTCTGTGACACACCAGTCAGTTGTTTCTTATGGATTCTGTTTTCCAGACAACTTACTGAATGGACAGTAACCAGTTTATTAATTATTGCTGTGTTAGGATTTGGGATTGGTCCCAGACACTGAACAAAATTGTTTGGAATAATATGTGCCTCGGTTTAGGTTTAATGTCACTGATCCAAATCATGATGGGTAATAACAGGGATTTGTTTTTTAACCCAAGTTGTAGTTTTATACACTTAATTTTCTTTTGTGATTCTCTCTCTATCCTTTTTTTTTTAAACCCTTTTTTATATTTGCTCCTATTTGTTGATTTTTCACCTATTATGGCTAAACAATTTAGCAATGCTATGCACATTGTAAATGGTGTACAGCAAAAATACAATAATAATACAGTGATATAGCAACAATAGTGGTACAGCAAACAACAATTGGTTTTACATAATAGCCAAGTTTAAATTAACTAACAATGATTTCTAGCTGATTGCCAACTTAATTGTCCATATATGGGACATTGAGGTGAACAGTCTTTAATTCGTAGAGCACTTCATTTTTCTTTTCTTTTCTTGATGCTTAGGCATTTCTTCACTGTGTCCTGGTATCTTTTAGTGTTTTTGTGCTGTGATACCGTCTAGTGTTTTTGATCTGTAGGATAAACCTTAAAAAACTTCAGTTAGTTGACATAATACAAGTTTTTGCTTTACATGTTTTGTTTTTAGTAACCCAAATTTAATAAACAGGTTAGTCGAGTTTGTTTATAAAAGGGATCAAGTCTTTTATAATACAACTAAACTTTTGCAATTGTTGTACAGATATTTATTTTCACTGGAGGTTTATTACCAATTTTGTCTTCCAAATATAATGCTTAACTGCTAAAATAGATACTTACAATGTTCCATGAGATGGTTTATTGCTTTTCCATCAAAGTGTATAGCAATTTTACCAAGTTTTTAGAGTTAATTTCCTTGTGATACCAATTCCACTTTTGTTAACTGTTTAAAAGCACAAAAGTTAACCACTATTTTCCTTTAATATGCTATAAAAGAAAACAGAATTTATATCAAAATGAATTTTTAAAACAGGTGTATGTAAATACTTTGAGAATATTAAACATTCATAATGGTTTGTTGTGTTAGGAGTTCAAGGTGGAAACCTGTTGAAAAAGTTTGGTTAGCTTTATGCATTATTGCTATACCATTCTTATAACTGCATTTAAAAGTAAAAACAAGGTTATAAAATCCATACCAAAACTGACATTTTGTTAATGTTACCTGAACCTTATTATGGACCTTTAATGTTAAGGGTCTGGTCTCCCTTACATTTTCTTTGAATTAAAAAAAAATTAAAAAAAACTTTGATTAGTAAAAGAAAAAAAAATTGTTTGCAATTGCATTCTTTGTTGAGGCATGAAATATATGTACATATATTGTACTTGAAGCCTTTTTGAACTTTGAAAAAAAAATAGTATTCATAAAATGATTATAAAATAGTGTGGTACCACATTTTAAAAAAAGTATAAAAATTGACTTTTGTTGCAACACAGTAAAAATAATTTAAAAAAAAATAGTGACGTGACATACAACATACAACAAAAACAACATACATGACATACAGGACAACTCACAATTTAAAAACAAATGGTGCCAACATTACATTTATAACTGTACAAAATAAGAAAAAAAGTTAAACATTTAAATCAGCAAATTATTACCTTATTTAAAACTATTAATAAAACCAAATATTTTGTATCAATTTAGTAACTTATGGCATTGCTCTTTACTTTATATTACGCTTTATTTTAAAACTCTGCTATACAGGTGTACTGAAATAAAAAAGAAACCCATGCTTCAAATAAAAGTTAATAGTTAGAAGCGGGGGAGGCAGCTCTGCAGGAGCCAGTGTTCTAAGGACTGGAACCCACCTCCCCAAGTTGCTGCTTTAAGCACAGAGCCATCTCTTCTGCTGCCTCTGTAGCAGAGGCAACAGAAGGAGGCAGGTGGGAGCTGGGGAATCTAGCTGATGGGAGACACCAACAAGAGGGGTGTGTCCTATATCCCACCATCTCAGAATTCAGCACATAAGGCCAGCTAGCAGGAAGATGCTGATCTTTGCTGGCAATTTGTAATCAGGGGCTCTTTTCCTAGATCAAGTGGCTTAAGTACTTAGGCTGTGTCTTCACTGGTGCGATCTTGCACACAAGCAGCCGCTTTTGTGCCAAAACTTGCTGCCTGTCTACACTGGTGGGGAGTTCTTGTGAAAGAACACTGACGTTCTAATGTATGAAATCAATGATTTTTGCGCAAAATCTATGATGCTCCCGCTCAGGAATAAGCCCTCTGCGCAACTGTTCTTGTGCAAGAGGCCAGTGTACACAGGCAATATGAATTTATTGCGCAAGAAAGCCCGATGGCTAAAATGGCCATCAGAGCTTTCTTGCGCAAGAAAGCATCTACACTGGCATGGATGCTCTTGCGCAAAAGCACATCTCTTGCGCAAAGAAACATGCCAGTGTAGACGCTCTCTTTTGGAAGAGTTTTTGCACAAGAACTCTTCCGCAAAAGAGTTCTTGCGCAAAATCATGCCAGTGTAGACATAGCCCTAAGGTATTTCTCATGCAAATGTCAAGGTTGGCATCTATCTTCATAGGAAATAGCCAGAGGAGAAAGTGGTGGTCTCATCAAACACCTTATAACTTTTAGCTAAGAAGTCAGAGCAGTCACCGTCTTAGGATGTGGGATATGGCTCAGTTTGAAACCTTCAACCCCTCGGCCTTCCCAGGCAAACAGGTTTTCTGGGTGAGATTACAAATATGCTCTGGACAGAAGATGGCCCGCAGGCCAGGAGTTTGAGACCTGCTGTAGTGTAAACCAGACCTTAGCCATGGCCAACTGACAATGTAAAAAAAAGAGAAGTCCTTGTGTATACTAAGGGTATATCTACACTACGCACTAATTCGAACTAACTTAATTCAAATTAGTTAATTCGAACTAAGCTAATTCGAACTAATGCATCTAGACCTAAAAACTAGTTCGAATTAGTATTTTGCTAATTCGAACTAGCATGTCCACATTGAGTGGACCCTGAACCAAAGTTAAGGCTGGCCGGAAGCAGTGCTGGCAGGGCATCAGGTTAGGACTTAGAGCATGGAGCTGCTGTCTCAGGCTAGCCGAGGGCTGTGCTTAAAGGGACCCAACCCCCACCCCGGACAGACAGTTCTCAGGGTTCCCCGCTTGCTTGTCTACCTCGATGAGGGACAGCAAAGCAGTCCTGGCTTGAAGTGCCCTGAATGCCCACACTCAGCACATCACAGCACTCGGCCATCAGCCCAGCTGCACTTGCCACAGGCTGCCATCCGCGGGGGGTGGTCAATCGGGGGGCTGCAGGAGAGTTTCCACCCCGCAGAGCCACCCCAGTCCTCCCCATCGGGGGCTCGTACTCCCTTCCTCCCTCACCTCCTTCCACTTACCGCTCCCTAGCCCCCCTTCCTGAGGTAAAAAATAAAGGACACGTGTTCAAAAATAGAAACTCTTTTTAATTAACAAAACTGGGGGGGGGGGGGGGGATTAACCTCTGGGGAGACTGGGAAAAGGAGGTGGGAGAGGGGAAGAGAGAGGGTGGGAGAGGGGAGGTGGAAACCTGGGAGGAGGAAGCTGGAAGGGGGAAGCCAGGGGAAGGAGGAGGAGGGGAAGTATCAAACTATGGTACGCCATATCTTCAGTACTGTGTACAGATGTGAGCTCCTCACCCCAGAAAATATATTTTGGTCTTGGAAAGGGTTCAGAAAAGGGCAACTAAAATGATGAGGGGTTTGGAACAGGTCCCTTATGAAGAGAGGCTAAAGAGACTGGGACTTTTCAGCTTAGAAAAGAGGAGACTGAGGGGGGATATGATAGAGATCTATAAAAGCTTGAGTGGTGTGGAGAGGGTGCATAAAGAAAAGTTCTTCATTAGTTCTCATAATAGAAGGACTAGAGGACACCAAATTAAATGAATGGGTAGCAGGCTTCAAACTAATAACAGAAAGTTCTTCTTGACAAAGCAAATAGTCAACCTGTGGAACTCCTTGCTGCAGGAGACTGTGAAGGCTAGAACTAGAACAGAGTTTAAAGAGAAGTTAGATAAAGTCATGGAGGTTGGGTCCATGGAGTGGTATTAGCCAGGGGGTAGAAATGGTGTCCCTGGCCTTTGTTTGTGGAAGGCTGGAGATGGATGGCACGAGACAAATGGCTTGGTCATTGTCTTCGGTCCATCCCCTCCAGGGTACCTAGTGTTGGCCGCTGTCGGCAGACAGGCTCCTGGGCTAGATGGACCTTTGGTCTGACCCAGTACGGCTATTCTTATGTTCTTCTGTTCTAAGCTCAGGGTCGGGAGTCTCACTGGACCACCTTGATTTTCATGCAAACCTGCTTCTAGGTTTGCATATGGCCTTTGGTGGCCAGGCTGGCAACTATCATGCCCTAGACAGCCACTTTCCTGTGCCTACTGCGGAGGTCGTGGATGAGGTCCATGATCTCCGCACTAGACCAGGTGGGTGCCCGCCTCTTGCGGCCCCGGGCAGGCTTCTGGGAGCCGCCAGCCTGGTCCCGGGAAGAAGCGGAGGGCTGGGTGGCAGCGGGTGGCTGGCTCGTGCCGTGCCAGGTGCAGGGTCTGCTGCATGGGTGCTGGCAGGCTTGCACCTGGCACAGGTACCGTAGCCAGACCGTGTCCCTTTAAGGGTTCCGGGGCCGGGAGGGGAGCAGATGAGTTTCCCTGGTTGTGCCTAGAGTGGCCACCAGGGCAAGCTGGCAAGGGCTAGCCTCCCACTAGTTCGAATTAAGTAGCTACACAGCCCTTAATCTGAACTACTTAATTCGAACTAGGTGTTAGTCCTCATAGAATGAGGTTTACCTAGTTCGAATTAAGTGCTCTGCTAGTTCGAATTAAGTTCGAACTTGCGGTTTGCCTGTGTAGCGCCTATGAAAGTTAATTGGAACTAACAGCTGTTAGTTCAAATTAACTTTGTAGTGTAGACATACGCTAAGAGTTTTAACATCTTGTTTAAGAGGATGATATTTCCAATTTAGAAAAGTCCTGAGTAGTAAATCACTGTAGTCAATGATCTCCAATTTCAGCAGGATCGCTCTTAAGTTACGCATCTGTGTAATGGTTGGTAGGGTCAATGGCAACTGCGCAGTCTTTTAGAAATTATTGTATGATATTGGAAATTCTCTCAAATATTGTGCAAAGTGCATATAAGTGCTTGTGCAGTAGGGATAAGATCATGCTTATTGGTTATCCAAATGTACCTCCTGGTCCGGCTCCAAGGGAGCTGCTTGCTACCCCACACTACTGCCTTTGATTCAGAGGCAACAGCCAGTTTCCTGGGAGCATGGTGGCAGGCAGAAGCCAGTGCACAGCAAAAGCCAGCTTCTAAGTTAGCTCCCAGTGTACACTGATTCCCAGAAAGTTTTAGCAGTTACACAGTTAATCAGTTACACACATTTTAACATCCCTGTTGTGCAGACTACTTAAGGTTTTTTACGTTGCTGCCAGTAACGGTACAAAGCAATTGTTCGGTTTTAAATTTTCCATCTGTAACCCTACTTTGTCACCCAGACGACCTTTGAAAACAGACAAACTCAAGTCAGAATTAAGTATTTGCTGTATACATAGCCCAAATTTTAGCTTTAGACCTCAATTTTAAGGCTGCTTTTTAGTAATTGAACATTGTAAATCAGAACTAGCAGAACTTCAGAGTAACATTTACCATAAGATTTTTAGATAGGGAGAAGGAAACAAACTCTTCAGCAACAATTTTGTGAAGGGAACTGGAATGATACAAAGCTAGACTATGATGTACAAACTTGCTTTAAAGAAAAGTGCCAGTAGGAAAACTGTTTGTGAAAAGAGCCAGTTTTGTACAACAAGACATGGAGTATTCTGCAAAATGCTAGAGACAATGCTGTGTTACAGGGAATTATCTTCCAATATTCTGGGATTGTCCCAAATAAAGGTTTCTAATTTGATGTTAGAAAAGTTATGCATTTCAGATTCCAATCGGTATACTAAGGAAATGGCCTGTTTTGGTAAAATTAAAACAAAAATATATACCTGTTCAGTATTCCTGTGACTGGTACACAGAAATGTGTTTTTTCACTACAATTTTAATAGAATTTTATTTGTTCTAGCAATTTTTGGTGTTACTTGTACCTCTGATAGATGGCACATTTTGTAGACAAAAATTCTTGTTGGCAAATTTTCTCATAATAAGAATTGGGGCTCCAGATTTTTAAAAAGAGGCTTCAAAATTTTCAGAGTAGGGAGAGCTTATTTCTTTTAGAGGTTGCTTCATTTTGGGCTTTAAGGTGGGTTGGTCCATGGCCATGCAGGGTCCACACGGCTTAGAATGAGATGGTATCTGGTACTCAGCTTCCTGGATTCATTAGTTACTAATCAGCCCGCTAGGATGAGTAGTGTATACCACCACCTCCTCCCGCCATGGCCTTTGCATGGTGCATGAGCAGAGCTTATTGGTGCACTAGTGTTCACTCATCCTCGGAAATTGAGAGTGCTGAAGAAGCCAAGGAAGAGCTAAATTACTGGGATTTGGGGTGGAGTTCCCTCTTCCCCTGCACAGAGCAACTGGGTCTGGGTGAAATCAACCCTAGCAACATCTCTTGGTTGCAGGAAGCTCTGCACCTGCCTGTCTGCATCATCCCTGTCCCTCTCGTACCTACCCTCACAGATGAGGGAGGTGGCTATGTGTAGAGGGTGTCAGGCTCGGTGGGGTAAAAGTCCTGGGGGAAGGACATGCAGGGGTTCCAGATGTACAGGGTTGGGCAGACAGGATGGAACAGCTATGAACAGTGGCCCCTTCCTGCATTTCCAGGCCTTTTGGTCTTCATCCATGGCAGGTGTGGTGCATGACATGGGAAGCTGCTCTTCCATCCACCCAATCACCACCTCCTCCTCCTTCCACATGGAAACCTCCCACTGAGCCACCCTACTAAGTAGAGATATTAGTGTATAGTCGAGTAAATAATTAACCAATAGCCTAGGCTTCTTACTGAATCCTATTGACCACACACACACACACACACACACACACACACGCCCTTGCTGCCTCTGTATCAAAGGCAGCAATGGGGATGAGGGGGAGCCAGTGCCGGTAAGGAGCTGGCTTCAAGCAGGTGCTCCATGGACACTAGATCCACCCTCCACCCCATCTCCACGCTGCTACCTCTGATAGAGAGGCAGCAATGCAGAGTGTGAGGGGGGCAGGTGGGAGCTAATATGCACCAGGAGCCATCTTTCAATCCAGCTCCCACAGACCTGCCTGCTCCCTCCCCTTGCTTCCTCCTACAGAAGCAGGAAGGGGGGGACAGGCATGAGCTGGTTTCCCACAGCACCAGCTCTGTGCTGCCACCTCCCCCTGCCCCATGCTGCTGCCTCAATCAGCATCCCGCAGGGCAGCAGGCAGGCGGTTTTTAAGCTGTCCCCCCACTCGGATCAGCTCCTGCCTGCCACCCCACTCGGCTCTGATAGGCAGCAGTGCGTGATGGAAGGGGGCTCCCTGGGAGCTGAGCCAGAGAACACTGGCTGCTGTACCCGCCCCTGGGGACTATTGAATAGTCATGTAATTGATAATATTTTATGCAGTTACATGACTATTCCCTTACATAATATCTAATATCCCTACTGCTAAGCCTCACCCCTTGCATCAGAAGCCTCTGGCACCCGGATCTCCCTACAACCACCCAAACCCTTACACATTTCTTCACCCTTGAGCATCACACTCTGCATTGGGAACCCCTAACGACTGCCCCCACCGCACTGAGCCCCAATTAGCTGCACTTTGACACCCTTCAAGCCCTACTCTCCTAGCACCCAAAATGCTTGCTGAGCCCCCCCACTTCCAACCTTCTGTTCCCTCCAAGATGAGTCTTATCCACCTTCACCTGGACTCCCTTACATAATCTCATTCCCTGTGCATCCTGATCCACCCCAAACCCACCACTGAGCTGTCCACATTCAGATGGTGCCTCATAGAGCCCTGGTACTTTTGAGAGAATTGTGCACCAAAATGAAAAATTGTGCCAAAATATTAAAATTCTGCAGAATCCTGTGTATTTTATTTGTCAAATTAACACAATATGATCACCATTTTCAATTATTTTGGTAATTTATTTGAAAATACTTGTAAGCAAGTAATTGAAAATAGTGTGGTTATATTATGTTGACAAAATGCAGAATTTTAAAATATTGTGCATAGAATTTTTATTTTGGCACAGAATTCCTTCAGGAGTACTATTTAGTAAATGCTACTTCTTAATTCACTACAAATATTGTGAGCACTTGTTGAACAATATGTAACATGCTAAATTGTATTTTTCATAGACCTTGAATCTTTTATTAATAAACTAATTTTCAATTCTTCTGTCTCCTGAATAGTGGTGAAACCTCCTCCTTCAGAAGTGTGTTCTGCAGTAAAAAGGATACCATTTACTCCAGAATATTTCTTTCTCCAGCACCAGTTTTCTGTCTACTGTGAGTATGGCAGTCACACTAAGAAGAACTGTGTTGTCCAGTACTACGTGGATGCATTTAGCAGCATTCAGTAGGCAGGCCCCAGTACAGAGTAAGCAATACTGCTGCTTTATAAAAATCCTATGGCAAGAAATTTTTTCGTTAAAAAATGTAACTCTTTGAAACAAATGAACAAGGAACAGTAATGTGCAGTGTTGCCTGTTTTTGCAATAAATCTGATTGGCTTATGGGGATGTGTTAGCTGAAGATAGATATGCATTTTAAGAAAAAGAGCTGGGAGTCTGGAGTTGTTGGTACCAGCCAAAAAAAATCTTACTTTTAGTATCTCCATCTTGATATTAAAACCAAAAATGAGCAGTGTCACTTCTAAAATTTGGCAGCAATAGTTGGCAGAAAAACATTTTATCAATTGTGCTGATGCTAGGTGTTCTTTTCTAAAACTCATTATTGTTTCCAGTGAATATAATTCAGACCTTGAAGTATAGTGGTGGTGATCTCTCACCACACTGAAGTGGTAAGTGTGAATGGACACCAGGCAGTGACAATAAAAGTAGAGTTTCGCCAGTAAAACTTTCTGGATGAGGCCTAACTTTAGGTTTCTATGCCTGTTGTCTTTGTGAAATATGTGGGAAGACAGACATTGTGTTGTATCTGCCACAAGCAATGGAGTATTAATATTTAATCAAATTCATACTTGCAGACAGTAAAGTAATGAACATTAGAAGAACTGTACCTATACTAGTTATTTTTGTGATCACTTTTGGATATCAGAAATTAGTTCAGGGTATTTTGAAAGTGAAACCACAGTCTAGAGGCGGGTCTTTCAGGAAAAAAAAATCCTTTCTCGAAAGATCCCATACTCATTTTTTCAGGAATATGGGATCTTTTGAAAAAGGGTTTTTTCCCCTCAAAAGAATTGCATGTAGACTGCGGTTTTACTTTTGAAATGCCCTTTTTTGAAACAGCGATCTGACACGAATATGCAAATGAAGCACGGATATTTAAATCTGTGCTTCATTTGCACTTTCGATCAGGCTCATTTACATCCCTCTCTTGAAAGAGGGATGTAGCCTAGGTGAGCCCAATGATAGTGCTGCTGCCCAAGACTTTGGCTGAGATCTCGGGACTCATGTCAGCTGGCAAACAAATATGTGGGGACAGTCTCTTCTCCAAAGAGCTGACAGTTTAAGCATCACAGTCTTGTAAACACACCATGAGTAATTTTCCTCCTTAGTGAGTAGATCCATTGCAGGAGAATCTGGGCCAAAGGAAACAAAATAGATGGAGGGATTCAATATACGTGCAGAGTAGTCAGCGATGCTAAGCGTGTGGGTTAGTGGTAGTGGCCTGGAACTTGGGAGATTCACCCCTGGGAACAATTTGGAAATGGCAACTGTGAGCTGTTGGAACCCTGTGACCCCAGATGGTTGCCCCACTGTCACTGAGGAAGACAAGTGGGAGAAGATAATTAGGTAAGGAGAGGGGAAAGTAAAGCCTAAATAACTGTTCTGAAATCCAAAGGATGTTAAAGGGAGGGGAGTACAGGAGGCCCCCGCTTTGCGACAGCTCAATTTATGACCCCCGCACTTACAACCTTTTCCATAAGTGCAGAAGGGGCCTCGGCCCCACATTTACGATGGCATACAACGTCTGTCATAAATGTAGGCTTGAGTTACGGCACCCCCGACTTGCAACGCTATCCCCGGAGCCAATCATGTTGCAAGTCGGGGCCAGCCTGTACAGATAATACAGAACATTTTGGTAGCACATAAATGAATGAAAAGTACATGGCAGTGTCAACTGCAGCAATGACTCGACTCAGCCTTTCAAAAAAGAAAAAATGCAGGCTAATTCTGAGTTTCTCTTTTAAACGAATATGTTCTCTACTGATGTTTTTGCAGCCCATATCTCGACCAGATCCAGTGGATAATAAAGAAGTGCTGAAATCAAGATTAGAAGTGAAAGAGCTCAAGAATAGCACGGGATCTACATATGAGGAGCTCAGCAAAATGTTTTATACAACAAAACATCGCTGGTACCCTGTGGGACAGTAAGTGTCTTTTCTAAAATACTTGTGCTTTTGGGATTGAAGGAAAGGAGGAATAAACAATGTGGGCCAAATTCACTCCTACTGTAACTCATGAGGTATGACATAAGGTTTGCATGAGATCAGGCTACTCAGGTTACATAACACTCAAAGTTCACAAATTTCATTGCACCACAACACTTTTCTCACAACAATTTACTACACAACCCCAGAAGGAGGGACCCAAGCCTGTACCCACCTACTTGACCCCACTGTCCCAGGTCAGTGGGGCCACAGCCTGAACCTCACCGCCTCTGGGAGGAGGCAGAGTCAAAGCCCAAAGGGTTTCAGCCACAAGTGTGTAGCTTGTAATCTGAGACCCATCATCCAGGGTTGAAGCTGTTGGGTTTAGCTTTGACCCCAAGTGCTGTGGTTTGGGCATGGGCTTTGGCAGTAGGCCCCAGCAAGTCTAATCCTTGTGACCTAATTAAAATGGGATTGCAACCTACTTTGTGGTCCTGACCCATCATCTGAGAACCTTTTCTGTAGGGGTAAATTCGTTAAAGAATTTTCATTGGAGGTACTGTCTTATGACACTTGTCTTGGTGAGATTCTATAGTAATGTCAGTCTATTATGTAAAGCATTAGACCAAGAGCATTAGTTGCTGCCTAATATCTCTGTTGAAGATAAGATCTGCTCTGAGCAGGGTTAAATGACATCGTGCTTACCAGTGGCAGTCCACACTAGAACTTCTAACATTCCGAACAACAGTAGAGCTACACTAACCTCAGCAGCGGTGATAAGCTTGGTAATAAATCCATAGTATTGACAAGACTTCAATTGTTGACCTCAGATCTCCCATTTTGGTCAAATTACTTTTTCTTCAGAGAGCTATTCTTTGGAAAATAAGTCTCAGCATACTCACCCCTTTTGAATATTTAACTTCTCCAATAACTTTCTAGAATCCTTTCTAGTAGTAGTTGCTCTTAGAGTCTTAAGGGAAGTATTCAAAAAGCATGATTGTAACTGAAGTATGTACAAAATTCAGATGTGAATTTTCAAATTGGTTCTATAGTGTGTTTGTTCTTGCTGCAGTAGAAGGGGCAGTGTTATTTATGTAGATAACATGTTGTCAATAGGAGACAGGTGTGTTGAGTAGCTCTTATGTATCTTTTTATACGGCTATTGATATGTAGTCTGTTACTGGCTAAAATCAAATCCTGAAAGGAAAATCCAAGCAGCTTTACCAAACTGTTATCACTGCAATTCTTTTTTCTTCTACGTACCACAGAAGACGCAAGAAGGTCAATCCTCCTAAAGAGAGATGATTACAATAATTTCTTGTTTATGTTCTTTGTCATTATCCACTACTGGAAATAAACCACAAAAGCAAGAGTTTTGTTGGCGTTGTGTGTGTGTATATATATATATATATATATATATAAAATATAAAGCCTGACTCTGAAATTCTGTAACAGAGCTGAATGCCTCAGGCTTCTTAGAAGATTGAAATTAAATAAGTAAGACACAGATGACCTTTAAGATTGAGATGAAAGAATATTTGGCTCCTACAGCTGTTGATGATTGCAAGTACTGTAATGTTATTGCCTCCAGGTACCACATTACAAGTGTTTAAAATTGTCATATCTTACTGAAACTGGCTAGCTCTAGTTACAGCTTAGATTTAAGGTATAATTAACTCATATTTTTACAGACTGCCTGGAGCACCCAAATGTATCTATTTAAAAAGCTAACATTCAGTAAATTGTGTTAGATGTATGTGACTTTTTTTGTTGTTGTAGCTGTGTAGAGGAAGGAATGTATGTTATGGCAGGGTAGTCAGTGAATGGCCAAGCCTTTCCTCCCTGTCAGGGGAAAGCTTAGCCCTAAGAAGCACTTTTTTTATAGTCTTTCTCAAGTTCAGGAGATTGTGATATTTAGATCCTCTGTGTCCTAATCGAAGGACACTACAGGCCAGTCAACTTAACTGGACAGATAATGGAGCAAATAATTAAGGAATCCATGGCTGCGTCTAGATTGACATGATTTTCCGGAAATGCTTTTAACGGAAAAGTTTCGGAACAGAGAGTCTAGATTGGCACGGACGCTTTTCCACAAAAGCACTTTTTGCGGAAAAGCGTCCGTGCCAATCTAGACACGCTTTTCCAGAAAAAAGCCCTGATCGCCATTTTCGTGATCAGGGCTTTTTTGCAGAAAACAAATCTGAGCTGTCTACACTGGCCATTTGTGCAAAAGCTTTGTGCAAAAGGGACTTTTGCCTGAACTGAAGCAGAATAGTATTTCTGCAAGAAGCACTGATTTCTTACAGTAGGAAGTCAGTGCTTTTCCGGAAATTCAAGCGGCCAGTGTAGACAGCTTGCAAGTTTTTCCGGAAAAGCGGCTGATTTACTGGAAAAACTGGCCAGTCTAGACACAGCCCATCTGTAAATATCTGGAAGATAATAAGGTGATGACAACATGGATTTTAAAGAACAGATCATGTCATACCAACCTGATAGCTTTCTTTGATAAGAGAATAAGCTTTGTGGATAAGGGAAGTATTAGACATGGTATACCTAGACTTTAGTAAAGCACTTGATACAGTCATCGATGACCGTCTTATAGATAAACTAGGAAAATACAACCTAGATGGGGCTACTATAAGGTGAGTGAATAAATGATTGAATAATTATTCTCAGAGAGTAGTTATCAATGTTTCACGGTCATGCTGGAAGGGCATAACAAGTGGGATTCTGCAGATATCATCAGCTATTTAGATAATGGCATCGAGAGTAAGCTTATAAAGTTTGTGGATGATACCAAGCTGGGAGGGATTGCAAGTGCTTTGGACAATAGGGTCATAATTCAAAATGATCTGGACAAACTAGAGAAATTATCTGAGGTAAATAGGATTAAGTTCAATAAAGACACATGCAAAGTTCTCCATTTAGGGAGGAACAAAATCGGAAGTCGCTGTCTCGGAGGGAGTAATGCAAAATGGGATCTAAGGGTCACAGTGGACCACAAGCTAAAGATGAGTCAATAATGTGACACTGTTGGGGGGTAAAATGCACTTTGGGATGCATTAAGAGGAGTGTTTGTTAGCAAGACAAGAGGAGTAATTCTTCTGCTCTGCACTGATTAGGCCTCAACTGGAGTATTATATCCATTTCTGGGCACCACGTTTCAGGAAAGGTGGAGAAATTGAAGAAGGTCCAGAGAAGATCAACAAGATTGATTCAAGGTATAGAAAACATGATCTATGAGGGAAGACTGAAAGAACTAGATTTGTTGAGTATGGAAAAGAGAAGACTGAGAGGGAACATAAGAGCTTTCAAGTACCTAAAAGGGTGTTACAAGGAGGAGAGGGAAGAATTGTTCTCCTTGGCCTCTGATGATGAGAAGCAGTGAGCTTAAACTGCAGCATGGGAGGTTAGGTTGGACATTAGGAAAAGCTTCCTGTCAGGGTGGTTAAGCACTGGAATAAATTACCTAGGGAGGTTGTGGAATTTCCACCATTTAAGATAGTTAAGAGCAGGTTAAACAAACACCTGTCAGGGATGATTTAGAAGATGATGCTGGGTCCTGCAGTGAGGACAGGGGACTGAACTTGACAACCTCTTTAGGTCACTTCCAGTTCTAGTATTCTATGATTGTTTGACTACAGGCAATCTGAACTAATAGATTGAAATGCTACCGGTGGCAAGCTTAGTTGCCTTTTGGATCCTAGAAGGCTGAAAGCCTGGTAAATATTCTATTTTTACAAGAAGGAGGCAAAGGACTGAAACCACTGAATCTGCTTAATGAAGGAAATGACTTCTGCTGTGCATCACTGAGTATAAATGCATATAAATATTTATTAGCTATATCTGACATTACTTCTGAAAATTTCTATGTACTGTAATTGAAGCTCAGTTCCAGATCAACATCTAAAATGTCTGTCTAGTGTCTAGCAAAATGGGGCTGAGGCATTTTGGGTTGCTTGCTTTCTTTGCCTTCAGCAACCATTACACAGATTCTATTCCTGCATCTTTTGTCCTCTGGGCTTTTAAGGCCTGACCTACCTAGAGGAGAAAATGTCATTGTTGTTGGACATTAAATGGGGATTAAGTGGAATTGTAAGAGGAAATAGTGCCTCTGAAACTGCAGAGCACACCACCACTTGCTCAGATGCTCATGTATTTTTATATTAAATGTCCTAAGAATAGGAGCCAAGTTTCTCTAATCTAAAGAGATAACTAATTGACCATTCATTATCAGTGGTAAATAGGTCAATAGAGGGATGATAGGAGTTACTATAGAGAACTTTTTGGGTGTCTGGCTGATGAGTCTTGCCCACATTCTCAGGGTTTAGCTGATCGCCATATTTGGGGTCGGGAAGGAATTTTCCTCCAGGGTAGATTGGCAGAGGCCCTGGAGGTTTTTCGCCTTCCTCTGTAGCATGGGGTACAGATCACAGCTGGAGGATTCTCTGCATCTTGGGGTCTTCAAAGTATTTGAAGGCTTCAATATCTGAGATATAGGTGAGAGGATTTTAGGAGGGGTGGGTGAGATTCTGTGGCCTGCACTGTGCAGGGGGTCAGACTAGATGATCATAATGGTCCCTTCTGACCTTAAAGTCTATGAGTCTATGAACGTCAGTGATACATTCTAGAAAGCCCAGAGAGAGTGAGCGTTTAAAACTTCCATTAATCAATCTGAGCCTAAATCTACCCCAAATGGCTTAATTCCAAATTAAAAAATCACTAGATTCTCTGGTCAAAGTGTTTTCTTTAAGCTTTGTATTTTCTTTCCCCCCTTCTCACCAATATTCTTATGCTGTCCAAAGTCTTTTTCCATTATAACAGTTTGCTTTACAGAACTCTCAATTTGGATTTTCATTACTTGCTGCTATTCTCCTTCTTTTCATCTTAAATTCAGTTAATTTGTGGCCAGAGATCCTCAGCGGGAGTTAAAAATGTCTGAAATGTCTTGGGCTAGGTCTGCACTGCAGCTAGAAGCATGCCTCTCTGCCCATGTATAGTCTTGTGCTGAGGCGGGAAGGGGGTTGGGGTTGAGCTAGCCATTTAAAATAGCAGAGAGCTTGAGAGCCCATGCTGTAGCTCAAACTGCAATGTTCACAATTGTGTTTAAAGCCACTACCTTGAGCCCCACTTGCACAAATCTCTACCCAGTCTAGGAGACTCGGTCCCAGCTGCAGTGTAGAAATACCCTTGGTGGCTAAAAATCTTCCAGATATAAGTACTGCTATTAAAAACATTTCCTGTTATCTGCAGTTCTTCAGCATCTAAAATATCCTTACTATAAAATCTCCTTTGCTTTCTTGTTTTCCTTTTATCAACCCATAATCTTTGGTCATGTATGCGGTGTTAAAAAGTATCCATTCTGCCTTTTCTCATCCATGATTTTTCCAGGATATCCTACACCAACATTTCAATTGGATGCTCTAAAACCCAAATCAGTCAATGCTATATTTCTTTCTAATTCTTTTCCATGCTTTGAACAGCGGTGTAGAAGCTAGCGGATAACAACTTGGCCTTAGTCTTTTGTTCTGTAAACAAAAGTACATCCCCAAAGAGCTTACAGATGGGTACAGACAGACCAATCAACTGTGGAGTACAAATGAGTTTGAATGCTCTAGTCGTCATTGAAACCCGGAAACCTAGGTCTGTTTCAAGTCAGACCAGAGTTACTGTAGAAACTGTAGAAACCATTTCATATTTAGCTAGAAGCCATCTTGTATAACAGAAACCATTTCAGCTTTTCTCTCAAGCACGTAGACCAGAGTGAACTTTCTGTCACCCCGTGAGAAGAGGCCTACAGGATGGACTCTTGCTATGTGTTAATTGGGCTGGTTGGGACAGGAGATGCACTCCCTCGTACCTGTCCGCCATCTTGCTGATAAAGCTTTGTTTTTCCAAGTTTAATTGAGGATTTCTGTAATTGCATGCCCTGACGTCAGACTGTTTGGTTAAGGGTATAAACATACTAGGATTGATTGTATTAGCCAGCCTTACTGGGCCCGGACTTGCTGGGACCACGTTTGGCTCATGCTGTGCTTTATTAATTAATAAAGCTGTTTGTTAGCTGCCTAAACAGAGAGGAGCGTTTTTTGCTTCGACATTACCAAAATTGCTTTTACAAACTTGGCCCTAGTGCTATGTTTTTAATAAAACCTGAAAGCAAGCAAATTTCTCTGAGTAGTGAATTTTGCTTTGAGTCTTGCGCTGGTCTATAAGACACTTGCTAATATTATGCATGTATGTGTATCTGCCACTTCTTAAAATGCTTCCTTTCAAACCCTACTCCTGTCTGGAGCCATAGAGAAAGTTTAGTATACTACCTCCTTTAGCTTACAGTGGTCTTCATTTTTTTTTAAATGTCTGACTTAAAACCCTTTGTGCTTGCTACCCTATGACTGGAAAAGCTTGATTTCAGTCTAATACCAAAGAAAGCATGTTTCCAGATTCATGTAAAACTTAAGAGGGTTGAGTTCTTTTTCTCACAGTGGAAGGAAGATTGTTTCATCTTAATAAACCATCCTGTCATCCACTTACCTGAGACTCACACTTGAGAATCACAATAATGCATGAGAGGAGACTTTCATTTGTCAAGAGGCCTTTCCTTTCCCAGGTAAGAATGAGTCTGTAGTGTAGAATAGTGATAGAGATGTAGCTGTGTTAGTCTGGTGTAGCTGAAACAAAATACAGGACTATGTAGCACTTTAAAGACTAACAAGATGGTTTATTAGATGATGAGCTTTCGTGGGCCAGACCCACTTCCTCAGATCAAATAATGGAAGAAAATAGTCACAACCATATATACCAAAAGATACAATTTAAAAAAAATGAACACACATGAAAAGGACAAATCACATTACAGAACAGAAGGGGGATGTAGACCATGCAATGTAGACATCCCCCTTCTGTTCTGTAATGTGATTTGTCCTTTTCATGTGTGTTCATTTTTTTAAAATTGTATCCTTTGGTATATATGGTTGTGACTATTTTCTTCCATTATTTGATCTGAGGAAGTGGGTCTGGCCCATGAAAGCTCATCACCTAATAAACCATCTTGTTAGTCTTTAAAGTGCTACATAGTCCTGTATTTTGTTTCTGTAGTGTAGATTACTAATAGAACCAGCAGAGGGCAGTCTTGTACAAGAGCTCATTTAGACTAGTCTCAAAGCAGATCTACAATTTAGAAAAAACTCAAAAAACAAAAAATAGTTATAAAAGGTCCAGTTCCAAAATAAATAGGGAATGGCGGGGGGGGGGGGGGGGGGAGGAGAGTAAGAACTCCATTCATCTGAAGAAGTGGGTTGTACCCACAAAAGCTCATGATATCATCTACATGTTTTGTTAGTCTTTAAGGTGCTGCTAGACTATTTGCTGTTTTTTAAGTTTTTCCAGTTATAGACTAAGTTGGCTACTCCTGTGAAATTTTTGATCATGCAAGGTATTACAATTTAGTTAGACTCAAAATATTGTAAATGGAAGGATGAGGGAAACATGAATTTTTATATTGTTCCTTTCTACGTGGAAAAAACTATCAGTTTCACACATATAGAATGGGAAATGATTGCCTAGGATGAAATATTGCTGAAAAGGATTTAGTGGTCAGAGTGGAACACAAGTTAAACATGAGTCAACAATGTGACATTTTCAAAAAAAATCAAACATAACTCTGGGATGCATTAACAGGAGTATGGTGAGCAAGACATGAGAAGTCATTCTTCTGTTCTATTCTGCGCTGATTAGGCCCCAATTGGAGTAATGTGTCCAGTTCTGGACACCACATTTCAAGAAAGATGTGGAGAAATTGGAGAAGATCCAGAGAAGAGCAACAAAACTGATTCAAGGTCTAAAAAACATGATCAGTGAGGGAAGACTGAAAGAATTGGGCTTGTTTAGTTTTAGAAGAGAGAAAAGGGAGAGGGGACATGATAGCAGTCTTCAAGTATCTAAAAGGGTGTTACAAGGAGGAGGGAGAAATTTTGTTCTGATAAGACAAGAAGCAATGGACTTTAAACTGCAGCAAGGGAGGTTTAGGTTGGACATTAGGAAAAACTGTCAGGGTGGTTGAACACGGAAACTCAGTCTTCACATCTGAGGATGTTAGGGAGATTACCAAACCTGACCCATCCTTTGTAGGTGACACATCTGAGGACTTGTCACAGATTGAAGGGTCATTAGAGGAGGTTTTGGAATTAATTGATAAACTTAACAGTAACAAGTCACTGGGATCAGATGGCTTTCACCCAAGAGTTCTGAAGGAACTCAAATGTGAAATTGTAGAACTATTAACTATGGTTTGTAACCTATCCTTTAAATCAGCTTCTGTACCCAGCGACTGGAAGATAGCTAAAGTAACGCCAATATTTAAAAAGGGCTCTAGAGGCAATCCCAGCAATTACAGACCAGTAAGTCTAATGTCCGTAGTGGGCAAATTAGTTGAAACAATAGTAAAGAATAAAATTGTCAGACACATAGAAGAACATAATTTGTTGGGCAAAAATCAACATGGTTTCTGTAAAGAGAAATCATGTCTTACTAATCTAATAGAGTTCTTTAAAGGGGTCAACAAACATGGACAAGGGGGATCCAGTAGATCTAGTGTATTTAGATTTCCAGAAAGCCTTTGACAAGGTCCCTCACCAAAGGCTCTTAAGTAAATTAAGTTGTAAGGGATAAGAGGGAAGATCCTTTCATTGACTGAAAACTGGTTACAAGACAGGAAATAAAGGGTAGGAATAAACGGTAAATTTTCAAAATGAAGAGGGGTAACTAGTGATGTTCCCAAGAGTCAGTCTTAGGACCAATCCTATTCAACTTATTCATAAATGATCTGGAGAAAGTGGTAAACAGTGAGGTGGCAAAGTCTGCAGATGATACTAAACTGCTCAAAGTAGTTAAGACCAAAGCAGACTGTGAAGAACTTCAAAAAGATCTCACCAAACTATGTGACTGGGCAACAAAATGGCAAATGAAATTTAATGTGGATAAATGTAAAGTAGTGCACACTGGGAAAAAATAACCCCAACTATACATATAATATGATAGGAGCTAATTTAGCTACAACTAATCAGGAAACAGATCTTGGAGTTATTGTGGATAGTTCTCTGAAGACATCTACGCAGTGTGCAGTGGCAGTCAAAAAAGCAAACGAGGTTAGAAATCGTTAAAAAAAGGATAGAGAATAAGACAGATAATATCTTATTGCCCTTATATAAATCCATAGTACGCCCACATTTTGAATACTGCGTACAGCATTGGTTATGCTGGAACAAATGCTAACCTCAGTTTACAAGGAAACCACAGATGTGTAAGTCCCATATGCCTGTCTACATTAATTATGCTAAGGCAATCCAATCCAAGCCTAGTCAGACTGAGTTCAAAAGTGAAGAGTGGGAGATCTATCCCCATTTTTCATTCAGGAGGAATGGAATTGCTTCAGTGAGAGAATTCATGCAAATGAGGTCTTTGCACCCCACCAACAGCCCTCTGCCTACTTGCCATTGGGGAACTTCAACCATAATGATCCCTGTGGTTTTTGGTCTGGCTTACCAACACCATTTCAGGTCTGTCAGCTGAGAGATTTTGTGCACCTCATTCAATTTCTCCTAAGCTGTCAAGCAGCTCTCAAGGACCATAACCCTATGCCTTCTTGAGATCCAGGGAGGCCCTGAGCATTATCAACCAGACAACAAATATGTACAAAAGCTACTTGGAGACTAGCTTACTTTTGACATGCATAAAAGATAATAAAAGTATAGTCTTAAAAAGTACAAATTAAAAGAAGTGATGAGACACAAAAAAGAATTGTTTAAAAATTGTTACATCCTAATGAGGAAACTAGAAACATGCATAAACTCCAGCAAATCAAATATAAAAATATAATTAGGCAGGCCAAAAAAGAATTTGAAAAACAAAACCTCAAAAAATAAAAGCATTTTTAAAAGTATTTCAGAAGCAGGAAGCCTGCTAAACAGTGAGTAGAGCCATTGGATGATAGAAATGCTAAAGAAGAGCTTCAGGAAGATAAAACTTTTGTAGAGAAACTAAATGAATTATTTGCCTTAGTCTTCACTGCATGAGGATGTGAAGGAGATTCTTTCAGAACCACTTTACAAGATCCAGCACCAAACATTCTTAAGTAAAACAAGTGGTCATGAGATAAGAGAGAAGGCGCGTTACTGGATTGGTAACTGGTTAAAAGATAGGAAACAAAAAGAAGAAATAAACGGTCAGTTTTCAGAATGGAGAGAGGCAATTAGTGGTATCCACCCTGGTTCTGTACTGGAACAAGTACTATTTAACATATTCATAAATGATACGGAGAAAGGGTTAAAGTGAGGTGGCAAAATTTGCAGATGATACAGAATTACTCAAGATACTCTGCTTTGGATTTAACTATGAAGAATTACCAAGAGATCGCTCAAAACTGGGTGATGGGTAACAAAAGGGCAGATTAAATTTAATGTTGACAAATGAAAAATATGCACATTGGAAAATGTAATTCCAACTAGATATACAAAATAACGGGGTCTAAATTAGCTGTTGCCACTCATGAAAGAGATCTGGGAGTCACTGTGGATAGTTCTCTGAAAAAAATCCAGTCAATATATTACAACAGTCAAAAAAGTTAAGAGAATGTTAGAAACCATTAGGAAAAGGATATATAACAATACAGGAAATGCCATAATTCCCCACTATAAAACCACTGTATGCCCAGATCTTGAGTACTGGATGAATATCTGGTCATCCCATCTCAAAAAAGATATATTGGAATTCAAAAAGGTATAGAGAAAGGCAATACAAATGATTAGGTGTAGGAAACAGTTTCCATACAGGGACAGATTTAAAAGAGTGGAACTTTTCAACTTGGAAAAGAAAAGATATGAAGTCTATAAAATCTTGATAGGTGTGGAGAGGGTGAATAAGGAAATGTTATTTACTCCACATAATGAAACTAGTGGTCACCCAAGGACATTTAATAGGCAGCAGGTTTAAAACAAAAGGAAGTATTTTTTCACACAACACAGCCAACCTTTGGAACTCTTTGCCAGAGGGTATTGTGAAGACTAAGATTGTAACAGTGCTCCAAAAAGAACTAGATAAATTAATGAATGCTAGGACCATCGTTGACTATTAGCTAGGGTGGACAGGGATGCATGGATAGAGGGATGCATGGATAGATGGATACAGGGATGCACAGAAGAGTCCCCAGCTCAAAAAATGAGGTTTACAGACTCTTGCGCAAAAGGTGGTTTTTCCAACAAATGGCCCCGTCTACACAGGGCTTTTTATCACCAAAACCTCTACCACAAAAAGGATCTGAAGATATGCAAATGAGAGCATGAGATACGCAAATGAGCACTCTATTTGCATTTCCTCTTCTGCAAAACACCCGCAGTATAGACCTATCCTGACAGAAGACAGGGTATTGGGCTAGATGGACCATTGGTCTGACTCAGTGGGGCCCTTCCTATGTTGTTAATCTGCTCTGACATACTATGTTCAACCTTGTCTACAGCGGAGTGAGGGAAGTAATCATTTCTCTTCTAAACTATTTGATGATTCACAGCACTCTTGTATGAACTTAATCTGCCTGTTTTCCCCAGTAGTTACTCCAATGAAAAAGAATTGTAGAAAATTCAATTTAAGTTGCAATTATTCATTGTGATTGTTTCAATCTTCTTTAGTACTAGCCAATTACCCTGTCATAAGACGGGATTTTCAGATCTCTCCTCCATGTCGGTCTTCTCTCCTGAGCCTCCGGTCTCTCGCTCCGTCTCTGTCTCTCTCCTCCTCCTACCACCTCCCCCCCCCCTCTCTTAGCTCTCCTCTGCGTCCTGCCTCTCTTTCTCTTCTCCTCCCCTTCCTGCCTCTCACTCAGGGGACCACGTGCTGGATGGGGAGTGCGGAGCCCAAACGGTCGCTTGCGCCACTTGCTCCCACGCGGCGACCTGGCTGAGTGACGCAGACGTCAGCCAAGCGCCACTGCGGAAGGTGAAGAGGGGCTGTCAGCCGACGGTCAGGGAAGTGTGTATGTACTATACACCCGAGACTTCAACTGCTGGGACCGGGTCCCTTGCAGCGGGCAACCTGGAGGAGGTTGACGGGCGACCAATAAGTTTACAGGGAGAGCTTATAACACCTTAGATTTCAGCTACTAGAATTCGTAATTCCTTCGCAGCAGGCAGCCTTAGGGAAAGACTGAAAGGTGCCCCAGTGGATCTGCCACCTGGGAGTGACACAAATCCAAACGCCCAAGCTCTCCCTATATCTGTCCCTTAAGACCAGCTGAAGTTCTTTTAAATTGTGCCTGGTTCTGTTACAGCAACTGAAGGAGTCAGGTTAAAGCTTAAACAGTTACAGGTTTATTGAGGAAGCTTATAAATCATATGGTTGCAATGGCTATTCTATTTCTTAACTGCTGGCAAATATATATGTATATATAGATCTTTAAAAAAATGGTTACAAAGAAAAATAAAGATAGGAAATAGAAAATAATGGTACCAAATGACAGCTTAATCTTTAAAGAGCTCTTTTCTATGCATGCACTAAACAAAAGGACACATACGGGTACAATTTTTATTCCCTTCTGCGTTGCTCGGTCCCAGCATGTCAGGCCAGGATCGGTCCCTCAATTCCTTGGAAAGACGAAAATACGAGGTGGGCGTCCCCGTGGAACCTCGGGAGGTCAAAACACCTAACCCGACCAGCAGGTAGAGGGTAGATTGACACTCAAAAGTGAGTGCGCTGCTGTACCCACCTTTATACCCATTGGGTCACATATTTCTCTTTCTTATCTGTGATGCCAAATGGTGCTGGTCTGTCTTTTGTGACACCAGTTCTTACAAGGGAGTTGTGAACTTAATTTACACTTGTAAGAGAGAGTTGAGAGGATTAAATTGGAAGTACTGGGCATTCTTTTCTCAGTGGGGGATTCCTCTCCCAGGGACGGCTGTCTGTGTTCGTATCAACATGGGTGCCAGCCGGGCACTTGTTGCAGCCTCGAGCTCAGCTTATTGCCTTAATCGTTACTCAGAGTCAGAGAAAAACTCGCATATCCTGATCTCGCATCAAAGCAGATCAAAGCTTAATGGCGATGCTGATTTTCCTTATTGTTCCTTCTCTGCCCTGTATACAGACATCTCAGAGGGCAAGCAAGATGGATGTGATGGGGGGGGGTCTGTCTGGCTACAGGGGCGGGGCAGTGACATTCACAGCCTGGAGCCGCTGTCACACCTCACATCACCGCCCTGCCCCTCTTCGCCTCCTGCAGTGGTAGACGACTGACTTGCGCTGATCAGCTGGGCTGCCGTGGGGGAACCCAAACGGCCGCTTGCTCCACTTGATCCTCTGCGGCGGCCCAGCTGAGTGGCGCAGAAGTCAGCCGAGCGCCATGGCAAGAGGCGAAGGCCATGACTCAGGCAACAGCGCCGCCCAGAGGGAACAGCCAGCATTTCAGCGTTACAGAGTCACAAACATTGGGCTGCTATATACATGACTAGCCAATTAGCCCGTCATAAGACGGGATTTTCAGGTCTCTCCTCCACATCGGTCTTCTCTCCTGGACCTCCGGTCTCTCGCTCTGTCTGTCTGTCTCTCTCCTCCTCCTACTGCCTCCCCCCCTCTCTCAGAGCTCCTCCGCCTCCCGCCTCTCTCTCTTTCTTCTCCTCCCCCTCCTGCCTCCTCTCACTTGGGAGACTGCGGAGCCCAAATGGCTGCTTGCGCCCCTTGCTCCCACGGCGCAGCCCAGCTGAGCGGCGCAGAAGTCAGCCAAGCGCCACTACGGGAGGCGACAGCACCACCCAGAGGGAACAGCCAGCATTTCAGCGTTACAGAGTCACAGACATTGGGCTACTATATATATGATAAGAGCTAGAACAGCAATTTAACATTATCACTTATCCTGAACAGAGACAAATGGGTCAGAGATTTTTTAAAGTATTATCTCTCTTACCTTGTACCTCCTGGTTCTTTTCTTTGGAACTGTCTTCTGTATGTCCTGTTTTAATTTCCCCTATTAGCTTCAGAGCTGACCTTTTGCCACCAAGAACGTGCTAATTACCTATGGCCAGGGACAGGACGACTGCCTACATATTGTGTTCCAGAAAAGCATGTTTCACAGACATTAACTCTTTTTTTCTACTTTGAGCAACAGAACTAATAACTGTGAAGAAATACTTTTAGGCTCTTTCAAGTGTAAATTCTTGGGAAGGGAGGGTTCCCTATCAACGCCTAGAATACTAATGCAGAAGTATTGTGCATCCAGTTGTTCTATCTGTGGAATTTTTGAAGAGAGAGGTGTGTGTATGTATGTATATACACATACAGGCTTCTAAAACAATCTAGAACTTCAAAGGATTGTTTCTTCTATACAGATTATAGTATCTGTGCCCTCTTTCTCAGCCAGAAATACAGGCGCCTGAATGTTACAGCCATACCTCCTTATATTGTGATCTGACTTTTAAAATTCACAGTGAATATTCACCAATATTTACTTAAAATTGCTGTTTCCAAGAACATTCCTGCCTATGAACTCATTTACTAGCATATTCACAGCAACAGAATATAGCAGTGTGGGAGTACATTAAAAGCAAATGTATTTAAGCATGTGAACTAAAGTTCACAGATATTTTTAGCAGTATTTACCCACTCCTCATGTGTGTTTGTGTATATATGACTCCACAACAGATAAAAGTCATGGAACAGGATCTGACCCATTATTTGCTAGAGTGCCCTGAGAGCCTTTAATATGAGGAGCTGTACGTGTACAGAATGCTATTAATGTTTGATTCTTTGTGCTAGGAGATTCCACCTTCCTTGTACCAGCATTTCCAATCAGTTCCCAAAGTACCAAATTAACGTTTCTATTTGACTTTAAAATGCAGTTAATATATTTGCAAAATCTATGGAAATACTAAATGTGATGTGTTTTTAAAGTTCTTTAAGTATGTTTGTACAGCATCTAGCAGAGAGATTGGAAACCTAAGGCCTCGATGCAGCCCCTGGCTTGCCTAGATCTGGCCCCCAAGGCTTGGGGCTCCCCCTTGGCATTAGAGAGCCTGTGGTGGTGCTTCAGCCCGCTCCTCCTCCATGGGGTTGGGGCACAAAAAATCTACCAGACTGGCCCCCACAAGGCTCTAGTGTGTCAGGGGAATGTGGAGAATGTCTGTCGTCTTCTCTGTTGCGGGCCATTTCAGTGACGCTTTTTTTTTTCTTCTGACGTGTGTGTGGACCCAACTGATTTTTCTTTGGGTCAGCAACGCCGACCCAAAAAAGGTTCCTCACCCCCATCTAGCACAATGAAGCCCAAACCTAACTGAGGTCTCTAGATGCTACCTCAGAGGAAAACAAATTAGAAAGACAGAGGGAAGAAAATAATGTTCATAGTTCTTGGTTTGCTGGTAACTATTCATCTAGCCATCCCACAAAGGAAATGATCCTTCTCTCTCTCCACAATCTCTGTAGGAAAATATGGTGGGTGAGGTAGTATCTTTTACTGGAACAGCTTGTTAGGCCACGCCATTTTAGTGCACTGGGCTTTTGCGCAAAAAGGAGCTATCTACACTGCTCCTTTTTATGTAAAACCCCCCTCTTGCGCAAGAGCCGTTCTGCCACTTTTTTCAGGAAGAACAGCTCTTGCACAAGAGGAGGTTTTTGTGCAAAAAACCCTTGCACAAAATGGTGGCTCATTAAGTATGCAAATGAGGCACGGCAATATTCACCGCTTTGCCTCATTTGCATATTTTCTTGCACAAGAGAGGGCAGTGTAGACGTAGCCCTAGTGAAAAAGACAACTAGGGCCCTGTAAATTCCCACACAGCTGCAGATGTGGATATCTGCAGCTCATTTTTGTGGATACAGATGTGGATATACATTTTGTATCCACACAGGGCTCTAAAGACAAGTTTTCAGGCTTTCAGGCCTTTTTATTTTGTTATTTAGTTTTGTTATTTTATTCAGATCTCTCCTGTTCTGTATTTCTTTTATAGCAGAAGTCTCTTGATAACTTCAGTGATTTATGAAAGAAAAATGACCGAATATATTGAGTCTGAGTACTCTCATTTAGCACAGTCTTATTCATAAAGACTATTAAAAACCCACATCTGAATAGCTAAAATGGCAGGAAATACGGTGGCAGATGACTAACAGGAAAATTATCTCATAGACATAATGATTTATTTCACAAAAAAAAATTCTGTTCCTTTAGTGGCTGGAAAAAATGAGCCAATCCCATTTACAAAAAAATTTGTTTTGTCTTTGTTGAATTTACTTAAATTCTAATAAACTGTCTGAATCCATAAAACTGATGAAAAGAACAAGAACAGTTTGTAAAAGCAGCATCCCTCTTTCTTCAAGTGGTAGCAATTAGAACCAAAGGGCTATGTCTACATTGGCAAGATTTTGTGCAAAATCTTGCTGCCTGTCTACACTAGCCGAGAGATCTTGCGCAAGAACACTGACGTTCTAATGTATGAAATCAGGCCTTCTTGCCAAGAACTATGATGCTCCCGGTCAGGAATAAGCCCTCTTGCGCAAGTGTTCTTGCGCAAGAGGCCAGTGTAGACAGGTAGCCAAGACATTTTGCTCAAAAGCAGTCTAAACGGAAAAAAGCCCTAGTGGCCGCTTGGACGCTCCATACCTGCAGGCAGCTCCCAGACTTCCTGGTAACCCAAGCCCCCTTAAAGGCAGACGCAGCCTGTAGAGGCCACGAGGCAGAAGCCCTTCTACCATCTCTGCCATTGAGCTCTGCCACGCAGCTCTGCTCCCTTCCCCAATAGCCACCAGCCCAGGATGGCCGCTCCAGAGGGGGAACAGCCACCTGCACCCCCAGTGCAGGAGGCCACAAGGGGCAGGAAGCGGAGAGCCCCGTCCTGGTCCCCAGGGAAGCCTGAGGCTCTTCTGGACCTGTGGGCGGATGAGGAGGCCCTGCATGACGAATCCGGGCAGAGTTCCTCTGGGCGGCGTCCACTGGCTCCATCGACAGCTTTGAGGAGCAGTGGGCGCTGTCCGGGGTTCTCTGCTCAGTGTCCCCATCCGGCTCCCTTATTTTAAACCTGTGACCCGCACTCCTTGACCCTGTAGTCATTTGTTGTCCCCCGGATTCAATTAAACATGGGTTCAGTGTCCCTCCCATAAGGTTGGGGAGGGGCTTTTAGAATGTGGGCAGGCTTCGCCCACCCACCTTCCCATGATTTCAAATAGGCCCTGCATGACACCCGGGGCACCTGTCGCCACAATACAGACATTTTCTGCCACATGGCCCAGGCGCTATCAGACCAGGGCCATCCAGCCCAGACCCTCGAGCAGGTCTGGGCAAAGGTCAAAGAGCCGCACCTGGGCTATGTCCAGGCCAGCAAGGGCCAGGGGGCAGGAGCCAACACCTGCCCCCACTACCAGTGGCTCCACCGCATCCTGGGCCAGGCAGCACTCCACGGACCGTCCGTGCCCATGGACACGAGCAGGTGCCCCCCCGTCACCAGGCCCAGCAAAGCAGGGGAGGAACACGAGCCAGCCAGCGGGTCAGATGAAGAGGAGGACCAGGGCAGCAGCGTGACCATCCAGCTGGAGGTCCTTTCCAGCAGCCCCGACGTCTCCCATGTGTCCTCGGAGGCCAGGGAAGGATCCAGTGGTGAGTGTTGCACTATGCATTCACAAGGGCAGGGGAGAGCCAGGCGCCCGGGGTGGGAGGGAAGGAGGGGGAGGGAGCGTGACTTAGGCAGTGTGAGCTGCACGCTGTGTAGTATTAGCAGTATGCAGCACGTGCAGCCATGTGCAGCCTGGTGACCGAGCAGCACGTGGCCATGGCAGGCAGCTCCAGGGCACGCCTGGGACCATGCTGCTCACTCACATCCGGACCAGAGGGGAAGGGTGGATGCCGGCTGGAACCAGTCAGGGCCCCAGGCCAGAGCCCACAGCTCCACAAGTGTGCAGCACACAGAATGGCACACTGTTCCATGCCTGGCTGTGAGGCACAGCCAGCTGCTGCTGGGAAAATTGCAGCGTCACAGCCCTGTGAGTGTGGCCCCCACTAAGCCCCTTGTCTGCTCCCTTGGCTGGCCCCCATCAGTGCCTTGGCTGGCCCCCCGAGGGAAGTCCCCACTGTGGCCACAAATGTCCCTGGGCTACGTGGGAGAGGGCTTGCGGGAGGGGGAGGGGAGAAGCGTTCAGGCCTGCCCTAGGGCCACCTGAGTTTGCTGCAAGGATGGTACACTCCCCAGTCACTCCTGGTTCCGTCCAGGAGACAGCCACATGATGGGGATCTGAGAGCCCAGACCATGTCTGCCATATGTGCTCCCAGGCACTGTGTGGGGATTAATCTTGTTCCCTGTCAAACACCATTGATTACCCCAAAGCCTCACAGCCTCCCCGGCAGGGAGTTCCACAGGTTAACACAACACACGCGCCCTCCCACCCCCCAAGGGGCCAGGACAGACCGGTGGTTACAATATATGGAGAAGCATCCTTCTCGGGGGGCAGTGGAGGAGTGGGCCCAAGCCACAGTACTGTGGTGTCACCTGGCCTCAGGGGCGGAGGGCATGGGGTGCAGGGATGGTGGCTGGACTGCCTGACTGACCCATCCTTATCTCTGTTCCCTGCAGCGGGACCAAGCAGGAGCGGGGGACCCTCCAGCCCTGCAGCAGCGGCAGCACCCCCAACCACCCAAGCCAGCGTGTCCGGCAGCGGGACCAACTGCTTCGGCGGCACATCCAGGCCGTCGAGCGCATTGAGGCGGCCACCACCCAGTGGATGGAGGCGGACCTTCAGTGGTGCCAGCAGGCCTGGGGCCACTTCCAGGGCCAATGTGAGCGAGTGGCAGATGCCCTCACTGCTCACATTGGGTAGACACCACTCTCTACAGAAAACCCACTGACTCATACAGTTACCTACATGCTTCCAGCTCCCATCCAGAACACACCATACAATCCATCATCTATAGCCAAGCCCTTCGATACAACCGCATCTGCTCTAATCCCACTGACAGAGACCAGAAACTTCAGGATCTCTACCAAGCATTTATAAACCTTAACTACCCACCCAGAGAAATAAAAAAGCAAATTGAAAGAGCCAGACAAATAGCTAGAAACCATCTACTTCAAGACAGACCCAAGAAAACCAACAATAGAACACCACTTGTCATCACCTACAACCCCCAACTTAAACCTGTCCAACACATTATCAATAAATTACAGCCTATACTGGAACAGGATACTAAACTCCAAGAGGCTCTGGGAGACAGACCCATAGTCTCCTATAGACAACCACCTAACCTCAAGATGACTCTTACCAACAACCACACGACATACCACACTAATACCAGCCTGGTACCTTCCCTTGCAACAAACCCCGTTGCCAGCTTTGTCCACATATTCACTCTGCTGATACCATTATTGGGCCTAACCAAGTGAGTTCTAAGATCATGAAAAGAACGGTTATTTACCTGTAACTGTTGTTCTTCGAGATGTGTTGCTCATGTCCATTCGAAGTAGGTGTGCACACCGCGTCTTCCGGAGCATTTTCCCTAGCGGTACCCGTAGCGCTGGCAGGGCGCCCCCCTGGAGTGGCGCCGCCATGGCGGGGCATAAGTACCCCTGCCAGCGCTGCCCCACCTCAGTTCCTTCTTTCCAGACACTCCGACGAAGGGGAGGTAGGGTGGGAGTCGAATGGACATGAGCAACACATCTCGAAGAACAACAGTTACAGGTAAGTAACCGTTCTTTTCTTCTTCGAGTGGTTGCTCATGTCCATTCGAAGTAGGTGACTACCAAGCTAATCCCACGGAGGGGTCGGAGCAGTCATACCACCAGAGTCATGAAGTGAGGTAAACAATAAACGGATTTATTTGAACAATTCAACACTGATAAGGCACCATTTAAGAACAAAGACAACTGGAAACATATTTACATCACAGATTCGAGGACTGCAAAGCCCACCCTTGCATCCTCCCTGGCCTGCTGAGGTAGCACATAATGTGTTGGAAACGTGTGAAGGGAAGACCAGGTGGCTGCCCTGCAAATTTCTGTGATTGGTACGTGGGCACCAAAGGCCACCGAGGACACCTGCGCCCTGGTGGAGTGTGCTTTCACCCTGGGTGGGGTTTTACCAGCCAGGTAATAGCATTCTGTGATGCATTGCACCACCCATCTTGATAGCCTTTGCGTGGAAATACACGACCCTTTCACCCTGTCCCCAAATACAATAAACAATTGTTGTGATTTATGGAACGGCTTGGTTCTATCAATGTAGAAGGCCAGCACCCGCTTGGCGTCCAGGGAGTGCAGAACCCACTCCTTAGAGGAGGCGTGAGGTTTTGAGGAAAAAAATGGGAGATAAATCTCCTGGGACAGGTGGAATGGTGATACCATCTTCGGGAGGAAGGCTGGATAAGGCCGTAGCCTTACATTGTTATGGGAAAAAACAAGGTAGGGCGGGTCTACAGTTAGTGCCCTTAGTTCCGAGACCCTTCGAGCTGATGTAATGGCCACGATGAAAGCAACCTTCAATGAAAGGTGCAGCAGGGAACACGTGGCCAGCGGTTCAAAGGGAGGTAGCATAAGCCTGTGGAGGACCACTTTAAGGTTCCAGGCAGGAAGCGGGGCCCTCACCGAGGGGTAAAGTTTTTCCAGGCCAGTAAGAATCCGTTTTACCACCGGGTTAGAAAAAAGGGAGACTCCTGCCATACCAACGTGGAAGGCGGAGAGAGACGCCACATGGACTTTGATAGAAGAGAAAGATAGGCCACTAGACCGAAACTGGGAAAGGTAGTCAAGAATAGTTGGAATAGGAGCCAAGGACGGGTGTACTCCTCTCCGGGACGCCCAAGACGAGAAGTGCAAGACCGTCTAGTAGAGGGTTTCCTGCTCCTGAGGAGAACCATCTGAACCTCTTGGGAACATTCCCTTTCAGGTGGGTTCAACCACGGATAAACCATGCCGTTAGGTGGAGAGACCGGAGATCTGGGTGAACCATGATCCCCTCGCCCCAGGGTTGAGTTAGCAGATCCCAGACTAGAAGGAGTGCTATTGGGTCCTGGACAAGCATATCCACCAGGGTGAGGAACCAGAACTGTCTGGGCCACCTGGGGGCTATGAGAATGATTGAGGATCGAAATGTCCTTGCCCTGGTCAATACCCTGGAAATTAGGGGAAACGGGGGAAAGCATAGAGAATGCCCTCTGGCCACTCGGTCGTCAGTGCATCCCCCAGGGAATATTTCCCCAACCCCAGCAGGGAGCAGTAGGTTCTGCATTTGGCATTGCTTGCTGAGGCGAACAGGTCTAGGCAGGGATAACCCCACCTGCAGAAAACCTGGCGGAGAGCAGAGTCCTTGAGGGTCCACTCGTGGGCTCCAAAGGATCTGCTCAGCGTGTCCACTAGCAGGTTTTTGCACCCTGGGAGGTATTCCACTTGAGGTGTGATACCGTGCGTGACACAAATGCCAAAGTTGCAGGGCCTCTTTGCAGAGGGGAGATGATCATGCCCCACCCTGCTTGTTGAGGTAAAAGACCGCCGCTGTGTTGTCCATACGAACCAGGATCGAGCGGTGGGCGACGCCGCCTTGGCAGGAAGGATTCGCAGGCTCGCCTCACCGCCCACAATTCCTGGATGTTTATGTGTAGGGCTCGCTCGGAGGGGGACCAAAGGCCTTGAGTCCTGTGTTGCCCCAGGTGTGCTCCCCAGCCCAGGTCGGACGCATCGGTGACCAGTGTCAGGGAGGGGGGAGGGGTACTGAAAAGGACCCCACTGCGTACCAGTTTCCTGGGTCCACTATAGGAGGGAGTCCGGAATTTCTGTGGGCACCGTAATTATCGAGTCCCAAAGACCCCTGGACTGGCTGAAGGCCCTCGCCAACCATGCCTGCATGGGTCTCATCCGCAATCTGGCATGGCGGACCATGTACGTACACGCCGCCGTATGGCCCAGGAGCCTGGAGCAGACCCGAGGGGTCGTTATAGGGGACCGGGTTAGCCCTGAGATCAGCTCCACTATGGAGAGGAACCTGCTCTTGGGCAGGAACGCCCTTGCCACCCTCGAATCGAGGAGGGCTCCCTCGAATTCTATCTGTTGCGAGGGAGTCAGGGATGACTTCTCAACATTTATCAGGAGTTCTAACCTTAGGAAAAGGGCTCTTGTGAGTGCCACGTGAGCCTCTATCTGCCCGTACGAGCGACCTCAGATCAGCCAGTCGTTGAGGTACGGAAACACATGCACCCCTTGTTTGCAGAGATATGCAGCAACCACCACCATGCATTTTGTGAATACCCTCGGTGCTGTACATAAACCAAAAAGGGAACACCGTAAACCGAAAATGGTATTGGCCCACCATAAACCTGAGGAACCTCCTGTGGCTGGGTCTGATTGCCACGTGGAAGTACGCGTCCTTGAGGTCGAGAGTTGTGTACCAGTCTCCTAATTGTAGCACTGGGATGACCGATGCCAAGGTCACCATTCTGAACTTGTGTTTTATGACCGCCTTGTTTAAATCTCGGAAGTCCAAGATGGGGCGGACCCCTCCCTTCGGTTTGGGGACAAAATAATGGGAGTAAAAACCCCTTCCTCGCAGCTGCGGAGGAACCTCCTCTATCGCTCCTTTTTTGAGGAGCGCCGACACCTCCTGACAGAGGATGTGTTCGTGAGGAGTGTCCCTTACTAAAGACGGAGAAGGGGGTTTCAAGGGCGGCAGGCCTAGGAATGGGATAGAATAGCCTCCATTTACAATGTTCAGAACCCAGGCATCTGAAGATATTATGGCCCAAGCATGGGCAAAAAGGGATAGCCTGGCCCCAAATTGGGGGCCAGGGCAGGAGATTGGTACGGGACTCTCAAACGAGGCGTCAAAACTGAGGCTTGCCCTGATGGGAAGGACTGTGAGGACCTCCATGCTGGGTATCAGTCCTGGGGCGACGATGTCGACCCCTAACCCCCTGAGGGTGCGCGGACGCCCTAGAACTTCCACCGGAGGCCCATGAACGGCGTCTCCAGTAATCCCCACAGGGCACCTGGGGCTGCGCCCTTCCCTGCTGCCTATAGGGCAGATGTCGCCGCTGCGGGGCCGGCGTGTGGATGCCCAAGGACTTTAGGGTGGACCTAGTGTCCTTCAGGGTATGGAGCCTAGAGTCAGTGTGCTCCGAGAATAGAGCTTTGCCCTCAAAGGGCAAGTCCTGAATTGTATGCTGCACATCCGGGGGAATTCCCGAGACGTGGAGCCATGCCCCCCGACGCATAACGACACCAGTCGCCATCGTGTGGGCTGCTGAATCCACAGTGTCCAGAGCCGCCTGGAGAGCAGTTTGCGAGATGACTTTACCCTCTAAGGCAACAGCCGTGAACTCCTGGCAGTCCTCCACAGGGAGTCTGTCTCGGAACTTTTCGACGGCCTGCCAGGTGTTAAAGGCATACCTACTCAGCATCGCCTGCTGGTTTGCGATGCGGAGTTGTAATGCTCCCGTGGCGTAAACCTTACGGCCCAACAGGTCCAGCCGCTTAGGCTCCCTAGCCTTTGGAGAAGGACCCGGCTGAGGGAGTCTTTCCTTTTGGGCCGCGGCCTGCACGACCAAGGACCCGGGGTTGGGTTGTGAGTACAGATAATCATGCTCCGAGTTTGGGACGTAATAACGCCTCTCGGCCCCTTTTAAGGTAGGGGTCAAGGTTGCTGGCGTTTGCCACAGGGCATTGGTAATCTTTGATACCGTTTTGTTAAGCGGTAAGGCCAATCGCGCAGGTGTATCTTCCGTGAGGATGTCCACCATTGGATCCGTGTCCTCGATGACAGGTTCCACCGGAATGGCCAAGTTGGCAGCCATGCGGCGGAGGTCCTGGTGCGTGCAGGCATCCATTGACGGCAGACTCAGTGCAGGGTCTGCTAGTGCCTCGTCTGGGGATGACGACGACTCCTGAAGTGGCATAGGAACAGTTGTCGCCAACTGCGGAGCCGTCTGGGTAGCTTGTGCTCCCGATGGGTCCGCCTCCGGTGCCGGCAGTTGCGGTGCTGCTCGATTGGGTTGAGGTGCCCGGAGAGGGGAAGGAGGGGCTCGGGACAGGCACGCTGACGGTTGGGAACGCTGCCCTGAAGTCCCTGACCCCAGAGAAGGAGGCAGCTGACCTTGCCACTGATGATAGGCCCGGGGGTCCAGAAAGGCCACTGTGGGTGCAGAGGCCACGTTTGTTGAGTGTGGTCCCTCCTATGTCTGGACCTGGACCTGTGGGTCGAGGATGCCCTCGAGGAGCCCGAATGGACGGAGGCAGCATCCGAGTCCGAGGAATAATCGGACTCCGGCCAGGGTGAAGCCGATGAAGAATGCGGGACAAACCTTGCCATTGACTCGGGCTTACCCGCATGAGTACGTCGTGGCCGCACTATCTGTGGGACCAGGGGACCCATGCCCTGTGTCGGAAGGCTCGCTGACGGTTGCGGCTCCGGGGGACCCAGACCCGGTGCCGAGGGTTCTACAGCACCCAGTTCTTCTTCGAGTGATGTCCCCGTGGGTGCTCCACTACAGGTGTCGGGCTCGTCCCGGCGCCGCAAACCGGAAATTTCTTAGTAGCAGTAGCCCCCTCCGGAGGACCGCGCATGCGCAGAGTGTCCCGCGGCGTTCGCGCCTTTTCTGCATCGCGCGGTCCGACCCGCCAGTTCCTCCTAACCGTCCATGGCCGCAGACGGATTTGGAACGCGCTCCTCTCCTGAGGAGAGATCATATAGTGGAAAAAAATTAGATATATGTTCTGTTGTTTCCCAGTTAGCCCCTTCCCAACTTAGAGTTAGTCAGTTATATACCGTTAGTTAGTTAGAGTAGTTAACTGTTTCAAAAAAAAAAAAAAAAAAAACCCTGTTATTTCATTCCCCGTTATAATTCCGGGGGTTACATTCTAATAACCAGCCATGCCCGGTTCTCCCGGATTCAAGAAGAGTGCCTCATGCGGCGAGGCTATGCCCGTGTCGGATGGCCACTCCCGCTGCATTCGCTGCCTAGGGGAGGGCCATATTCCTCAGAAGTGTGGCCATTGCGCCAAGCTAACGGCGCGCACAAGGCGCGATAGAGAGATGCACCTTAAAATGCTCCTTTTCAACAAGGCTCTCCAGCCGCCGTCGACAACGGAGCGAGAGACCGCGAGTACTCACAAGGCCAAGGAAAAGGCCTCCGCTCCGTCCAGGAGTCTAAGGGCGGCAGTCGGGACCCGCGTCGGGCCACCCGCAGGCTATGGAAAAGCCTTCAAAAGCCCGTAGCACATCAGCGCCGAGCCCCGCTCTCTCTGTGGCATTGGCCCCGCCAACCCGTCCGGAGTCGGCACCATCATCGGCGGCACCGAGCCTCCGAGCGGCACCGCAGCCAGATTCTGTGCGGTCCTCGGCACCGAAACAATCGGCACCGTTGGCGCATGACCGCGCCCAAGCTAAGACGGCACCAGTGGCCGGCCAGGCACTGAAACCTAAGTCGCAACAGCCTAAGGCACCGGACACGGTACCGAGGAAGCACTCGGCACCCAGACCTCATTCAAAACCTAGCGACGCAGCTATTCCTCTCACTCAGGGCGCATCGGCACCGCACCGCACCAACCAACCGCTGGACGTGGAGGAGCCGTCCCCGTCTCCCGCTTCGGCACCGGCTCTGACGACCCTACAGCCTCATGTCTCTAGAGAAGAAGTGCCTCCACCTTCCTCGTCTCCTGCGCCTCGATCACCACGACTTCCAGGAGAAATCTCTGATGTGGCCTCGCTTGTCTCGATTCCAGATAGCCCGGTCCCCCATACTTCTAGGGCGGTACCGACTAAGGCGCAAAGGAAGACGCATCATCCTCGTACCCCTTCTCCAGGCTCAGATAGGGCAGCCTTCTCCCCGGGACCCTCGATTTCACCACCTCAAAGACGGCGGAGCCACTACCATGAGTACTCTCCTACACGCCGTTACTATAGATCCCCGAGAAGGTCCATCACACCGCCCCACTATCACCGCTCATACTACTCAAGATCGCCGTATCGTTATTCGTACCGCTCTCGTTCCCCTCGATCACCTACTCGCTCCCGCTACTATCGCCACAGGAGCACGATTTCTTATTCTCCACAATACTCACATCGTGCGTCTCGCCATCGCTCACCGCAGTCTGAGCGTTCACAATCAATCACAAGGCGCTCGCCCTTGTCTCCGGACCGACAACCAATATACTCGCCACCACCAACTACCCAAGGCTCTATTCCACCGGCTCAACGCCCACCAGCGCCTACGGGAGATGCGTCCACGACTTCTGCCCCACAGGACGATACCACTCAGTCACCAGTGGCGGAACACCAGTCCGTGGCCTCCCCGACAGATGTCGCGTCCTCTTCCCCCGATGACACGGTGTTTAATGACGAACCTCCGCTAGCGGACGATTACAAGCAATTCCATGAGCTTTTCACCCGGGTAGCGGACTCACAAAACCTACGCACCTCTGGGGCGCCTCCAAAACACCATGCTCTGCTTAGAAATTTGCAACAGTCCAACAAATCGAAGCTGGCTCTTCCTTTCGATGCCGCAATATTGGAAGTAGCTAATGACATCTGGCAAACCCCGGCATCTACGCCTCCTACCAACAAACGCACAGACAGGAAATATTTCATCGACGCCAAGGACGCAGAGTTTATCTTTACCCATCCTGTCCCAAACTCTATTGTGGTTGATGCAGCCCAGCAAAAGGCGAGATCCGTGCAGGCGAGGAATTCCATCGCGGACAAAGAGGCCAAACGCCTGGATTTGCTAGGCAGAAAGGTGTATTCATCGGCAACGGCCACATTGAGGATGGCAAACTACTCCGCCCATTTTGCCAACCACGACTTCGACAATTATTCGAAGTTAGTGCCCCTGATACAGCATCTCCCACATTCAAAAAGGGAGGTACTGAAAGCCATAGTGCAAGAGGGTTACACAGTGGCCCGTAATGCGCTCCAGATATCTCTCGATATCGTGGACTCAGCTTCCCGCACGATGGCGACGTCGATCGTCATGCGACGAGACTCTTGGCTCCACCTGGCTTCGGTGCCAAAGGATCTACACCCTAAGGTGGAGGACCTCCCTTTCGACCGAGCTTCCCTGTTCGCCCAAAACACGGACCAAGTGTTTCACTCAGGAAAAGACTCTAGGAATACGTTAAGAACGCTAGGAATGTACACCCCACCCTTCAGGCGCAGGAGAGCTTGGCCGTATAACAGGCAGAGGCCTCCTCCTTCCTCGGCTTCTTATTATTCCAATCAACGATTTAGACCATACGAGCAACACAGACAGAGGCAGCGCCCCCAGCGTCGCCGCCAGCAATCTAACAAGACCAACAACCAACAACAATCTAGGCAACAAGTTTGACGGACTGATCGAGAGTCTGCGGACCATCCCCCAACTAGAATCCAATGCGCGAGTAACCAAACTCTTCAGCCGCCGTCTGTACCCCTACTCCCTTCGTTGGTTTGCCATCACCACGGACCGCTGGGTCAGGGAGATCGTAACCTCGGGACTCACCATTCCGTTCTCCACTTTACCTCCCACCAACCCTCCCTCCCCGCCCCCTTTCAGGGACCCCTCTCACGAAAATCTGTTACGACAGGAGGTCGTACACCTACTTACCATAAGTGCGGTGGAAAGGATCCCTCCCGAATTCCAACGCAGGGGCTTCTATTCCCGATACTTCCTCACAGAGAAGAAGTCGGGGGGATGGAGGCCGATACTAGACCTTCGCGGTCTCAACCGCCACATGCGAAGATACAGATTCAAGATGGTTACTCTGGGTTCCATCATCCCAACACTACAACAGGATTGGTTCGCGTCTCTTGATTTACAGGACGCATACTTCCACATTCCTATCCACCCAGCTCACAGGAGATTTCTGCGGTTTACCGTCGGAGACGACCATTACCAATATGCGGTCCTTCCCTTCGGCCTATCCGCAGCTCCGAGAGTATTCTCAAAGACCATGGCAGTCGTAGCAGCGCACCTCCGTCGAGCGGGCATCACCATCTTTCCTTATCTCGACGACTACCTCCTCTCGGCTCCTTCGAGAGAACAAGCCGAGACGGCAGTTGCCACTACAAAAGCCATCTTTGAGACTCTTGGTCTAATTATCAATCTGCCAAAATCTACTCTAATTCCGGCCCAGTCCATCGTGTTCATTGGGGCCAGACTAGACTCTGCCACTGCTATGGCGTATCTGCCTACAGACAGAGCCGACACCATTCGAGACCTGTCGAATGTCTTGCTTACAGCCCCGAAGGTTCCATACCTTACCTGCCTGAAACTATTGGGACACATGGCCTCTACCACGTACGTCATAACCCATGCTCACCTCCGCATGCGATGTCTGCAACATTGGCTCCTTATAGCCTACAAACCGGGCATTACCAATATCAACAGTTTCACAACCGTCCCTGCCCGGGTCAAGAAATCGCTCTCTTGGTGGGTTCAACCTGCCAATACTCTAGCAGGCGTTCCCTTCCGGGTCCAACCCCCATCCATTCAACTGACCACGGACGCATCCCTAATAGGCTGGGGGGCACATATGTTACACTATCGGACTCAGGGACTATGGTCCCATCAGGAATCCCTACTCCATATAAACTTCCTGGAGCTCAGGGCAGTTTTCAACGCATGTCGCCACTTCGTCCGCCAGATTCAGGGAACCGCTGTACAGATCCTTACGGACAACATATGCACGGTTTACTATATCAACCGGCAAGGTGGGGCCCGGTCCAGGACTTTGTGTGCGGAAGCAGTGCGCCTTTGGAACTGGGCGATTCGTCACGAGATCATGCTCACAGCTTCCTATCTCCCCGGCAAAACCAATACAATTGCGGACGCACTCAGCAGATCCTTCCACTCCCAGCACGAATGGGAACTCCTTCACTCCGTAGCCCGCGATCTGTTTCAGAGATGGGGTTACCCAGAGATCGACCTCTTTGCCACTCGAGTCAACAGGAAGTGCCGCTCTTACTATTCAAGAGCAGGGATAGGCACCCAATCGATGGGGGATGCCTTCCTACTCAGGTGGGGAACATACCATCTCCTGTACGCTTTTCCCCCAATTCCGCTGATACCCCGAGTAATACAGAAAATACTATCAGACTCGGCGACAGTGATCCTGGTGGCTCCTTTCTGGCCGCGCCAGACGTGGCTCACGCAACTCATGCAGATGTCAGTGTCCAGACCTCAATGTCTTCCACGCATCAACAACTTGATCTCACAACAAAACGGCAACCTTCTCTACCCGGATGTCGACCGGTTGCACCTGACAGCTTGGCTCCTAACTGGCTCCAGGGCCTAGAATTAACCTGCTCCCAAGCGGTCAAGGATGTACTCGTGCAAAGCAGACACCACAGCACCCAACGATCCTACACCTATAAGTGGCGTCGCTTCTTAGCCTGGTGCCAGCTACAAGCCATTAACCCCCTAAGCGTGCAGATTCAGCGTATTCTAGACTATGTCCTGCATTTACATTCCCAAGGGTTGGCCGCTGCTTCGCTAAAAGTGCACTTGGCAGCTATTTCGGCTTTTCACACTCCCATAGAGAGTTTTTCTGTCTTCTCCCATCCGCTTACGAAGAAATTCCTCAAGGGAATTTCCAATCTCTGTCCACCACACAAACCTATCTCGCAGCCATGGGACCTTGGCCTTGTACTGGACACTCTTACCCGCCCACCATTTGAACCACTTGCGACTTGTGAGTTACAAATTCTCACGATTAAAGTTACCTTTCTCCTGGCGATAGCCTCAGCTCGGTGGGTCTCAGAGCTTGCATCATTCTCGGCGGATCCTCCATACACAATTTTCACTCAGCAGGGAGTCTCACTGAGATGTCATCCAGCCTTCTTGCCAAAAGTCAACTCGTCCTTTCATGTCAATGAGCCTATAATCTTCCCGACTTTCTACCCTAAGCCACATGCTACACCTGAGGAAGCCCACTGGCACACTCTGGACGTCAGAAGGGCGTTGGCATTTTATCTAGACAGAACACGTCCCTTCCGGAAGTCTCCACGTTTGCTATTATCACTCACTAATCGCTCTAAAGGTCATCAGCTGTCGTCACAACGTATTTCGAAGCATATCGTTAACTACATCACCCGTTGCTACACCCTCAGGGGGAAGTCTCTACCCTGTCCGCCAACCGCACATTCAACCAGGAGTATGGCTGCCTCCACGGCTTTTATGAAAAATGTATCACTTAGGGACATATGCAGGGCAGCGACATGGTCGTCCGCATCCACTTTTGCTAGACACTATGCCCTTGACCGTCTCAAGGAGGCAGACACAGCAGTCGCTCAAGCAGTCCTTTCGTCCGTGCACAAGTAAATCCAAAGCACAATCAGTGCGAGGATGACTGCTTCGTACTCACCTGTAGTGGAGCACCCACGGGGACATCACTCGAAGAAGAAGAAAAGGTTACTCACCTTGTGCAGTAACTTCTGTTCTTCGAGATGTGTGTCCCCGTGGGTGCTCCACGACCCGCCCTCCTCCCTGCTTCGGAGCTCTCTCTTGTATCTTGCAGATGTTCTGGCTAGGAGGAACAGGCGGGTCGGACCGCGCGACGCAGAAAAGGCGTGAACGCCGCGGGACACTCTGCGCATGCGCGGTCCTCCGGAGGGGGCTACTGCTACTAAGAAATTTCCGGTTTGCGGCGCCGGGACGAGCCCGACACCTGTAGTGGAGCACCCACGGGGACACACATCTCGAAGAACAGAAGTTACTGCACAAGGTGAGTAACCTTTTCTTACAGCACCGGGGTGCCCAGCCCCGGTGCTGGTTGAGTCGCCAGCAGCTGCGGCACTGGGGTACCTATGCCCAGTGCCGGTTGAGTCGCCAGCAGCCGTGGCACAGAGGTGCTCAGGCTCAGTGCCGGTAGAGTTGCGGCTGGCGGTTGCGGCACCGGGGTACCCAGGCCCGGTGCCTGACGAGACCACTGCGTCGATGCCGGTGCAGATGAAGGCACGGAGACGGATGCCGGCTCCTGGGCGACCTCCATGGAGGAGAGAAAAATCTGAGTGGACGCCACATGGCTACTCAGATACGACACCAGCACCGCCAGGTGGAGAGCTGGTAAGGAGCTCAACTGCAGCGCAGTTCGTGCATGGCTGGAAACTCCCTGAGTCTGACAGCTCAGCGACAAGAAGGGTGCCGAAGTAGCGATTGGTCCTGACCCCACATGGGGTGGTCCCAACACATAAGCCACTTTAGCATGCTAACCTGGGCCATGCTGGGGTGAAGCCGTACCCAGCCGAGCCTCCGACGATGGTGACCTCGACCCTTCCGAGTCAACCGAAGATGGAGGGGAGGTCGTGAGGCTAATAAGGTCCTGCGCCGCCTCGAACGTATCTGGCGTGGACAGGCAGTATGGAGGCAGGCAACCAGGACTACCTCGGCCTCCTCGGCGCCGATGGTGTGAAGAGGACGATACGCGCACCGGACAGCCCACAGTGCGGTGCCCAACCGACGTTGTCTTCTTCGAAGGGGACCTTCCCCGGGATTTCTTCACTCTCTTAGTCGGAGGAGAGTGTGACCGGTGCCGAGAACTCGACACCCACGCGCGGTGCCGGTGAGGGGCCTCCCGCGTGGAAGCCGGTGCACTGCGCACTGCAGGCTGTTCCGGCGGCACTGGTTGAAGCGCAGTCTCCATGAGGAGAAGTTTCAGGCGGGAAACCCTTTCTTTTCTCGTTCGGGGCTTAAAGGACTTGCAGATCTTACAGGCAATAGCCAGATGAGTCTCACCCAAGCACTTAAGACAGCTGTCGTGTGGGTCACCCTTGGGCATAAACTTCCCGCAGTCAGCGCACGTCTTGAAGCCTTGCAGCCCTGGCATTCCTTACCCCCAAGGGGGAAGGAACAAAGCAAAGAACCTAACTATCTAACTGCGAGAACTATTTACAAGGAATGTGAGAACGGGAACCATTAACTAACTAAGTAGACTGAGATATGGAGACGCTCCAACGACCGTCGCTGCAGTAAGAAGGAACTGAGGTGGGGCAGCGCCGGGGGGTACTTATGCCCCGCCATGGCAGCGCCACTCCAGGGGGCGCTCTGCCAGCGCTACGGGTACCGCTAGGGAAAACGCTCCAGAAGACGCAGTGCACGCAATGCGCACACCTACTTTGAATGGACATGAGCAACCACTCGAAGAACATATATTTCTGCGCATCCAGAAATATAATTTATGCTATCATGTGCCAATAGTGTCTGTCTGCTATGTACATTGGATAAATGTCTCAAGACACTTCGCCAAAGGATCAATGCCCACAAAACAGATATTAGACAGGTTCACAAAGAAAAAACAATTTCTTGCCATTTCAACCAGAAAGGACATTGTCTCAACGATTTGATTACCTGTATCCTGCTTCAAAGGCCTTTTAAGACTACATTTGAAGGCGAATCCTCTGAACTGTCATTCATGCTTAAATTTGACACTTTACGCCTAAGTTTGAATAAAGACTTTAATTATCTTACCCATTACAAAGATAGCTTTCCCAATTATCACCTCTAATATCATTAGCTCACAGACATTTACCTCCCTCCCATCCCCCTTCTGTTCTGAAATTTGATTTGTCCTTTTCATATGTGTTAATTTTTTTAATTGTATCCTTTGGTATATATGGCTGTGACAATTTTCTTCCACTATTTGATCTGAGGAAATGGGTCTGGCCCACGAAAGCTGATCACCTAATAAACCATCTTGTTAGTCTTTAAAGTGCTACATAGTCCTGTTTTTTGTTTCAGCTACACCAGACTAACACGGCTACATTTCTATCACTATAAACAAAAAGGATAGCAGACTAACAGATTATAAGTTGGAACTGCAAACTTAACTCATCCTCGGAAGCCTAAAAATATTTATGGAGACTCTCAAAACAGTCTATAAACTTATACGTGTACTGGACTACTGCAATGAGGCACAAAAGTATGATTTTTAACAATCAATATGCAGCTTTAAGTTTGAATTTCCTCACTTATGTAAATCTGTCAGTCCCTTAACATTTTTTTTAAAACAACGTAATGGAAAACTCTATTCAGAAAAGAGCCTTTCTATTTAATTTTTGTTTTAGCCTTTTTATAGCCATATCTGAATGAAAATAAGTTATTTACTTCTTAAAACTTTGTTCTTGTGGTTTATTCTCCACCTGAAATCATAATTTCCATCTTGTGACATCAGTCATTTCTACAGTAGCCAGTTGTGGTTTTACAATCACGGGATCAGACTTCAAATGGGAATAAACAGCAGGAGCAGAGGAAATCTTAAAATACAATTTATATGCAAATGCCACTTACAAAACAGGAGAAGATTACTGGTACATATAGCAAATCTGTAATAAGGGCAGCCTTTTCTCTAGGTAGGAAACATTACAAAGTTTTCAAGCATGAATCAGAGTGGCTTTAAAATGTGGTCCTAATCTGAAAAACTACTATATGAAAATAGCATTTTCCCGAGCAGCATATGTACTCCCAGCATATTTTGAGACAAAAATAATTATTTTAGCAACAAAAATACATTTGCACTACTTATAAAAAAGAAATTCCTGTCACCATTGCAGAAGCAACACAGTTCTGAAAGTGTGAGCTATGTCTTATTCAAGTACTCTCATCCTCAACACCAGAAGAACTGTTAAAGTTCCAAACTCTGTAGACATATTCTGATCCCCTTCACATCTATACAAATGGAAACAAATGGCTTCTACACAAGTAAAAAAAAGATGAATCTGAAAATATTTGAATTGCATAGATGAAAACAGGAGCAGACTATGGTTTTCAGAATCTAATGCTTTATATCACTGGTGACGATGCATGAGTCAGAAAGAAGTCTGCTTGATTTTCAACTCCCATATTGAATTTGAGAGGATGTCAGTAATTAAAACCAACTTTCTGTTCAAACTGAGCAACTGTGATCTGGAATCACTGAAACATTAGAAACATGGAAGCCCACAATGCCGTCTTTACAGAGTTACTTTGCAAAGTAGATTTTTTTCAAGTCAGTCTCATGAATTGTATAAGCGGCTAGCTAAATATTAAGAATTCTCTTTGGCCAACTAGGAAACTAAACAAAACTAACTTAAATCTTTCTATTTGTTCTCATTCTCAGCATTATATTTAGTTATTACAAATAATCTTTTTTTAACACAGCTGTTTAAAATAGTCCTCCTTTCAGATGCTAAAATAGTTTATTTCAGGAGTTACCCCAAAATCTGAATTCAAAAGACATCTGATGCTGCCAGAGCTCTCTCTCTGTATTGATAGTGAATCCATGTACATAGTCTACCTAAGTTCTTTTATTCAGAAGTCATATTAATAGTAAAGTTCATATTAACTTATCACTAGAACCTTACCCTTTTGCTTGCTGTGCCACAAAACGTAGCTTTTCGCATCTTTCTCTGACAAGGATTTTGATATTTTTAAGTATTTTAATGGAGTCTCTAGGATTTTTTTTAAAATCTTTCTAATCTTTTATTTCATGATACTTAAAAACAATTTTCCATCCCAATTTTGTCCTATTCTGTTGGGCTATTTGTGACATTTTCCTGTTTTGAATAGAGCCGATATTAACACAGAGGTTGCTGTGAATAGGCTTGTCAGAAATCACTATTTATTTTGTTTTAATTTTCACAGATGATATTATTTTAAAGTGTTATTTTTCTATTTTGATCAGTTTTAAAAGTTCACAGCTATTAGAAATTATGATGGACCAGAACATAGAGGAGTTAATCATTATTCAATGACAACAGATGTTGAGACTCAAAAAGTTAAAGCTTTATAACTATTAAAATATAAGCTGTCAATTCACATCAAAATGTACAAGCTAAGTAACCTTAAATCGAGCTATCAAAAGTTTTCAGAAAGTACTTTTGTTACTTTATCTATCTGTAAATTTCAATTATTGTCAATGGAAATATTTTTCACAGGTGAGTGTCTGTGAAATCCACATTCATCAACTTTTCCAGGCAAAAATTTAATCTTACAAGCCTCCTACCAACACATGAACAGCCCCAAGCAATGGGAATGGTGTTGGTTAAATAGACGATAATGCACAGCCAGCAGAGGGAGTACACTGTACCATTTTTGTGAGCCCTACCAAAAGCATGCCGTGCGGGAACAGGGGACGTGGGAGGGCGGCTCGACCCTGCAGCCACACTTGCCCCCAGGCTGCACCCGCCAGCCCCGCTGTGATCTCCGCAGCCGCCTGATGCGCCGCCTTGCCTGCTGCCCCCAGTCCGTCTTCCTTGACCCCCATCCGCCCCCAATGACCCTCTGATCTTCTGAATCCTCTGGGGGCACGGAGAGGGCCGGGACCGAGTGGCGGGGCCCTGAGGCCGGAGGTGAGAGGGTGGTGGCAAGCGTCTGGTTGCGGCGATGAAGGAGCTGATGCGGCAGGTAAGCAAGTGGGATGGGGAGGGCAAGTGGATGCCTTTCCCTGGGTGTCGGCGGGGCACTTGACTCGTGGCCCGGCCATACTCCTGTAATCCATGCACTCAATAGGGAGCTACTCCTTTCAGAGACCCCTGTGGGGGAGGTAGGAGTGAGTTCAGTGTTACTGTTGCTGGGCAGATTTAGCAGTCCACTCAGAAGCTTCTGGAGGTGGGTCCAATAGTTTGGGGTTAGACTTCATGAGCAAGCAGGCAAGGCAGCTGGTTTTCTAAGGCCTGTGTGAGCTGGAGGAATCTAAGCCAGGAGCTGAGAACTGGCTGCTGCTCCTCACTCTGCAGCACTTTGCAGCAGGTCGGGTGGTGTTAACCTTCTACTGGGGATCACTAGCAATGCTACTTAGAGCTAGGAGAACCTAGGAGAGGAAATAACTTCTGTGTTAATTGTTTGCTTTAAATGCTGTTTTGATTTTAGTCAGACTGTTCTAGTTCATTTGCTCAGTCCATGTGATTTTTCCAGCTCCTCTGCAAACGTAGCAATGGGGGAAAGAGTCATTTCTATTTTGTTCTCAGGTTTTTTTGTATTTTCTCATAATAGGGTTTCTTTAAATCTGTTCATTTGTGAGCTAGCTGACTAGTTAATCAGTGAGCTGCCCTGCCTAGCAGCGACCATAACAGAGGAAGAATCTGCCTGGACTCCAGCTGAGGATTCCCTACAAGCAAGTGGAGAGAGAGATTTCAGACTCAGCACATGGTGCAGAGTTGATATCAGAGGCACAAACTGAGACTTTGATGAATCAAATCTAAGCTCTTGGGACCTCTCAGTCTTTTCTTACTATGTTTGTGTGGACTGAACTGTTCACATTTCACTTTTAGTTTTCTCTTTACTCATGTTTAGTGTAATTATAGACATTATTTGTGGATTGTAAAATAGTTGTGTTATGTTGTAAGAATTAGAATATTTGTTTCTTCATAAAATTTTATAAATTTATTTAATTAAATTCATTATTTTAGTTTCTTTTGGAATTTGAATATAGGGAGGCTGACACTGGGCAATCCTTGCTGAAATTCCTAACAGACAAAATTCTAGGTCTCCAGTACTGCAGTGGAAGTGGGGGTTTCTTTAGACACTGGAGAAAGGCAGTGAAGTCAAGATGAAAATAACTTAAGAGACCAAGTATCATATGTGCCTATGCATTGTAAGCAATAGCAACAGAATGCTGTCTGTAGGGAAACTAGCTTCAGTAACTGAGAGGAAAGTCATCTATAAAGAAAATTGTTTGCATTAAGATCAGTGTTTTGAAGACATTCATCTTAGCAGGGTAGCTCAGTGGGAGATTTCCATGTGGAAGGAGGAGGAGGTGGTGATTGGGTGGATGGGAGAGCAGCTTCCCATGTCATGCACCACACCTGCCATGGATGAAGACCAAAAGGCCTGGAAGTGCAGGAAGGGGCCACTGTTCATAGCTGTTCCAGCCTGTCTGCCCAACCCTGTACATCCGGAACCCCCTGCATCTCCTTCCGCCAGGACCCTTATCCCACAGAGCCTAACACCCTCTACACATATCCTCCTCCCTCATCTGTGAGGGTAGGTGCGAGAGGGGTTTCAGATGAGTAGGGATGAGGCAGGTGCAGAGCTTCTTGCAACCAAGAGATGTTGCTAGGGTTGATTTCACCCAGACCCAGTTGCTCTGTGCAGGGGAAGAGGGAACTCCACCCCAAATCCCAGTAATTTAGCTCTTCCTTGGCTGCTTCAGCACTCTCCATTTCCGAGGCAGAGGATGAATGAACACTAGTGCACTAACACTGCAAGCTCTACTCATGCACTATGCAAGGGCCACGGCGGGAAGAGGTGGTGGTATACACTACTCATCCTAGTGGGTTGATTAGTAACTAATGAATCCAGGAAGCTGAGTACCAGATCACATGGCTTAGAATGAGATGGTGACCGTGCATGACCATGGGCCAACCTACTGTTAAGTCCAAAATGAAGCAACCTCTAAAAGAAATAAGCTCTCCCTACCCTGAAAATTTTGAAGCCGCTTTTTTAAAAATCTGGAGCCCCAATTCTTATTATGAGAAAATTTGCCAACAAGAATTTTTGTCTACAAAATGTTCCATGTATTAGTTACAAGTAACACCAAACATTTCTAGAACAAATAAAATTCTATTAAAATTGTAGTGAAGAAACACATTTCTGTGCACTAGTCACAGGAATATTGAACAGATATATATCTTTGTTTTAATTTTACCAAAACAGGCCATTTCCTTACTATACTGATTGGAATCTGAAATGCATCACTTTTCTAACATCAAATTAGAAGCCTTTATTTGGGACAATCCCAGAATATTGGAAGATAATTCCCTGTATCACAGGATCCTCTCTAATATTTTGCTGAAAACTCCGTGTCTGGCTCTTTTCACAAACCATTTTCCTACTGGCACTTTTTCTAAAGCAAACTGTACATTATAGTTTAGCTTTGTATCATTCCAGTCCCCTTCACAAAATTGTTGCTGAAGAGTTTGTTTCCTTCTCCCTATCTAAAAATCTCATGGTAAATGTTACTCTGAAGTTCTGCTAGATCTGATTTGCAATGTTCAATTACTAAAAGGCAGCCTTAAAATTGAGGTCTAAAGCTAAAATTTGGGTTATGTATACAACAAATACTTAATTCTGACCTGAGTTGGTCCGTTTTCAAATGTCGTCTGGGTGACAAAGTAGGGTTACAGATGGAAAATTCAAAACCGAGTAATTGCTTTGTACTGTTACTGGCAGCAACGTAAAAAACCTTAAGTAGTCTGCACAACAGGGATGTTAAAATGTGTGTAATTGATTAACCACATAGCTGCTGAAACTTTCAACAGTTACACGCGGGGAAACAGCCAACTCTCTGGGAGCCAACTTAGAAGCTGGCTTTTGCTGTGCACCGGCACCTGCCTGCCGCTGTACTCTCAGGAAACTGACTGTTTGCCTCTGTATCAGAGGCAGTAGTGTGGGGTAGCAAGCAGCTCCCTGGGAACCGGACCACAAGGTGCATTTAGGTAACCGATAAGCATGATCTTATCCCTACTGTACAAGCTGTTATATGCACTTTGCACAACATTTGAGAGAATTTCCAATAACATACAATAATTTCTAAAAGACTGCGCAGTTGCCATTGACCCTACCAACCATTACACAGATGCGTAACTTAAGAGCAATCCTGCTGAAATTGGAGATCATTGACTACAGTGATTTACTACTCAGGACAGTTGGAAATGACATCATCTTAAACAAGATGTTAAAATTCTTAGTGTACACAAGGACTTCTCTGTTTTTAAGTTGTCAGTTGGCCATAGCTAAGGTCTGGTTTACACTACAGCAGGTCTCAAACTCCTGTCCTACAGGCCAGAGCTTATTTGTAATCTCACCCAGAAGACCTGTTTGCTTGAGAAGGCAGAGGTGTTGAAGGTTTCAAACTGAGGCATATCCCACATCCTAGGACAGTGACTGCTCTGACTTCTTAGCTAAAAGTTTGATGAGACCATCACTTTCTCCTCTGGCTATTTTCTATGAAGATAGATGCCAACCTTGTACATTTGCATAAGAAATACCTTAGTTGCTTAAGCCACTTGATTCCAGGAAAAGAGCCCCTGATTACAAATTGCCAGCAAAGATCAGCATGATCCTGCCAGCTGGCCTTAGGTGATGAATTCTGAGGTGGTGGGATTTAGGACACACCCCTCTTGTTGGTGTCTCCCATCAGCCAGATTCCCCGGCTCCCACCTGCCTCCTCCTGTTGCCTCTGATATAGAGGCAGCAGAGGAGGTTGCTCTGTGCTTAAAGCAGCAACTTAGGGAGGGGGCGGGGGAAGGGAGGTGGGTTCCAGACCTTAGAACCACTGGCTCCTGCAGAGCTGCCTCCCTCCCCCGCCACTTCTCTGTGCTACTGCCTCTGAATCAAAGGCAGTAGCACATGAGGAGAGTGGCCAGTACGTGCGGGGACCCAGTTTTTAAGCGAGTTTCCCACCAAGGACTGGCTCCCACCTGCACCCCCTATGCTGCTGTCTGGGAGGCAGCAGGAGGGGGAGCTGGCACGCATGGAGAGCCAGCTTGATACACAGGCAGCAAAGGAGGCCGGGGGGGGGGGGGTTGCATGTATTTGTGTGGATTAGCTGAGAAGACCAGGCTTATCAGTTAATCATGTTAACAACTACACACTAAAATCCCTACTTACAATGCTTCTGTGGTACTATCAAAAGCCTCAATATAATTAACTTGTCTAATTATTCCTTCTATCCGCTATGCCGGTAACCCTAACAAAGAAGGCATAGATGTTGGTTGGCATGATTTGCTCTTGACAAATCCATGCTGGTTACTACTTTTAATTAGAGCCCTACTAAATTCACTGCCATGAAAAGTCACATCATGGACTGTGAAATCAAATCTGGCCATCTCTCCCTCTCCCCCTAGTAAAATTTGGTCTTTTCTACCCTATACTGTTCTTACTTTTTGGAGGAGACTGGGGGTCCTGACCCAAAATGGAGTTTGACGCAGAGGTGTCACAATGCTTATGGGGTGGCTGGTTACCCTTTATATTCTTAATTGCCAGTTTTATTTCTGTTCTATCTTCACAGTTGGGTAGCTAGACGTTTGCATCTGTGAAGGCAGAACCCCACCAGCAGTAATGCAATAAAAGGGTGGAAATACCCTACCACATCACTCTTATCCCACATCGCTCTTATCTCTGCCATACTGCTCATAACAGCTCTACACTCAGAGCTGGGTTCCCAGTCAGCAGCTGTCAATCTCCAGCTGTGAAGGCAGCACTGCCACCAGCAGCACAGAAGTAAGAATAGCAGCGCCCTCCCACCATGCACTCAATGTCTTGCAACCTCCTCCCACCATATAACTGCTATTTAGGTCAGGGCCCGTACAATTACACCATTGTGAAATTTCACATTTAAATAGCTGAAATCATAAAATTAATCATGAAATGTCTGATTTTTAAAAAATACTAGGACTGTGAAACTGACCAAAATGGACCTTGGATTTGGTAGGGCCCCTACTTATAACCCGTTATCCTTTCCGAGTGTCACCAGTCTGTCTCTCCCCCGGAAGCCCTAGGAACTAGGGATGTTAAAAATTAAGTAAACGTGTAACTGCTGAAAGTTTCAGTGGTTACACGTGGGGGCTCGCTGAATGCAGCGCGCCTGCCTGGCCCTGTGCACATTCCCTGCCCACATTCCGATTAGGAACCAGAGAAGAACGCCCGTGACAGAACCCCAGAGAACAAGCAGCGGTTACATCACAGGCGTTTAAAACGCTAAAAAGTTGTTACTCACCTTGTGCAGTAACGATGGTTCTTCAAGATGTGTCCCCGTGGGTGCTCTACTCTAGCTGTTGGGCTCATCTTGTGCTGCAGACCGGAGACTTTTTCAGCAGTGGTCCAGCCGGGCCGCGCATGCGCGGCCAGAGGCACACGTCACTCGTGCCGGCTCTGAACATGCGCAGCCCGATTCCCACCAGTTCCTCCTAAGCAGAGAATTTCTGAAAAACAGAAAAAAAACTCCTAAGAGGGGATGAGGGCAGGTCGTTAGCACCTACGGGGACACATTTCGAAGAGCCATCGTTACTGCACAAGGTGAGTAACTTCTTTTTTGATTGGTCCCTGTGGGTGCTCTACTCTAGGTGACTTCAGAGCAGTAGTCTAGTCTATTCAGATGCGCATTGGTGTTCCGAAGTTTGTGCCAAAGGCAAGACTGCCGAGGCTACTGGTGAGTCATGGGTAGAGGTGTTAATAGCATAGTGTCTTGCAAACGTGGAGGCCGATGACCATGTGGCCGCTTTGCATATGTCTGGTAGGGAGACCCATTTGATAATGCTGTGGAGGTTGCCATTGCTCTTGTTGAGTGCACCCTCAGTGAACGGGACGGATCCTTATTCTGCAATGCGTAACCATGGGAGATGCAGGAGACGATGATCTTAGAGAGGCGTAGCGCCGAAAGAGGTTGGCCCATGGAGCACTGAGCCATGGACAATAACAAACGCTGGGATTTATGAAACCCTCTCATTCTATCTAGATAGATTTCAAGCACACACCGGACATCCAAGGTGTGCAGCTGGGACTCTTGTAGAGACGAGTGTGGTTCTGGGTGGAAAGTTGGGAGTATGATGGGTTCATTAATGTGGAACTGAGAATTCACCTTGGGAAGGAAGTTGGGGTGAGGTTGCAGTATCAGTTCATGGTTTGTGAACAGTATGTACGGCAGTATAGCCGAGAGAGCGGCGATCTTGCCCACTTTTTGAGCAGAAGTGATGGCCAGCAGGAACGTAACTTTCATGGTAAGCATTGTCAGGTCAGACGTTATCATAGGTTGAAAGTGAGACTGTGAGACTATCTGCAAGTCCCAAATGTCTGTTGGTTGTCTATGTATGGGATATAAATTAGCAACCCCCTTGAGAAGTCTTTTGATCATTGGGTGAGAGAATATCGAGGAGCCCTGTATCAGAGGTCGAAGGGCTGAGATTGCTGCGATGTGGACCCTAATAGAAAGGAGCGATAGGTCTAATCCTTGTAGGTGTAGGATATAGTCAATAATGTGTTGAAGAAGAATGGAGTTGGGGTCAAAGTTTTTGGTATGGCACCAGGATTGAAAACGACACCATTTATAGAGGTAAGAACGCCAAGTCAAGTCTCTTCTGCTGTGCGAGAGAACGTCTCACTTCTTGGAAGCATTTTATTTCCGAATGTCGGAACCAGTTAGGAGCCATGCCGTGAGGTGTAACTTGTGGATCTGTGGAGGTGCAAGCTTCCCTTGCTGTTGTGTCAGAAGATTGTGATAATCCGGTAGATGATATGGGGAACAGATGGACATCTGAGTGAGGATAGGGAGCCATGTTTGGCGAGGCCAAAAGGGAGCCACGAGAATAACTGTGGCTTTGTCCCTGACTATTTTCTCTAAGACCTTGGGGATCAGGGGAATTGGAGGAAACGCAAAGAGCAGATGTTGGCTCCAGTCTACGAGGAAGGCATCTCCCAGAAAGTTATGACCGATGCCTGCTCTCGAACAATATAGAGGGGTACTTCGCGTTGTAACTTGTTGCCAATAAATCTATGGCGGGGCATCCCCATCTCTGGAATATTCGCTCTGTTGTTTGAGGGTTCAATTGCCATTCGTGCTGGTGAATGACATGTCTGCTGAGAGTGTCGGCTATGATGTTGTCTTTTCCCGGTAGATATACTTCGGTGATGGTAATGTTGTGCTGGATGCACCAGCTCCATAAACGTATGGCTTCCGCACAAAGGTATTATGAGTAAGCGCCGCCTTGACGGTTAATATACTGCCATCATGTTGTCTGAAAGAATTTGAATGGTGCGGCCTTGAATGCTGGCGCGAAAGGCTTTGCAGGCATTGAATATTGCTCTTAATTCAAGAAGATTGATATCCTGTAGAGATTCTTGAGGAGACCAGCATCCCTAAACTTGAGAATCGCCGAGGTGAGCTCCCCAACCCAGTAGGGATGCATCTGTTGTTATCTGCATGGTGGGTTGTGGGCGCTGGAAGGGAACGCCGGTAAGCATATTCGCGGTGTTGTGCCACCATTTTAAGGATTCCCATACTATAGGAGGGACGGGAAGTAGTTTGCGGATGTTGTGACTTCCAGGACGATAGACCGAAGCCAGCCAATGTTGTAGACTCCTGAGGTGTAGTCTTGCGTGCTGAACCATATATATGGTAGCAGCAATATGGCCTAGGAGTCTGAGACAGGTAAGTATCGATGTTCTGGGACTCAAGGAAAATATCTGCACAAATTCTCGGATTGCCTGGAATCTGGCAACAGGTAAGTGTGCTGTGGCTGTAATGGCATCTAGTCGAGACCAATGAATTCGAGAGATTGATGTGTAGTTGTTGATGACTGCAAAATTGATCACAAGACCAAGGGTGTGAAATAGGTCCTGGGCGATGTTGATGGCTCATGATGCCTCTTCCATGGTGAGGGACTTGATAAGGCAGTCATCTAGGTAGGGAAAAATTATAATGCCAAGGCAGCGGAGGTGTGCTGCTACCACCGCTAGTGTCTTTGAGAAGACTCTTGGTGCCGAGGAGAGTCCAAAAGGAAAGACCCTGTATTGGAAATGTTCATCTCCTAATTGGAACCTTCGGAAGCGTCTATGAGCCGGATGTGTGGTTACATGAAAATATGCATCCTGCAAGTTGAGGGACGTGAGCCAATCCAGTGTTGAGCACTGGCAAGATAGAGGCAAGCGTGACCATCTCGAACCTTGTTTTCTGTAAGTATCGATTGAGCCCTCAGAGGTCTAGTATCGGTTTCCATAGTCCCGATTTCTTTTCAATAAGGAAGTATGGAGAATAGAACCCTTTTCCCTGGAATTCTTTGGGTACCTTTTCTATAGCACCAATCTTGAGAAGGTGGAGAACCTCTGCCTTTAAGAGAGATTCATGAGATGGGTCTCTGAAAAGGGACCCGGGGGAGGAAGGAGGCAGAGCGATGAAGGGGATCGCATAGCCTGATGTAACTAGCTCGCAAACCCATTGTAGCCAGACACAAACCCCATCTTGTTTTTCCACAAGCCCCATCTTGTTTTTCCCCCCCCCAGAGAGCAAGAGAAAGGCAGTCAGCCTTTGATGCCCTGGGAACACAGGTTTGCTGCCTGTCCCTGACTCTACCATAAACAGAAACTAGACAGTAAATGGGCTAGCTGACGACCCGGGGCCTCCCGTCGCCCTGATGGCTAGTACCAGTAATTGACACGCCTGCACTGTCCCAGAGAGGAATCTTCGCCCATCACATACCAGAGGTGCCCATTGTCTGCATTTTTCCCAGGTGTAAATTATGCTTTGCACCCTTCGTGGGAAACTTGGTGTTCAAAGCCATTTTTCCTAATTGGCCACTTGAGCCCAGGAAGAAGCCTACATGACCCAAGGGGTATAAAAGAGGTTCAGCAGCCCACCCCATTTGAGCTCCAATCATCTATACCTGCTGGCAGGTATTGATTGTCTCCCGAGGTCTGTGGGACGCCCAACCTCGCCCTACTTCTTCCCGAGGGATTGAGAGAAAGACGCTGGCCATGCCAAGTCTGGAACGCAGGGGTGAGAATATATACCTGCTATGTGTCTATTTTGCATGCATTTAATAAGAGCTCAGAGAACCAAAGGGTTTCATGGTACCTGTAAGTGACTTATTAGTGTAATTTCTGTCCTGTCCTTTGTAGTGTCTGTGTTATCTGTAACACAGTAGTAGCATTTAACAACTAAGTTTACCCTGTAACAATAAAATAGTAACTGTTTAAGCTTTAACCTGACTCCTTCAGTTGCTGTAACAGAACCAAGCACAATTTAAAAAGAACTTCAGCCGGTCATAAGGGACTCACTGCCCTGACCGTCGGCTGACACCCATCTGTCAGTGATGATGGCAAACCAACGAAGACAGTATGGTCTCAAGCGGTAGTGGAAGAGTCTGATTGGTTCTTGTAGATGGTCTTCCAAGGGTAGGTGTCGCAGGCCCTCGACAAGCGCATCAAACCTGCTGTCGGTTGTTTTGTTTAGATGCCTTGTTTTGAGGACGTCGCTTCTGCAGGCGTTGTCTAGGATGTTGTTGGTCGTATTGTCTGAATCGGTTTGGGGCGTATGAGAATGGTCGTTGTCGTTGGTAAGGAATATAGTGTTGCCGACGATACGGCGGAGTGTACATGCCAAACGTCCTGAGAGTGGTTCTCGAGTCCTTTCCAGAATGAAGCAGTTGGTCTGTTTTCTCAGCGAATAGGGCTTGTTTATCAAAGGGCAGGTCTTCAAGTTTAGACTGTAGGTCTTTTGGTATAGCTGCCAGGTGTAACCAAGATGCCCAGGTGTAACCGAAGTGGCAGTTGTACACGCTGCTGTGTCAGCGACATCCAGGGCTATTTGTAATGCTGTTCTAGAGGGGGTGTATCCCTCTTGTATGACTGACTTCAAAATCTGGCGTTTGGCATCAGAGAGTTCATTGAGGAGACGGATAAGCTTGGTATAGTTATCAAAACTGTGATTTGAGAGGTGAGCTGAATAATTTGCCATTCTCAGCATTAGAGTGGCCGATGAGTAGACCTTTCTGCCGAATAGGTCTAGGCGTTTGCCCTCCTTATCCCCTGGGGTGGCTTTGTGTTGGGGGACTTTGGATCTCTGTTGTGCTGCGTCCATTACCAGAGAATTAGGTTAGCGTATGGGAACAAAAATTCGCTACCCTTGGCAGGGATGAAGTATCTTTTATCTGCCTTTTTACTCGTTGGGGGGACTGAGGCCGGTGTCTGCCAGACCTCATCGGCTATTTCCATGATAGCATCATCCAGAGGCAAGATGATTCTAGATTTCTGATGTTGCCAGAGAAAAGACATTTAGAGCTATTATGTTCAAAATCGAGTCTCTCTAGATTCCATCTTGTTTTCCTTCTTCTCCCTTTGTTACCCTTCTCCCGCCAAAACCTAGGTGCATACGGTTCTCTGCTCAGTGCACCCCGCACTATAGTTTGCACTCAGTCCAAAACTGTGCACTGGGCACTCAAATGAGCTGCACACCGCTCAGAAACTGTGCATCCCTCCCTACTGGAGAGTTGCACATGGCACCGTTTGCTGCACACAACCCTTACCACCCTTTTCCCGCCTTGAAGGGCTTATAAGCCCTGACCAAGGAAAGGTTCGGGTTCGCCACTGTCCGTCCGTATTGTAGCCTGTCAGTCACTGTCTGCCGTCCCAAGTCCTGTCAGTGTTTGTTCGTCTCCCGTGGTGCTCCATTTTAGTTCGTGGGTTCGGGTATAAGGATTTTGTTTGAGCTGTGGAAGAGAGAGAGAGAGCCTCACAAGTGTGGGAATGCCCCACTTAAGGATTATTGCCTTCTGCCACATGGACTTGAACTCAGTTACCGCTATCCTTACCTGCTGGATTGGACTGGAAGTCGAAGGGCTACCAAGTACCAACCCCAGAGAGAATCTACCCGACCCATTAGAGGCAAGATCCACCAGCAGGAGGGCTGTTCAACTGGACTACCTTTCCTTGTCAGCGAGGGACTCCCTGCCGTCCTCCCCTAAGGCTTTACATTAGCTGCAGGGTAGAAGGTCGCAGGCCTCAATCGCCGCCGCCTCTGACACTGTAAAGTATACTCCCCTTGTTGTATCCAGGGCTTATCTATCTTCTTTTCTTCTGGGATAGGGTGAGTTCATGCTGTTTGTGTTGATGTATGTTCCACTGTTCAAAATATATGGTTTGGCCTTAAACATTAGTCTAGCCTGATTTGTGGTTACCCAATCCAACGGTGACTAGATACGTAACACCAGGCTGAATCTGGCTTCTGGGAGGGGGAAACCCTGCTTTAGGCCTTGGGCTCAGTCATTGCCACTAGCCTTAACTCCCACAACAATTGCTTACCTCAGTTCCCCAGGTAACACTGAGAAGGTTGCAAATTCTTCAGCATCTTACGTTGTTTTTGTTGAACCTGTGACAGTTGAATTTTTTGTGACTCCGTGTGACGGGGCGCCGCAGCCCCGCACTGCAGCCCCCACTGCGACCGCCCTGTTCACGGCATGGGGGGCAAAGTACCGGCATTGTACCGGGTACTCATGGGCCGCAGAATGCCTTTCAGCTCCAGACGTGGCAGCTAAAACACGTCCTGGGAGCAACGGGGTAGGCGGAGCCACACGCGTGATGTCAGAGCGACGTCACATCAGATGCCGGAAGCGGCAGGGGATTTATACACTGCCTGGCACCGAGAGAGGGGGAGGGTGTGTGTGTGTGTGTGTATGTGGCATGTGTGGGGGGAGGCCGTGTGCCAGTGGGGCCCCCATGGAACAATGGGGATCCAAGCCCAGGGGCAAAGCAAGGCGGCCAAGCCGCTGGAGGTCCAGGTATGCCTCAGGAAGGGGTGGCCAGACCAGTGGGGGAGAGGAAGCAGCCCAGGGCAGGGTAGCACTAAGCCCGCGGGCTGACGGGTTTTGGCAAGGAGCCCCCGTCAGCTGGACCGGACCACAGAAGGTCCACATCCTTAGGGCCCTGGGCTGGGGCCCGTGAGTGAGGGCGGGCCCGGGCCCCTCCTCTTTCCCCTTGCCCTCTGAGGAGGGAATACCCGACGAGCATAGAGGGAGATAGCGCACCGCCACCCCCACACTCCCCCAGCTACGGGCAGAGGCCCAGCACGGTTTAAAGGTGTAGACAGAGTTGCTAGGGTAGCGACTCCAAGACAAGACTAAGGGGACGTTTGGGACATTCGAAAAGGGTCAGGGTAAAGACAATACGGTGGACAGACTGGACTGGTCACCGGTGGACAGACTGGACCCACCATACTCTGCCACACACTTAAAAAGATCCTGGAATCGGCGCGCGTCATCTGTAGGTGGACTAGTGGCTGGGACTACCGCCTCATCTGGGGATGAACAAGACTGGTGGTTTGGTGATTCCTCTTGCTGCTGGATTGGTTTGGTCCCGTGTACTGAACCTGGGGCAGGTTGAGGCGTTGAGGGCACATCCTCCGTCAGGGTGGGTGGTCCAGTAGGTATTGATGTCACTGGATGGCTAACAGTATCGCGACACGTCTGAGTATGTCAATACTCCGGTGATCTTCAGCACGTGTTCCGTGCTGAGCAGGGAAAGTGATAATCATAGCACTGGCAATGAGAGTGGTAACTCCTATCCATGGAATATCGTGGAGAGTATGCCCTTCTCATAGAGTGATAGTAGCGAGAGTAGGAGGAGCGTGCTAAAGATCTGGAACGAGATCTACTCTTTCGCCGTCTTGGTGATGATGGGGACCTGCGCTGGCGATAATGATGAGGGGATGGTGAATGACATGGTGAGCGGCGTCGAACACGGATGGAGGGGCTGTCACATCTGTGATCATGTTAGTGCACTGTCATGTCTGTGATCATGGAGAAGCATGAGATGAGGGTCCTGGAGAAAAAAGCACTGAGTCTGGCCTAGGAGAGGGGGTAATTGTTCTTCTGGTTCTACGCATTGCTGTAGATGGTGTGGAAGAATGGTGCTGCTGTTATCGCACCTCTGGGTGGTCAGGTGCCAGTATGGGCGATGGCGGTGCCGACGGGATGATCATGATGTTCAGCACCGGGCTCAGCGGGAAAACAGCTGGTGCCAGATCCCCAGCAATCTGTGCGGAAACAGCTTCTGAGCGCTCGGTGCGGTGAGTGGCTCTGTTGGTGCACCGTGGCTCAGAGTACTTTTCTGGCGCCGAGAAAGTTGCCGGCGCCGGGATCAACTTCAGCACCACAGGCGGTCTCTGTGCTGGCACAGTCAGAGCCAGTGCAACAGCCGGTGCCAACTCCACTCTAGGTGCCAGTACTGGTGCGTGCACCTGGACTCCTGAAGGAGCAGGACCCGGCACAGACGCGCTACAGGTGGTCTTGTGCTTGTCGGGGCAGGAAGCCAAGCCTGTTCTGAGGGTGCTGAGCTTTTCCAGCTCCTTAGCCCTTTTTGAAGCAGAGAGGTGGGAGGACAGAGACCCCCCATTCTCCCGGACTTAGAGCTGGCCTCTTGAGGGCTGCCGCTGTGTCCGAATGTTCTGGCTCATCAGATGGTTGCAGAGCCTTGTTGAAAAGGAGCATCTTGAGCCGCATTTTGTGATCTCTTCTTGCTCTTGACGTAAGGTTGCAACAGTGCTGACATTTTTGGGAACATGCCCCTCTCCTAGGCACTTAATGCACCTAGAGTGCCCGTCAGAAGCGAGCATTGCATCAATACAAAATGCGCATCTTTTGATACAAAATGCGCATCTTTTGAAGCCGGCAGCTCCAGGCATGCTGAAGAGACAAAAATTCTTTTTATATATATATATATATATATATCTTTTTTTAAATAGGAACTGTAACAAGAACCAGAGCTATATACTATGAAAACTTCAACTATTAACTATCAGTAACTAAGAGTGTTTACAAGTATTCCTCAAACTACAGGAGAGCAGTTAAACTCCGTCTGCAGCCATAGACAGTTAGGAGGAACTAGCGGGAGCCAGGCTGCGCATGCTCAGAGCCAGCATGAGTGGCGCATGCCTCTGGTCGTGCATGCACGATCTGGCTGGACCACACTGAAAAAGTTTCCAATCTACAGTGCGGGACGAGCCCGACACCTAGAGTGGAACACCCACGGGGACCACTCAAAGAAGAAGAGCCAGCGCAGCTCGAGACACAACTGATTGGCCCTCTAGAGTTCCCAGTCTCGCCAAGAGCAGGGACCACGCTGGAATCCCAGGGAAAGTGGAGTAGAGCACGACAGACGTTACTGTGCATGCTCAGTTCGCAGGGCTAGGGCCATTACCAGCGGAGCAGGAATGGGGTCTGGCGCCAGGAGCAGATTGTGAAGTTATATCTTGAGTCAGTCACGCATGGCTCCGCATCCCGCCACGGCCCCAAACCCCAACCGTGGAGCCCGGGACCCGCCAAGCCCACCCAGCACCCCTGGAACGACACGTGAAGGGCAGAGCTAGGCCCAGCCTGTCCGGCTAGGACACGGCATGTGGGTGCGGGTGGATGCCACATTTACCTGGCTTAGTCCGCAACGCTGGGCTGATTCGATGGAGATACTCTCAGTAAGTCTCTCCTAGCCGTTACTTGCTCGCGGCCACCGGAAACAGTACGATGGTTACTTCCGGTAACATCACGCACCATCAACGCATTCTGGGAAATGTAGTCTGAAGTGGTTTGATGGTGGGAGGCGAACCCCTAGAGGCCAAACACCTCCCACCATAGGGGTGCACTGTCAGGCCCAGCCCAGTCTGGCAGAACACCAGCTAGTGGTGCCAGGCCCCACCCCCACCCCGTCTCATGCCAGGCTTAGCCCCTCTCTCTACCATGGGTGCCAGCCAACCTGCCCCCCCTCCTCTAATCCCCGCTGGAGGCGCCAGGCCAGCAGCATCCTTCTCTCTCTTATGGGTGTGAGACCCAGCTCCCCCAGAGAAGGATGCCAGCCCCAACCCTAACTCTCCCTCCTGACACCAGGCAGGAGTGGGAGGCCCAATCCCAACATCAGGTAGTGGGGCTGAGCCCAGCCTCATGACCTTAGCTGAAGTGCGAGTTTGTCTCCATAGTGTTACCTCAAAGTGACCGTTCTTGCCAGGCTTTACTCAGGCAATGCTTCCGTTAGCTCAGTGGCAATCTGGCCTGAAATAAGGACTGCAGGACTGGGCTCAGGTTATCTTCATAGGTGGCTGATAAGTACCCAACATTAATTCTAGGCAGTTTACAGGCAATGGCCAATGGTTTATTTAATTTTTGGCTCCTTGCATGAGGCATGTGTGACGGACCCCCGCCGGTCCGCACTAGGGCCAGGGCCGCCGGCGCCCCCTGGAGCCCGCCGGACGGACCGGCAGGCAGCCGGAAGAGCAGGGGAGAGCGCGCCGGGGAAGAAACCCTGCAGGGGGCGGGGCGGCTAAAACCCCGGCGGGGAAGGAGGGGTCAGGGACAACCCCCCGAGGGGGGCGAGTTGTCCGCCCGGCGTTCCGCCCGGCCAGAGCCGCACGGGACCGGCGTCAGGCCGGGACGCCCCGGCCGTGACGTCGACGGACGCCAGGGCGCCGGGGGGGCGGCCCGAACGCCCCTGACGTCATCACCCGGGCCGCTTGAAAAGCGGCCCAGCGGAGCAGGAAGGGGCGGCACTCGGGAGAGCTGCCGCCACCACCGCCGACCTAGCCGCCGAGGGGAACCCCCCCCGCACTGGAGGAGACGAGGGAGCGACCCTGAACCCTCACGACAGCCGCAGGACGAGACCGGCGCCTCGGGCGGGGTAAGTGACTGCGGGACTTCTCCCGTCGGGGAGCGGAGAGTGGAAGCAGCCCGGGGCGGGGGTCTTTTGGCGCCCGTGGACAGGCGCGTTACGGGGATAAACCCCGCCTGTCGTGGGAGGAACGTACGCTTCGTTCTCCCCCCACTTAGGGCCCCGGGCTGGGACCCGGTGGAGAGGGCGGGCCCGGGTCCCCCACATTCCCCCTCCCTACTACGACACCCCAACCCACAGAACCCCGCTGGGGTGACTAGATAAAAGGGCGAGGACCCTGTCACTTGGACTGTCCCGACGGGGACCCGACTTACGGGCAGGCCGCCGGAGGCGACCCCGTCCCCTCGCCAGGACCCCGGGCTTACTGGTACCCCGGGCCAGCCCCGAGGAAAAGGAATCCCCGAGTTCGCTGATCCCCGGTCCGGACTCGCGGCCGGGTGATCGCACTCAAACGACCAGACGGCGGGTCCGCTGAACCCCCCTTCCTCCGCCGGAAGGGGGCGCTCGCACCCACACGGGCCGTCACAGCATGGTTAGATTCTTCTTCGAGCAGTGTCCCGTGGGTGCTCCACTGTAGGTGTCGGCTTGTCCCGGCGCCGCAGATCGGAGATCTTTCTAGCCGTAGTCTGCCGGACCACGCATGCGCGAAGTACGGCTCGTGGCTTTTCGCGCCGTTTGAGCAGCACTGGTCCGGCTCCCGCCAGTTCCTCCTGACCGTCCTCGGCCGCGGACGGAATAACGTCTCTCTGGCGATTACTGTTTCTTACAGAGACAGAGAGACTTTAAATGTTATTGTATATAGTTCCTATATAGAGTTTTCCAAGTTATAGTTATATTCTAGTCGTTAGTCGTTTAAAAAAAAAAGTTTTTCTTCAATAGTTAGTTAGTTATCCCAATGCCGGGTATTAAGAAATGTGGCGAATGCCACGAGGCAATGCCTGCCTCTGATGGCCACGCTCTATGTATTAGGTGCCTTGGGGAAGGACATATACCCCAAAAATGTCCCCACTGCTCCAAACTAACAGCTAGGGCTAGACGGGACAGAGACATGCATCTAAAAGTCCTTCTGTTCGACAAAGCCTTACAACCGGACGTCAAACAGTCAAAAGGACACTCGGAACAATCTAGGAAAGTTAAAAGAAAACCGTCTCCGACACGATCCCTCCCACCCTCAAGATCGGCAGATGATCAGCCAGGGACGTCAACAGCACCGCCCGCAAAAGTAGCGAGGCCGCCGAAAGACAGCCGGAGTAAGTCGGCCCCGAGCCCTTCTATATAGGGCTCGACCGTCTCAGCCGTTCCCTCGGTCTCTAAGCCGCCTACGGCTCCGAGAACCTCTCCCGGCACCAAGCATCCCCCAGCACCGGTTCGTTCCCCGGCACCGAGACGCAGCCGCTCCCCGGCACCGAGACGCAGCCGCTCCCCGGCACCGAGACGCAGCCGGGCACTGAGCCGTAGCCGCTCACCGGCACCGAGGGCCCCGGCACCGAGGCGCTCTCCCGCACCGAGATGTTCTCAGGCGCGTAGCCGCTCTCCGGCACCGAGCCGCTCCCCAGCGCCGAGACTATCACCTAACCTAACACGCTCTCCAGTACCCATGTGCTCACCGGCACCGAAGCAACTACCGACGCCGAAGACCGCAACCAAACGTTCGGCGGAAGCTAGCTGCCCTTCAATGCATGCGGCTCCATCGGCACCGAAGCGTCCACTGCCTCCCACCAAACAACGGGAGCCCCAACGACCATCGGCACCGAGACACTCCACGTCTTCGACCGCGCCGGCACCGAGTCGCCCTTCGGCACCGAAAGACCCGTCTCAACACAGACGCTCACCGACAATGCGACGGCCTTCTCCTCTTCATACATCTCGGGAGCACAGTCAGTCACTGGTGCCGAGTCGATCAGCGACGTCGACGGGGCCCACCTCGGCACGGATTCCCCCAATGCCAGTCGAAGTGATTCCGCATTCAGTTATCTCTACCCCGGCATCTTCTCCACCGGAGCATTTACTAGCCCCAACGGCCCACGCATCCAGGGGATTATCCTCCCTATCCCCGAGCCCTGAGTTTTCTCCAGAGCTGCGATCCCCGTCTCCACAGTACTCCGAGTACTCTTGTACTGGCCATACATCAGCACGTTCTGGTCATTCTTACCGCCGTGACCTGCGTTCACCCAGTTACAGCACTTACTATAGAGACAGGTCGCGATCACCAAGATCAACCCGCTCGGAATACTCAATGGGATCCCGCCGCTCCACATCTCCCCATTATCGCCATACTTCGTCCTATCAACACCGGTCCCCGCAATCCCATCCAGGGCAGAAATACCAGTCCTCTTCTGCTCCCTCAAGACCACCAACCCCCTCCGGGTCTACCTCTCATGTCGAACAACCTCCTCCCGCTCGGGATGTCGAACCTGACCAGTCACCAGCACAACAGTCCTCCTTTATTGGGAGTCCTGAACACATTCCATGTGGAGAGATTAAAAAGACTGGGACTTTTCATTTTGAAAAAGAGATGAGTAAGGGGGAGAACTCTTTGCTAGAGAATGTTATGATGGCAAGATACAATGGGGTTAAAAAAAAAAACCTAAATATGTACATGGAGAATAGGGTCCCTCAATGGCTGTTAGCCAGTAGGGGCAGAAATCCAACAATATGTTCTGCGTGTCCCTCACCTCTGTTTGTCAGAAGCTGGGAATGGACAATTGGTAATCACTCAATGGGTAATGCCTACACTGCAGAGGAATATTGAAGCTGCCCGCTATCCATCTTTCAGGGTGCAAATTAGCTAATTTAAGGTTAAAGTAGCTAATTAGAAGTGAGAGGAGCACTCTGGTCAACGCTGGTAACCCTGCTTCCATGAGGAGTAAGGGAAGTCGAAGGAAGAATGTTCTTCCTTTGACTTCCTGCAGTGTAGACAATGCCAAAAGTAGAGTTAAGGTATTTCGATTTCAGCTACGCAATTAACAAAGCTGAAGCTGCATATATTAACTTGATTTTGTCCTGTAGTGTAGACGTGCCCAATGATTGCCTGTTGTGTACATTCCATTTGGCTTTGGCCACTGTCAGAAGATAGGATACAGGGCTAGATAGACCACTGGCTATTCTGTTCCAGCTCTCCTCCCTCATTAATCCCCTCTGCTCAGGGAAGGGGCAGGACTTGAGGAAAGGGTGGAGCACGGCTGGGGACTGCAGGGTGGGGGAGGGTTTCCCTGGCCAAGGCCAGATTATCCATTAGGCACAACAGGCACAGTGCCTAGGGCCTTCGACAAAGTTTAGGGCCTACGAAAATTCATAATGGACTTGAAAATAAGAAAACTGCAAAATCAAATATTACAATTGTAACGACAACATCTTCTTACTTCCCTGATCAGATGATTAACTGCCGGGTGCATCCTAGGTATCATTGTAATATACATCAAAATGGCTGCGATTTTAGCATGAAGTATCATGAATTGCTCACAAGGTGCAGCACTTTCAGGAGCAAAAACTGAAGTGGGCAATATTAGGCATCTATGCACCAGGCATTTCTCCCATATCTATTTAGAATCCAATTGAAAGCCTATAATTATGAGTGGCCTAGGGCCTACTAACCTTAATCCAGGCCTGTCCCTGGCTCCACACCTGGGACGCTGAGGCACGTGCGCGCCCCCCCAGGGCGAGCCCTGTGGAGCTGCGTCTAGGGCGGGTGCCATGGCGAGCACGCGCGGGCGTTTGACCGCAGCCTCGCCTCGCTGGGCAGGTGTCTGGGGCGTGGCAGGGCCTGGGGCGCTGGTGCTGCGGGGGGCGTGAGGCGGGCGGGGTGCGGGGCGGCTGCGGGCGGGGGTCGGGAGCCGAGACCAGAGGCAGCGCTGGGGGCTTTAGGCGGGTCGGTCTGGGGGCCGGGCGGTACCGCACGCGCCTGGTTACGGCGACGGCCCCTGAGCGTCAACTCTCGCGCCTCCCCGCAGCCGCGACTACGCTTCCCAGAAGGCTGTAAGTCGCGGCGTGACGTCATCGGAAGGGAGCGCTCGGGTTCCTTCCGGTTGTGCGCGAGTGTCGAGCGGAGCCGAGACCCAGCGGCGCTTGAATCCCGATAAGACAAGATGGCCGGGCTGCCCCGCAGGATCATCAAGGTAACCGCCACCCCTCCCCCACTGCCCCTGTGCCGGGGCGCGGAGCGCGGAGCTTCCCGTGAGCGGGGCGCGGCGCGGGGAGGCGGGCGCTGCCGACCACGGGAGCCCGGGCAGGCCCTGCCGGGCTGGGAGCGGCGCGGGAGCGGGCGGGGCCTTGGCCCGCGGAGCCGCCATTGGCCCCCCGCCCCCGGGGCTGCGTGACCGAGCGAGGCGCGGAGGCCCCTGCGGCTGCGGTGGCGGCGAGGCCCGGGCGGGGTTTGGGCGCCGCCGCGGCGCGGGGAATGAATGGAAAACTATTTCCCTAGGAGGGTGGTGAAGCAGTGGAATGGGTTACCGAGGGAAGTAGTGGAGTCTCCCTCCCCAGAGGTGTTCAAGTCTCGGCTTGACAAAGCCCTGGCCGGGTTGATTTAGTTGGGATTGGTCCTGCCCAGAGCAGGGGGCTGGACTTGATGACCTTCTGAGGTCTCTTCCAGTTATGATTCTATGAATGGACAGTTAACAATGTTCACATTTATGATTTCACGTCCCTAGGACAGAGGTAGTGGCTTAAATTCTTTGGGGGATATCTTCAGAGAGGAGAAAAGATCCAAGAGGAGAACCAGTAGATGAGGTTGAGTAGCCATTAAAGAGCTAGGGATGCTGAATTTCAATTAATTGACTAATCGAATAGTCAATTGATGTAATTTGTATCAACTATTTCATTAGTTGATAAGGGTGCCCCCAGGGCTGTTGCTACACTTCAAAGGTGAAAGTGCTGCGGGGAGCAAGGGGCCAGCAATGCAGTTCCCCACTGGCCCCGTGCTCCCTGGGCGTTTCCAAGTGGCAGTTCCCCATGGAGCTCAGGAACAGCTGGGGACTCCCCTGCTGAGCCTGGGCTGTGTGTGGTGCTGCTGCTTTGAAATGCCACAGAAAGCCCAGCATCAGGCTCCACCTGGCATTTCAAAGTGGCAGCATCTCTCAGAGCCTGGGGTCAGCAGGGGAGTCCCCATCTGTTCCTGGGCTCCATGGGGCACTGCAGGCAGCCTGGGAACGCAGGTAGCCTGGGAACGCAGGTAGCCTGGGAACTCCCCAGCTGGCCCTGGACTGCATGCAGTGTTTCAAAGTGGCAGCGCGTGAAGCCCAGGGTCTGGCCCCAGGCTTCATACAGAACTGCCACTTTGAAGCAGTTCTATCTTTCTGATAGAGACAGCAAGTCGGGGGAGGAGGGGGGTGGAAGGGAAATACAACTAGTCTATTACTGTGTTGACTATCTGCTAAGCATTTTTTATCGGGTAGTTGACTACTCAACTATTCATTCACACCCCTATAAAGAACAGGGCACAAGATAGAACTAGTAAAGCAAACCATGAAAGGCAAAGAGGGGAGTATAAAAGAATACATTCAGCTGCTACAGAAACAGGCAGATTAATGATAGAAATGTAGCTGTGTTAGTCTGGTGTAGCTGAAACAAAATACAGGACTATGTAGCACTTTAAAGACTAACAAGATGGTTTATTAGATGATGAGCTTTCATGGGCCAGACCCACTTCCTCAGATCAAATAGTGGAAGAGAATAGTCACAGCCATATATACCAAAGGATACAATTAAAAAAAAGTGAACACATATGAAAAAGACAAATCACATTTCAGAACAGAAGAGGGGGAGGGGGGAAGGTAAATGTCTGTGAGCTAATGGTATTAGAGGTGATAATTGGGGAAGCTATCTTTGTAATGGGTAAGATAGTGTCTTTGTTGAGACCGACATGTAGAGTGTCAAATTTTAGCATGAATGACAGTTCAGAGGATTACCTTTCAAGTGCAAATTTAAAAGGCTTCTGGAGCAGGATGCAGGTAATTAAGTCTTTGAGACAGTGTCCTTTCTGGTTGAAATGGCAAGAAACTGTTTTTTCTTCGTGATCCTGTCTAATATCTGTTTTGTGGGCATTGATCCTTTGGCGAAGTGTCTGAGATGTTTGTCCAATGTACAAAGCAGACGGACACTTTTGGCACATGATAGCATAAATTATATTTCTGGATAAGCAGGAATATGTATTCTTGATCTTATAACTCACTTGGTTAGGCCCAATAATGGTATCAGCAGAGTGAATATGTGGACAAAGCTGGCAACGGGGTTTGTTGCAAGGGAAGGTACCAGGCTGGTATTAGTGTGGTATGTCGTGTGGTTGTTGGTAAGAGTCATCTTGAGGTTAGGTGGTTGTCTATAGGAGACTATGGGTCTGTCTCCCAGAGCCTCTTGGAGTTTAGTATCCTGTTCCAGTATAGGCTGTAGTTTATTGATAATGTGTTGGACAGGTTTAAGTTGGGGGTTGTAGGTGATGACAAGTGGTGTTCTATTGTTGGTTTTCTTGGGTCTGTCTTGAAGTAGATGGTTTCTAGCTATTTGTCTGGCTCTTTCAATTTGCTTTTTTATTTCTCTGGGTGGGTAGTTGAGGTTTATAAATGCTTGGTAGAGATTCTGAAGTTTCTGGTCTCTGTCAGTGGGATTAGAGCAGATGCGGTTGTATCAAAGGGCTTGGCTATAGACGATGGATCGTATGGTGTGTGCTGGATGGGAACTGGAAGCATGTAGGTAACTGTATGAGTCAGTGGGTTTTCTGTAGAGGGTGGTGTCTACTTTTCCATTGTTGATTTGTACTGTGGTGTCCAGGAAATGGATCTCTCGTGGTCCAGGCTGAGGTTAATGGTGGGGTGTAGATTGTTGAAATCTCTTTGGAATGTCTCCAGTGTTTCTTGGCCATGCGTCCAGATCATAAAGATGTCATCGATGTAGCGTAAGTAGAGAAGGGCTGAAAGGGGACGGGAGTTGAGGAAACGTTGTTCTAGGTCAGCCATAAAGATATTAGCATACTGTGGGATGATTAAGAAATTAATCTACTGTGGCAGATTAAGAAATTTTTGTATTGTAACTCCAAACAATCCCATCTTTTTCTGGCTTAAAAGCTGGCACCTGCTGCTTCTGATAGAGATAGCAGAGAGGGGGTGCATGTAGTTATTATGAATTAACCAATAAGCCCAGGTTTATTGGTTAATCACGTATACAACTACTTACTGACATCCCTAGTTTGAAAACCTTCTTTTCCTCCTGCAAGCTTCCTTTTCTCCTACCCCAAAACAGAAAAGGGGCACACCTGCAAGGAATAGGATTTTTACTGGAGGTGTAGGATTGACAGCCACCAACTGATTCTTACCTTTACACCTGATGGTTTACTAGTCTGTGCACAATCGGATCAAGCTGTTTGCTTTTAGGTGGAGCTGATTGTAGCTTTCATTGTTGATAGGTTTTAACAGAATGCATGTATACTTTTTGTTTATCCTGTAAAAACTGGAAAACTCAAATGGGAAGGCTTAGACTGTTATCTTCAGTGCCAATATGACACCATTCTAATCTATATAACAGGTACTTCTGAAATTAATGACTATTTTGGCTCAGTTTCTCTTCTAAAATAAAAAGAATACTTTTCCATCTTGTCCAGTGCTTTGGGATTCTTTCCTGTAAAGTTCTATAGCACTTTGCGGTGATCTATATATATCCTTGTGTATATTTAGTAGCTTCAGCATGCTGTTGCTCAGTGGGATGTTATAAATAGGAGATATTGATCTTCTCTGATCTCCTTTATTTTTCTCTAAACCAGTTTTGGGCCATCTGGGACCTGTGTGTCCCATTGGAGTTCTATGTGTATCCCATGAGATCGTTGCCCATGCGCTGGGTCTGCTAGATTTCATAGGTTTCTGTTTGTGTATATGTGTTTCCTACTGGTATTAATAAAGTGACACACAAAGTAAGGGCATGTGAATGAGGTGCGTGATGACTGCACAAATTGACTGAGCCATGCACTCCCTCTGCATCCAAAATGCTGCTACGGTTCAATTGGCACACAAGCACAGCTTGCGAATCTGCATATTCTGAGAGACCTGGTTAAGAGAATCTTGTGGCTCACTGTGATGGAGGGCTGCTCATATGGCCCACTCTTTAGCCTATGTTGTCTATTTCTTCTTTAAAGCATGAGAATAATGTTGTGGAGTTTTACCACACTGAATAAAAACCTGTCCCACAGATGAGGTCTTTCACTTTCTGTATGTTGAGATCTGAGTAGTTGTTAGCCACATCAACACCTCTACCCCTGCGCCTCCTCCCCTTCCCCTCCAGCATGCTCTGCATTTAAAACTTGGATAAGAAGACTAGCCCATTCCCAGCCTGCCAGTCTGGGTTTTAAATGAAAAGCACGCAGGGGAGCTACTTGCCACTCCACACTGCTGCCTCTCTGGAATTGGGGCCAGAAGCTCACTGGCAACCACCCTGTCCCTGGGTGGGGGACTGAATAATCATGCAACCACTAAGAATTTTAGTGGTTACACAATTATTGAAATACGTGATTTCTAACATCCCTAGTTGGGAACAGAGATGGTAAAATGCATTTGTGTAAACCTTCATCCACTGAAAACTTCAGCAGATACATGTTCCCCCACCCGCTGCCTCTGTATTGGAGGTAGAGGGCATTTGGCTCAGTGGGAGCTGGTATGTGTGAGGCGCCGGATTCAAAGCTGGTTCCTTGTATGTAGTGGCTCCCACCTGCCCTTCTCTATGCTGCTGCCTCTGAGTGCGGGCAGTGTTGGGGGCAGGTGGCCCAGCAGAAGCTGGCACATACGGGGAGCTGGCTTAAAAGCTGATTCCCTGCACATATTGGCTCCTGCTTCCCCCCATGCTCCCCTGCACTGCTACCTCTGATACAGAGGCAGCAGCACAGGGAGAGGGATTCTGCTTAGCAGGAGCCAGTTTGCACAGGGAGCTGACTTAAAAGCTGGCACCTGCTGCCTCTGATAGACAGCAGGGAGGGGGTGAATGTAGTAGTTAGGATTAATCAATAAGCCCAGGTTTATTGGTTAATCACATATACAACTACATGCTGACATCCCTAGCTTCTTTCCCCCCCTTCAATCTTCCCTTTCTCCTACCCCAAAACAGAAAAGCCACACACCTGCAAGGAATAGGATAGTTGAGTTCCTTTTGGCTCAAGTGGGTAACTGGATTTATTAAAAAAATAAAAATCATATACAAATCCTATACTCTTCTTAAAAAAAAAAAAAAAAAAAAAGTTGATCCTTCCTCCTACCAATGCTTTTCCCCCACATCTCTCATCTTCATCCTCCTCCTGTTCCCTATTCTCTTCTTCCTTAGTCCCCCCATACTCAGTGTGTTCACCTTCATTTTGGGAGAATCGTGGGATCACTATCAGTGTGACTCTTCTGAAAAAGGAGAGATGAAACTTCTTGTTTCAGAGCCCATCTTTTTCAGCCAGCCTAGAGAATCAAAAAGCAAGACGAGGTGCCATTTCCAGAAAGGAGAGTATTGCTCCTTTGGCTTAGAGAGAAGGATCAAGCTGAAGTCTGAACTGTACAGTAATTCCTCATTTAACATGTGCCCGCTTAACACGTTTTCACGATAGAATGATTTTTTTTTTAGGGAACGTTTTTTGATTTACAAGACCATCCACAGAATAACACGATTTCCCCAGCCGGCCCATTGCCAGCGGCTGCGCAGGACTTCCCTTGTTTCCCTGCACAGCGGCGGAGGGTTCGCTGCTCGCCACGCTGTTTCCTGGTGACTCCCCCTCGCCGGACGCAGTGTGTGTCCCGGCAGACCCGTCACAGGGGCATACTCCCAATCCAATCTGTACTTAAAATAAGGTGGAGGGTAGCAAAGGCACAGTGTGGTAAAGTTAGTTCTCATAAGTCACTTCTCATCTTTGCCCATACTCTTACTACTATTAAAAGTTGCTGAATTGCCCATTTATAATACACTACTGACTGGGAGATTTTTGAAGCTGATCACAGAAGAGTGCAGTATTCTGATATGCTACATCAACTGCCCATTATAGCAGGAAAATAAGTTCCTTTGGGGTTTTTTGTCATCTTAATGAATTCCATTCCATGTGTGTTTCCACAGCCATTGCCATGCAATTTTGGAATGGCAAAGGCCAGACTTAAACTCCCTGGCATCACTTTAATAGATACTTTATAAAACTCCTGGATTAGCCAGCAATTTTTTGGTGTTTGGTGAGAACAGATCTGTTATTCTGTGATGTTACCTTGATTTGAAAGTAAAGAAAGTAGGTTAACATTCTTTTTTACATGAGAGCACAGTGAATCTGACAAGATGTAATGATTTTGGGTTGTGGTTTTTGGGGAGAGAGTAGGGGACAATGAGGCTGTTTGCTAATACAAAATAAGAGTTTCCGTTTTTAACTGTTTTAAAATTGTTGGAATGACAATGGTTTGTCTAATTTAAATACCAATAACTATGTGATAAATGTTGGGAAAAGTTTTGTAGCTTTTTCCTTAAGCCAGTGATCTCTAACATTTTTAAGCATGAGATCACTTTTTGAATTTAAGTGTGATCCAGGAACTACCTCAAACCCAAATACCCTTGCCCCCACTTCCTTCCTGCCCCTTCTTTGGGGCCCCGCCCCTGCTCACTCAATCCTCTCTCTCTCCAATCCTCACTCACTTTTATAAGGCTGGGGGCAGAGGGTTGGGGTACAGGGGAGTGGGATGTGGACTCTGGTCTTGGGCTAAAGGATTTGGAGTGTAGGAGGCTCTGAGCTTAGCTTGGGTCAGGGAGTTGAGTTGCGGGGTGGGGGGGTCAAGGTGGAGGCTCTGGGAGGGAGTTTGGGTGCAGTGGGGGGGGTCTCAGCTAGGGCAGAGGCTTGGGGTGCAGGAGGGGTTCATGACTGGGGCTGGGGTTCAGAATGTGGGCTCCAGCGGGGCACAGCTTATCACAGGTGGCTTCTGTGGTGTTGGTGCAGGGGGCTAAGGCAGTCTCACCCCTGCTCTGGGTCCTCACCACTCCTAAAAGTAGCCAGCAAACTCTTTCCATCTCTGCCTCCCCTTCCATTCTGTGGGGGTGGGGGAAGGGCACTCTGACATCAGTACCCCCACTACTTCTTCCCTTGCCATGCACAGCAAGCAGGAGGCTCCCAGGTTGGGGGGCAGCTCCAAGTCAGAGGGCAGGAGCAACACAGAAGTGCTGAGGGACAGCTGAAGTGCTGGCTTGATAGCCTGTCAGCCAAACCTGTCAGGATCACCTATCAAAGGCTTCATCATCTACCAGTAGATCCCAATCTACTGGTTTGCGACCACTGCCTTAAGCGTTCTTTAACTTTTACAGAAATATATCACTGAATGACAACAATGTCCTTCCTTATGCTTCTTTATTGCTATAGTGTATGGGACGAAGGTAGGAGTATGACCACTTTCCCTGTCAATACAGAAGTCGTTTATTTTTTTTTAAATCCTTAAAATCCTTTATTTCATGTGATCGATTTTCTCTTCAGTCTTCTAAACCAGTACAGAGTCTTATCAGTCAAGTGAGGGCTAAAGCTTTCTATTTATACTAGTGTAGTTCTGCCACTAATGAAAAGGTGACATTTTACAAATAACTGAATACAGTTTTTTCAAGTATAATTATTAGTGTGCCATTGTATTGTACTAACCTTTGCTTTCTTCTTCTATAGCAGTGGTCTCCAACCTTTTTACACCCAAGATCACTTTTTAAATCTCAGAACAAGCAAAGATCTACTGCCCCAAGACCCCACTCCTTCCTTGAAGCCCCTCCCTCTCTATTCTTCTCATCTGGCACTTGCTATCCCCAGCCCTTATACACTCTACACTGCCACTTTTTTTCCGATTCTTCTGTGGGAAGTGTTTTTTCCAACTTTTAGCCTCTCTAGATTGGACCAATTGTCAGAAAAACCCTTTCTTTTGTCAGCCCCCTTATTCCTTGTGGACTGAGGAATATAGGAGTTACCGAAAGAGCATGTTTGCTGTTCCACTAAAAAAATGGAAGAACAAACACATCCCTGGATGCAGAAGAGTTTTTCCAGGATATCTCTGGAATCTTGGAAAAACTCCTGCAGTCTAGCTATACCCTCACTTTGTTGAGACCGGATGTGTGGCCTCTGGGGTAGGGATGAGGGATTTGGGTATGGGAACAGGTGAGATGCACAAGCTCTGGGAGGAAATTTGAATGCAGGAGGAGGTGGATAGGGGGATGCTGGCTTGGGGAGGGGGCTCCAGGCTGGGGAGTGTTGGGGTCAAATGGAGGGTTGGGCTACTAAGCAAACCACAGGTTTGTGGATGTGAGGATGCAGGAATTTGGGTTGGCGTATGTGAGGGGCTCAGAGCAGGGGATTCCAGTGTATGATAGGCTCAGATCTAGGGTCTGGGAGGTGCAGGAGTATTATAATGCTGTGGCCAGATGGGGGCTTGGCCCCAATTGGGGGTTTGTTGGCCAGGCTTCATTTTTAAACAAAAGATTATCAAACACAAAAAGTTTCTTCATTGTCTTGATTTATGAGAAGGGCAGGGAACCTTTTTGAGTCAGGGGTTACTGACCCACAGAAAAGGCAGTTGGGGCCACACAAGGGAGATGCAAAAAAAAAAGAAAAAAAAAAAAAGAAAACACTCCTCCAAAAAACCCCAAGCCTCACTAATGTGGCCCCAACTGTGCTGGTAGCAGGGGTAGGGGACAGGGTGGTAGTGAGGGCAGGGGACAGGGTTCTGGGATGGGGGCAGGGTTCTGCAGCAGGGGATGGTGCCAGTGGGAACAGGGAGTCCCCTGCACCTGCCTCCTCCCAGGACTCCTGGCAACCCTACAACACTCTCAGCAACTGGGCCCCTACTGGACCCCCCCCCCGAACTCTCCCTTCCCTCCCCTTTACCTGGCTCCGCAGGGGAGTTCTCTTCTGCCACAGAGTAAGAAAACAAGATGGCCACTGGCAAAAAAAAAAAAAAAAAGCCCGAAAGCTCTTAAAGGGGCCATGGGTGGTGTGTAGTTTTTTTTCTCAATAACTGTCGGTTTTGTTTTTGGGTTTCTTTTTTCCCCCCCTCAACTTTGGTCCCCCCCCCCGCTTTTTTTTAGTGTTTTTCTTGGGGGGGGGGGGGGGGTTCGGTACTTTTGGTTAAATCATCTGGCAATCCTAATCACAGTTTTGAAGGATTTTGTTCCTCTATGAGGATATCAGATCTAGGTAGCTCTAGGGTGCCTTTTAATACTATAGTGTTCCTTGACATTTAAATAACAGTTACAGATGTTTGCCTTTAAATAAGTTAACGAGTTATGTTAAACTAACCAGTTGAGCAAATTGACATACTCCATTTAATGGAAGGAGTCAAGAGGATTTCCTCCTTTTGGGTTAGCTGCAAGGTTGGATTTTTACCTTACCAGTTCCCTTGTAGCTTCTGTTAAACAAGTTTAATGAAGATTAGGTATGGCCAATTCTAAGGTCTTCATGAGGAATTGTCAATTCAAAAAACCTGTAAACAGAATTCTCTTTACACTAGATTCTGAAACAGCATGTTAGGTACTAAAATGAACTAGGAAGAGGAACAAAACAGCCGAACACACCACCTTACAAGATGCTATCTCACTTGACAGATCTTCCAGTTGAATGAATTGGCACAACCAAACTGGGACGCAAGTATATAGGTATTTGCTGTTTCCACTGGCTGGTAGGAAGGCATAAGCTATTAATTCCAGACTAGTCTAAAATAACTTTTAAAACATAACTTTAACAGTATTTAAAATATATAATGAGTTTTATTATGTAGCGCAAATGACCTACAGCCAACAGCATTCTCAAAGCCCATTCTTACCTGTGACTTGATTTCAGTAGACCTCAAAGCCAGATTTTCTAGGTCTTGCTAAAACATTTCATTTCAGCTTGATAGATGCCATTTGTAGTTTTCAGTGTTCACAAAGTTTTTGTACAGGCATTAATATTGGGATTCTGTTGTGTTTTTTTTTTTTTTTTTTTTTTTTTTTTTTGGCAGCCTACCTGTGAAGTGGTATGTGTATATAAGACTATACTTAATTTGCAATATTGTGGATCCTACATTATTAGGCTTCTGCCATAATTTTGTCAACTGTGCAATGGTGGTAGGAGCTTTGTCTGCCTGCCATAGGCATTAATGACTATAATATACTTGCAGCAAAATATCTGGCTATCGAACAGATTAGCAGGCATAACGTAACGCTTGCATGTGTACATTGTTCCAGCTAAATTTTCTTAAACAAATGGATCTTCTCTGGCTTTTCCAAATTACCACAATTAATAAAAGTCGATTATTACTTTTCTGCAACTTTCTGTGCCTTGTCTGCAACTCAGCTGCAATTATTTGACAATCATTGCATGATTCTAGCAGGGCCTTGATTATGTATTTTTGCAATACCAATGAATAGTGCATATTTTTCCTATTGTCTGAACTCCTGTTTTATACATGGTTTAAGTATTTGAGCTGATATTTTTAAAGCCATTTTGATGGGACTTGGACTGCTGGCTGCCTAATTCAGGTTTGAAAATGAGATTTAGGCTTCTAAATCAGTTGAGCATTATGAGGATGAGTGCAACACCTAAATACCTGTAAAAATCTTGGCCTGAATCTTCTTTTTCTGTGAATAAGTCTGACGTCTAATACAAATCTCATGTTAATTCTAAATATAGAATTTTAAGTCCTGATTCAGTAAAGTACTTAAGCACATGTTCTATATTTTTGAGTAGTTCCATTGAAGTTATTGGTACTACTCGTATGCTGAAGTGCTCTGTAGAATTAGGGCCTTAGTGACTTAAATTTAAAGGAGATGGGCAAATACCTTTATTTTTAAATGGCAAGAATAAGAAGGGCATTCAGCTTTTGTCTGAAACTTTTCAGTCACTTTCCAGTTTCCAGAATGCAGCACATGCTACAAAAGGTTATTAAAATGCAAGCATTACCTTGCCCGTAATAATAATCTGTGGAACATTCAAAGGTAATATTAATAATCTTTTTTTAATGCTTGGCTTCATATTTGTGCAATAGTGCCTTGCTAGGGTGTGTTTGTTCAAGCATGAGAACCAGCAATCATGGCAACAAGGGATACAAATTTGTTTTACTTATATGCTGAATAACCTACCAGTGTGAGGTCACTACTCCAGTGCTTTACTAGGGATGTCAATGTGTAGCCAACAATATGATTAACTGATAAGCTTTGGTTTATCTGTTAATCTTGACTACTACAACCATTCCCCCCTTGCTGCCTGTGTATCAGAGACAGTGGGGAGTGGGGGGAGGAGGAGAAACAGAAGCCAGTGTTGGGGGGAGCTGGCTTAAAAGCACAGTTTTGTGTTTATTACAGCATGGAAATGGGAATAAACTATCCTGGCATAAGACCACTCTCACGAGAAAAACGTATCCACTGTAGGCATTGTACTAATATAAACAAATTGGTTTAAAAACCTATCCCCACACCCTTACCCAAACTAGCTGTTGTGGGACATTTCTCAAAAGTTCAGACCTGGCCATACCTAGCCTGGTCTACACTATGTGGTTAGGTCAACGTAGGCTGCCTTCTATCAACCTAGCTGTGAAAGTGTCTTCATTTAACTTTGGTTCTTGCTGATAAGTGCCTCTCCACACTAATTTAGTAATACCACTTCCTTGAGTGGCATAAGGTCATATTCAATTCCGTATCAGTGTAGACGTGTTGCTTACATGAGCTATTACTGGCTTTCTGGCATTATCCCATGCTGACAATACAAGTACTCCCAGTGAGGATGTGTACCACCTCTGACACAAGGAGCCAAGTATGTGCATGCAGAAAGTATTTAATAACTGCAGTGGCCAACATAAGTAAGGTCAGCATAATTTTGTAATGTAGACATGTCTTAAGGCCATGTCTTCACTACTTCTCTGTGAAATCAGCCCCCCCCCCCCCCAAAAAAAAGTGTGTGGGCTTGCAGTGGAGTTTTATTTTTTACCTTGTGAGGTAACTATTGCAAGTTGGTGATCTTGGTTTAAAATCCTAGCAGAAGCTAGGCTGCTTGATTTAGTGTGGCAAAGCTCTAGCTGTGCCTGTGGGTCCTGTGCTTCTGGTGGACAGTGTTCGGCCTCAGAGGCTCACTATGCCCCACCACACAGCCTCTTTCTCATCACAGGCTAGTCCATAATATGGGGGTGAAACCCCTCTGTAGTCCTGGTTTCCCTAACCAGGGATAGACTCCTGTAGAGGTGTGGGGAGAGTTGGGGGGAACCCAGGCCTGCCCACTGCTGCAGGTTCCGATCGAGGAACCCTAAGGCAGTGACAAAAGATGGGGTTTGTTCTACTGCCCGTCTGGCAACTTCTCCCAGTACCTTTCCTCTGCTACCTGCTCCTCCAACATACACTTCCTGCATTGCAGTTCCCAGCTCTCACCCAAAGTCCTTTCACTCTCAGCACTTTGGATCACATACTACTCAACTAATGGAAGAAAAGCCCTTGTAAACCAATCTCAGCTGGTTCTTCATTGACCACAGGTGGTCTGATTAGCCTGACTCCCTTGTCTCTGGAAAGCTCCTAATTAGTTCCATGTCTTCTAGTTGACCTGATCGTCCAGACTGCTTCTGGAAAGTTCCTGCTGGTTCTAGCCAGTTTACCCAGGGAACAGAGACTTACTTAATAATCTAGGACAGTGGTCCCCAACACAGTGCCTGTGGGCGGCATGGTACCCGCCAGGGCATTTGTGCTCCCACTGAATGATCTGGGCTGGCCCCGCGCATGGGCAGCCCTGGGCGCGTGCGCTGCGCAGCGCATGCGCGGACCCGCTCCTGGATGTGCGACACGTGCACGGACCCGCGCCCGGCAGCCCCGAAAGTTTGCGGACCACTGATCTAGGGCTCACATGCTTTTCTTCTAGCACTCTTTTATATCCCTCTGCACGGACAGTTAGTTGAGGTCAGCTCCAGGTGGGACTATAGTACCTATCTTGCCTAGCCACATCATGACTTGTAAAAACTAGCTGTCCCTTGTAAATCCTGGTGGAAATTGCAAGAGAGCTAACGTGAATTATATGTGACTAGTTAACCGGTGGGGGCTGGAGGCTGCCCCTCTTTAATCTGTTAACTGTTTAGATTTTACGTTCTTCATATAAATTAGTTTTTTATTTGTTTTTTAAACAAATTGGCCATGAATACATAAATGCCCTAACGCTAAATTTATGAAGTAGCAATAAGTAGGCAGTGCTTTCAGTAGGTGAGTTCCAAGCCTGACTTGTCTCCATTAGAGCTGATTGGCAAAACGTTGCTGACAAATTGAAGAAAAATCAAAATTTCATGAACATATCTGTCAAAAGTTTCCCACCATTTATGTCTATTTAGTTTCAGAGCTTTATTCTTGTAGATATCAGTGTTCCCTGTAAGCTGAGTGCTTGGGTGGCCACCTAGCTGATTAGTAGAGCACCTCCAGCCAACAGCATGTGTTTCTACTGGTGATGCACGTCTTGGTGCACATAGCAAATTTTATTCTGCAAATTCATAGAAAAAGTTAGAGGCAACATTGGTGGACGTACTGAAGAAAAAAGCATTAACTGTCTCTTCTAGAAAAAGTGAATGTTATATTTAATACAAAAAAAGTAGTAGTCCAAAACTACATATTTTCACAGTAATGAAGGTCATGAGTGTTATATAATCAAGCATGAGTTTTTAATAGACTATTTCTTTTCTTATTATATATTTAAGTAACTGGGTGGTGATGAATAGATGGTTGTGATTGGGATGCTTTATTTTCCTTGATTCTTTTTATTTAAGACTTAGTTTAGTTTTTCCAATTTTGGGGTATTAATCACTTGCTTAATCATAGTGGATTGCGTGGTTTTAACCAGGGATTTGGAGCAATCAAATTTTGGAATTGCTCTGCTTCAGCACCAGTAGTGACTGCTCTATCTCTGCTCCAACTGCGCTCCGCGCTCCCACTCCAATTAATTTTTAACTAAATGAAAAAGTGCATACTATAATTTTGGAAAAACACTTTTATTCAGTTTTAAAACAATTTAAATATCATCAACAAAGATACAAACTAGAATAATTCATTTTTTAAAAAATTATTGCAGCAATCAAGTAGTCTTTCATAGCCTGCCTCAGATCATTTAAAATGAACTTTAAAGCCGAAAACAGTCGTTCTACACGAGCTTGAATTTTTGGCATGCTCGAAGCAATTCTACAGGCAACCTGAATGCGGTTTGAGTAGCTGTGAATGGCCTAAAAAACAGACTTAACTTTTAGCCTACCAATAGACTCCATCGCCTCACAATCTTCCCGAAAGTTTCTCTCAAATAATGCTTCGTACAATTATGAATCGCAGAATCTTGCCAGCGTCTTTTGTGTTTATCCAGTTCCTTTTTGAAGTCATCATTTTGTGAAGAATTGGTGCTTGAATTATCTCCATTTCCATGTGATGGTTGAAGAGGTCTCAGGGATGGACGCTCGAACAAGTTCAGAGTGGAGACAGAAGTTTGAGAACTGCCTGCTGTTTCTGAAGGATGTGAACTTTCACAAATTCGATTGTTGATGACTCCTTTTGTTGTTTCATTTTCTTCAATCTCTTTCACTGAGTTCAAATGTAGTAACAGATTTTGTTTTTCGAGTCGTCGAGCAATATTAAGGAGCCCTTCCTTTGCCTTTGGTATTTCCCTTGAGGTAAGAAGAATCCGATACCGTGGGTCAACATAAACTCCAGCAAGGAAATGAATATTGTCAAAAAGCTTCTCTTCGCGTTTCTGCATGGAGGATAGAATTCCTTCTGCAATTTGTCCACCATTTCTTTGCAAGAATTTTGACAGTTTTTGCCATTCCTTCGTTAAAACTCCTGGGGTTACATCGACAGCTTGAAGGTTCAGGGTTGTTTGGTTTGGCTTTGCCAAGAGATTTCACAGGTTCTTCACTTCGTCCCATTCAGCTCTTGTTACCTTGAGTTCTCTTGTTCCAACAGCAGCCACTTGTTCACAGTAAGATTGGCTTCTCGTTTTCAATCAGTCATCGAAAATGTTGAACCCCAGCGAGTCACAGTATCCAATGATTGAGTTTCCCCGTGTAGATCAAGCAGAACACTTCGAACACTTGGGGTTCGTAGTTTGACAACGACTTGTTGAATTTTTGCCAGAAATTTCTTTGCATGTTCTTTGTTCAGTCCATCCCAGATTGCCAACTAAAGAGTGTGACTACCATACCTCATCAGATGGACTTTTGAGTCCTCCTCATGAAGCCATGTTGGAAGTATGAGACTAGGGTCATTAACCCATTGCACAGCAGCATGCATGTTGAGTTTGATTTCATTCATTCTTTTAGTTCCTTCATCAGGCAAAATAGCTTCAGTTCTGTCCACATCCCTGTTCTCAGAGGTAGAAATGGTTTCATTGTCCTCGCTGAAATTTTTGATGGCACACATCACGTTTGCCGCATTGTCAACGCAGATGCTCAGCACTTGAATTTCACTGATCCCAAATTTTTCTAAAATAGCTTTTACTTGACTTTTCACGTAGGAAGAATTGTGATGCCCTTCAGTGTCAATTATGTCCAAGGTTTTTACCACAGCTTTATCTTTTCCGTCTTCGTAGTACTGAACATTGATTGCAAGGAATTTCTGTTTCCACAGGTTGCCGCATCCATTTTCAGGTAGCACAATTTTTGCTCCAAAGCTTTCTTGAGCTCTTCACAACCAGACTCAGCTGTGCTGACAATTAAATGATGAGCCACATCGTGTCCCGTCGAAACGCCAAGCTGCCGACCCATTTCACCTGCAATTTTTTGGAATCCTTTCTTCTTTAGCCTGCAGGTAGTGAGCGGTGTTGAACTCAAGCAGACCATTTCCATCAGCCCTTCATGGAAAGTATTGGCATCCACGGTGACTGTAACCTTTGAGGACTTCAAATATGAGGCAAGTTTTGTTTGCTCAATTTTGGGTTTCTTTTCAGATGAAGCGCCGCAAAAAGTCTTTTCTCCAGGAATTTTCAAAGAGCCAGATGAACGTCATTTAGCCGCGTCAGCTTTCTGTTTTGTCTCATCTTGCTGGTCCTTTTTTGTAACCAGAGCCACATAGTTTTCAGGATGGTTACGTTTTACATGCCACCAAAGGTTGAAACTTTTCGCTTCACTTGTCTTGAAGCTACATGGTTTGAACTCACCATTCACTTCCATTTTCATCTTGCACGTTGCCGATTTCTTCTTTGCTTTCCCCAAAAGCCCAAATTTGGGCTTTTCAAATTCAACAATTAAGGCGTCGTTGAGATCGTTTTCCGTAAATCGGCTATCAGTCATGGGGGGCAGATCTGATACATTGTTGAAGCCATGGCAAAACATTTTTGTGCTGCTACCGCATCCAAATGGTTTTTGGTTTGATCTTCGAAAAGCAATGAATAAAAGCATTACATTTTTTTATAATGTACCGGCTTGTGAAATCTTAACCACTTAAGGTACTTCGAATTTATTTTGGATTTTCTGAACACACGATTGCATTTTCTTTTTACACAAAATTATTATTAAAGACACAGACATTATTTCATTTCTTTATATTAAAGTGTTTTTGAGATATTAATCAGAAATTAACTTTTCATCACCTCCTTGAAGGGACTGTAGCTCCCTAAGGAAGAATTTTAGGACATGTGTTCACAGAAACGTTTTTTCTTAAAATGACCTCAGGATTCACCCCCAAAGTTGTTGGACATTTTCCAGTCACTCTGGATATATCACAAAAATCACTCCTACTTTATGCAAAAATGTGTACTGTATATTTATATGCCTACTGCACGCGACTTTCAGTAAATTTTAAATTACGAACAATGCTACCAAAATGCCGTTGAACAGATGACACATAAAATAAGTCCTCCAGAGTGTTACGGGAGCATGTACAAATGAACAAATGTACCGGTAACGGGAGCCTGTGTGAGAAATGAGTTTAAGTGGTTAATATCTCTTGCGATACCTTAATATATCAGTAAACAAAAACATTATTTTTTTCTATATACCTGTTTGTGATATCTTAAATGTTACATCTTGCATCACACTTTTCCATAATCACAGCACTCAGCGTGTCTCATTGATCAACCCTTACAAAAGAAGTATCTACACATACTTATCTAACTAACCTTGGCACAAGGGTGGGAGGAGTCTGCAGTGTTGCCAGATGTCTGATAATTATCTGATTCTTTAATAAAACATCTCCAAAAAATTTTGTAATTGTGTATCTGTACATTAAATCTTGATTTTGGCCAAAGTGAGAATAACTGTGACATATTACATAAAGTGGTAAAGTAGATATTAATATCAATTGTTATACAATCTGAAACTTTTTGGCACCTTTAGGACTTTCTTGCTAAAATATCATTCATTTTGGATTGAAAATGAAAATGGGGGGGGGGGGGGAAACTGGAGCAGTCAAGGTTTTTTGTGCTCCGGCTCTGCTCCAGCTCTGGGCAAAAACCTGTAGCTCCACTGCTCTGCGCTCCAGCTCTGGGCTCCACTCCAAAGCCCTGCTGCTAAGTAGAGATGTTAGCGTATAGTTGAGTAAACGATTAACCGATAAGCCTAGGCTTCTTGGTTAATCCTATTGACCAGTGTGTGTGACACACACACACACACACACACACACACACACACACTCTTGCTGCCTCTGTATCAAAGGCAGCTATTGGGGGGGGGGGGGGGGAGAAGAGGAGTGGGAGCCAGTGTCTGTAAGGTGCTGGCTTTAAGCAGGTGCTCCACAGACACCAGATCCACATGCCCCCCTCATTCCCCACGCTGCTGCCTCTGATAGAGAGGCAGCAATGCAGAGTGTGGGGGGGGGGGGCAGGTGGGAGCGAATAGGCACCATGAGCCATCTTTCAAGCCAGCTCCCACAGACCTGCCTGCTCCCTTCCCCCCCAGGCTTCATCCTACAGAAGCAACAAGGGGGGGACAGGCAGGAGCTGGTTTCCCACAGCACCAGCTCTGTGCTGCTACCTCCCCCAGCCCCATACTGCTGCCTCCATCAGCATCCTGCAGGGTAGCAGGCAGGCGGTCCACAAGGGGAGCTGGTTTTTAAGCTGTATTCCCCACTCGGACCTGCTCCTGCCTGCCACCCCACTCGGCTGCCTCTGATAAGCAGCAGTGCGTGATGGAAGGGGGCTCCCCGGGAGCTGAGCCAGAGAACACTGGCTGCTGAACCCGCCCCTGGAGACTATTGAATAGTCATGTAATCGATAATATTTTATGCAGTTACATGACTATTCAATTACACAATATCTAATATCCCTACTGCTAAGCCTCACCCTTTGGATCAGAAGCCTCTGGCACCCGGATCTCCCTACAACCACCCAAACCCTCTCTCACATTTCCCCACCCTTGAGCCTCACACTCTGCATTGGGAACCCCTCACAACTGCCCCCACCTCACAGAGCCCCAATAAGCTGCACTGTGTCACCTCCAAGCCCCACTTCCTTAGCACCCAAAACGCCTACTGACACCCCCCCTCCCCCCGCCCGCATCCAACCTTCTGTTGTCTCCAAGATGAGTCTTAACCACCTTTACCTGGACTCCCTTGCATAATCCCATTCCCTGTGCATCCTGATCCATCCCAAACCCACCAATGGAGGGGTGTGTGTGTGTGGGTGTGTGTGTGTGTGTGTGTGCATGCTTGCGCGCGCGCGCTGTCCACATTCAGATGGTGCCTCATAGAACCCTGGTACTTTTGAGAGAATTCTGCACCAAAATAAAAATTGTACCAAAATATTAAAATTCTGCAGAATCTTGTGTATTTTATTTGACAAATTAACACAATATGATCACCATTTTCAATTATTTTGGTAATTTATTTGAAAATACTTGTAAGCAAGTAATTGAAAATAGTGTGGTTATATTGTGTTGACAAAATGCAGAATTTTAAAATATTATTCATGGAATTTCTATTTGTTTGGCACAGAATTCCTTCAGGAGTACTATTTAGTAAATGCTATTTCTTAATTCACTACAAATATTGTGAGCACTTGTTGAACAATATGTAACATGCTAAATTGTATTTTTCATAGACCTTGAATCTTTTATTAATAAACTAATTTTCAACTTTTCTGTCTCCTGAATAGTGGTGAAACCTCCTCCGCCAGAAGTGTGTTCTGCAATAAAAAGGATACCATTTACTCCAGAACATTTTTCTCCAGCACCAGTTTTCTGTCTGTTGTGAGCATGGCAGTCACACTGAGAAGAACTGTGTTGTCCAGTACTATGTGGATGCATTTAGCAGCATTCAGTAGGCAAACCCCAGTACAGAGTAAGCAATATTGCTGTTTTATAAAAATCCTATGTTAAGAATTTTTTTGGTTTAAAAAAAATGTAATTCTTTGAAACAAATGAACAAGGAACAATAATGTGCAGTGTTGTCTGTTTTTGCAATAATTCAGATTGGCTTATGGGGTGTGTTAGTTGAAGGTAGCAATGCGTTTAAGAAAAAGAGCTGGAAGTCTGGAGTTGTAGGTACCAGCCAAAAAAAATCTTACTTTTAGTATCTCCATCTTGATATTAAAACCAAACATAAGCAGTGTCACTTCTAAAATATGGCAGCAAAAGTTGGCAGAAAAACATTTTATCAATTGTGCTGATTCTGGGTGTTCTTTTCTAAAACTCATTGTTTAAGTGAATATAATTCAGATCTTGAAGTATAGTGGTGGTAATCTCTCGCCACACTGGAGTGGTAAGTGTGAATGAACACCACACAGTGCCAATAAAAGTAGAGTTTCGCCAGTAAAACTTTCTGGATGAGGCCTAGTTTTAGGTTTCTATGCCTGTTGTCTTTGTGAAATATGTGGGAAGTAAGACATTGTGTTGTATCTGCCACAAGCAGTGGAATATTAATATTTAACCAAATTCATACTTGCAAACAGTAAAGTAATGGAACATTAGAAGAACTGTACCTGTCCTAGTTATTTTTGTGATCACTTTTGGATATCAGAAACTAGTTCTGGGTTCTTGTACCTAATCTCTTACATAGATATGCATGTTGTCCTAATAAATCCCTGGAAAATGCTAATTTAAAAAAAAACCATAAATCTCAGTTCAGATTACCACCACACATACTTTAAAATCATCTTGAAAGTGGACACACACTGAAAGGCAAATGTTTTTAATATACTCTTCCGCTTGTGTGCCTTTATCATAAGATAGCTATAAAATGTTTGAGTTCCTACCCTGTAATCTGGCCAGAACCCAAAAACAATGGTGCATGAGCTCATTAATTACTTCTGAATTAAAACTCCATGTGGTTTGGGGTGGGAGGCGAAGATGCAGCAATTCTATGAAAAATGAAAGCATTTTTGGAATTTTCATAGATAACAAATTATAAATACAAAATACAAAGCAAAGTTCCACATAACTTTCTGGCATTTCTGGACCTGCATGTAATGTGATAATTTTTTAATATTCTATCTGATCAATTCCAACATTTCAGGGAATGTTCTAAGTAGGGATGTAAAATCATGTTTAATTGGTTAAATGGTTAAACACAGTGCTAACACTACGTTAACTGATTAAAAGGGATGGGCTAGAGTGATCCCTGTATGGGGGCTGCAACTGGAGCCCCATCCTCCACGCAGGGGGCCCAACAGGTTGAAGCAACCCTCTGCCCACAGCTGGGCTGTTCCCGGGTACCAGTTAAACCGTTGCCTGGTAAGCATTACATATTAAGGGTGATGCTTATTGGGTAACTGTTTAACTGGTTACCCGTTAACATCCTTAATTTTAAGCATCAGTGGGCAGAATACGAATGCCAATTTTCATGAAAATCAAGCCTAGGATAGCCTAGTACTATAGGCAGAGGAATCTCAATGGTGCGCCCTGCTGCTGCATATCAGAGATAGTATCTTAACTTGCATGGGGAGATGCTCTGTGGCCTGCAGTGTAAGAAAAGTAAGGGTTTTGGAGGTTGGAGAAAAGAAGTAATATGGAATGGGGAAGAGTTGGGTTGGGGGAAGCAGATGGAATTAGAGGGTCCCTGGGTTGGAGGGGAGAGCAACGGCTTGGGGGCGAGTGGCAGAAGTTTGGGAGGTTGTGTGTGTGTGTGTGTGTGTGTGTGTGTGTGTGTGTGTGTGTGTGTGTGTGTGTGTGTGTGTGTGTGGCGGGGGGAAATGATCGAGGAAGCAAGACTCAGGAGTAGGGGAAGTGGAAATAGAAAACACAAGGACTGGAAGTAGGGGGCAGGGCAGAGACTGTTTATAGCAGACCCTACAATTTATCAGCACAACGTCTGCAAAAAATGCCTGAAAGAAGAAAGGCAGGCCCTCTCTTTGTGGGAACTGATTACCAGCCAGGCCTTTGTGTTATGTTCTGGAATCATGTGGGAAGAGGATGGAGGCAGAGCCATACCATCCATAGGCTAGTTTGGGGGAGTCCTGTGGGGCCCAGAGTAGCCTGGGGTTGCTGCGGGGAGGGGAGAAGGTGTCTTGCACCAGCTGCTGAGGTTAGGCCTACTTCCACACTTAACAGTAGTAGCGGTAGCTGCAGGAAGTGGAGCGACCCACCCCCAGCCTTTTCCACTCCACCATCATGCAGACAGGTCGCTCTGCTTCCCACTGTCATGGGGACCCCTGATGCCAATCCCCGGCCCCTCGCTAATCCCCTGAGTGCAGTAGGGGGGTGGCATCCCAGGGAATTCCCCTCCCCCCCGGGATGGTCCTGAATGGTGGCGTCGGCTGAGTAACTGAAGAGTAAAGGACAAGGCAGCTCTACGAGCAGTGGCTAAGGAGTGTAACCCCTATCCCTCCATGATCCCTACGAACTAGAATTAAGAAGAGTAACTGGTTTAACTAACAAACTCACCTAGGGTATGTCTACACTAAAAAGTTAATTCGAACTAACGGATGTTAGTTCAAATTAACTTTGATAGGCGCTACACTAGCGCTCTGCTAAGCGGAGCGCTTAGTTCGAACTAGGTAAACCTCATTGTACGAGGACTAAGCCTAGTTCGAACTTACTAGTTCGAATTAAGGGGTGTGTAGCCCCTTAATTCGAACTAGTGGGAGGCTAGCCCTCCCCAGCTTTCCCTGGTGGCCACTCTGGCCAACACCAGGGAAACTCTATTGCCCCCCTCCTGGCCCCGGACCGCTTAAAGGGGCATGGGCTGGCTACGGTGCCCGTGCCAGGTGCAAGCCTGCCAGCACCCAGCTAGCAGACCCTGCACTTGGCACGGCTCGAGCCAGCCACCCGATGCCCCCCAGCCCTCCCCCTCTTCCCGGGACCAGGCTGGTGGCTCCCGGGAGCTTGCCCGGGACCGCAAGAGGCGGGCACCCGCCTGGTCTAGTGCGGACATCGTGGACCTCGTCCACAACCTCCGCACTAGGCACAGGAAAGTGGCTGTCTAGGGCAGGAGAGCTGCCAGCCTGGCCACCCAGGAGCAGGTGTGCATGAAAATCAAGGGGGTCCACTGAGACCCCCGACCCTGAGCTTACAATGGCCGTACTGGGTCAGACCAAAGGTCCATCTAGCCCAGTAGCCTGTCTGCCGACAGCGGCCAACCCTAGGGACCCTAGAGGGGATGGACCGAAGACAGTGACCAAGCCATTTGTCTCATGCCATCCCTCTCCAGCCTTCCACAAACTTTGGGCAGGGACACCACTCCTACCCCCTGGCTAATACCACTCCATGGACCCAACCTCCATCATTTTATCTCACTTCTCTTTAAACTCTGTTCTAGTTCTAGCCTTCACAGCCTCCTGCAGCAAGGAGTTCCACAGGTTGACTCTTTGCTTTGTGAAGAACAACTTTCTGTTACTAGTTTGAAGCCTGCTACCCATTCCTTTCCTTTGGTGTCCTCTAGTTGTTCTATTATGGGAACTAATGAAGAACTTTTCTGTATGCACCCTCTCCACCCCACTCATGCTTTTATAGACCTCTATCCTATCCCTCCTCAGTCTCCTCTTTTCTAAACTGAAAAGTCCCAGTCTCTTTAGCCTCTCTTCATATGGGACCTATTCCAAACCTCTGATCATTTTAGTTGCCCTCCCCTCTCCCACCCTCTCTCTTCCCCTATCCCACCTCCTTTTCCCAGTCTCCCCGAGTTTTGTTCAATAAAGAGAGATTCTATTTTTGACCACACGTTTTCTTTATTTTGTACATCAGGAAGGGGGGCTAGGGAAGGGTAAGTGGAAGGAGGTGAGGGAGGAATGGGGTACGAGCCCCCGATGGGGAGGACTGGGCTGGCTCTGCGGGCTTCTGGGGGTGGAAGCTCTCCTGCAGCCCCCCAATTGCCCCCTCTCCCCAGATGGCAGCCTGCGGCAAGTGCAGCCGGTCTGATGGCCGAGTGCTGTGAAGTGCCCAGTGTGGGCACTCAGGGCACTCCAAGCCAGGACTGCTTTGCAAGTGGGGCACCCCTGAGAACTGTCTGTCCGGGGTGGGGGTCGGGTCCCTTTAAGCACAGCCCTCGGCTAGCCTGAGGCAGCAGCTCCACGCTCCAAGTCCTCATCTGATGCCCTGCCGGCACTGCTTCTGGCCATCCTTAACCCCGGTTCAGGGTCCACTTAATGTGGACATGCTAGTTCGAATTAGCAAAACGCTCATTTGAACTAGTTTTTTAGTCTGGATGCATTAGTTCGAATTAGCTTAGTTCGAATTAACTAATTCGAACTAAGTTAGTTCGAATTAGCGCTGTAGTGTAGACATACCCCTAGAGTGGAGCACCCACGGGGACACTTCTCGAAGAATGATCGTTACTACACAAGGTAACTTCTCCTTATAATAGGATTATTGAAACATTAGCATGATATTCCAGACACTTTCTAAATGGTATAGTTAAACTTAAACTGAATGTGCATTTCTGGTTGTGATCAAGTTTTCCAGATAACTTTACACCTGTATTCTGTTAATTCTGCTGCTCTTTCATTTGTTCTTATTGGTGCTTTCTGTTGTCTTTGCAGGTGGAACTGCACATTATACTCGCCATAAATCTACGTATTCAGTACTTCCTGAAGACTATAACTGGTACACAGCCAAATATATTTTGATTCACTATGGACTTCATTTGACCAATAGCTTCAGAGATTCATATTGGAGTAGTTGCCCTATCTGCTGTTAGTCTTGCTGTTTTCTTTGTCAAGCATTTATTTTGAAAGTTTTTTGCATTGATTTAGCCCTTTTCTGAACAGCCTTGTTTCTAGATGTAAGGCTTTTGAAATTAAGCTTAATATAGTGCTCCCTCCAATTGAGTGCACAAGTTAGCCTATGGATGTACAGGCAGTCCCCGGGTTACGTACAAGATAGGGACTGTAGGTTTGTTCTTAAGTTGAATCTGTATGTAAGTCGGAACTGGCGTCCAGATTCAGCCGCTGCTGAAACTGACCGCCAGTTCTGACTTACATACAGAATCAACTTAAGAACCCCAGGCGTCCCCAAGTCAGCTGCTGCTGAAACTGATCAGCAGCTGATTCCAGGAAGCCCGGGGCAGAGCAACTCTGCCTGGGGCTTCCTGTAGTCAGCGCTGGTCAGTTTCAGCAGAAGCTGACTTGGGGACACCTGGGGCAGAGCAAGTTGGGGACTGCCTGTATTCTAAATTGATTCCAAATGTGAATTAAATTAAAACCGACGCAGTGTTGGTCTCTGAATCTGTAAACAAAGGACTGTAGCACTTCTGCTGATATTTATAGCTTTGTCAAGAAACCTGGTGAAATTTATAGTGGCTGCTTGGGAAAGTTGAATAGCAATATAATCAGTTCCTCTAGTTCTTTACTGGGTAAAAATCTTAAAAAAAGCGGAGAAGGGAAGATAGAATAGTGGAGACCTCTCACCTCATAGAAACTAACAGGCTCTGGAGGGAAGATAGGACAAACCTCATCCCTGCCAGTACATTTTGTGGAGCTTCACATTTATCATGCTTACCAAGTAAAAGGTGATAGGTAGGCCCTAGTACTTGTTAGAAATCCCAGCTCACTTTCTTGCCCAGTGGATTAGAGGTGCTAAACTTTTCTGTAGGGCATTGGCCCATAGATTACTGAGAGGAGATAATGCCACTGGCTTTTATGCTTTATTTCTGGCTTATAGGTATTTTGTAGACATTATGCCTTATTTCCAAATTTTTTTGATAAAAAGCGTTAGGAAGAAACTACAGTAAAACTCCGATAGTCCGGCATCCAACTGTTCGGCACTCCCGATACTCTGGCATCAAAATGCCAAGCACTCATAACCAGCTGATTAAAAAGCCTGCTGCTCAGCACACGTGCTGGCTGTAACCAGAGGGAGCATAAGGTTGGGGGGCGGTGGAGGGGGGAGTGGGATCGTGTTACAGTATGGAGAAGAGCATTTTGCTTCAGCAAAGGGGAGGGGAGAGGGAGGAGGATCAGGTTACAGCATGGTGGAGCTGCGGAGGGGAGGGGAAGGAGGATCACGTTACAGCACAGAGGAGACAGGAAGAGGAAAGGAGAGGGAGGGAGATTGTGTCCTGGCCAGCTGTTAAGCCATGCAGCTGTACCGGACCTCCCGATTTTCCGGCAAATCTGATAATTTGGCACCACTTAGCTCCAAAAGGTGCTGGATTATCGGAAGTCTACTGTATCTGAAATCTTATGATCTTAAATGTGGCACGGTACAATTTTCAAAGATGTCTGTGACTCCAGAATCTTAGTCCCATTGAAAGTCAGTGGCTCTCAGGCTGCTAAATCACTTAGTAACATTTTCAAGATTGCTATCAAAAAGTCAAAAGACAACTTGCGCACTTAAATTTGTGTTCAGTACCCTAGAACAGGGGTGTCCAAACTTTTTTCAACGAGGGCCAGATTTGATGAAGTGAACATGCGTAAGGGCCAACCATTTTGCCTGACATTCTTTGAACCATTAAAATTAAATGCAAATTAACTATTTTATGCAAAGTTTATTGCAAACGGCATACTTTTCATTTCGTCACATGGATGACAAATCTAAACAGGTGTTAAATCACTCTGCCTTTCATATCTGAAGGCCAGATGAAAAAAAAAATCCAGGAAGCTGAAATATGTCAGGAACATTGTAAAGTACATTACATATTATTGGTAATAAAGGTTGTCTGTCAACTTTTAAGTTCAAAAAATATGAACAGGAACATAACACCAAGTATACATGTTGTGTCCAAATATATTTATAACTGATTTAGACCAACTGACATTAACTGAGATTTTACAATGTATTCATCTCGATACATATGGATTCGTTGGGGGCCATAAAAGATAGATATTGCCAAATTACCTGAGGGGCCGTATTAAACCGGAACACGGGCCGCAATTGGCCCGCGGGCCGGACTTTGGACATGCCTGCCCTAGAATTTCCACCAGTTTCTTATCAGCCAGACTGACTCTTGTCTCTTCCAAAGTGCTTTCGCCTGCACAAAAGTGTTGTTTATAATAATAATGGGATACGCTGATCTGTATACATTTTTTTTATCCTTTATAGTAAAGTGGAACTTGCTCTGACGTCAGATAAGAGGACAATTGTCTGCCACCATCCTTCAGTTGAAATTCCATATGAGCACACACAGGTATATATGGATTTGTACAACTGTTTCCTGTTCACTTGAACACATAGACAGTCTTTAATTTGCCCAAGAACATTCTTTTGGGATATCCTTCTTTTAGCTCTCACAGAATATCTCAGTACACTGGATAACATAGCCAGAACATTGTGATATAAATGTATACAGGTTGGACCTCCCTGGTCCAGCACCTGATCCGTCCTGAATGAGGGAATTTGCCAGAACAGGGAAAGTTCCCTTCCACCTGCGTCCCAAGACACTGCCCCTTCCTCCGGCTGGCTCTGCTTCAGCCCTGCTGCAACAGGGTTTGGGCTTGGCTCCAGCCTGCTGTTGCCAGCCTGTTGGGGCTCTCCAGGGATGGAGCTCCTCAGCTGCTGTGGCCCATGCAGCCGAGGCTTCCTGGAGACAGGGCTCTGTGGTTTCCCTGCCGCACCTGGCTGGGGTTTCTGGGGATGGGGCTCCATGGCTACCGTGCGTGTCTGGGACTCCCGAGGGTTGGGGTGCTGCGGCTCCCTCGCTGCTGCTTCACTATGTCACAGCATTGTGGCTACCCCGCTGCTGCCACACCTGACTTGGGCCTCAAGGGACTTGGCTCCGCAATTGCCTCGCTGAGCTGTGCCCAGTCAGAGTCTTCTGGGGATGGGGCTCTGTGGCTGCCCTGCTGCTGTCCCAGTTGGCAGGGCTCTATGATGTTGCCGGTCTAGAGAGTCCTGGATTTAGGAGATTCAAGCATTAATGAGTTTAGCTACCATCTTGCCAAGCACGGCAACTCCCGGCACACATACCACAAGTGACTCATGAGCCGATTTCCCGTGCACGCGGGGTGGGGGCTCAGTCCCACCTCCCCACCACACGCAGCCAGGAGTTCGTGCTGCAGCTCCAGCCTCAGCAGCGCAGACGCTGGCTGGAGCATTAGCTCTGGCTTCCTGCTGAGAGCAGGGGGTGGGAGAGGCGCGTGCACATCCCTGGGGCTGCCTCTACCTAGCCTGGGTGTGCAGCTCCTGGGAGCTAAGGGGTTAACCCCCCACACACTTTCTGGCTACAGACTGCTTGCTTCAGGAGGGAGCAGAGCTGGGTCTGCATGAGGCTGCTCCTCGTAGGCTGTGTGGGGTTCGGAGAGCCCCTTCCCCAGCCACCCTCTGCACCCAGCCAGGCAACAGCCAGCCCTGGGCAGCCCCAGAGCTGCAGCCTGCAGTCAAAGGGTTGATCCAGGAAAGGAAGAGACTCTGCCCTGTCTTGCCTCTCCTTGCCCTAGTGCTGCTGCCCTGCCAGTGAGTGCGCTGGGGGGGGCAGGAGAGGGGTAAAGGAGGATCGGGGGCAGGATGGGAGGGGACAGGGGTTGTGCTAAGGGGCATAGGGTGATGCAGGGGATCAGGCTTGGGAGAACCATGGGGCTGAGGGGAGTGAGACTGAAGCAGAGGGAAGATGTGAGGGGGGGGGGGGGATACAGTCTTACTTTGCAGAAGCTACTCTTTCCTTTACTCCCCACTTCTTTGCCTCCTTCCCCAACTAGCTACCTGGCTGCATTCTCACCCTCACCTTTTCTGTTTCCCCAACCCCCTCCTGCCCCCAAACTCTCTCATATACCCCACCCCTCATCCTCTTCTGCTGTGAAACTCCCTTCTATATCTTGCCCTCCCAGCCCTGTCCCACACATTGAACCCCTCATTTTTTCCCACCCCAGAACCTAAGGGGGTTTGCAAAATCCATTAATTCTGGAACCCCAGAAAAGTAAATCCGGCCTATGAGAAGCCCTGAACCTTAGTCTTCCCCTCACCACATGGGGACTGGAGTTTTGGAGATTTTTGCTTCTCACTTTTGTGGTCCCCAACTGATGTTTTTCTGTAGGTCTGTGACCCCAACCCAAAAAAGGTTCCCCACCCCTGCCATAAATAAAGAAAACATTGATACCTTTTGCATTGGACATGGTATTTTACTTTATTTAAAATGAAGTTTGATAAACTAACATGAGAAAATTAAAATGCTTAATCTGTTTACATAATTACTCCCAAGTCATTTTATTAGTGCTGCAGCTGGGGAGAATGGTTTAATTTAAATTATTAATTAACAGTGAGCTTCCATTAGCAACTGGTAGTCCACGGAAAGTTTTGCATTGACCCAGGTGGTCCATGGGGCATGTGGGGGAGAGGCTCTCTCCACCCTTTCTGGGAGAGTGGCGTGGCTTGGCCCAGGGCAGGAGGGTTAAATCTTGGCACACAGCTTCAGAAAGGTTTCTGATTGAGGTATTTCAAACTGTTGGTGGGAGCAGGGAAAATATACCATGGAGATGGGTGCTGTATAGAACAGATCTGGATGCTCTTTCATACTTCCACTGACTTCTGTGTGGTCTTGGACCAGTTACTTCATGTTTCTGTGCTATAGATTCCACAGAGGAGATTCACTTGCAGGAAATGCGGATAGGCATGGAGGATTATGGGGGGGTCTCTGCCTGTCAGGGATAGCTCAGGTTTCTGCAAACACAAGTGCTCTTTAATTACAGCTATTTCCCACCCCCACCTTAAAATCCATGTACAGGTTTTTCACAGCCAAACTCTGCCAGCAGCAGGCACACAAGCCCTAATCCTCTCTGCCTTGCCTTTCTCTTCTCCCTTCCTCCCAGCCTTTAGAAGCCCTGGCTAATTAAGCTAGCAGCTGTTTCTCATTGCCAGGTGAGCACAGGGTTATTCAACCAGCCCCAATCCTTTCTCCTTATTTGGGCTGGAGTAGCAAGGATTGATTAAACCATCCTTACTCAGCCCCCATCACAGGGATACAATTCTGGGAGAGGGATTCACAACCAGAGTAGGACAGGCACAGAGAGGACTGATTTAAATCAAAATGAATCTGGCAGTCCATGGGCTACCTTGCCTCTAAAACATTAAATTTTGATTAAATTGAGTTTTTCCATCATTTGTGCCTTTTCTGTATTCCTTGCACGTATTTAACTTGATAAATAATATAAAGCAGACGTGAGAGACTTTTTGTTTAGTTTCATTTTCTAATTTTTATGCACTTTTAAAAGACTGAAGTGATTTATTATAAACAGTCCAGGGGAGTGGTTAAATTGGTTGAGGGTTTAAAAATACTTAAAACATACTAATAGGCATTAATGTTCTTGAATTCAACTTTTAAGCAAAAGTAGGGATGTTAGCGAGTAGCTGACTTCTTGATTACCCGATAAGTATAAGTTTATCAGGTAGTGGAGTGGAGTTCTCAACTACTTGCTTCCCCTCGCCTTTGCTGCCTCTGTATGAGATGCAGTAAGGGGTGGGGGTCAGGAGACGGTTTCTCCCCCCCCCCCCAGCACCGTCTCTGCAGTGCCCCCAGCCTCCCCACCCCACTGCAAGGGGGGGATACAGAAAGCTGCTGCGAAGTAGCCCCTGTCCGCGGGTGTCCGAGCGGGTAGCTGGGTCCCCACTGTGGACAGGCTGCTGCCACCAAGCAGCCCATTCACAGTATCTGGGCTCACCGTGCACAGGGGCTGCTCTGGCAGCACAGCCTCTGTCCGTGGACAGCCATGGCCACTGCGAACAGGGGCTGCTTGACTTGGCACAAGCCAGAACTGACCAGTCCTGGTTCGCACTGGTCTGGGACGCTGTACCTCTGCATTTTAAATGTAGAAGGAGCCCGGTGGCTCTCACTATATTTAAAATGCAGAGGTGCAGCGTGGGTGGCTCCCAGAGCTGGCGCAAGCCAGGACTGTTGAGTCCTGGCTCGTGCCAGCTCAGAAAGCCGTTGCAGCTCTGCAGTGCAGCCCCTTATCGACTAGTGTAATCAATACAAATTGTATGGACTATACGATTAGCCAGATAACCACAGTTTAACATCCTTAAACAAAAGTAGAAAAGGAATGTATACTTCAGCAATAGCATACAGAAGTAGCACAGCAAGAGCCTTGCTCAGAATGGAGTCGTCTAGACTACATCCCCCTTTCAAAAGGGGGATGTAAATGAGCCCAATTGAAAGTGCAAGTGAAGCATGGATTTTTCAGGAATATGGGATCTTTTGAGAGAGGGATTTTTTTTCCCGAAAGCACCACCTCTAGACTGCGGTTTCACTTTCAAAATATCTTTTTTCGAAACAGCGCTCTGATATGAATATGCAAATAAAGCGCAGGATATTTAAATCGCACTTCATTCGCATTTTCGATCTGGCTCATTTACATCCCTCTTTTGAAAGAGGGACGTAGTCTAGGTAAGTCCAATGCTGCGGTCCAAGACTTTGGTTGAGATCTTGGGACTCATGTCAGCTGTCAAACAAATATGTGGGGACAGTATCTTCTCCAAGGAGCTGACAGTTTAAGCATCACAGTCTTGTAAACACACCATGAGTAATTTTTCCCCTTAGTGAGTAGATCCATTGCAGGAGAATCTGGGCCAAAGGAAACAAAATAGATGAAGGCGTTCAATATACGTGCAGAGTAGTCAGCGATGCTAAGCGTGTGGGTTAGTGGTAGTGGCCTGGAACTTGGGAGATTCACCCCTGGGAACAATTTGGAAATGGCAACTGTGAGCTGTTGCAACCCTGTGACCCCAGATGGTTGCCCCACTATCACTGAGGGAGAGAAGTGGGAGAAGATAATTAGGTAAGGAGGGGAAAGTAAAGCCTAAATAACCCCCAACTTGCGACCTTATCCCTGGAGCCGATCACGTTGCAAGTCGGGGCCATCCTGTACAGATAATACAGAACATTTTGGTAGCACATAAATGAATGAAAAGTACATGGCAGTGTCAACTGCAGCAATGACTTGACTCATAGCCTTTCAAAAAAGAAAAAATGCAGGCTAATTCTGAGTTTCTCTTTTAAACGAATATGTTCTCTACTGATGTTTTTGCAGCCCATACCTCGACCAGATCCCGTAGATAACAAAGAAGAAACACATGATCAAGTGCTGAAATCAAGATTAAAAGTCAAAGAGCTAAAGAATAGCACAGGACCTACATATGAGGAACTCAGCAAAATGTTTTATACAACAAAACATCGCTGGTACCCTGTGGGACAGTAAGTGTCTTTTCTAAAATACTTGTGCTTTTGGGATTGAAGGAAAGGAGGAATAAATAACGTGGGCCAAATTCACCCCTACTGTGACTCATGAGGTATGACATAAGGTTTGCATGAGATCAGGCTACTCAGGTTACATAACACTCAAAGTTCACAAATTTCATTGCACCACAACACTTTTCTCACAACAATTTACTACACAACCCCAGAAAGGGGCTGGGGGGCCACCTGTATCCACCCACCTGAGCCCCACTGCTCCAGGTCAGTGGGGCCACAGCCTGAACCTCACCGTCTCAGGGAAGAGGCAGAGTCAAAGCCCAAAGGGTTTCAGTCACAAGTGTGTACCTTGTAATCTGAGACCCACCATCCAGGGTTGAAGCTGTTGCATTTCAGCTTTGACTCCAGGTGGTGTGGTTTGGGCATGGACTTTGACACTGGGCCCCAGCAAGTCTAATCCTTGTGACCTAATTAAAATGGGATTGCAACCCACTTTGTGGTCCTGACCCATCATCTGAGAACCTTTTCTGTAGGGGTAAATTCGTTAAAGAATTTTCATTGGAGGTACTGTCTTATGACACTTGCCTTGGTGAGATTCTAAAGTAATGTAAAGCACCTTTGACCAAGAGCATTAGTTGCTGCCTAATATCTCTGTTGAAGATAAGATCTGCTCTGAGCAGGGTTAGATGACATCGTGCTTACCAGTGGCAGTCCACACTAGAACTTCTAACATTCCAAACAACAGTGGAGCTACACCAACATCAGCAGCAGTGATAAGCTTGGTAATAAATCCATAGTATAGACAAGACTTCAGTTGTTGACCTCAGAACTCCCATTTTGGTCAAATTACTTTCTCTTTCAGATGTGAATTTTCAAATTTGTTGTATAGTGTATTTGTTCTTGCAGCAGTAGAAGATGCACTGTTTATGTAGATAACGTTGTCAATAGGAGACAAGTGTATTGAGTAGCTCTTATGTATCTTTTTATAGGGCTATTAATATGTAATCTTTTACTGGCTAAAATCAAATCCTGATAGGAAAATCTAAGAAGCTTTACCAAACTGTTATCACTGCAATTCTTTCTTCTTCTAGGTACCACAGAAGACGCAAGAAGGTCAATCCTCCTAAAGAGAGATGATTACAATAATTTCTTGTCTATGTTCTTTGTTATTATCCACTACTGGAAATAAACCACAAAATCAAGAGTTTTGCTGATCAGTTCTATGTTGGTGTTTTGTATATATAAATAAAACCTGACACTGAAATTCTTGTATGGGTATCCAGATGGAAAGTCCCAGTAACAGAGCTGAATACCTAAGGCTTCCTAGAAAATTGAAATTAAATAAGTGAGACACAGATGACCTTTAAAATTGAGATGAAAAAATATTTGGCTCCTACAGCTGTTGATGATTGCAAGTACTGTAGTGTTATTGCCTCCAGGTACCACGTTACAAGTGTTTAAAATTGTCATATCTTACTGAAACTGGCTAGCTCTAGTTACAGCTTAGATTCAAGGTATAATTAACTCATATTTTTACAGACTGCCTGGAGCACCCAAATGTATCTATTTAAAAAGCTAACATTCAGTAAATTGTGTTAGGTATACGACACTCTTTTGTAGCTGTGTAGAGGAAGGAATGTCTGTTATGGCAGGGTAGTTAGTAAATGGCCAGCCCTTTCCTCCCTGTCGGGGAAGGCTTAGCCCTAAGAAGCACTTTTTCTATAATCTCTCTCAATTTCCAGAGATTGTGATATTTAGATCCTCTGTGTCCTAATCGAAGGACACTACAGGCCAGTCAACTTAACTGGAAAGATAATGGAGCAAATATTAAGGAATCCATCTGTAAATATCTGGAAGATAATAAGGTGATGACAACATGGATTTTAAAGAACAGATCATGTCACACCAACCTGATAGCTTTCTTTGATAGGATAATAAGTTTTGTGAATAAGGGACACATTAGACATAGTATACCTAGACTTTAGTAAAGCACTTGATACAGTCATCGATGACCGTCTTATAGATAAACTAAGGAGATACAACCTAGATGGGGCTACTATAAGGTGGGTGCATAAATGATTGAATAATTATTCTCAGAGTAGTTATCAATATATCACGGTCATGCTGGAAGGGCATAACAAGTGGGGTTCTCCAGATATCAGTTTTGGAACCAGTTTTCGATAATCTTCATCAGCTATTTAGATAATGGCATCGAGAGTAAGCTTATAAAGTTTGTGGATGATACCAAGCTGGGAGGGATTGCAAGTGCTTTGGACAATAAGGTCATAATTCAAAATGATCTGGACAAACTAGAGAAATTATCTGAGGTAAATAGGATTAAGTTCAATAAAAACACATGCAAAGTTCTCCATTTAGGGAGGAACAAAATCGGAAGTCGCTGTCTCGGAGGGAGTACTGCAAAATGGGATCTAAGGGTCATAGTGAACCACAAGCTAAGGATGAGTCAACAATGTGACACTGTTGGGGGGGGGAAGCAAACATCACTTTGGGATGCATTAAGAGGAGTGTTAGCAAGACAAGAGAAGTAGTAATTCTGCTCTGCACTGATTAGGCCTCAACTGGAGTATTATATCCATTTCTGGGCACCGCGTTTCAGAAAAGATGTGGAGAAATTGGAGAAGGTCCAGAGAAGATCAACAAGATTGATTCAAGGTATAGAAAATATGATCTATGAGGGAAGACTGAAAGAACTAGATTTGTTGAATATGGAAAAGAGAAGACTGAGAGGGAACATAAGAGCTTTCAAGTACCTAAAAGGGTGTTACAAGGAGGAGAGGGAAAAATGGTTCTCCTTGGCCTCTGATGATGAGAAGCAGTGAGCTTAAACTGCAGCATGGGAGGTTAGGTTGGACATTAGGAAAAGCTTCCTGTCAGGGTGGTTAAGCACTGGAATAAATTACCTAGGGAGGTTGTGGAATTTCCACCATTTAAGATAGTTAAGAGCAGGTTAAACAAATACCTGTCAGGGATGATTTAGAAGATGGTGCTGAGTCCTGCAGTGAGGACAGGGGACTGAACTTGACAATCTCTTGAGGTCACTTCCAGTTCTAGTATTCTATGATTGTTTGACTACAGGCAATCTGAACTAATAGATCGAAATGCTACCGGTGGCAAGCTTAGTTGCCTTTTGGATCCTAGAAGGCTGAAAGCCTGGTAAATATTCTATTTTTACAAGAAGGAGGCAAAGGACTGAAACCACTGAATCTGCTTAATGAAGGAAATGACTTCTGCTGTGCATCACTGAGTATAAATGCATATAAATATTTATTAGCTATATCTGACATTACTTCTGAAAATTTCTATGTACTGTAATTGAAGCTCAGTTCCAGATCAACATCTAAAATGTCTGTCTAGTGTCTAGCAAAATGGGGCTGAGGCATTTTGGGTTGCTTGCTTTCTTTGCCTTCAGCAACCATTACACAGATTCTATTCCTGCATCTTTTGTCCTCTGGGCTTTTAAGGCCTGACCTACCTAGAGGAGAAAATGTCATTGTTGTTGGACATTAAATGGGGATTAAGTGGAATTGTAAGAGGAAATAGTGCCTCTGAAACTGCAGAGCACACCACCACTTGCTCAGATGCTCATGTATTTTTATATTAAATGTCCTAGAATAGGAGCCAAGTTTCTCTAATCTAAAGAGATTCTTTCCATCTCTTATGCCTTCTATTGTTTCAGGTAATAACCTTTGTATGATGAGGCAGTGCTAGCATGGATACTTGGGTGTCTAGAAAAGTTCAAATGGCTCTGTTAGTCATGTTAGCAGATTGTGATGCAGAATCAGGTCATTGTTTTCTAAAGTGGCATCTAAATGCATCAAACTAGATCATAGCCCAGCCATGTCATGCTGTACAGCTGTGGTCACCAACCGGCAGGTCGTGATCTACTGGTCGATCTCAGGGGCTCTAAGAGTCGATCTTGAGCCCCCTCTGAACTGCGCACCTACACAGTACTTTTACATTGGCATTCCTCATTTAAGGAGCAGGTACTCACCGAGCAGCAACACAGGTGAGTAGCTGGGCGGAATGGTGGGAGCTGTGAGGTTGGGAGGGCTGAAACACCCGGCCAGCTGGCTGTGGCTTTCAGCTGGAGGAGGTTGCACTGTGCTCCAGCTGATCGGGCAGCTTCTCTGTGCCTGTGTGGGGGAAATCTCGCTCCCCTGGGGTACAGAGCCCCCAGAAGGGTCCGAGGCTGGACGTCAAAGCAGTGAGGCAGGAGAGAAACCTAGAAGGAAAAACTTTATTATGCATGCATGCAGTCTGACAGCTACCAGAGAGCAGTAGCAGCCAGCCCTGAGATACAGGTTCAGGGATCCTTTATACGGAATGCTCAGACAGTTCAGTTGTTTGTTTTCTTTAACATATCAAAGTCTCAGCAGAAGTACTCTGAGATGTTTCTGTTCACACCAGGAGTGCTAGAAGTAAGTTTTACAGTACAAAGCCACATCAGAACTTGAGTGGAGAAGTCTACAAGGCAAACTGTGACAAAGATAAGGGTTTACATGACAAATTGTGACAGACTAGGAGTATCCATGAACTTGAGATAGGCATTGTTAGGGTCTTGATTAGAGTTAATTTGATTTCTCTCTGTTACAGGGAGAGAGGTCTGGAAAACTTTTAACCCTTACAGCAGTTTTCTTTTAGAGAGTTTTGATTTCCTCCAGTGTTCTCCCCCCCCCCCCCCCCTAAGACACAATTGGAGTTATTTGATTTATCTCCCAAAATGCCTGCCCAGGTGGAACGTGGTGCACCCTGGCTGAGCGCCATGGCCGGCTGGCCAGGCAGCCACTTGGCTTTGCTGTAGCCCTGCTGCCCTGTGCTGCGCCTAGCTCTGGCTGCTGATCAGAGGAGAAGCTGCCTGATCAGCTGAAGCGCGGTTCAGTCTCCTCCAGGCTGAACACCACAGCCAGCTGGCCAGGCAGCTTCCCCTCTGCACCAGCCCATGCAGAGCATGGTACACCCTGGCTGAGAGCCATGGCCAGATGGCTGGGCAGCCACTTCTCTTTGCTCCAGCCCTACTGCCCTGTGTTGAGCCCAGGAGGCTGCACCACGCTCCTGTTGATCAAGAAGCCGTTCCTCTTTTGCTCCAGCACTGCTAGACCTAGGTGCAGCCTCCCTGGGCTGAGCACAGGGAGCAGGGCTGCAGCAAAGAGGGTGGCTGCCTGGCCAGCTGGCTATGGCGCTCAGCCAGGGATTTCCCTACGCTCATGGAGGTGTATATCCCCCTGAATATCCCCAACATTCCCCAGTCTTGTGAACTATGGTGTCATACAGCCCACCTTCACCCTCATGGTCTTGCACCTCATTGGCCCTGACACTCCCCCTTGTAAATTCGAACAACCCCCCTAATTTCAATTCCTGGGGAGGCTACTGTTTTCAGCCCAGGTGCACCATACTCCACATGGGCTGACAGGAGAAGCCACCCCATTAGCTGGAGCGGGGCAGCTGAATGCCAGCCATCTGGCCAGGCAACTTCCCCTCTCTGCCATATTCTAGGAGCCTCAGTCTCTCCCCAGACATAGATCTGCTCAGCCCTGCCTTTTGGGGAGTTTTCCTCAGTGCCTGGTAATGAGAATGGTACTTCTGCTGCTTTTCCTTTCCCTGTCCTCTCCCAGGTGTAGCTGGTCCAGTCCAGCCCAGTGACAGTAAAGCCTGGAGCGACACTCATATTGACCTGTGCTGTCTTGCGTGTATCCATCACTGACAGCGGCTATGATTCTAACTGGGTCTGGCAGGGTCCTAGGTCTAGCTCCAGCAGACCACACTGACTAGCATGCACAAATAAATCATGAAAATTTTCAATTCTAAATCCAAACAGCTGTAAAAGCTGTCTTCAGTCTGTCCATGACAATATCACCACACTGTACCAAAACAAATATCACACATTTGGTAGTTTAGTGCTGTCTTGCTTTTTATTTTAGCTCTATCTTCCTGCCTGGCGATAATCATGAATGGTGCACCTACGCCACTTAAGAAATAAAAAATGTACAACTTCCACGTGGAATGGGAAAATGAACTTCTGTTCACAAATATAAAAGATAAGAGCATATGCTTGATACGTCATCAAAGTTTATCATTAAGTAAAAGGGGTAATTTGGAACGATACCACAACAGTACATAGTAAATTCAAGGATAGTTTTCCCTTGAACAGCGTGCTACATACAAAGAAAGTTAACAAACTGAAGACCATTTTGAAAGCTTGACAGTCATTTTTTAAACCAGCAAAAGGCAAGCCTGCGCTGAAGCACCATTTTGTATTTGCCATTTGCTGGCAAAACACAAGACATCATTCACAGATGGCAAAATAATTAAAGAAGCAATGACTGGCAGCTGACTCTTTATTCAAAGATTTTAAAAACAAAGAGATAAGGACAGCGATCCAGGGCGTGTCACTTGGTGCTTCCACTGTAGCAAGAAGAGTGGAATCTTTGTCTGAAGATGTCTTTCAGCAACTACAGCAGGACCTGAAGGACTGCAATTGCTTCTTGCTGCAGTTCGATTAATCTATTGACATGACCGACACTGCCCAGCTGATTTTTTTTTTTGTGCATATGGTTTTTAAGGATATGACAATTAAAGAGGATCCTCTCACCCTTTTGCCCCTTAGAGAGTACAAGAGGTGAGGATATATACAACACATTCAGAAGGTATGTGCTTGAAAAACATTCCAATCAAGAAACGGGTTTTCATCACAACGGATGGTGCACAAGCCATGCTTGGCACAAATGCAGGCTTTGTTGCATTTTGCAGGAATTATCCTGATTTCCCTTCTTTTGTCAATTATCACTGTATAATCCACAGCAAGTATTAGCAAGTAAAGTATGGACTTCTCTCATATAATGAATGTAGTTGTTAAGATTGTAATCTCAATTCGAGCAAGACCCCTTCAGCATCGCCTGTTTAAATCCTTACTTGAAGAATTGGATTCTGCCTACGGTGAACTAATCCTCCATGCTGACGTGAGGTGGCTAAGTCAAGGAAAGATTTTTAGAGCTGATGCCTGAAATCAACACTTTTCTTAAATCAAGGAATGAAGTGTGCAGTGAGCTGTCAGATAGTGCATGGTTGCTAGACTTTAGGTTCCTTACAGATATGACATCAAAACTGAATGAGTTGAACTGTGAACTTCAAGAAAAGGACAGAGACTTAGCACATATCCTCAGTGCTGTGAATGCATTCAGATTGAAACTGGGCCTATGATCCTCCCAATTAAAGAACAGAACATGCATCACTTCCCAAGTTTGGAGGGAATACTAGAAAAAATTGAGAGAGAAAAATGGTTCCACCTAAAAGTTTTGTGCACACCCGAAGAAATTAGCAGAGGAATTCAACAGGAGATTCCAGGAATAAGATGTCATGGAACCAATTGTCATGTTTGTCTCTCATCCATTCCTTCAAGTAGAAGACATTGGTGGCTTGGCTACCAAATTTCATCAGGTGTTTCATTTATAAAGCCAGTGGACTTGACATGGAGATAATTACTATGCAAAATGATATTGAGCTGAAAGTCAGAGCAAGGGACAGTGAATTTTGGAGACTAGTAAAGAGAGAAAACTACCCACTTCTATCGTCTTGTGCTTTCCAAGTGAAGGCTACTTTGGCTCCACATACCTCAGTAAGACGGCATTTTCCCAATTAAAGATAATCAAGTCCAAGTATCGAACCCGCCTCACAGATGCCCATCTGATGGACTATATACAATTAGCAATCTCAGACTACAACCCAGACTTCAAGATACTGGCAGATACTGTTCAGTCACAGGTGTTACACTGACTTTGTTATTGGAGGAAAAAATATATAATTATCAGTACTTGATTTTAGATTTACAAAATAGCAGAGGACAAAATGTATAATGATAAATGCTTCATTTTAGATTTAAATAGCATAAATTAAAAACAGACCATTTATTTCAGAACTATAAACACATGATTTTAATTTTATATATTGCATAATTTAAAAATAAACTTTATCAGAGTGTATAAGGGCTGGGGATAGCAAGTGATGGACAGGAGGAGAATAAAGAGGACAGGGCTTCAAGGAAGGGGTGAGGTCTTGGGGGAAAGGTGAGGCAGTAGATCTTCGCTTGTTCTGAGATTTTTAAAAAGATCTTGGCTGTTAAAAAGGTTAGAGACCACTGCTGTACACTCACTGCCCTGAGGATCTGACAACCAAAATAGAAAGAGTTGGAAAGGAAGCAGGCACCAATAGTGAAATGACTTGGCCAAGGTCACACAAGTTGATGGTAAAGCTGGGAATAGGACCCTGGTCTCTTTAGTCAGTCCATTGTCTGCCCCAATCACATTGTCCCTGTCATTCCAAGGTCAAAAGCAATGATTACAATCATGTAGTCTGACCTCTAGTGACCTGTTAATTTTCATAGATGGCTGAGTACCACCCTTAATTTATTTTGGTCAATGTACATGCAATGAGTCATTTAATAATTACAAAACATTTTATTTCTTTTGAGAAGGGCGAGTGGAGAAATTGGACTGTCTGATAGCTCTTTAGAGAAGGCAAAACCCTATATATACTTAGGAGGTGTGCTGTAAATAGTAATTAATGGGATAATGAAGATACTACAAAAACAGAGCACAAGTGATATCTGAAGTTGAAAGTTCCAGCACATGAAAAATGGTAGGAAATAATTCAATCTTAATTAACCACATGATAGTAAATGGTGATATTTGTGAGAGACACAGTTTTTGCAGGAATACGTATTGTAAGGTTATGTCTACACTTGCACCCTATTTCAGAATAGGGATGCAAATGCAGACATTCAAAATTGCAAATGAAGCCAGGATTGAAATATCCTGTACTTCATTTGCATAATTGAGTTATGGTGCTATTTCAAAATAGCGCTATTTCAAATTAACAGACGCTGTGTAGATGCGATTATATCGAGAGAAAACCCTTCTCTTGAAATAACTATTAACCCTTATTCCTCATAAAATGAGGTTTATTTCGAGAGAAGGGTTTTCTTTCAAAATAACCGCATCTACATAGCGTCTGTTAATTCGAAATAGCGCTATTTCGAAATAATACTATAATGCGATAATGCAAATGAAGCACGGGATATTTAAATCTCTGCTTCATTTGCAATTTCAAACGTCTGCATTTGCATCCCTATTTCAAAATAGGGATGAAGTGTAGACATACCCTAAGGTATCCGTGTATTTAGAAGATAAGCAGTTTAATCCACAGAACTCATTTTAAAAGCTTGATATTTAATTCTGAATGCAAATTGTTGACAATATCAAAAAAGACATTCTTTCTTGTGAAGTATGAGGTGGTCACATTCCCTCATGCTTCTGTGCAGTCGAGATCGGGGATGTGAAAGGTTAACTGACTGCGATTAACCTGTAACTCCTGGGCACTGGAGCAGCTCCCTGCCTGCAGTGGATAGGGGACTGTTACAGCCAGCAGGGGACCTGGTGCAGGCAGGGGCAGCTCTTGTATAGAGGAGCCCCTGTCTATGGTGGGCCTGGGTGTCCCTCAGGCAGGGGCTGTTCCAGTGGAGTAGCCCAGTTTCCACTTAGTTGGTTAACCGGTTCAAAGGTAGTGCAACCTAACGTTTCACCAGTTAATCGATTAACTGAGATTTTACATTCCTAGTCAAGATAGCTGTTCAAAATGTAATTCTGAAACTGGCTGGTGACGTTTGGCAGCATATTACAAAATGTCTTTGCACACAGGATAATAAAAAAAAACAGGCTGCCATGAAAGAGGATTTGATATGACTGTGTAAAGGACTGTTCTCTGCTTCAGCCATTAAATGACAATCACTTTTTGAATGAAAAAAGATTCTTCTTTTTCCTTACCAGCCAATATTTTATTTCCTATGAAATACCAGTTAGAAATGCATAGTATGCCTAAAGTCAGTGTTCATAGCAGTTTTATATTGCACAGGAATAATGGTAGTGTGTAGTTTAGAGCAGCAGCTTTTCATTTTTTTGCTTATAGTATGTGGGTATATTGTCTTGTGCACAGATTATGCCCCCAAATACTAAAGCTTGTAAAGGAGGCATTGTTAAAATGGGCCTGATATGGAGGGGGAGATTAGATGCCATTAACATGCTAATATTTTATACCTGTCTTCAATATATTGCCCCATCTTTCTACAGTTTCTCTTATAAAGAAATTCATGCCTTGTCAAGTTTTCTTAAGACTAATTTGTAACTAAGAATTTATCTTAACTTGTTCCTACTTGTTAGTCGCTGCCACACACACCCCACCAATACTCAGTGATGAGTGCAATGCAGTCTTGAAAAATCCTCTGATCACTGACTTGAGATGTCTTGGAATTGCCTTTCACCCTTCTAGTTGCCATCATTTCCTTCAGTGGCTTTCTGCAAACCTGTTAAGTACACAGAGCCCCTTGAGCATTATGTACGTCAGTGGTACATTCTAGAAAGCCCAGAGAGAGAGAGAGAGTGTTTAAAACTTCCATTAATCAATCTGAGCCTAAATCTACCACAGATGGCTTAATTCTAAATTTAAAAATCACTAGATTCTCTGGTCAAAGCGTTTCCTTTAAACTTTGTATTTTCTTTTCCCCCTTTTCACCAATATTCTTATGCTGTCCAAAGTCTTTTTCCATTATAACAGTTGCTTTAAAGAACTTTCAATTTGGATTTTCATTACTTGCTATTCTTCCCCTTCTGTTCATCTTAAATTCAGTTAATTTGTGGCCAGAGATCCTCAGCGGGAGTTAAAAATGTCTGAGATGTCTTAGGCTAGGTCTCCACTGCAGCTAGAAGCATGCTTCTCCGCCCATGTCTAGAGTCTTGTGCTGGAGAGGGAGGAGGGTCGGGGTTGAGCTAGCCATTTAAAATAGCAGTGAGCTTGAGAGCCCATGTTGTAGCCCAAACTGCAATGTTCACAATTGTGTTTAAAGCCCCACTTGCACAAATCTCTACCCAGTCTAGGAGACTCGGTCCCAGCTGCAGTGTAGAAATACCCTTGGTGGCTAAAAATCTTCCAGATATAAGTACTGCTATTAAAAACGTTTCCTGTTATCTGCAGTTCTTCAGCATCTAAAATACCCTTACTATAAAATCGCCTTTGCTTTCTTGTTTTCCTTTTATCAACCCATAGTCTTTGATCATGTATGCGGTGTTAAAAAGTATCCATTCTGCCTTTTCTCATCCATGATTTTTCCAGGTTATCCTACACCAACATTTCAATTGGATGCTCTAAAACCCAAATCAGTCAATGCTATATTTCTTTCTTATTCTTTTCTATTCTTTGAACAACAGTGCAGAAGCTAGCGGTTAACAAAACTTGGACTTAGTCTTTTGTTCTCTAAACAAAAGTACATCCTAAAGAGCTTACAGATGAGTAGAGACAGACCAATCAACTGTGGAGTACAAATGAGTTTGAATGCTCTAGTCTTCACTGAAACCCAGAAACCTAGGTCCGTTTCAAGTCAGACTTGAGTTACCAAAATTTCTTTTACAAATTTGGCCCTAGTGCTGTGTTTTTAATAAAACCTGAAAGCAAGCAATTTTCTCAGAGTTGTGAATTTTGCTTTGAGTCTTGTGCAGGTTTATAAGACACTTGCTTATATTATGCATGTATGTGTATCTGCCACTTCTTAAAATGCTTCCTTTCAAACCCTACTCCTGTCTGGAGCCGTAGAGCAAGTTTAGTATACTACCTCCTTTAGCTTACTGTGGTCTTCATTTTTTTAAAATGTCTGACTTAAATCCCTTTGTGCTTGCTACCCTATGACTGGGAAAGCATGTTTCCAGATTCATGTAAAACTTAAGAGGGTTGAGTTCTTTTTCTCACAGTGCAAGGAAGATTGTTTCATCTTAATAAACCATCCACTTACCTGAGAATCACAATAATGCATGAGGAGGTTTTCATTTGTCAAGAGGCCTTCCCTTTCCCAGGTAAGAATGAGTATGTAGTGTAGATTAATAGAACCAGCAGAGGGCAGTCTTGTACAAGAGCTCATTTAGACTAGTCTCAAAGCAGATCTACAATTTAGAAAAAAACCTAAACAAATAGTTATTAAAGGTCCAGTTCCAAAATAAATGGGGGAGGAGGGAGAGAGCTCCATTCATCTGAAGAAGTGGGTTGTAACACAAAAGCTTATGATATTATCTACATGTTTTGTTAGTCTTAAAGGTGCTGCTAGACTACTAGCTGTTTTTTAAGCTTTTCCAGTTACAGACTAACTTGGCTACCCCTCTGAAGTTTTTGAACATGCTAACGTACTACAATTTAGTTAGACTCAAAATACTGTGAATGGAAGGATGAGGGGAACATGCACTTTTAGCTTTTTCAAGGAAGGAAGGAACAATTTATCAGTTTCACACATACAGAATGGGAAATGATTGCCTAGGATGGAGTATTGCTGAAAGGGATTTAGAGGTCAGAGTGGAACACAAGTTTAAACATGAGTCAACAGTGTGACACTTTCCAAAAAAGCAAACATAATTCTGGGATCCATTAACAGGAATACGGTGAGCAAGACACAAGAAGTCATTCTTCCGCTCTATTCTGCGCTGATTAGGCCCCAACTAGAGTAATGTGTTCAGTTCTGGGCACCACATTTCAAGAAAGATGTGGAGAAATTGGAGAAGGTCCATAGAAGAGCAACAAAACTGATTCAATGTCTAAAAAAGATGCTCAGTGCAGGAAGACTGCAAGTATTGGGCTTGTTTAGTTTAGAAGAGAGAAAAGGGAGGGGGGACATGATAGCAGTCTTCAAAGTATCTAAAAGGGTGTTACAAGGAGGAGAGAGAAAATTTGTTCCCCTTTACCTCTGATAAGACAAGAAGCAATGGACTTTAAACTGCAGCAAGGGAGGTTTAGGTTGGACATTAGGAAAAACTGTCGGGGTGGTTGAACACGGAAACTCAGTCTTCACAGCTGAGGATGTTAGGGAGATTCCCAAACCTGACCCATCCTTTGTAGGTGACACATCTGAGGACTTGTCACAGATTGAAGGGTCATTAGAGGAGGTTTTGGAATTAATTGATAAACTTAACAGTAACAAGTCACTGGGACCAGATGGCATTCACCCAAGAGTTCTGAAAGAACTCAAATGCGAAATTGCGGAACTATTAACTATGGTTTGTAACCTATTCTTTAAATCAGCTTCTGTACCCAGCGACTGAAAGATAGCTAAAGTAACGCCAATATTTAAAAAGGGCTCTAGAGGCAATCCCAGCAATTACAGACTGGTAAGTCTAACGTCTGTACCGGGCAAATTAGTTGAAACAATAGTAAAGAATAGAATTGTTCTATTGAACAAGAGTTACGTGTACTGAATGGTTGGTGTGTATGTGAATTTCAGTTAGTGAAGTGGTAACAACATGCAGCCCCTGTCACTTCCAAACCTCTTATTGGCTGGGTGCAGCGTACTACGGTGCAAATGGGGGCTGCAGGATGCAAGATAAACAGCCTGTCTGGCAGCCATCCAGCAGCTTACCCCGTTGAATCATATGTGGCCCACTGGCTACACAACTGATTTAACACACTCCACCTCCTAACCTCATTTCTTATCATGGGACTCTTGAATCCTTTACCAAATGTAGGTTTCAAACGCATTCTCTGCTACCATGCCTGTGTCACTGGTTCCCCGGAGTCACTATGAGGATCAATGCTGGTCAGACAGGTTGGTGGTGTCAGAATAGAAGGAGTCAGCAGAACTGGCATGTTCTGTCAGGTAGTTTTTTGTGAAGCTCAAATATGGGGAATAACTTCTGTTGACATTTTGCATTTTAAATGCCCTTGCCATTGAGCTATTGAGACCCAGAAATGTGAGCCTCATAGGAAAAATCAAACGGAGCTCATTTTCATAAGTAACTCCACCCAAGTTAGAAAATATTGTGGAAAATTCAATTGATTCAAGAAAAGTTAATGTGTTAGATCTGGAGCCTTTATTTAGTTTTCTACACACAAAGTAGAAGGAGTTTAAGTACTGTTTCTAAGTACAGCTCTCCAATACTTGAACTATAGATCTTCTAAAGAATGTTCATCTTGTTCACACCTGTGCACACTTTTTGTGTCTTATATAAGCTAAATATCAGGGCTTTAAAATTTCAGCTAACGTAATCAAAAAAATAATTCTAATCTGTTACGTTAGTCTTGACTTTTTTTTTTTTTTAAAGAGGCACATAGGAATTGCCCTACTGACTCAAACCCGTAATCCATTGGTTAGTTTTTTAACTCTGCAGTAGCCAGTTATGGGATAATCTGCCCCCAGGCAAAATTTTCTTCAATGAGTTCTGGAGTTGGTTAATGCCCTGCAAGTTGTATTTTAATACTAAATATCAAGGAGATTGAGGGGTAATACAAGGAGGATGACATCGCCAGAAATCCCAGCCAGGTCAGTGTCATCAGCAGTTTTGCCTTAACCAGAAGTGATGATATCCCAAAACTGATGGTCTGACCTAAACCTTAGCCCTTCACAAGGTCTGGCTAATCCCTTTCTACTCCTGATCCCTAACAGTAAACTATTCTTACTTAGGAAGAGAAAACAGGATTTGGTGGATATATGGAACCTTTAAACCAGTGACCGATAGGTAGCACCACCTCTAGAAATTATAAAGAAGCATACCTTAAATGCAAGAAACAGCTAGAATGTAAAGATCTTTTAAAATGTGTAGAGAGTTGTTAAAATAAACATAAGAGTTGTTAAAATAGGTGCTTGTAAATCTAAATGCTCCCACATGAATGATTGGAGATGGACATAGCCCAAGGCATTATGATCTCCCCAAGGGCCCTATAGAGGGAAACCACTAGGATTTGGTATATGACCCAGAACCACAAAACCAGACTGACCTGTAGTGCCATCCCTAGAAATGAAAAAAGAACTGCAACTAAAGTAACATTGGGGGGAGAGGGAGCTAAAATGCAAAAGCAGAGAGGTTTTAAAATGTGCAGTCATGCTAAAATAGATATTTATCAATCTAAATTAACTAAAGCGCACCGCAGTATGTGTTAATTGGCAAAGACCTGATCCAAATCCTACGCCCTCCCCGCAAGAACTATCTTTCTTAGGGAAGGAAGCGAACAGAATTTAGTTCACGGGCCAGAGCCTTTAAACCAATACCTTTATATGTAGTGCCAACCCTATAATGATAAAGCTCTGCCATTAAAAGTATGAGTGAAGATAAAATATAAAAAGAAAGATGTTTAGCTTATGTGCAGAAACTTATATAGAAAAATGTTTTAAATCTAAATATTAATTTAAATGTGCTAATGTGCATTCACACAGAAAATTGAAGAGAAATAAGCATTGACATACAAAACTACATTTTTTAGTTACTCATAGATTTTAAGGTCAGAAGGGACCATTATGATCATCTAGTCTGACCCCCTGCACAGTGCAGGCCACAGAATCTCACCCACCCCTCCTAGAATAATCCTCTCACCTATATCTCAGATATTGAAGCCTTCAAATACTTTGAAGACCCCAAGTTGCAGAGAATCCTCCAGCTGTGATCTGTACCCCATGCTACAGAGGAAGGCGAAAAACCTCCAGGGCCTCTGCCAATCTACCCTGGAGGAAAATTCCTTCCCGACCCCAAATATGGCGATCAGCTAAACCCTGAGCATGTGGGCAAGACTCATCAGCCAGACACCCAAAAAGTTCTCTCTAGTAACTCCTATCATCCCTCCATTGACCTACTTCCCACTGATAATGAATGGTCAATTAGTTACCAAGATCATGTTATCTCATCAAACCATCCCCTTCATAAACCCATCTAGTTTAATCTTGAAACCAGATAGATCTTTTGCCCCCACTACTGCCCTTGGAAGGCCGTTCCAGAACTTCACTCCTCTAATGGTTAGAAACCTTTGTCTAATCTCAAGTCTAAACTTCCTACTAGCCAGCTTATATCCATTTGTTCTTGTGTCCACATTGGTATTAAGCTTAAATAATTCCTCTCCCTCCCTGGTATTTATCCCTCTAATATATTTAAAAAGTGCAATCATGTCCCCCCTCAGCCTTCTTTTGGTTAAAGTAAACAAGCCAAGCTCCTTGAGTCTCCTTTCATAAGACAGGTTTTCCATTCCTCGGATCATCCTAGTGGCCCTTCTTTGTACCTGTTCCAGTTTGAATTCATCCTTCTTAAACATGGGAGACCAGAACTACACACAGTATTCCAAATGGGGTCTCACCAATGCCTTGTATAATGGCACTAACACCTCCTTATCCCTACTGGAAATACCTCGCCTAATACATCCCAAGATCGTATTAGTCTTTTTCACGGCCATGTCACAATGGCGGCTCATAGTCATTCTATATTCAACCAGTTGTGGCTACTCACTGACAAATGGGGGAAAAAACCCTTGCGAGAGCTGTTGGGTTAACACCTGGGGAGAGGGGGCAAGTGGGATCATGTACCCCTCCCCAGCCCAATTTGCATGGACAGAGCATGCTCAGTAATGCTGTTGAAGATGCCCTGACTCTGCCCCCCAAACTCCTGAAAAAAGTTGATTTCTCTTCAATGTCTTCTGGGAGGGACTATATCTGTAATCATCAGCAGGTTTAACATTGTAACAGAAACCTGTTGAAGCGAGGCATGTTACATTTCAATTAATCAACTAATTGAGTAATTGTTGGAATTTCCATTGATTAGTCGATAAAAGGGGGGGCACTCGCTATCCTGTGTCTCTGCTTTTTAAATGTAGTAAGAACTGCCCATGGCTCTTTTTACATTTAAAAGGCAGAGGTGCAGTAGTCGGGACCCAACACAAGCAGGGACTGCTTGAGTCCCCACTTGCACCATTTCCCCTACTGCCCCTCTGCAGAAACGGTGCTGACGGGGAACAGCTTTTAAGTCAGCTCCCCCTCTTTCCTGTCTTTGATACAGAAGCAGCAAGAGGGGGTGGGGAAACAACTAGTCAAGTAGTGACTCGACTACCCCATGAGCCTAGGCTTAACAGGTAGTCAACTAGTTGCTTACATCCCTAGTCTAAACTACTTTGTATAAAGCACAGATTTAAAGGTATTACTTTCTGAATCACTGCTAGGATTGCTACCCACATCTTATAACATAACGTTCTCCTAACTTTTTTGACTGTTGCAGTATATTGACTGTTTTTTTTTTTCACAGAACTATCCATAGTGACTCCCAGATCTCTTTCATGAGTGTTAACAGCTAACTTAGACCCCATTATTTTGTATATCTAGTTGGAATTACATTTTCCAATGTGCATATTTTTGCATTTGTCAACATTAAATTTAATCTGCTGTTTTGTTACCCATCACCCAGTTTTGAGCGAGCCCTTTGTAATTCTTCATAGTCTGCTTTGGACTTAACTATCTTTAGTAATTTTGTATCATCTGCAAATTTTGCCACCTCAGTTTACCCTTTTCTCCGTATCATTTATGAATATGTTAAACAGTACTTGTTCCAGTACAGATCCCATGTGGATACCACTAGTTATCCCTCCTCATTCTGAAAATTGACCGTTTATATCTTCTTTTTATTTCCTATCTTTTAACCAGTTACCAATCCAGTAACGGGCCTTCTCTCTTATCCCATGACCACTTCTTTTACAAAATCCAGCACCAAACATTCCTAAGTAAAGTGGTTCTGAAAGAATTTCCTTCACATCCTCTTGCAGTGAAGACTACGGCAAATAATTCATTTGGTTTCTCTACAAAAGCTTTATCTTCCTGAAGCTCTTCTTTAGCATTTCTATCATCCAATGGCTCTACTCACTGTTTAGCAGGCTTCCTGCTTCTGATATACTTTTAAAAATGCTGTTACTTTTTTGAGGTTTTGTTCTTCAAATTCTTTTTTGGCCTGCCTAATTATATTTTTATATTTGATTTGCTGGAGTTTATGCATCTTTCTAGTTTCCTCATTAGGATGTAACTTAATTTTTAAACAATTCCTTTTTGTGTCTCATCACTTCTTTTACTTTGTACTTTTTAAGACTATACTTTTATTATCTTTTATGCATGTTAAAAGTAAGCTTGTCTCCAAGTAGTTTTTGTACATATTTGTTGTCTGGTTGATAATGCTCAGGGCCTCCCTGGATCTCAAGAAGGCATAGGGTTATGGTCCTTGAGAGCTGATTGACAGCTTAGGAGAAATTGAATGAGGTGCACAAAATCTCTCAGCTGACAGACCTGAAATGGTGTTGGTAAGCCAGACCAAAAACCACAGGGATCATTATGGTTGAAGTTCCCCAATGGCAAGTAGGCAGAGGGCTGTTGGTGGGGTGCAAAGACCTCATTTGCATGAATTCTCTCACTGAAGCAATTCCATTCCTCCTGAATGAAACATGGGGATAGATCTTCCACTCTTCACTTCTGAACTCAGTCTGACTAGGCTTGGATTGGATTGCCTTAGCATAATTAATGTAGACAGGCATATGGGACTTATACATCTATGGTTGCCTTGTAGACTGAGGTTAGCATTTGTTCCAGCATAACTAAATTCAGACCTGCTGCTGAGGTGACATAACCATTTTCTTTCTTTAAAAGTAAACTAGAAAACAAATGTGAGATTCCTATTCAATACCAAAAAGAAGTGACATTTTAAAAAACAATATGTAGGTGAGTATGTGTGTGTGGAGTTTGGTAGAATATATTTTCTTACAGCTGTGATCCATTGTCATGCATTGTGGATTTTTAGCACTCATCTCCTCTGAGCTCTCTTGCCCAATCACATTCATTCATAAAGGTATAATTTATCTGGAAAGATGCCTGAGGCACGGTAGAATTTCAGTCACATCAATCTAGTACTAAGAAACTGCAGCACCTGCTGCTGTGGAACGGTCTTTACTCTACGAAAGAGCTGAAGAGACGTAAACCATGAAATGAACTTTCTGAAACAGAGGCAGGACACTATGCAGGATGTTGGCATAGATATACAATGGTAGTTAGATGCCCACCTCCTGGGTAGGCCCTTCCTGACTTTTGTTGTGCTCCTTGGCCAGAGAAGATTTGAGCCAATATTTAGATCAGTGCAAAAGCTGGAATTCAAAATGATAGATCCTGTCTCCTAGCTTTGGCCTTGAGGGTACTGTATAACTTGTGCTGATAGATGAAATGATTACCCTCGCATTTGGTTGACCTGAGTAAGAGACAACATAGCTGGAATTTAAGATTGGGGAGGCACCCAGAGGGAACTGGATCCAGGATTAAAAAATACTGTTGTATTACTTTGATCTTTTGGACAGGTTTTTTTTCAGGAGTTTTGTTCTTGACAGCTTGAAAATGTGTAAGTGAAAATAGATGGGTGTCAGGGCCTGTGTTTGAAGCAGTCAGTTCTGGTGGTTTGAGCTACTGTCAAGGACAGAAAAAAGGTTGGAGCTGGCTTTAGAGTTGGTATCAATTTGTTTTCATTTTTAAGTTGTTAATTATTGACCATTACATGCATTTAGTTTGCAGCAGCATGTGTATTTGTATGGGGGGGGAGCGGGGCTGGTTGTTTATAGTGCAATCCAAGATGTTACCACAGCCCAGAAGGCATACTGTTCTATCTATGCTGGCACTGCTAAACACAACACTGTGCGCTGTTCAAACCCACCTGAAATCTGGCTGTAAAATGAGTTTGTTGAAGCCCACGCTGCCACCTCTACATTGCTATTTTTAGCAAAGCTAGGGTAGCTGAAGTTAGCAGCAGGCATGTCTACCCAAGTAGCAGACGCACCTTGGATTGCAGCATAGATGCACCTTTAGGCTATGTCTACAATGCAGGTGAGGGTACAATTGTAGCATGCTCTAGCTGTAAATATTTGGTTCATGTAGCAAACTAGAAACAGGAAATAAGTATGAATCCCTCTAGGGTATGTTTAAATGGCAAGTGAAGCTGTAGCAAGGGTAGGCAGAGTAGGGGTGTTAAGGACTAGTCAACTATCCAATAAGCAAATGCTTATGAAATAGTCAGTTGACTAGTCAATTCCCCCCCCCCTTGCTGCCTCTATCAGATTGAGGCAGCGGAGGGGGGTGGGGAAGAAGAAGGGGTATTTCAAAGTGGCAGTCCCGCACAGCTGAGCCCAGGATCAACTGTGCGGTGCTGTCGGGGACTCCAGCTGATCCCGGACTCCAGTGCAGCATTTCCATGGAACCCGGGTTCAGCTGGGGAGTCCTCAGCTGACCTCAGGTTCTGGGGAAATGTTGCGCGGAACCCACGGTCAGCTGGGGAGTCCTCAGCTGATCCTGGCTCCACTTGGCATTTCAAATCAGCAGCACAGCATGGAGTCTGGGGTTAGTGGGTGACTTTGACCCTGGCCTCCATGCTGTGCTGCCACTTTGAAATGCACAAGAGTCCCGCTGGCCCCAGGCTGCACATGGAGTTTCCAGCAGGGGCTCTTGTACATTTCAAAGAAGGAATGAGGAAGTGCCTATCGACTAGTTGAGTAGTGGATGGAAATTCCATTGACTACTCGACTAGTAAATTAACGGCTAGTTAACATCCTTAAAGCAGAGGCCATGCTAGCTTTAATTTAGCTAGTTTAGGTAACAGTAATAGTGGGCCTGGTGACAGGCTAGCAAGCAACCAAGGATATATACCAGTCTCCCTGGGTAGCTTAAATTGAGGTTGCTCGCTTGCACTGCCATGTCTATACTACAGTTGTCAGATTCACAGAGGCACACTTCTGTATCCCCTTGTATAGTCTTACCTTCACCTGATGTGTAGACCTACCCCAAAGGGATTCATACTTCGTTTTCTGTGTCGTTTGCTACATAAGCAAAGTATTTACCGCTAAAGCATTTCATGCACTCAATCTTACAGAAAGCCTTTTGTGTTTGACAGTTTAAAAAAAACACTACAATGTAGTTTTCCTTAATGTTTAACGTTTTAATTATATTTATTAAATCCATGTTTAACCCTTTTCATAAAATTAATTTCCATTATTTAAAAGAACAGTCAGATCTCTATTTATAGTTTACATCAGGGGCAGGGAAATTTTTTTGGGTTGAGGGCCATTGACTCACAGAAAAATCAATCAGGGGCAGCACACCACAGAAGTGAGAAGCAAAAACAAAAGCCCCCCCCACACACACATTTCCCTCCCACACCAGAGCCTGGAGGAGGGGAGGGGGCAGGTTAGATTTTGTGTGCTCCAGCCCCAGGGGGTGGGGGAGTGCAGGCACACCAGCACGGATTCCCCAATGCTAGGGGGGACCTTGAGCCTTGGGGGTCAGATCCAGGCAATCTCGGGGATCAGGCAAGTAGGCCCCCAGGCCTGAGGTTCCCCACCCCCGGTTTACATTCTGAAAGTTAGTTAGCAAAATGGAGATGTTGTCTGATAACATTTTTGCTTCTTATCAACCCTTCTACCAAGAATAACTTAAGCAAAGTGTGCATTTTGTCTCACGTCTTTTGTCACGAGTTGAATAATATGTCTCTGACAGAAAGATAACAGTAAATACATACTACATTAATATTATTGAAGCACGATGTAAAACATTGGGAAAGGAGTGGGAGGATTGGGAGTAGGGTGTGATAGAAATGTTAGAAACCATTAGGAAAGGGATAGATAATAGAGGAAATGCCATAATTCTCCTATATAAAACCACTGTATGCCCACATCTTGAATACTGGATGAATATCTGGTCATCCCATCTCAAAAAAGATATATTGGAATTCAAAAAGGTACAGAGAAAGGCAATACAAATGATTAGGTGTAGGAAACAGCTTCCATACAGGGATAGATTTAAAAGTGGGACTTTTTAACTTGGAAAAGAAAAGACTAAGAGTGGATATGAGGTCTATAAATTCTTGATAGGTGTGGAGAGAGAGAATAAAGAAATGTTATTTACTCCACATAATGAAACTAGTGGTCACCCAAGGACGTTTAATAGGCAGCAGGTTTAAAACAAAAGGAAGTATTTTTTCACACAACACAGCCAACTTTTGGAACTCTTTGCCAGAGGGTATTGTGAAGACTAAGATTGTAACAGGGTTCCAAAAACAACTAGATAAATTAATGAATGATAGGTCCATCAATGAGTATTAGCTAGGGTGGACAGGGATGCATGGATAAGAAGGTCATATTAGGTCAGACCAAAGGTCCACCCAGTAGTCTACTTTCTGACAGTAACCAATGTCAGGAGTCCCAAGAGGATGAATACAATAGGTGGTTATCAAGGGTGTGTCTACACTGCAGGAGAAAGTAAAATTAAGATACGCAATTTCAGCTACATTAATTGTGTAGCTGAAGTCGAAGGAGCTTAACTCAGCTTTTGGCACTGTCTACCCTGCAGGAAGTCAAAGGAAAAACACTCTTCTTTCAACTTCCCTTACTTTCTAGGGATGCTAACTTTAGATTAACTGGCTAATCTAGTAGGCAATGCAATTTGCATTGACTATTCAATTAGTCAATAAGTGCATCTCTGCCTTTGAAGCCCTAAGGCTGTTGCTACACATCAAAAGCGAAAACACTGCAGGGGACAAAGGGCCAGTGGGGAATGCAAGCAGTTCCCCAGTAGCCCTGTGCTCCCCATGGCATTTCAAAGTGGCAGCAATGCCTGGAGCCTGGGGTCCGCTGCCGTCTCAAAATCCCCAGCTGACCACAGGCTCTATGTAAAGCTGCTGCTTTGAAATGCCATGTAGAGCACAGCATTAGGCTTCGTGTGGCATTTCAAAGTGGCAGCACCACATGGAGCTTTGGGTCAGCGAAAGAGTCCTCCACTCAAAAAATGAGGTTTACAGGCTCTTGCGCAATAGAAGGTTTTTCCAACAAATGGCCCCATCTATACAGGGCTTTTTATCGCAAAAACCTCTTCCACAAAAAGGATAAGGAAGATAAGCAAATGAGAGCGCCAGATGTGCAAATGAGCACTCCATTTGCATTTCCTCTTCCGCAATACACCTGCAATATAGACCTATCCTGACAGAAGACAGGGTATTGGGCTAGATGGACCATTGGTCTGACTCAGTGTGGCCCTTCCTATGTTGTTAATCTGCTCTGACATACTATGTTCAACCCTGTGTACAGTGCAGTGAGGGAAGTAATCATTTATCTTCTAAACTATTTGATGATTCACAGCACTCTTGTATGATCTTAATCTGCTTGTTTTCCCCAGTAGTTACTTTAATGAGAGAGAATTGTAGAGAATTCAACTTAACTTGAAATTATTCAGTGTGATGGTTTCAATCTTCTTTAATACAAGAGCTAGAACAGCAATTTAATATTATCATACTCTTATCCTGAACAGAGACAAATGGGTCAGAGACTTTTTAAAGTACTATTTCTCTTACCTTGTACTTCCTGGTTCTTTTCTTTGGAATTGTCTTCATGTCCTGTTATAATTTCCCCTATTAGCTTCAGAGCTGACTTTTTGCCACCAAGCACGTGCTAATTATCTATGGCCAGGGACAGAATGACTGCCTACATATTGTGCGCCAGAAAAGCATGTTTCACAGACATTAACTCTTTTTTTCTACTTTGAGCAACAGAACTAATAACAGTGAAGAAAAACTTTTAGGCTCTTTCAAGTGTAAATTCTTGGGAAGGGAGGGTTCCCTATCAATGTCTAGAATACTAATGCAGAAGTATTGTAGTTCATCCAGCAGTTCTATCTGTGGGATTTTTGAAGAGAGAGGTGTGTGTGTGTGTGTGTGTGTGTGTGTGTGTGTGTGTGTGTGTGTGTGTGTACACACACATACATGTTTCTAAAAATATCTAGAACTTCAAAGGAATGTTTCTTTTTTGTGTGTTTGCTCATGTCCATTCGAACGAGATGTGTGTGTGCCGCATGCACGGTTCCCAGAGCGTTTTTCCCTCAGCGGTATCCGTCGGGCCGGCAGCTCGACCACTGGAGTGGTGCCACTATAGCGAAGCATAAGTGCCCCTGCCGGCCCTCTTCAGTTCCTTCCTACCGCCCGTGACGGTTGTTGGAGCTTCTCTGTTCTTTGGACAGACCCCAGCAATAGTTAGTTGTAGCCCATTGGCAGTTTTTCTTTGTGTTTCCAGTTCGTAATTTAAGTAGTTAGCTTGTTTGTAGTTCGTTATCTCTCCCCTCCGGGGGAGGGGGATGCCAGGCCCGCACGGCTTTAAGCCCTGTGTGTCCTGTGCTAAGCCGATGCCGAGAGGAGACCTCCCTCCCCCCCCATGACTCTTGCCTAAAGTGTCTGGGGGAGACTTATCTCACTGACTCCTGTAAGATCTGCAGAAGTTTTAAGCCTCTTACTAAGTGGGGGAGAGACTCCCACTTAAAATTACTGCTCTCCAACTGGCACCATCCCATGAGGTTGTGGTGCGCAGTGCACCGGCATTGGTGCGGGACACTCAACCAGGCCTTTCCTGTACCGCGGCACCGAAGACCTCGGCACCAAGGCACCAGTCTCAGTCTCCAGTACCGAAGAAGAGGAAGGAGGCTAAAGGCAGATCGCCTAGCTGCATGGCCCATGGCAGTCGGCATCGCCCTCGATCTCTGTGCCCAGACTCTTCCAGAGGCGCTTGCAATGCCAGTGCATTGCGCAGAGGAGGAGAGAGGGCCTTCCACATGGCCAGAGTCCGGGGCCGACCCCTGTGCACTGCCCATCAACCCCAGAGACCTTTGAGGCAGCACAGGAGCTCATTAAGCTAACAGCTTCGCCTCCGTCACCTCCATACCCTGGAGCATTTTCACCTGCGGCACAAGGGGCCAGGGTGGCACCGGTAGTAGCGACTGCATCAGTGGCCTGGTCGGCACCAGCTTTGGCACTGGGGGTGACAGCACCACCCCCAACCCACCAGGTTCTGGCGACCTCCGTGGCACCTGCCCAGAGCTCCTGCCAGCAACACACTTTGTGGTGGCACCACCTACCTCAGCACCGACTCCAGCAGAGCAGACAATCTCAGCTTCCAGTCCAGTGAAGCAGATTCCCGGTACCGGCGCCCCAGCACTGCCGTTGATGGGACTGCCCAGTCTTGCCCATGCAGGGAAGCCAGAGTCTATGGAGAGGTACAAGCTGCATCACCTCTCCAAACTGCCCTTCACGGCACCGCCCTGGTCCGCATCGGACTATTCTTTGGAGTCGGAGCCAGAGTTGGTGTGCTCCGTGGGCTTGTCCAGGGAGTCTTCCCGGCACCATTCCCATTCCTGAATTTCAGCAGACCTGGCTCCTGAAGGCTTAGCCATCCTGGTCTTTCTGGACGCCATGGGCCTATCACCAGTTGCAGGGCCCGATGCCTCCATCGCAGGGGTCTAGTGTCACTCATCAAAGGAGCACTCCTTCCGCTTCGGTGTCGAGGCCCCCGGAGCCATCTAGGATGGACAGCCCGCAGAGGCAGGTGACGGCCCCCACATTGAATCTGCCTCTTGCCAGACTCGAGCCTCTCCAAGCCACCCACTCCTGTGGGGTTGGATGACCCTCTACCTGTTCGTGAGTCTTCCTCCTCATCTCCCGATGAAGTCCTGGCAGACCCGGTACCGTCCATGCCTTCAATGGATGCCAGGGCGCACCAGGAGCTGCTCCATAGACTGGCGGCGAAATTGGGTGTACAAGCAGAGCTAGTGGCCGAGGACACAGACCTTATGGTGGATATCCTCAATGCAGATGCCCCTGCTAAGCTGGCTCTCCCATTGAACAAGACTGTGGCTAAAATCACAAATACTTTGTGGCAGACCCCGGCTTCTTTAATCCCCACTCTTAAGGGGGTTGAAAAGAGGTACTTAGTTCCCCAGTCGGGGCATGAGCACCTCTACTCCCACCCAGTTCCAGGTTCCTTGGTGGTACAGGCGGCCACTCAAAAGGAGAGGCAGGGACAGCCGGGGCACGGGGCCTACACCAAAATCCAGGGAGCCCAAGCACCTTAACCTTATGGGACGTAAGGTCTATGCCACAGGTGGTGTCCAGTTGCACATCACCAATCAGCAAGTGATGCTGAGCCGCTACGCTTACAACACGTGGCAGGCGATGGACAAATTCCGGGACAGGTTGTCCCCGGATTCCAGGCAGGAGTTTGCATCTATAGCCACAGAAGGGAGAACCATAGCACGTACAGCCCTGCAAGCAGCACTGGACGCTGTAGACTCTGCTGCCCATACCATGGCCTCCAATCTGGTCCTGCATTGGAGTGCGTGGTTCCAGGTTTTGGGGATCCCTCCGGACATGAAGACCACAATTCAGGACCTGCCGTTAAATGGGAAATCCCTTTTCTCTGAAAATACTGACTCAAGGCTTCGTAGCCTGAAGGACACACTCAGATCACTGGGCATTCATACACCAGCCCCCCAGAGGAGGCAGCTCCCTGCTAGACAGTTGAGGTCATAGTTTCAGCTGTCTCGACAGGACCAATGGAGGCACTAGCCTCTTAATTTGAGTGGGGGTATTAGTGGTGCTGCGGGGGCCCCTCCTTCACGCATTAGGCGTTGACACCCATGGAACGATTCAGACTGGGGTGCTGGCCCACCCTCCACCGAGCAGGCTAAGCAGCCATTTTGAAGGTTTGCCAGAGGACCCTTTACCAACCCCCACTGTCTCCCCTCCTTTTGGGGACCGGCTGTCCCATTTTTCCCAGGCCTGGGCCCGCATTGCTTCCGACAAGTGGGTGCTAGGCCTAGTAGACATGGGTTACTCCATCACTTTTCTGCATTTGCCCCCTTCCTCCCAGTCCCTCTTCAGGGACCCATCTCACAAGGTCCTCCTAAGTCAGGAGGTCCTTTCACTCATTGAAAAAGGAGCGGTAGAGAGAGTTCCGCCTCACTTGGAGGGCAAGGGTTTTTATTCCCATTATTTTCTGATCCCCAAGCCAAAGGGTGGACTTCGTCCTATCTTGGACCTCAGAAACTTCAGCAAGGTAATAAGGAAAACGAGATTCAGGATGGTGACGCTAGCCTCCATTATTCCAGCCTTAGAGATAGGGGACTGGTACGTGGCCCTCGATTTAAAGGACACCTAGTTTCATGTGGCCATACAGCCGAGCCATCGAAGGTTCCTCTGGATTATGGTGGCTCAGAACCACTTTGAGTGTACAGTGCTTCCCTTCAGGCTCTCCACTGCCCCCAGAGTGTTTACAAAATGTATGGCAGTAGTGGCAGCATTCCTTCAAAGGTATGGAGTCCAAGTTTTTCCATACCTGGACTACTTGCTCATCCGGGGCTGGTCCAGGGATCAGGTGCTAGCCTATATAACATTTACAAGGTCCCTCTTTGGGGAACTAGGGCTATTGATAAATGAGGAGAAATCCCTGTTAACTCCTTCTAAGGACATAGAATTTGTGAGAGCTTACATAGACACCAGAAGGGGAAGGGTGTACCTCCCCATGGCCAGGTTCAGAACTATGGCGGCTATTGTGTGCGACCTTTTGTTGTTCTTGCTTACAACGGCTCGGACCTGCGTGAAGCTCCTCGGACATATGGCAGCCTGTACGCATGTAGTTCGCCATGCCAAGTTGAGGCTCAGACTTCTTTAGGCGAGCTCTTTCAACCAGGCCAGAGCTCATTGGGACTCCGTCCTGTCATTGCCTCAGCAGGTAGTGGACTCCTTGCAATGGTGGACTCGAGGAGGAGGTGTGTAAGGAGGTTCCCTTGGTCAGACTGATAACCAATGCCTCGGACAAGGGGTGGGACATGCATATTGCACACCACAGGATATGGGTTGTGGGCTCCTCACGAGAGGGACTTAAATATCAATGTCAGAGAATTGAGGGCTGTTGGGAGAGCCTGCAAGATCTTCCTAGTCAGTGTCAGTGCTGCTGGACAACACAGCAGCCATGTTCTATGTAAATAAGGTGGGGGGGAGGCGGGGCTTGCACCTCTCCATTATGTTAGGAAGTGGTTCTCCTTTGGGAGTGCTGCATAGCCCACAACATTCACTTCCAGGCAGCATATCTGCCAGGTTGCAAGAATACACTGGCGCGGACACGCTAAGCCACTCCTTCAGAACCCACGAATGGTGCTTGAAGGACACTGTCCTTTTGCCTCTCTTCCAGAGGTGAGGACATCCCCAGGTGGACCTGTTTGCCATGGAAGTGAACAAGAAATGCCCCCATTATTTCTCATTCCTGGGACGGGGTCCAGAGGGGATGCCCTGATCATTGATTGGCCTTGGGGCCTGCTGTATGCATTTCCCCCGTACCCCATTGTTCCCAGGGTCCTAGCCAAGACCAAGCAATTCAGGTCTCAGGCAATCTTGATAGCCTGTGACTGGCCCAGTTTTGGTATCACATCCTGCTGGAAATGGTGCAGGACGAGCTGCGGCTCTCCCACCCAGTCAGGACTTGGTCACTCAAGCCTGGGAGGGAGGTCTCCCATAGTACCCAAATGTCGGGTCCCTCCACCTCCCGGCCTGGCTTATCCTTGGTTAACGGAACCAGAGCTTGCTTGTCCTGAGGGTGTGCAGGTAGTTCTGCTGGGGAGCAGAAAGGCGGCTACCAGGTCAGCCTACGCAGCCAAATGGAAAAGGTTTTCCCTATGGGCAGTCAGTAGGGAGATAGACCTGGTTCGGCCCCAGTACCGGTTATCCTTGACTACCTTTTTGAGCTGTGTCAAGCAGGCCTATCTACCACATCTATTAGGGTCCATTTGGCAGCCATGTCGGCCTTCCACCTTGGGGTTGGTGGCAGATCTCTTTTTATCAACCATGTGGTTAAAAGGTTCCTCGAGGGTCTCGATAGGTTGTTTCCGCACGTGAGGGCACCAGTGCCTCAGTGGGACCTTAATCGGGTGCTTACTAGGCTTATGTCTTCCCCGTTTGAGCCCTTAGCCATGTGCTCGCTTAAGTATCTGTCCTTTAAGGTGGCCTTCCCTGTAGCTATAACCTCGGCGTGGAGGGTGTTCAAGCTCAGGGCTTTGACAGTAGAACCCCCGTATTTGGTGTTATCCGCAGATATGGTCAGATTATGCCCACACCCAGCCTTCCTTCCTAAGGTAGTCTCCTCATTTCACATATCCCACGACATTTATTTACCTGTTTTCTTTCCGAAGCCCCAGCATTCCCCTAAGGAGCAGTCCTTACATTCATTTGATGCAAAAAGGGCATTAGCCTTTTACGTAGACAGATCGAGGCACTTTCGCAAATCATCTCAGCTGTTTATTTCTTTTGCGGAAAGAATGAAGGGGTCACCAATATCAGCCCAAAGACTATCCTCTTGGATCTCTTTGTGTATCCGGGAGTGTTATATTCTGATGCACAGGGAGCTGCCCCACATTAAGGCTCACTCCACTAGAGCTCAGGCATCCTCCACAGCCTTTGTGGTGCAAGTTCCAATAGGTGAGATTTGTAGCCACGTGGTCCTCTGTTCACACGTTTACGGCGCATTATGTGCTTACCCAGCAGGCCAGGAATGATGCTGCTCTGGGTTCTGCTGTTCTCAGTTCAGTTCTGTAAACCTGGGGGAAAAAAAGTTAATATATGTACTGATGATATAAATACCTCAGTTGGGTACCTTTATTATGTTATGTTAAATACACGTATGATTGGTTGTTTATAACCTTGCGTTGTGTTTCGCTAGGAGTGTATCTCTGACCCCACCTCCGTATGGTTTCAGCTTGGGAGTCACCTCATTCGAATGGGCATGAGCAATCACTTGAAGAAGAAAAGATGGTTACTTACCTGTAACTGTTGCTCTTTGAGATATGTTGCTCATGTCCATTCGATTCTCCTCCACACCTCTCCTTCGTCGGTGTCTCCGGCAAGAAGGAACTGAGGAGGGAGAGCACTGCCAGGGGTACTTATGCTCTGCTATAGCAGCACCACTCCAGGGGGAGACCTGCTGGCCCAACGGGTACCGCTGAGGGAAAAAATGCTCCAGGAACCGTGCACACGGCATGCACACACCTCATTCTAATGGACACGAGCAACACATCTTGAAGAACAACAGTTACAGGTAAGTAACCGTCTTTTCTTCTATACAGATTATAGTATCTGTGCCCTCTTTCTCAGCCAGAAATACAGATGCTTGAATGTTACAGCCATACCTCCTTATATTGTGATCTGACAATATTCACAGTGAATATTCACCAATATTTACTTAAAATTGCTGTTTCCAAGAACATTCTTGCCTACGAACTCATTTGCTAGCATATTCACAGCAACAGAATATAACTCTGTGGGAGTACATTAAAAGCAAATGTATTTAAGCATGTGAACTAAAGTTCACAGGTGTTTTTAGCAGTATTTACCCACTCCTCGTGTGTGTTTGTGTATATATGACTCCACAACAGATAAAAGTCATGGAACAGGATTTGACTCATTATTTGCTAGAGTGCCCTGAGAGCCTTTAATATGAGGAGCTGTACGTGTACAGAATGCTATTAATGTTTGATTCTTTGTGCTAGGAGATTCCACCTTCCTTGTACCAGCATTTCCAATCAGTTCCCAAAGTACCAAATTAACGTTTCTATTTGACTTTAAAATGTAGTTAATATATTTGCAAAATCTATGGAAATACTAAATGTGATGTGTTCTTAAAGTTCTTTTAGTATGTTTGTACAGCATCTAGCAGAGGGGTTGGAAACTTAAGGCCCAGGGGCTGGATGCAATCCCTGGCTTGCCTGGAGCTGGCCCCCAAGGCTTGGGGCTCCCCCTCGTCATTAGAAAGCCTGTGGTGGTGCTCCAGCCCACCCCTTCTCCATGGGGCTAGGGCGCACAAAATCTACCAAACTGGCCCCCACAAGGCTCTAATGTGCCAGGGGAATGTGGAGAATGTCTGTCTTCTTCTCTGTTGGGGGTCATTTCAGTGAGGTTTTTTTTTTTTTCTTCTGACTTGTGTGTGGACCCAACTGATTTTTCTTTGGGTCAGCAACCCCGACCCAAAAAAGGTTCCTCACCCCCATCTAGCACAATGAAGCCCAAACCTAACGCAGGTCTCTAGATGATACCTCAGAGGAAAACAAATTAGAAAGACAGAGGGAAGAAAATTATGTTCAGCATTCTGGGTTTGCTGGTAACTTCATCTAGCCATCCCACAAAGGAAATGATCCTTCTCTCTCTCCACAATCTCTCTAGGAAAATATAGTGGGTGAGGTAGTATCTTTTACTGGAACAGCTTCTGTTAGGCTATGTCTACACTGCTCTCTCTTGCACAAGAAAATATGCAAATAAGGCAAAGCGGTGAATATTGCCATGCCTCATTTGCATACTTGATGAGCTGCCATTTTAGCGCAAGGGGCTTTTGCGCAAAAAGGAGCCATCTATACCACTCCCTTTTGCACAAAACCCCCTCTTGCGCAAAAGCCGTTCTGCCGCTTTTTTTCAGGAAGAACGTCTCTTGACCAAAAACCCTTTGCTCAAAATGGTGGCTCATTAAGTATGCAAATGAGGCATGGTGATATTCACTGCTTTGCCTCACTGCTTTGCCTCATTTGCATATTTTATTGTGCAAGAAAGGGCAGTGTAGATGTAGCTCTAGTGAAAAAGACCAACTTTGGTACCTTCCCTTGCAACAAACCCCATTGCCAGCTTTGTCCACATATTCACTCTGCTGATACCATTATTGGACCTAACCAAGTGAGTTATAAGATGAAGAACACATATTCCTGCGCATCCGGAAATATAATTTATGCTATCATGTGCCAAAAGTGTCCATCTGCTATGTACATTGGACAAACGTCTCAGACACTTCGCCAAAGAATCAATGCCCACAATACAGATATTAGACAGGATCACAAAGAAAAAACAGTTTCTTGCCATTTCAACCAGAAAGGACACTGTCTCAATGACTTGATTACCTGCATCCTGCTTCAAAGACCTTTTAAGACTACACTTGAAAGAGAATCTTCTGAACTGTGATTCATGCATAAATTCGACACTTTACACCTAAGCTTAAACAAAGACATTAATTATCTTACCCATTACAAAGATAGCTTCCCCAATTATCACCTCTAATATCATCAACTCACAGACATTTACCTCCCCCCCCATCCTCATTCTGTTCTGAAATTTGATTTGTCCTTTTCATATGTGTTCATTTTTTTTTTTAATTCTAGCCTTTGGTATATATGGTTGTGACGATTTTCTTCCACTATTTGATCTGAGGAAGTGGGTCTGGCCCATGAAAGCTCATCACCTAATAAACCATCTTGTTAGTCTTTAAAGTGCTACATAGTCCTGTCTTTTGTTTTTGATAATTTCAGTGATTTATGAAAGAAAAATGACCAAATATATTGAGTCTCTGAGTATTCTCATTTAGCACAGTCTTATTCATAAAGACTATTAAAACCCACATCTGAATAGCTAAAATGGCAGGAAATATGGTGGCAGATAATTTTCCTGTTAGTCATCTGATAGAAATCATGATTTATTTCACAAAAAAACATTCTGTTCCTTTAGTGGCTGGAAAGAACAAGTCAATCCCATTTACAAAAATATTTGTTTTATCTTTGTTGTATTTACTTACATTCTAAGAACTATCTGAATCCATAAAACTGATTAAAAGAACAAAAAGAGTTTGCAAAAGCAGCAGCCCTCTTCTTCCAAGTTCTAGCAATTAGAATCAAAGGAGTCTTCAGGGGTTTCCATTAAAATCTCTCTTGAAGTGTGTGTAAAATTGGCTTGGTATTATCGGAAACTTGGCATGCCCATTTCTTAGCCCCAAAACTAGAGTATTTGGTTGTGCGTTAGAGTGGGATGGGTTGGAGGGGAAGAGATCATACAATGTTGTCTTTTGGTAAGAAATTGTGAAAATACAGCAAATAATCAATAATTGGGGATGCCTAGGAAACAACATTGAACTATTTTAAGAAATGTATTCCCTTGCCCAGGAGCTATTCCAACAATTGGGGGTTGTTAGAGTGCAAGGATGTTCTTAGCTATATATCCTGCACCTAGAGTTTGAGGGCCAGGGATGGAAAGAATTAGGAAAGGCTCAGTTACACTGTCCATGTATTCCCCTGAGTAGCTGGATAAACCTGCTTTACATCTATTTAGCAGCACAAAGCAACCTTAACATGACCAATAATCCGGGCCAAGTCCCTTCCCCCCTCCAATCCATTACACAAGTAAAATCTGCCAATAAACTCAGCATACTTTTCAAGAACAAAGTAAAACATTTCCATCAAAAGGAACTTCATGTTTTTGCCAAAGCTATTGCCGCCTCCCATGTTGCTTATGAAAAAAAATAGTTTTGCTTACATGAGAAAATACACAAATCCACCAGCCCCTCTCCCCTCCTCTTTGTCAGCATATCACCAAAAGCAGGTCTGAAATACCATTGTATTCCGCTCCTGATTTTCAGTAGCACGTTAAAACTGTGTTTTCCGTATTACAAAAAATATGTACATCAGTTCAACTGAACTAAGTAAGATGATTTATGCATTGTAGAAAGTGTTTGAAAAAGGTGCCCAGACTTCTGAAATTGATGCTGTTAATCTTTCCTTGGATGAATTGGCCCTAACAAATGACTTAATCTGCCCTGAATTCTCAGAAGAGCTTCAGAATATTAATTAGTCAATACACTCAAAAACTGAAACTATATATTATGTGACACTTGCCCTAGAATTTTTCTCATAAAGAACAAACAGAAGAAAACAAGTCAAAATGATCACTTTAAACTCCCTGTTTTGGAAGAAACTCTTTCCCTCTTCACATCTGTGACTGACCAGAGGAACCACTGTCAGGGAGCAGATTTTAAAATCCTTTTTCAAGCTTGCACTACTCCATATTAAACTTTAAGAATTGAGTTTATTACTATTTCTTTTCTCTCCTTTTTCATTTTTCCTTCTCCTCCATTCTCTCTAATTTTGTTATGTAGTACAAGGCAGCTCATGGATGTACCAAAAATTGCAGTGCCAAAGAAGATAAAGGAGCACCATCAGTTTGCAGTCTAGACAACTTCTAGAAAATGAATGTAATGTATATATTGTGTATCATTTAACATACTGCACATACCCCGAAATCCCGCAACTTACATAAATTGTATTTTTCTACATTTAAAAAAGGTTTTCTCTCCCCTATTGATTTTGAAAGACTCCTATAAACAAAAAGGAAAGCAGACTAACAGATTATAAGTAGGAACAGCAAACCTAAGTCATCCTGGGAAGCCAAAAAATATTTATGGGGAATCACAAAACAGTCTCTAAATTTAAATGTGTACTGGACTAGAGCAATGAGGCAGAAAAGAGTGATTTTTTTTTAACAATCGATTCGAAGCTTTAAATTTGAATTTCCTCACTTTTGTAAATGTCAGTCCCTTAACATTTTTTGTTAAAAACAAGATAATGGAAAACTTAATAGAGCATTCTATTCAGAAAAGAGCCTTTCTATTTAATTTTTGTTTTAGCCTTTTTATAGCCATATCTGAATGAAAATAAGTTATTTACTTCTTAAAACTTTGTCCTTGTGGTTTATTCTCCACCTGAAATCATAATTTCCATCTTGTGACATCAGTCATTTTTACAGCAGCCAGTTGTGGTTTTACAAACATGGGATCAGACTTCAAATGGGAATAAACAACGGGAGCAGAGGAAATCTTAAAATACAATTTACATACAAATGCCACTTACAAAACAGGAGAAGATTACTGGTACAGTACATATAGCAAATCTGTAATAAGGGCAGCCTTTTCTCTACGTAGGATACATTACAAAGTTTTCCAAAAGGAATCAGAGTGGCTTTAAAATGTGGTCCTAATCTGAAAAACTACTATATGAAAATAGCATTTTCCAGAGCAGCATATCTACAGACACAAATAATTATTTTAGCAACAAAAATACATTTTCACTACTTATAAAAAAGAAACTCCTGTTAACATTGCAGAAGCAACATAGTTCTGAAAGTGAGCTATGTCTTATTCAAGTGCACACGTCCTTAACACCAGAAGAATTGTTAAAGTTCCAAACTTTATGGACATATTCTGATCCCCTTCACATCTATGCAATTGGAAACAAATGGGTTCTATACAAGTAAAAGAGAGATGAATCTGAAAACATTTGAATTGCATAGATGAAAACAGGAGCAGATTATGGTTTTCAGAATCTAATGCTTTATATCACTGGTGACGATGCATGAGTCAGAAAGAAGCCTGCTTGATTTTCAACTCCCATATTGAATTTGAGATGATGTCAGTAATTAAAACCACCTTTTTGTTCAAACTAAGCAAATGTGATCTGGAATCACTGCAACATTAGAAACATGGAAGCCCACAATGTCGTCTTTACAGAGTCACTTTGCAAAATAATTTTTTTTCAAGTCAGTCTCATGAATTGCATAAGCAGCTAGCTAAATCTTAAGAATTCTCTTTGGCCAACTAGCAAACTAAACAAAACTAACTCAAATCTTTCTCTCCCTTTGTTCTCATTCTCAGCTTTATATTTAGTTATTACAAATAATCTCTTTTTTAACACAGCTGTTAAAAATAGTCCCCCTTTCAGATGCTAAAATAGTTTATTTCAGGAGTTACCCCAAAATCTGAACTCAAAAGACATCTGACGCTACCAGAGCTCTCTCTGTATTGATAGTGAATCCATGTACATAGTTTACCTAAGTTATTTTATTCAGAAGTCATATTAATAGTAAAGTTCATATTATCTTATTAGAACCTTACCCTTTTGCTTGCTGTGCCACAAAACCTAGCTGTTCGCATCTTTCTCTGACAAGAATTTTGATATTTAAGTATTTTAATGGCATTTCTAGGATTTTTTAAAGAAAATCTTTCTAATCCTTTATTGCATGATACTTAAACAATTTTCCATCCCAGTTTTGCCCTATTCTGTTGGGCTATTTGTGACACTTTCCTGTTTTGAATAGAGCCGATATTAACACAGAGGTTGTTTGTTTTTTACATAATGAATAGGCTTATCAGATATCACTATTTATTTTGTTTTAACTTTGATGGATAATACTGTTTATTTTAAAGTGTTATTTTTTATGTTCAGTTTTAAATGTTCACAGCTATCGGAAATTATGATGGACCAGCCCAGAGGAGTTAATCATTATCCAATGACAACAGATGTTGAGACTCACAAAGTTAAAGCTTTAACTATTAAAATACAAGCCGTCAATTTACATCAAAATGCAACCTAAGTAAACTTAAATCAAGCTATTAAAAGTTTTCAGAAAGCATTTTTGTTACTTTGTCTATCTGTACATTTCAGTTCTTGTCAATGGAAATATTTTTCACGGGTGTGTGTCCTCTGAAACCCACCTTCATCAACTTTTCCAAGCAAAAATATAATCTTACAAGCCTCGTACCAAAGAAGCAGCAGCAGCAGCCCCAAGCAATGCGGAACAGGGTCGGTTCAATAGACGATAATGCACAGCCAGCAGAGGGAGTACGCTGCACCATTTTTGTGAGCCCTACCAAAAGCGACTTACAGATTATTTAAAAGTGGAACAACAGACTGGGGGGGAGTAATATTTTAGTGTGTGGATGTGCGGGGGCAGGAGTTTCACTATAAAGCTCCCTCGTATAATGAGTGTCTAACACTTGGCAGTGTCCTTTTAAGTACCTAATAACCCTGAGACTGATTTCCCCAGAGAAAGAGAACTCCCGAGCCTTTTATTACTGCGTAAGGCTCAGGTGCTGCTACAGCTCCCGAATCCCGACATTCTCTGGGGAAAGGAAGCAACAAGCGTAGAGAGGTGGGAACACCCAGTTTCTTGACGCGTACAAGTGGGGCGAGGTCCCCCCAGGTGAGGGCGATCCGCTTCCCGCGGGCGGTGCGGGATAGGGGAACCGGTCCAAGAAGCGCCAGCCCGCTCTTAAGGCGGTGCCCTGGTTTGTGTCCCGAAGAGCAGCGATCGCTGGCGAGCCGAGAAGAGGTTTTCCCGGATCAGTCATCCCGGGGTGTCCGAAGGGCGCCCCGCTAAGGGGACGGGGCTCCCGGGGCGAGGGACGAGCTGCTACGCGCGGGGCTGCAGCCCGGCATGCCGCGGGGGGCAAGGGGCGTGGGAGGGCGGCTCGACCCTGCAGCCACACTTGCCCCCAGGCTGCGCCCGCCGGCCCCGCTGCGATCTCCGCAGCCGCCTGACTGGCCGCCTCGCCTGCCGCCCCCAGCCCGTCCTCCTTGACCTGCGGCCGCGCCCCCAGACCGCGTGGGCCCCAGGACGGGGCTTCGCAGCCGCGCCGCGGCGGGCCGGAGGGGTCCGTGCTGCACCCCAGCCGCAGGTGTGTCTCCTGCCCGCTGCGCGGGGTGACCGAGGCGGCTGCTCCGCGCCCGACAGCGGCTCCGGCCCGGCTCCCCTTCGGCGCGGCGGAGGCGCCAGCGCTGGCGCTGTCACATGATGCGGTTCCTGGAAAGTTCCTGGAAAGCAGCCTGTGCAGTCACCAGCGCAGGGGCGGGGGGCGCCCGGGGCCAACTACGTGCGAGCGTCTCCGTGCGGCCGCGTCCCCCTTCCCCCAGCGAGCTGCCGGGGCGGCGGAGGCAAGTGGGGGGCGTCCAGCCGGTAAGAGCCCCGCTCGCACAGGCCGCCGCCCGGCTCTTCCGCAGCTGCCTGCGCGGGGCGGGCGAGAAGGGCTCCCGGCCGCCTGCCGCTTCCGCGCGCTGCTGGCCCCGGGGGACCGGCCCTGCCGGGCGCCCCGCGAGCCCCAGCCCAGAGAATAGACGCGTGTGGCTCGCCCTCCCTCAGCCGGCGGGCGGCCCCCAGGCGGGGCTTCGAGGGCTGGTCCCCATGCGGGCTTCTCCGGGCCCCAAGTGCCCCCCGCCCGGGTTCTGAGAAGCGGAGGCTGCTGAGGCGAAGGTAGGAGCCGGGCTGGGTTCCCCGGCAGCGCCTGGCGGCTTGTTGGCGAGGCCGCATGTTCCTCGACAGCAGCGAGAGCGGCCGTGCCTCGCTGCAGCGAGCGAGGCGGGCCCTGCGCCCGGCCGGGGCGGCTCCTTCCCTCGCGGGGCCAAGTCGCTGCGCCCGGGAGGTGGGCGAGGGGAAGCGCGGGCTGGGGCTCGGCCGCGGCGCTAAGCGTGTGTCCCCGCGTGCAGGCGGCGGCGAGGAGCCGGAGTATGCCGGAGCGGCGCTGAGAGCCCCCCGTCGCGGGGGTGGAGCGGAGCCCCCCAGTCCTGGGACCCGCGGGTGACTTCGGCCTCCCCCCCCCAATGACCCTCCGCTCTTCTGAGTCCTCGGGGGGCGCGGAGAGGGCCGGGACCGAGTGGCGGGGCCCCGGGGCGGAGGTGACCGAGAGGGCGGCGGCGGAGCGCCTGGCCGCGGCGATGGAGGAGCTGAGGCGGGCAGGTAAGCAAGCGGGGAGGGCGAGCGGGCGCCTTTCCCTGGGGGTCGGCCGGGCACTTGCCTCGTGGCCGGGCCGTGCTAGCACAGGGCCTGGCCCGGGGCACTTGTCTGCTGCCCGGGTAGGTCGCTGAACATACCGCTGCTCCTGGCGGTGCCTGCTAAACTGCCCAGGGAGCGGGTCACAGCCCCTCCGGCTAGTCGCGATCGAGCAGCCCCCGTGCTAGGCAAACGGGCGCGGGAGCCGCTTTGCGCAGTCTCCCTTCTCTTGACCTGCATGCGGACGAGCGCTTTATAGCAATTTCATGCTAATCCGCTCTGAATTGGGTCACCCAGCGCTGCGCGCCTTGAAACCATGCCGCTTTGTAGCTGATGGTAAAAGTTAGTTTTGGCGTTTTTTGTTTTAGTTTGGGTTTTTTTGGTCGTCTTGCTGTGGTGACCACTTCTTGGAAACCGTCTCTTTAGGTAGAGACAAGGAAGAGACATACAGCCACACTCTCATACGAGCAGTGGGGGGTGAAGAGGAATAAATCCAATTAATAGAAACACAGCAATCTACTTAAAAATAAATAGCAAACTTTTTAAGATCCTCAACTTCAGGCTGCCTCATTTGGAAATATGTGCGGGGAAAAATACTTTTATAAATTCTCTGAGAACCATTTTTTTTTTTAGTGAAAATAGCTTCACTTCATATATAAAAAGCTGTGTTAATAAAATAAGGAAACACTTAAGTAGCAGTCTCAGAGGGGTAGTTATGTTAGTCTGTGTTTGCAAAAACAATGAGGGTGCTCTGTCACCTGAAAGACTAACAGATTTATTGGGCTTAAGCTATTGTGGGTCAAAACCATTGTGTCAGAGGCATGCTATAGCAGTTATTCCAGATGGAGTTCAGAATGACTCTGGGGAGGGAGGAATGAATTGTTAAAAATAGTATCAAATTTGTCTGTAACTTGGGAAATTCCAGTTTAGCTTAGCCCTCCTATGTTTCATATACTACTTAAACCTCTTCAATTACAGTTACATCACTCAAATGTGGAAAACTACCCCCATTATACAGCTGTAGGAATTATTTTTTTAAAGTGAATATTTGCAGCTCAAGGAACTACTAACTGCCTTACAAAATGCAAGATTTTTATCTTCATTAGATTGTCAGACTGGAAGCCTTGACTCAACATGGATTTTCTCCTACATGTACTGCCCTATTTCTAATAAGTTAACCAGGGCTATTAAAAGTTGGAGCATTCCTTATGTAGTTTGATGTGAACTTATTTTGGCTATTGTACAGAAGATGGTACATGATAAGTTTCCCATATAGTTTTCAGCATATTTTGAAATCTAATATTCACTCACACAGTAACACACATGGAAATACTGACCTGATAGTGTCATGATGACACATTTAAACTATCTCCCTCTTCTAACAGGGTGGTACTGGGGCAATATGAATGTTGCTGAAGCCAAAGAAAGATTACAAGATACACCTGAAGGTACTTTCTTGGTTAGAGACAGCTCACATTCGGAGTACCTACTGACTATTTCAGTAAAAACATCAGCTGGACCAACCAATCTGCGTATTGAGTATCAAAATGGCAAATTCAGACTGGATTCCATCATATGTGTCAGATCTAGGCTTAAACAGTTTGATAGTGTGGTTGATCTGATTGAATACTATGTTCTTACATGCAAGGATAGAAAAACCGGGCCTGAAACTCCACCAAATGGAACAGTGCATCTTTATTTGAACAAACCCCTCTATACTTCAACTCCATCTCTGCAACATCGCTGTAGAATAACTATAAACAAATGTACAAGTAAGATCTGGGAACTGCCTTTACCAACAAGATTAAAAGAGTACTTGAAAGAGTATCAATACCAGGTATAAATATCTTTTCTGAATGTCTCTTTTAGAATAACTTTGAATGCAACTTTTAAGATCACCCAAAGAACTGAGTATCCAGCTGTACAATTCACCATGGCATTTATTATCAAATGGGGTCAGTTTAGGGGAGAAGACAGGTTGGATTTAAAATGCCTCCAAACAAGCCTTTCCAAATCCTATTTTTGGTGAGTGGAGGCTGCAGTCTCTCTAATAAGGTATGTTGGTATCATACTAACTTGTGAAGATTTGGGATGCTGACCAGAATGTAGTCTTGTATTTGAAGAAAAAGGTGTAAAGCACTGTAATGGCTGCCAAGTAATATCTGAAAGGGTGATCTACAGCAGCAGTGCACAACCTGTGGGTCATGACTCCCTTGGGGGTCGCGGCTGTCTTCCTGGGAGGGGTCGTAGCACCAGGCTGGCCACCATTTTCTTTTCCTGGCTCAGTGCCTGATGTGTACACAGTGGAAGCAGGGGAAGCAGACTGGCACTTTAAATTAAAGGGCCGCAACAAAATATTCTTGGTGCTTTTTTTTTTTTTCTCTCAAACATTTTCCTGGCACTAGGGGTCGCAAAATAAAAAAGATTGAACACCACTGATCTACAGGATGTGGAAGAGACTGCAGCTTTACATGGGAGAGGTCAAATAATAAGTAGGACTAGTTTGGTGCTGATGCTAGTATACTTTTGCAATGTTAAGTGGCTTGGGCTTGTGACTCTTACCAAACTTATGCAACTACTCAACAAAGTAAAAATTATTAACATTTTATTCTGTATTGAACCATAATCTTGAGGGGAAGGGGGTTATATGTTTTGCACAGAGTAGTACTGCAGTAATCAAATTAAAAGCCTTATTTCCAAAAGCTTTTAAAATTGGAATGAAGGGAATACAATTCAGTGTGTTACTGAGGTACCAGCCTCTTCGTTGATGTTTTAACATCTTCCCTTGTTACTATTTAGCCTCTGTTGGGTGAGGCCATAGACTCTCTACAGTGCAGCTCTGCTGTTGCTCAGTTCTGATATCTCAGCATGAAAACCAGCAGTTATGGCTACCTTCTACAATGTAGAAGTCTTTTTTCAATTTTTCCTCTAGAATTATGGGAAAGTTGATTTATTTACTGCTGTAGCTGTCAAACTTCAGACCTTATTCAATAAAGTGAATCTAATTGCACAGGTTGTCTCTCCTAACTTAGGTTGAAACTTGCTGCTTGTCCGATAGTAATGTTTCCTGTGAACCTTGGTTCTTTTCCCCCTAGCTAATACACAAGCAAGTGCACAAATATCAGATGGTGGAATATATTCATATTAGGGAAGTAGAGACTGAATTTCTGTAACTGAAATGGTGATAAACTAGTAAAGATGCTACTTGTATTACAGTAGCTCCCAGAAGCTGCAAATGAGATCAACACTGTGTGAGAAACATGCATACTCACATGAGGGGTAATCTGTGCCTCAGTCTAAATAAAAGTGGGGAGCAGGGTAATAGAAATGTGGTTACATGAGGAACTGGTCCATAGTTTGTTGCTCAATAACTTTTATAAACAAAGATTTAAGATTATCTTAATGTCTACTCAAAACAGAGCTTGAAGGAGGATTGCCAAGACTTGCTATAAGCTCAAACCTGCCCAGGTTGAGATTCAAGCAAAATAAAATGGGCTTCTTGTTTGAGGCAAACTTCTTTGTTTCTGTACAGACCCTGTAACCGCTAATCTAAACAGACTTAAAGCTACATGACAAGAATCCTGCAATTCAGGCTGCAGGGCCCACTTAAGCACTTTTTTGGGTGTGTGTGAGGTATTTGATTTCCTAGAAGTGTGCAAGAGTGGAGCTCTCCAGTCCCAACATGCCTTCTTTTGTCTACTGTCCTCTGCTAGTCATAGTCTCTCCTCTTATACACCCATGGTCTGTTTTTTGGGGAACTCTGATTTTTGGAATACCTTGGGACCAAGGCCTCATGTATAGCATGTTGGACCTGGAGATTATTGCAAGGTTGTGGCCCCTGGTAGCAAGCCAGAACATCAATCTATTTGGGGATGAGAAACAAATAATGATTTTGTTGGAAAAGATTTGGATGGCTATTATGCAGGAAGTTTTCTGTGGTGACTCTTGATACAGAGTTAAAATAAGAAAGCCAAATTAAATTATTTGTGTGCCTCTAGTGTTTTTTTATTTCTGGCATGGCTTATGTAAATGATTGTTTCACATCAAATTGGCTTTAAGCATTACATAATTGAGGTTTACATTCTTCCTGTTGTAGAAAAATAAATGTCTAAAATATGCTTTATAGGACATCCAAAGTCCATGGAAAAAATTCCTCTTGACTTCAATAGGCTTTCGATCCGGATCAGGTTCTATAAGCTCTGTGTGAGAAATAGTTGCATGGTATGTTGCTTTGTGGGATCATATTAAATGTTTTTTATATGTATTACAATTAAAAATACACAGTGGGACTTGACGGCTACTGTGGCCCCGGGACAAGATGTATGGGGGGGTGGCTTCATGCTTTGGTTGGGGTGGTACTGGGGCAGCTAATCCTCCATGTTGTCTGAGGTGTGGTGCTGCTCCCACCAGCCCTCAGAGCTGCACAGAGCACCTGATGTGGTTCTCCAGCAGCAATTCATACAAGGCCTAGGGTTGGCAGTACCTGGGAGCCCTGGGCTCTTTAGAATCACTGGGCCTCAGGGAAACTGCCCTCTCTTCTTCCTGTTGGCAGGCCTGAATATGCATGTTCAGACCCCGGTCCTACTGTTGGATGGACTCCGTCTTTCCTTGAGTTTGTTGGACTCTGGATTGAGTCAGTATTTCATGGTAGGCTTTTCTGCTAACCTACAACACTGGATTTTGGTCATCTGAATCTTCAGAAAACCTGCTCTCTCTCATCCTATGATACAACGCACACAGCCTCCACGGATATAAATATGCGACAGTAGCCAAAATTGATAATCCAATGGAGCAACTTTCTTTCTACTCTCTAATAAAGACTAACATAATTAAAATATCATAAGCAAGGAAAAAGTCATGGATCATTATTTTTGTGATTATTTTTTTTGTTTGTGGAATTCCTTGTTTCACTTTCTTATATGAAAAATAATTTTATACAGGACTTAGTCTTTATAAGATACAATCTACATGTGTTTGTATGTATAGATTGTAAAGGTTCTATTGTTAATGTGTCTAACTCAGTTATACTTTACCACCACTGCAGCTTAAATTTATGGCAGATGTCATGTCTTTAAATGGCTATGTTTGTTGGGGAGAGATGAAAATAATTTAAGAGACCGAGTATCATATGTGACTATGCATTGTAAGCAATAGCAACAGAATGTTGTCTTGTAGGGAAACTAGCTGCAGTACCTGAGAAGAAAGTAATCTGTAAAGAAAATTGTTTGCATTAAGATCAGTGTTTTGAAGACATTCATTTACTCTTATCTTTGCACCCTGATTCATTCTGACAACATCAATCCACAGCAGCCTCAAAGAAAAAGTAGTTTCACTACAACCAGGAAATACAGTGTAGAGAACTGAAGGAACCTCTTGTTTTTTAAAATGCGTTTTAGGAGAAAATACAGAAAATCTCTTAATATACTTTGCAAAACTTTCCAGGGGTCAATCAATGACCTCCTAAAATGTAGCCTGAAAGTTTTAGCCCTTCAAAAATGTACTGTATATTGATTTGGCCATTTCAAAGTATGAACAAGAAATATAAGTATACCAAAGTAAGTTATTTATTTTCTTCCTTTAAATGACGAAACCAGCCTTATAATCTTCCTCTGTATTTAAAATGTCAAGCAACTAGTTTTGATATGTTGTAATTTGTAAATAAAATAAAATTGGGTTTGAAATAAAGTTTCAGCCCTGTTAATTTTCTTTCCCTTTTCTTTTGGTCAAAGATAGACGCTTGGGTAAGTTTCACTCACACGTGTGGTCCAATAGGTATCATTCACATGCTATTTAAAATAGTTGCTTTTCATTTTAATTTTTTTCTGTAAACCTCAAATGTTGAAATTTTTCAGTATTTCATTCAGCTATCAAAGGTACTTACTATTAATTGCATAAAGAACATTAAAAATTAAATTACAACTGAAATTTACAATATTTTAAATAATTAACTAAAAATTGCTTATGGGGATTTTTTTTTTTTGCAAATATCTGTTCTCAGTTAAACATCTGCATGCATTCCAGGGATTTCTTCCTGTAAAGATTATGCTATACGCACATGTGATGGTTATTCTGTTCACAGAGCAACACAATCTTTATTTTTATTTTTTTGGACAAAGATTGTCCATACCAGTATAAATATCAATAAACACTTTTTCCAGTACTACTCATCAACTTCCCTTTTGTAGAAATTTTAAATTAGCAGATACTATATGAGTATTTCAAGCTTTCTTCATAGAAAAGGCCAGAAATACCAGTGAGACCTAGTCTGACTTTTTGTACAACACACAGGCCATAGAACTCCCCCCAAATAACGTCTAGAGCAGATCTTTCTGAGAAACCTCCAATCATGATTTAAAATTTAATCTATGCTAGAGAATCCATCATGACCTGTGGTAATTGTTCCAATGAATAATTATTTGCCCTGTTAAATGTATGCATAATTGCCAGCCTGAATTTGTCTTGATTCAATTCTTAGCTACTGGATCATGTTATACCTCTCTCTGCTATACTGAAGAGCCTATTTACATATTTGCTCCCTTTGTAGATGCTTAAAGATAGTAATTGAACTACCCCTTAACCTTCTCTGTGCTAAGCTAAATAGATAGTGATAGACTTAAGGAGCTCAATCAGGCATGTTTCCTAATCCTTTTAATCATTCTTGTGGGTCTTCCCTGAGTCCTCTCCAATTTATCAATGCCCTTGAATTGACAGCAGAACTGGACACCACATTCTAGAAGCAGCCCAAAAACAGGTGAAAAGTCTCTCTATACCTACTCAAGATCACATGAATTCCTTGTGTTACAGTGGGAGTTCATGTTCAGCTGATTCCAGCTGTAGCCAACCTGTGGCTCATGAGTCACATGTGGCTCTTCTCACCACCCCCATGGCCCCCAGCTCCCCCGTCCCTGGCTCCCCTGTGCTCACCCAGTTGGCAATTCAAGATGGCAGCTGTCAACAGGCGCCTGATATGGCCAAAAAGCCTAAGCTTGCTTGCTCCTTAAAGAGGCAGTCTTCCTTCCTTCCACTCTCCCTTTTCCCATCTCTTGACAATTCTGGTGTGGCTCTAGGCAATTTTTCCACCACTGTTTTGGCTCTCTTCATTAAATGGGTTGACCACCCTTGGATTAGCCATAAAAATGCCCAAATCTTTTTCAGTCACTGCTTCCTATGATATAGTCCCCCATCCTGTAAGCATGACCTATATTCTTTGTTCCTAGATGTATGCATTTACATTTAACCATATTTAAATGCATATTGTTTGCTTGCGCCTATTTCACCAACTATTCAGATCACTTTGTGTCAGTGACTTGTATTTGTTATTTATATCTGCCTTATTTTTTGTGTCTCTGGAAATCTGTTTTCAGCCGGGTTGCTAATAAAATGCTACCATGCTTAGGGCCATGAATTGATCCTTCAAAAGCTCCTTTAGAAACATCTGTTCTACTGTAATTCCCTGTTTACATTTACACTTTGAGACCTATCAGACAGTTTTTAATCCATTTGCTGCATGCCATGTTAATTTTATCTTTTTTTAATCAAAATGTCATGTAGTTTCGAGTCAGATGCCCTACAGAAGTAATAGTTATAGCGATATACGATACTTTATCAACAAACTTGTAATCTCATATAAAATATCTTTAAAAAAATCAACTTAATCTGTCATTCTATTTTCCTCAAACCCATAACGATTGGCAGTTAGTTGTAAAACTTAAACCACTTCCTTATTGTGCTTAACTCTTCTAGCTATGGTTTTAGTCTTATGTCCCTTTGTGTTCTCTTTTCTACTCTTATTAGCTTCTGATTTATTTTCCTTACTATCAACTTCCCCTTTCATATTGCTGTTTTTTACTGTCTTTCCTTCCCCCAAAGTGGTTTTTTTAACCAATACATCCATCATCTTTGATAGTGCCTTTTGGGGATATCTAGTGAAGATTTCTTAAATCATTTCCAGTTATTTACACTTTTCTGATTTAAATTCTTCCTCCCAGCTCTTTTATGGCTCAACATTACTTTTTAGCTTTCTGAACTTGGTCCTGTTAAAGCAACAAATGTATATCTCACTGGTCTAGACTTTTCATATTATAAATGGCATGATTCCCTGTATCTAAGGTACCATTAATTTTTATATATCTAGAAGACATCCAATACAGAATTCCCCTGTGTTGCATCCAACACATCTTGAGTTAGGAGTCTAATTGAATTATTAGAATTCCAAAGATGTTTTAATATGGTAGCATGAGACTTTCAGCATATATCACACAAATTGAAGCCCTCCATGATTATACAGCTTTTTCCCTATACAATAGAATCTCTGCATTAAGAACATCTTGAGAATGGAAGTTATTCATCACTCCAGAATGTTCATAATTCTGAATAGAACATGAGGGTGGCTCTTTTAAAAGTTGATAGCCTTATTTTTGCTTTCATACAGCCTTGAAATTTTACTGTGGAGAAAAAAAATGCTTTTAACCATTTAAATATAAATGAAAAGCACAGAAACATTTCCTTACTTGTCAAATTTTTTTAACTTTTTTTTAGTTGTTTACATTTAACACAGTACTGAACTGTATTTGCTTTCTTTGTCTCTTCTGCTGCCTGATTGCATACTTCCAGTTCCAAATGAATTGTATGGTTGACTAATGCACAAGTAGCCAGTCATCCTAAAACCTAGTGTGAGTTGGTAGTCTGTAGCAGACAAGTAGTACATCATCGTGTGTTTTATATATTAGGGCATTGGACCCATAACCATTCAAGATCATTTTCTTCTGAGTGATCAGTGACTTGAAAACAGGTAATGCCATTTTAAAAAAAATTTTTTTAAACAGAGTGCTACTCCTCCCCTTTTTCTTGCTAATCCTTCTGAGGTTTCTAGAATATTTAGCTGGCATTGCTCCAGTCCTTAACTCAATTTTTGTTCTTTTTGAACATAAAACAAAAATGTTCATGCTTAATTTACATCATTACTCTGGAGTGGAGCTGGGGATAAAGAGTTCAATATTCAGGCTTCCCCAAGGAGAGAGGACTATCACAGCCCTCTCTCATCACAGAAGCTTGGGATCAGGGGAGAAGTGCCTTTCCACGGCCGTTGCAGCTCCAATGGGCACAGCTGGGGTAGCGGTACGGGTACATGTCCCCTGGCTGGGGCAGATCCAGTTAAGTCTGCCCCTGTGTACCGCAGCCAGAGTGAGGAATGCAGTGAACTGCACACTTTCACCATGCTACCTGGACGAAGGGGAACAGCCAGCAATATTCTGTATGAATGTGGGGAGGGGAACTTCTGTTAGAAAATGTGGCACTTCCAATGCAGATCATCACCACTCTTGCATTGCTAGCCATCTTTAAATTACATGTAGAGGAGAGTTTGGAAAGAGAGCCTTCCAAACGCCCTCTCTAAACTCTACCTAAAACTCTCGTTAGCTGCCTCTGTTCCTGGGTCTCAATTTTGCCTACCAAGTAACTTTTTTTTTTAAATAAGTCTCCCTGCTTAACTTATGTGTATTTCAACAGTGCACATGCTATATTTACCTAATATTCTAGATCCCTTATTTCCAACTTGTCCTCTAGAAAAATAATTCCTGAAAAGTATAACCTTCATTTTACACCACACTCTAAATAATTTAGTTTTATCGTAAAGTTATATGTTTATGTGAAATTAATTACTTGAATTACATTTTAGTTTTCTAGATGAGTGGCTAAAATATTTTCTATGAATCTATCAGAGGGGTAGCCTTGTTAGTCTGAATCTGCATAAACAATGAGAAGTCCTGTGGCACCTTATAGACCAATGGTCCCCAATGCGGTGCCCACAGGCACCATGGCGCCCGCTGGGGCGTTTATGTGCACCCACTGAGTGACCAGGGCCAGCCCAAGCTATTCTTGCACTCCGGGCATGGGGTGCATGCGCGGCCCTGCCCCCGGGCACCGGGCAGCTCCAAAAGGTTGGGGACCACTGTTATAGGCTAACAGATTTATTGAAGCATAAGTTTTCATGGGCAAAGACCCACTTCAACATGCATCTGACGAAGTGGGTCTTTGCCCACAAAAGCTTACGCACCAATAAATCTGTTAGTCTAGAAGGTGCCATAGGACTTCTCGTTATCTATGAATCTATGTTGTTCTAAGTTAGACTGATGACCACATAGTGTATTTTTCTAGGCCCATTTTGGTTTCAGAAGTTTTATGACAGTTGACAAGAAAGGTGTATTTTCAATAAACAAACAGAGGCTTAAATTTCACTTTTTTTTGTCCTTAAAGTGGAATGAGTGCTACTGTCAACTGAAAACCAAGTATTGTCCTAATTGACTGTAAAACTGGTACAATCAATGTAAGGACATTTTGACTCTTATTATCATTAGGGGGAAATTTAGAAAAAAAAAAAAAAGTAGATGCTAATATAGCACCAGACTCTTAGTATAAAAATTCCACCCAAAAGTGAGGTTTTAAAATTATATTTGTAAGGGGTGGGGGAATTTAAGAGCATTGATAACTTTGTAATGTGTCTTTTAAAAGTCTGGCATTTTGATTTCTAGTAATCTGTTCAAAGAACAAAATAGCATATCAGAGCTGAAGGCTGAACAGTTTGGTTATCACAGATTTTGATAAGGCACCGTAATATTTTAGCCAAAGGTCACATGAAGTCCTGAAATATTGCCTCTGCGTCCTTACCCTGATTTCTATTGCTGCTATTGAACTTAAACATCCAGAAGTGCATTTACTATTTCCAACTATTGCTTAATATTAAAAGAAAACACCAAGCTGTGCACATGCCTTAAATAGAATCACATTATCATCTTCATGTTGTACTCATCATTTCTGGCCCCATCTTCTGATTGTCATTCTAACTCATTGCTTCATATCTATGCTTACTTTGCACAGGTGGTGTCTATGAAGGGACTTAGGCATCTAACTTTTAGGCACCTAAAAATCACAGGAACAACAGTGTGGTCCAGAAAGCTGAGTTAAACATCTAGGTTCCCTATATAGTATCTGAAGAGAGACAGGATCCTAAGAATGTGATACACAAAAAGCAACACACTAGGCTCAGCTCCTCTAAGCTAAGCCAAAGGAGATGCCAACGGGAGGGTGATAGGAGCTATCTGGGATTTGGATCCAGGGTCTCCCACTTCCCAGATGGGTGCCCAAACCACATGATTATAGAGTTATTCTCTCTTGCTTGCTCTGTCTCAGGCCCAATGACCACTCTATGGTGGCTACTTAAATAATCGTTGGGTCAGAGCAAGAGATAGAGAAACTAGTCCAGTGGCTAGGGCAGCTAGTAGGAGATAGGAGACGTCTGGCTCCAATCCCTCAGTTCCTATCACCTTCATTAGATAGCTTTTATGGAACAACTTCAACAGGAGAGACTGAGGGAGTCTCATAGAACTGTGTGCCTGAGATGTGGGAAAATCAATTTAAACCCTTTCTCCCTTCTGATAGAAAGTGCGGGAATGAATCAGGGTTGCTGATTCATCCCCGCTGAGCTTTCTGATAACTGGACTAAAGTTATAAAGTGGGACCAATCACTGTCTCCAACTTCTAGCCTGAAAACTGAGGAACCAAGTCAGGGTAGATGCCTACAGAGTTTAGCTACAGTTTTGTGGATTGCAGTAGAGCTTAAAATTTGGACTTAAGCACATAAGTACCTTTGTGGATCTAAGTTTTCTGAGGTAAATATGATGGATAAAATCCTGGTATGACTGATATCAGTGAGCTTTGCTATTGATTTCAAAGGGGTGAGGATTTTACTATATGAATTTGCCTCTTCTGCGACGTGTCTGTGCCACCGTTGGACACTGTACAATAAATCAAAGTAGCAATTTGCAACATGCCAAAGAAAGCACAAGTCCAGTCAGTTGTTCTTTTAATTTTCAAATGTATGCACATTAAGTGCGGCTGTCAGGTGTCTGGAGATGTGACATTGCAGATCTCTGATCACCACAGGCTTGGCTAATATGACTACTTATGTTCTGTATACATCTGAGAGAAACAAGATGATCACCAGAAAAGTAGGAAATTATGAAGGGAGGCTTTCAGAGAGAATGTGTCTCCACTCTAAGGAGTGATATATAAAGGGACCCTGAGGTTCCTTGTTTATTGTCTTCCATGATTCTGTGTCAGGTTTGCTCTATTTACAAGTATTGCATTTCCTCACTGTCAGTCCTACAAACTCTCCCTGGGGTATGAAAGTCTGACAAACATCTCAGTTGCACTCTGGGTACAACTATAATATTACTTTCTGGCTCTCAGGTGTTTCTGCACAAGAAAAAAAAATTGTCCATTTGTGTGATTGTCTACCTCAATAAAATATACTAATTGGTACACCAAGTCAAGTAGTCTAAGTTAAAACATTCTCCTGCACTTAAAGTGTTATTAGCACATCTAAGACTATTTGAAAGTAGTCAGTTCATGAAAAAAGTGGCATGCCCATTTTCTGGGATGATTTCAATGTAATGAATTTAAATTATTTTAAAATAATGGCTAATACACTGTCTCTCCAGAAATGCTACCTAAGTAATAAAATATATACTAACTCTTTAAACACTTCTCAAATCCAGTATACCTTACAATCTAAAAAGCAAGTTTCAATGTGTCCTGGGCCCACAAAGTATTAGCTTTGCAGTAAGTCATCTATCAATCAAAAGATTGAAGGAAAAAAAGATATGAGGGTTTTTTTTTGTCCAGACTTGTCTTCCATAATGCAAAATGTTTCTAGCATATGCAGTAAATTAGCTCTAATCAGTAACACTTTGGATTATATGTTCTTAGCCTTTTCACAAATATTTCCTGAGTACAGTCTCCAACAAATAATTGAAAAGTTTCCAAAAACATCTTCAAATATGCTCAATTATCTCTGAGTTATTTAAACTGTACGTACAAATCAGATTTGCAGAACAAAGTGGCAAAATTTAGAGGAGCAATTGCAGCAGCTGCAATTTTTGTTTCTTAAAAGACAGTCATCAGCATTCAGAGCAGATGGTAGCAGACTGGCTGTGACTGCCTGCCTCTTCAAGACAACAAATTCCAGTAACACAGCAGCTCTTTGCTTCAATCCCTATTGCAGTCCCCAGAAAAAAAATATGGGTTGCAAACTGAGTTTGAAAAGTAAACTGGGTTATAAAAAGCAAGCACCTGTCATCACTCAAGCGCAGATGATGTCTGATATTTACCCTCACTCAGAAGAAAGTACTTTGAGGATATATGGCAAGGAATTACATTAAATCACACTTGGATCTGGAGACCAGAGGCTCTGGTCTTTTAAGTATTTTCAAATATCTAGATAAAACAGGGACTTGAGAGAAATGTTCATAGTTAATAAGATACTATTAATAACAAGAGATTATTGGGTTGTATATGACATCTGATGTATAATAAATACAAGGTAAAAGTTAGAATGTGTTGGTTGATATGGGCCCTACTTTACCAATATTATTTTCTGGGGATTTTTTGTCATTCGTTTTAATTTTTTATGCAGTTGCTCAAATGAGGTGCAAAATAGGTAACTGTTTAAAATACTTTTAACATTATAGTTATGTATGTGGTGCTTCCATGACGTTTGGCTGAGCACACTTGCAGATAAATGTCAGTACCTGTTCTGTACTGAGTAATGAGTCCAAATGTTTCTGTTACAAAAACTCCAACAGATTTCAAACATAGATTTTAAAAAATAAGCTCAGTTTAGACTAAATGTTAATCATTTAGGGTGCATCTACACAGCAGGGCTTAACTCGAATTAAGCTACACAACTTGAGCTACGTCAATTGTGTAGATTATTTCAAAACAGCTTATTTTGAAATAGAGTACTCTTCCTCCGACTTTCCTTACTCCTCATACAATGAGGGTTACAGGAGTCAGTAAGAAGTCCTCTAGCTTGACAGTATATCAACATTATTTCAAAATAATTGCCTGCTGTATAGACATGGACTAAGTTATTTTGAAATAACATTGCTGTGTAGACGCACCCTTAGAGAAGCTCATTAGTAATAGACCAGGACCCCCTCCCCCCTCCCAAAATGAACATAGGCCCAATCCTGTGTACTTCTGAGCAACCTCAGTTCCCATTAAAATCCTCAGAAGCTGAACAATTGCAGCACTTCCCAGGCTCAAACCCAAAGTGTATTTTGGTGATAGCTCACCAAAATTTATGCATAGTACAACTAACCTATGGATCCATGTTCAAATATGAAACACACAATCATCCAGTTGCACAGAGGGAAAATAATACAATAAATAGTACTGATACTAGAGATCCTATTTTTTTCAACACTTAAAGAGTTTTACATCCTCAAAGAATTATGCAAGCAATCCATAATACGAAGGTCAGAAGACACAGGAAATTACACACAGCCTTCTCATTAAGAAACAAGCAAATGGCAAGGTTTTTTGAAAGTTTATCCCCTTGTGTGCTATTAGATCATATTTATTCCAGTTATGTATCACGCAGGTAAGGAATCCTAGGGGACAATCCTTGTTATTGACTTTTTCCAGATATCATGTATCAGACTACATGATATATTGCTTTATTCTTCTAAAAAAAGGAGTTTACAAATGAGGATATATTCTGGGTACAAGGTCAGTTTCAACAAAAATTCTCTTCATGTATATATGCTCCCAACCAATATCAGTTCAAAGTTTTGAGTAGGTCATTCTGTATTGTGGAAACTAGTCTCAGCTTTTGCTGAATGTGGCTCTAAAAACTTAGATAAGGAGAGTGGAGTAATATCTTTTACTGGACTAATTTCTAGAAGAGTTCTATGTGAGTTGTATGTGAGCTCCTCCTCTAACCAACAATTATTGGTGCAATAAAATATATTCCCTTACTTATCTTGCCTCTGATATCCTGAGACCAACATGGCTACAACACTGCATATTCTAAAAAGTTAACAAGAGATAAGAAAAATTTAAAATAGTATGGAATGTCTTAGCCAACTTCTTAGATTCTCCCTAACAAATTTCAAATGAGGGAACACTTGTATCCCATTAGCAATTATTTGCATAATGGAATTTTGTAGTAACATAGGTAAAATAATAGCTTACTTAAAATAAGTTCCTCAAGTATAAGACACTCCCCAAGCAGCAAAAAATATCTTTTAAAACTAGGCAGTCTAACTATTTAATCTAATAGTAGTAGTATCAACTAGCTAGCCCGTAAGCAGAATTTTGAAACAGCGGTGGAGAGCAATTCCTCCTAGAACAATTTTCTTGTTATATGTGGCATTTATATTTCATATTATTGCAGAAACCAATTTAAGATGTTTATTCCCAGGCAATGCATTAGTCAATAGGAAATGCTGAAGGGAGATTTAAAAACAGTGAATGGTGGCTAAATTGATTTGCCGTGTTACTACAGAAAGGAAGAACAGCCAAAGGAATTGGAAATTGCTTTCTCTAGGTCCAATCATTTTGGTATTATATAACCGAAGAGCAACCCCAAATCGCTCTTTGAGGCCTTGATCCTGCATCTGTGTCTCGTAGTCAGACTAATGGGCCCTAGCAAAGCCCCCATTGATTTCACTTCTAGTAGTATCAAACAAGAGAAAGTGCAGGCACATACAGAATTTTTTCTCTCAGCTATGTTAAAGGCAGGTGTGCATGCGTATTCTGCTACTGACACTCAATCTACACCTTTCCATTATGAAAATTCCATTGCTGGTGAAGAAATACTGGTTGGATCTCCCTGGTAAGGATGTAAGCAACTAGTCGAGAAATGCTTATTGGGTAGTCGAGTAGGAACTCGGCTAGTCGCTTCCCCCCATTGCTGCCTCTATCAGAGAGAGGCAACAGAAGGTGGGCGAGCAGGAGCTAGTGCTGGGGGGGGGGGGCAGCTTAAAAGCTGGTTCTCCCTCCAGCACCGTCTCCGTGGGGGGGAGGAGAGGCATAGGGCAGCAGGAAAATGGCGTGAGTGGGCTTGAAACATCTCACTTGCACTGGTCCCTACTGCTGCTCCTCTCCCATTGAAATGTACAAGAGCCACCTGCAGCTCTTGTACATTTCAAAGGAAGAGGCACAGAGGGGAACGTGTGCTAGCAGGGACTGCTTCAGTCCCTGCTGGCATCGGTTCCTGCTGCTTCTCTCCCTTTTAAAATGTACAGGAGCAGCAGGAAATTCCACTGATTACTCAATTAGGTGATTAACTGACATTGAACATCCCTAGTCCCTGATCCAGCACCCTTAGATCCTGACTAGTCCTGGATGAGGGATTTTGCCAGACATGGGGAAGTCATTTCTGGTCCCCCTGCTGCTGGCCCCCCTGGCCTTCCTCCACTGGGCTGTCTGACTTGCCCCTCCCCCTCCACCGCCCAGATGAGCCACACACCAGCTTTCTGCCCCCACTGCATCATGCTGGATCCTGGCCCCCCGCAGAGTGCCTGACTCTCTGATCTGGAAATATTCGTGGTCCTTCTGGATCAGAGAGTTCCAGTTTATAGAAGTGCAACCTGCATATTGTAATATCTGCCTCAGAAGGCCATGTCTGAAGACAAGACTGCTGCTGTGAAGAGGCAGCTGTGTGGAGGCTTAGTTCCAACCCGTTGCCCAAGAGCAATATGACAATCTTGTGCCCCCACCAATCACAAAACATTTAAGTTGGCTTGCCCCGCACAAAGATGAGAAATGTAAACATACAAGGACTAATATTTATAAAATGTGAAAATAGCCAGTAAGCTAAAAATAATCAAATAGAAATTATTAATGGGAAAGGGCTAAGCAAATAGAAAGGGGGCAAAGTTTCAGAACCAGGAAACAGCTCACAATCTATCTTTCTCTGTATATAATTTAAAACAAAGTCAGGGTTTGATTGTGCAGAAACACGAGATGTGCCTGGAATTCGATTGTTTTCCATAACATGAAAAGGGAGGAGACTCAGCAGAGGATCGCTATACTCACAGTCACCACTGGGGACAGCAGCAAGTGCAGGAGACAGCTAAACTGCAGAGTGACCATTAGGGACTGCCGCACCACCAAGGAAGTAGCCAGCTAGGGACGAGATCTCACCATCTTGCCTGCACCAGCCCAAGTAAGTGGTCCTCCTACCCAAAACCCTGACCCCCTATGGTCCTGGTGCCAGGCCAGGGGGGGAAGTCCTGCTGGCCCCACCACTGTAGCCCCTCTGGGAGCACTGCTGAAGTGGGCAGCGCAACTCTGGCCCCTGACACAGGAGCCACAAACTGTCCTCTCCCAGCACAGTCAAGGCTGCCCAGCACCACCCTTTTGCCCACCCCCAGACTGGGCCCGGGGAGCGCCAGCAGAAGGCTCCCTTCCCTCCCCCTGCCTTGGGATGCCCCTCCTGGGAACAGGCAGGGGAGACTGCAGATCTCTTTCCCCCTAAATTCAAATGAGAACGTTGCTGGCTGTTCCTCTTCGTCGGGAGCAAGGGGAAAGTGTTTGCTCCATTCCTCACTCTGACTGGGGAGCGAAGGGGGCAGAGGAACCTGAACCTACCCCAGCCAGGGGACATGCATCTCTCTCCTGACTGTGCCATCTGGAGCTGCAGCAGCCATGGAGAGGCACTTCTCACCTGGCCCCAAGTTGCTGTGGTGAGAGAGGACTGGGGTTGTCCTCTCTCCCTGGGGCAGCCTGCATACTGAACCCCTAATCGCTAGCCCCATCCAGAACAATGATTTAAATGCAGAAAAACAAAAAATAAATGAGTTAAAGACCCAAGCAATGCTTGGTAAATCATCTAGTAATAATATATTAATATCATACTAGCATATGGGCAGTTGTGCTGGGAGGGGAGAATACTGTAGCTGAGAGCAGCTGTAAATCATTGGAAACCAAGAGAAAGTCCAGGACACTGTAGGCCTTGAGAACTTTTGGGGGCAGAGTAGCCAAGAGAAACTGATTGAGGGAGACAGACAGGAAGAGAAAGCCAGCCTCATTTTAGTCAGTCTGGGTCCTAAGGAGATACAAAGAACAGCACAGATTTAAAAACAGGTATTACCCCATCCTCTCATTCACAGACTTGTAGGTTCAACCATGCCACATTCATACTTCACTTCCCTCTCTTTCCCTTTCTGTTGTAAATCTTTCAGAAAGTTTCAGTACTAGAATGCAGACACCATTCCCATCCTCCTGTGTGCATTACTGTTTCAGTACCACAACCACTCCTCCCTTTGCTTTTGGGAAACAATGATCATTCTTTTTTTTTTAAATAAGGAAATTCCCAACATTTTTTATGCTTATTTTGTTGCTGTTGTGGTTTTTTAAATTTGTTTTGTTTTAACATAAGATTACTAAATTAATCTCCACTCACAAAAACAGTTGTGAAGGAACATTACAAAGTTATAAAAATTAGTTTGTCCATAAATATGAATTCTCATTATAGTCACTTTGTAAATTTAGTCATATTAAACTAACTCTGGAATGGAGAGCCTTAGTTCTGTCAATCTCAGTTTAAAAGGGGCACTTTGAGTTAAAAGTCATGTGTTGTGAGAAAACATTTTTTCTTGTCTGTGAATTCAGTCCTACACTCCAGAAAGATGCTCTGCTGTGCACAGGCAATTGTAGGCTCACTGATGGCTTGGATCCCGCAAAAACACATGCTTAGCTACATGCCTCAGTATAGTCAATGGGACTACTCTCAGTGAGTAAAGTAATGCAGAACTGGAGCCTGCATTACTAATAATGACACCTTAGATCCAGGGGGCAGAAGGGGGAAGATGTTTTGTGAGTTGGGAGCCACTGACCCACAGAAAAATCAGTCAGGGGTGCACACCACACAAGTAAGAGGCAAGCCGGGGGCTGCATCCAGCCTCCCATATCCAGCCCCTGGGCCTGAGATTCTCCACCCTTGCCTTTGATTTTTAAATTTGACAAAGAATTTTAAAACCCATTTTATTTTGTACTTACGTTGCTTGCTTTTTAAAATTTTCCTCAATTTGGACAATGAAGTCTGTTTTAGAAACCTTTGTTTCTAATTTGTTTAACGTGCAGGTATGCAGCACTGCAGTATTTGAGTTGTGATCACTGCAGGAAGATGTTTATTTAAAAAAAAAAACACCCTAATTTTCATTAGACTAAAGCAATATAGCAAAATTTGTACCCAAGGCAGATTTTCCTACTTTGTACAAAAGCTAAAAGTTCAGCCAAACTGATCCCTTCCAAAGGTTTTTTGATAGTATAATTATTCATAGATTCATAGACTTTAAGGTCAGAAGAGACCATTATGATCATCTAGTCTGACCCCCTGCACAGTGCAGGCCACAGAATCTCAACCACCCCTCTTAGAATAATCCTCTCACCTATATCAAAGATATTGAAGCATTCAAATACTTTGAAGGACCCAACATGCAGAGAGTCCTTCAGCTGTGATCTGTGCCCAATGCTACAGAGGAAGGCGAAAAACCTCCAGGGCCTCTGCCAATCTACCCTGGAGGAAAATTCCTTCCCGACCCCAAATATGGCGATCAGCTAAACTCTGAGCATGTGGGCAAGACTCACCAGCCAGACACCCAGAAAGTTCTCTCTAGCAACTCCTATCATCCCTCCATTGACCTATTTCCAACTGATAATGAATGGTCAATTAGTTACCAAGATCATGTTATTTCATGCTATTCTATAGCTATTACAGTCTGCTATAGATTACAAATAAATGCCTGCATTTTAAAGCAGCTGCACTATGGGCTGGCGTTAAGGTTATATGTTCAACCTTAACTCTCACAGTTCTGACTCTGGAGTCTTTTAAACAGTCATCCTCTCTCATGGATGGACACCTGAGCGCTGCAATGAGTCACAATCAAGTTTCCTACGCAGGCCCAAGAGCAATGTGTTCCTGCCCAGACCGGATTACAGAAGTTTTCGGTGTAGCTAGAAAACCTGTCTCTTACTAACACAGGTGAGTCTAATAAAGGATTTTTTTTGCATCACCCACCTCTGTCTGGTTGCCAGGGCTGTAACACCGCTTCCAAAGAACAATGTCTCGGGGGGGGGGTTACAGTGTTCTCAGGTTACACTCGGCACTTCCCAGACGCGCTCGCTGCTCGTCTAACACGTGGGAGCGCCTGTGTCCACAACACGGATGGCGGCGGCGCTTTCCATGGCAAAGCATTTGACCTCAACAAACATGGCCGCCGCATTGCCTCGTCCCCTTGGGAAGGCTGGGGGAGGGCGTTTCCTGCCCAGCCCTTTCGCCTTCAACAAAGATGGTGCCTCCAGCGCCGAGCCGGGAGCGTGTGTAACCCCCGGCTTTCCGGCTGTGAGTACATTGCAGTGGGCGGGAAAGAGCGCTGGCTCCCCCGTCCCTTGCCCGTGCGCTGGCTGGGAGCCCTCCTGCCGCTGCACTGGCTGCACGCCCCTCTCCTCCCTTGCCACCCCGGTCGTGGCAGCTCTCCCCCTGGCCCAAGCGGCGCTGGCTGTGGAGGCTGAAATCCCGGCAGGTCCACGCACACCAGGGCAGCGCAAGCCCTGACAGCCTGTCCGCCCCCAGCAGCAGCAACTCCCTGCACTGACAGGTCTTACCGGCTCCGCTGACAGCGATAAGGAGGGTTTTGAAGAGACGCACCATGGTGCTGGGGGTTATTTCTAATGCTGCCGAGCCGGGGCTGAAAACAGGGGAGGCTACAACACTCCTGCCTGGCACAGCCCCAGGGGATTCGATCCACTCCCGAGTCGTACCCAGCTACCGTAGCTAAGGGCTTTTTGCCCTGTTTGTGTTACAGACACACGGAGGTGGAAAAAAAACAAAACAAAAACCAACAGCCAGACCCAAAGTCTGACGTCTAGGAGGTGTAATTTGTTGGTGGATTCCCGTCTTGCTAGTTACATTACCAGCCACTCCAAAACGCGACAATCTCACCACCTACGGGAAAGCAGTTCTCAATGAATTTCAGGCAGCACTCTGGTGATCTGTGTATTTACACAGTGTCCGAGGCAGTAGCAGCATATATCAATGCCATGAAATTACCAATGTCTCCCCTGCAGCTTTGTGACATGATCACATTCTTCAGGAGGAATAATGAGGAGAGAGAGTCTTAAATTTTACCTGCTGGAATATATGAGCAACAGAAACTTACTAACCCTGCAGTGCCAGTAAGTATGAATGGCAAGAGCCAAATCAGTTTGTTCTTCATTGTAATGGATGCACCTGTTTTATAAATTCTGTATCTAGCTTATGAAGCACTTTCCAACTGAAAAAGCTGGAGAAAATCATCCAGACCTCACAAGCTGAGAATGAGGCCATGTGGAATTAATGGTTCATATAATTCCTGCCTAACTAGGCACTAACTTCCTTACTGAAATGTGCCAGGAATCAGAGGATCCAATTCAAATTACAACTGATTCACAGAGAAACCGATTAATGCAATAGCTATTACATCTAGGAACAAGCCAGAGTGCTTATTTCAAAGGTTAAATGGGTATTGGGAAGCTATTCAGAGCAAGATTTTGAACTGTCATTTTTGGTGTGCTTTCACATCAATGTATGCATGCAAACATTAATTTCCCTTGGTGTCAATAGCAATACCGATGTGCAAGTTAGGGACTGTGCAAGGACAACTGAGGACAAGTAAAGTATGGTCCTAAGGTTGAAAAATTACAAACCTTTAGAAATATTTGGAAAAACTATAACTTTGGCCTCCTTGCTTGATGGACAGCTTCTTTTCTTTGATAAGGGATGATCTGGTATTTTATCTCTCTCCTTTCCACCACCGTGATCATTATTATTATTTTTTTAAAGCCTCCTTTAGTTTGATACTGGATCCCTTGCAGACAGTGGTTATAGTAGAATGGAACAGGAGGGGGAGCTCTCAGTGCAACAGTCTGGAGGGGGAAACAAAGTGAGAATGGAGTTGGGGGTGAGCTGACTCTTCTGTACTTTTAACTGTGCTCTGTCTTAAACTTTCCTCCCAGGCTGATCTCACCTCAAGATCCATAGTAAGACTCCAGGTTTGCTTTGTGGTTCCCTCCATTCCCCCAATATCTTCCCAGCCTTAAAGCCATGAAAGACATTTTTTTTAATGATGCTTAAATACCAAAGAGGTTGTTAAGATACTTTGTTAATATCTCGCTTCACACCCCCAGCAGCTTTTAGCAAGGATCATGACTGTCAGCGCAATTTTGGCTCTACTAATCACTTACAGTATGCTAACATCTTTATGGCTGACCTAGAACAACGTTTCCTCAACTCCCGTCCCCTTTCACCGCTAATCACTTACAGTCTTAGTGGCCTTTACTTTCTGGAAGGAAGCCGCATGGGGTGGGGGGAGATTATGTGGAATGCTATATGCTGGGAAGATGGGTATGTGGCAAGAAGAGTTCAACTGAGGTTGAGGAGAGGAAAAGAGAACAGTGCTAGCTATTCCTTCTCTCAAGAAATGGTAGATTCTGTGCAAAAACTGTTGTGTTTTTTATGGAGGAACTACCATAAAAGTAATTTAAATCTTTTACGTTTATGGGGCATCAGGAGGACTGTTTTCAATGGGTAGCTTATATTGTGTGTGTTTCCAAATAATTAAAGACATATTATTATATTGTATTTTTAATACAAGCTGAGCTGTTTCAGAGGCTGAAATGTCTTTCCTTTTAAATCTTTTCACAATGAGTCTGTCCTGCCCTAATTCCCAGTTTTTCACTTCCTGCAAAAATAGTGATTTACTGAGGTTATGTCTAGGCTACGTTGTTCTTTTGGGATACTTCCAGTATCCCAAAATAGCAACACTGCGTCTTTTAAAGTGTCTGCTATTCTGGTGTCCCTGTAACCCTCATTCCACAAGGGTTAAGGGATTTGTCGGAATAGTACCTTATTTTGAAATTTGGCACTGTGTAGACAGCGCCAAATTTCAAAATAAGCTCTTTCGACTTGCGCTATGCAAATTGCATAGCTTATTCTGACAGAAGGGTGCTGTCTAGACTCACCCTCAGAAACATGCTATTTTAATTTTGCAGGGTTGGGGCCTTAAGGTATTCCAATGGCATCCCTTTGCCAAAGAGCTTATAGGATTGTGGCTTTTATGCTTCAGTTCAGTTCCCATCTAAGTCTATGGCAAAACCACCTTGACTTCAGTGGGAGAAAGATCAGGTCCCAAATTCATGGCCTCAGGTGAGAGACAAGAAATCAAACTGCTAGCTAAGGGGAAACTGAATATAAAATGCTAGCCTGAAGGAAAATGGCTGAGCAGCGATAGATGGTTCCCACTTCAGCTTATCTTGGTGTGGTTCTCTTTTGACACCCTTTTGAACATGAAAATAGCTCTCTTTGATGTTAAAAAGGGAAGCCTTGTAATATCTCATGTGTCCTGCTTCTTTTCTTGCATGCCTCATGACAGGATGGATACCAGAGACAGGATGGTTCTGCGTTCCCTGCGGCTGGAGCTCTGCTCAGAGGTGCTGGTGGAGGAGCTCATCGTTCATTATCTCTACCAGGAAGGCATTCTAACAGAGAACCACCTTCAAGAAATAAAGTCCCAAGCCACCAGTCACAGAAAAACCATGATGCTTCTCGATATCCTTCCTACCAGAGGCCCCAAGGCCTTTGAGACGTTCTTGGATTCCTTACAGGAGTTTCCATGGGTGAGAGAGAAACTGGAGAGAAAGCGTAAGGAAATGATGGGAGAGGATCCTATAGGTAAGGCCAGAATTATCCCTGTGGTTTTGAAGCTGGCTTTCATAGTGCAGCTACTTGTCTGCTAATTTCTTGGTGTTATTGATAGTGCAAATTATTCCAACATTTTGGAATGAGAGAGGCTGTGCCAACTAGAGGTGATGCTTAGTGTCCATAGTAGGCCACACACCATAGTTCTTGAGAGCCAGCTGAGTGAGAGAAAGTAATGCAGATTTTTTGAGATGAGCAAAGGTTAGGCTGGGTTCCTATGCGCTGGTAGGTAGCGCAGCAGAGAAGAGAAAGATGGGAACTTGATTCAGAAGGAGCAGAATCTGGAGGGCACAGGCAGGGAAGAATCAATAGGTTAGAAGGGACCACAAGAGTGATCTAGTCTAAGTCCTGCCTGGATGTGAGATTTGTTGCACCTAAACCATCCAAGATAGATGGCTATCCATCTTCCTTTTTGAAACTCTCCAGTGAAAAAGGTTCCACAACTTCCTGAAGGAGATACTAGACCTCCCGGGCACAAAAGGACTGTGATATAAGCTAAGGAATGATGTTAATTGGATGAAGAACAGGTCTAGAAACCACATAATCACCCAAGCATACCAGGGTCTAGTCTTTTGTTAAGTAAAATGTACATGTTAGCTCTATATGTGCTATAGGGCTTTTATTCTGTGTTCTAATTGATGGATATTTGTTAAAAACTTGTCTTGCTTTATGTTTGGTAGACCATGTGTGGCATCACAAATAGATTCCAAAGGCCCCCTGTGAAAGCATAAAAATGTGATAGTGACACAAGAACAGTTAGGAATGAAGCAGATCTCTGAGTGTCCATATATAAATTATTGTATAATTTTAAGGGATGCTTCAAATTTCATTTTGGGTTTGTCATTTACACTAAAGCTTCCTTTCCCTCACCTGTGTAAGGGTTGTGTGTAAATGTAAGTTTATGCCAATTTTAAGTACCCTTTAAACTCCCAGAGTAGTGTAAAGTAGGCATCGGTGTAAGTGGGACTCAGTCCCTCCATCTTAAAAACCCGCCCCTCCCCTCCAACACTTGTCCATTGCTCAATTACAGCAGGAGAAGCTGAGGGATGTTGTTAAATTTGCACAAATTAGAATACAAACCTTGGTGTTCTGACACTTATTTCAAAAACTTTTTTACTTCCAGACTGTAGTTTTCTAGAGTTCAGCTGTGCTTGAGTGATTTTTTTAAAAAGATGTTTATATGAAATGTTTTTTTAAGTACAAGGATAGTGAATAAAATGCACTTTCCTCATCATAAAAAGATTCCGGAAACATTTTTTAACTGCTGTCAAGCCAAAATAGCTGTGGGGCAAAGTTAGCAGGAGGTGGGAGCAAGAGTCAGGGTTGGAGGGTGAGGAGGCAGGGGGAACATCCAATCCAGCATGGACATTTTTTTTTCTGTCCCCTACTCTTTGCATGTCCTTACCTCAGAGCTGTTGAGTGTTTGAATGGAAAATCGCCTTGATTTGACCATGTTATGTTCACTGAAAATAAATTTAAAAAAAAAGTTCTGTGCAGATAAATTTTTGCAGAAGTTTTTATCTCTGAACTTGGGAAGATTCAGGTGCCTAACTCAGGTGAAGGCTGTGCATGCACCCAGCTGCACAAAGGTGGATATTTAGTGAAGGTACTTCGTGAAGCTCCTTATTTGTTGCTCCTCTTATGAGTGGAGTAATCAATGAGGCAAAGCAAAAAACGTGTTTGCCGATTTGCTGTGCACCTTCAGCATGTGTGTGATGCAAAGATAATAGAAGTGATGTACATGTTTATACCTTGACATTTTTATAAATTTGAAGTGCATAAGGTGGTGTTTGACAAAAGTGTGGCACTTCATACCTCTGGGAGGTGGTGAAGGGCTAGCCAGTGGAGTGGGGAGAGGATGCAGAATAGTGGCAGTGAAAGTTTCCCCCATGGTACCTTTCTAACATGGCTGTGTGGTTCGTATCATTTTCTTGAAACTTTCCAAAGTTTATAAGTGAGGTAAGGTGCAAACAGCAGCATTTCTAAAATGGCAAGATGCTAAAAAATGTGTATTTGAATTATGGTAGGTGTGGGGGAGAGGAAGGAATGATGATACATAGTGGTGTTTGAGAATTGTTATGTAATTAATTTTTTTAATGATTCTTCAACTTATACTGGTGAAAATGCAATGGTTCAGAGGTGTTACTCCTGATTTACACCTGTATATATGAAAGTAGAATTAGGCTTTGTATCATAATGCATATATACCAAGAAGTGGATTTTAGCATGAGTATGCAACTTATGCATTTGTTGTTCCTTGATTTTTATTTTTTGGGAGGTTAAGAATGCAAAGTTAATATTCTCTTAGTTCTTTTCATGGAAAACGGTAAGTCTTTTTTTTTTTTTTTTTTGCTGGACCTCTATATGCAGCATTTTATGCCTACAGCAATGGCTCAATTACTTTCACCATTTATTGAGAATAAAAAGCATATATTACGGGTAAGCATGAGTACTGTGAGGCATATGCACAGTGGATACCTGCAGTATTAAACATTGTTGAAAAAATACCTCAATCCTTTGACGCATCATGGTAATGTTCTTTGTCTGCTGTAAATTAGTATGTACATTTGCTTCTTATTAGCTTACTAGCTGACTTACTTCATGTTGCCCGGGTGCTTTAGGGCAGGGGGCTAGTGATATGAGAGGTGTAGGACTCAGGGCAGGGCCTTGGGGATGTGGGAGAGGTGCAGGAGGTAGAAGCAGGGTAGTGCAAGAGTCAGGGTTGGATGCTGAGGAGGGGCTCCGGATGAGGTAGGAGTTCCCATCCAGCATGGGTATTTTCTCTTCTCTAGCTTTTGCTTATTACGCAAAGTCCTTTCTCTGGGGCTTCCAGTTGTCCGGGAACAACAAAACCCTGACCTTGCTTTAAGTTAGGAGAAGAGGAAGCTACGTACCAAATTTGGTGTCCCTAGCTCTTACCATTTAGGATGAGTTCTTGAACAAACGGACTTGCAGACAGCCACACTCTAAAATATACATACACAGATCATCTGAATAATCTTTACAGTTACATGCGTAGAGCCATCAAGTACGTTCAGCTGCATCATATAGTTTGGTCTTAGAAGGATAGTTGCAGATTCTTATTCTTTCTTTGATTGTTTGTTCTCACAGTAAATAGTTTGTAACTAATGGACTTTATGTATGCACGTTAAATTATTTGGTTTCACGTGGTTGGCTCTGCTTGATAATCCTATTGCCAAACCTTGTGTGTAATCTAGAAAAGGGCTCCAGACAAGATTAGTATGCCCTTTATTTTTATTATAGCAACACAGAATATGAAAACAAGATAGCAGGCAAATAGCCATGTGCCTAATATCTGAGCTCGTACTACAGGAGTGGCAGAGACCCTTAAAATAGGATGCTAACTATGGTGCCATCAATTCCGCTTGTATGCAAAGATGCTTCAACCTGAAAGGCCTTGTTTTGTGTTTTAAACAACAAACATTAATTTCTATTCCATTTAAAAGTGTAGAAGTAGTAGGGGGAAGTACGTTTGCCAAATGGGGGAAAAAATAAGGAAGAAAGTATTTTCCAAGTTCATTAAGTGGGCATTAAGAACAATGAAGAAAAGAAATATCAATTGATATGATGCTAGATACGTTTAAATACTTGTGCTGTTTAGAATAAAACATTTTAGCCTAATTTAGAATGGGCTTTTAAGGAATTTAAACACAGTTCCTTCTAAAACAATTTCTGATATGGTTTGGGTCGCCAGTGTGGAACCCTGGAAGTATAGCTTTTAAATGTGGGTTTAAAATAGTATGGAATTATCCATAATTGTTTGCCAAAGCATGTTAAAACTTGGAACACTGGGACCTTACTTAAACTAACTGGGAACATGGTTAAAAATCCAGCATGGATGGGGTTAAAGACTTGTTTATAGATATTTGGGTGATCAACAGTGAGCATCACTGAGTAGCAGTAGGGTCTTATCATGTGTCCCCCTAGCGAACAAAGCATGCAAGCACACATTTAACTTTAGGTACATGAATAGTTCTCCATGATTTAATATTAAGCCTGTGCTTGAGTGCTATGCTGGATCAGCTGCCTTCATTTCCCTGTCTCTAAATGGAGCTAATATCTTACATTGGTGAGAGGATAAGTTTGTTGGTATTTTAATGCACTTGGAAATGAAATGATTAACTGAAACTTGCTTTAAACATACCCCATATAATATAGCTAATAGCTTGCTTCCTTAAAACTGTTAAAAGCTTTTTTTAAAGAAATTATGTTTTTATTTGCCAGCTTCATAGTTCTCCCCTTTATGGCCTGAAACATGCAATCTCTTACTGTTAGATAGCAAAGCCAAAAGTACTAACAGCACAATTTAATATTTTCCTACCTGAGTCTTAGTTATGGAGGAGATTACTTGTGTTGCCTAGGCACTGGAATGTCACTTGGGAGATGGGATTCCCACAGACTTTCTGCACAGACCTAATAAATCACATAATTCCTCTGTTCAACCTTCTGTAAAATGGACATAACACCACTTCCCTTTTTCCAGGGTATTCACTAATGTGTGGGAGATGCATAGCTCCTAAGGAGATTAGGTGGTGGCAAATATAGATTTGATAAAATGTAAGAAGTGCTTCAGGAAAAAATACCAGCAGTAGCAAAATGCTTCACAGTTCACTGCAATCTATGATTGTCTGACGTTCTTAATATAGTTCTATTTTAGTGTCCTAGGTATTAGCAATTCATATTTTTGGGGCATTGCATCATTACAGTAAGATCTTGATTGTTCTGATGAAACAGCATGTGTAATGTCTTAATTATTTTCACTTTTTGAAATTTCTGTTGTAGTAAATTGAAGTACAGAGCACAAAGTACTTCAGACTGATTCAGTTCACTTAGGCCATGATTAAGCAGAACGTTCTGGCATGTGCTTAACTTTAAGCATGTGAATAGCTTCATTGCCAGAACATTGGAATGGGTGATGAGATGGTTGATGATTGTCTGTTCTATTCATTCCCTCTGGGGCACCTGTCATTGGCCGTTATTGGAAGACAGAATACTGTGCCAGATTGACCTTTGCCTTATGTTCTTATTGCAGTCTCTAGAACTTCTTGTGCTTCAAGTTAAGGCACATGTTTAAGTGTTCTTCCACGTCCTGGCCCAAAGTAGGTAATAAGATCCTGAGCCAACTCCTTTCAAAGTCAATAGAAAGACTCCTATTAACTTTTGTGGGAGCATTATCGTCTATGAATCACAATTTGTTATTGGCACTTTGTTTGAGAGAATCCACCTAGAATAAAAAGAAACTGCAGTGTATCAGTTAACATTATTTACACTCTGATCTTTTGAAAATCATTTTATGAACCAAATCCTTATTTATATGAGAAATATTTACCCATGGAAATAGTCCCACTGAAACCAGGATTTATCTGGATTTTGTTGGATCAAGACACATAGCCCCAATCTGTGCAGATCAAGTTACAGAATTGGAGCCTGTGGGAACATTATAAATTGTTCCTTGAAGGCAGGTTAAGTTGCATAGATGATCAACATTTGTTGCTGATCAAGTACAAGACTGCTAAATCCAGTGTACCATTCTTTCCCCAACCAAAGAAACAACAAAGTGAACATTGTTAAATGTCTTGTTAATCAGAGCTCTGAATTATTCAACATTTTGTTTCACTAAATCGACTTCATTTTATCTATGACTCAGTTAGGAAATGCATTCTGGTGGTTTCATGGTCATAAAAGAGTGCTGCTTCAATTGCTGAGAAGTTTTTTTTTTTCATATTTTCCCCTTTCTGAGAAAAAAGATAATTTTACAGGAATTTTAGAACAACATAACTATTACAGGATTTGTAGTGAGGTTTTCCAAAAGCCCTTTAACTGTGCTCTAATGGACTGAGCAGCTATGAAATGGAAGCCAGTAGTTTGAGTTTTAAAGAAGACTGTGCCACTGACTCATCATGTAGCGTTCGGCAAATCGCTCTGAGCCAAATTATGTAGTGATTTGCAACTCCTATAACTCACTGTGATAATAGTGAAGCAGATACACATAACTGTAGGTCAGCATAGAATTTGGTCCCCTAAGTCAATTTGGTCTTTTGTAAATTAAACAATTTTTTTAGCACCCCTGAATTGTAATAATATAAGGGAGTCAGTTAACTTAAAAAATACAATTCTGCTTTGAAATATTTTACCTACTGAGGTTACTAGGAACACTACAAGGCCCCAAAATCCTACATCTGCATAAGAAAGGGATGGATCTGCATTGCATGCATGAATCTACCTGCATACGTGTAGGTAATGGGATTGGAGAGGTGGGTCTAGAACTGAAATAGATAAGAGGAACAATATTTTCTTCTCTCCTCTCCTCCCCCTAGTTTGAGGCATTTACAGTACTTTATCAATAGTCAGTTCTCTTTGGTGGCTTTTTTTTTTTTTTTGGTGGCTTTATCATATATCAACAAACCTTTTTTTCTCAAAATGGGAAAACATAATTATAAGGCCAAAAAATTTGCAAAGAGATTCAGAGTTATGTATTTGGGGAAAAGTACTTAAGTTGCTGGTCTGCATTTCTTGTTTGTGAAGTATCTAGGGTGAAACAATGCACTCCTCAGTGAATCGCAGGGCTTATGTATCACTTAACACTCCAGTGGAGTCTGGAACTACTTTTATAGTGGAGTGCTAAGGACCATTGAATATCCCTCCAAAACCCTGTATATAATGGAAACCACTTCCAGCCAGGGGGTGCTGTGCGGCAGCATCCGTAGTTCTAGCACCAATGGATGAATTTCACCTTTCGAATGTAAAACCCGCTATTGTGCTCAATATAAAGGGCAGTCTAGTAGGGCTATTTTGTAGAAAAAATATTTTTTTTCCTACTGTGGACAGTGTTTTGGCTTTGCCAGAAGTGTAAATCTTCTATATAATGTTTATGATTCCTGTGAAAGGCTACAGCTGTTAGCAGGGAAATGTAATTCTTTCTAGGAACAGCAATCCATTACCCGACTTATGTTTATACAAAATGGAAAATGCATACTAGGGAGGGGATTTGTTTGTTTGATGGAATGTTTTTGTATTTTGGTCTCTGTTCAGGAATGTCTTCTCTTTACTACATTTTTCTGTATATTTTAGATGTTTGTGTTGAAGTATTTATTTCTAAAACCTCTCTCGAGTATGGACTTTGTCTGTTTTTCCTGGAAGAACCTGGCGTATCCAGAGAAAAGTTGGATGCTGGAATCGTGGAGCAGCAATTGCTAAACTGCTTCTTTGGCTTATGTTAGTGAATTTTGGGGATAGTCCGATAGGATCAACCTGCAAAAGGATTGTGTTTCTTGCCACTAATAAACAATAGGTATTTTTCTAATGTATGCCTTGTTTGCTGATGTGTATGATGAGCAAATTGAGTTTGGGTTTTGTAAATTTGGATGTACATTTTTCTTTTGAAGTGCAGTTTTGTCTTGTGTAGAATTTGTGTCCTTGAAAGTATTTTAGAATTTTGGATGATGCATATACACTTCAGAACACAAATTTGTGGCTCATAAAGAACTTCCTCAGTGCTAGAGTTTGTTCACCACATCAGAGCCATGCTAGGGTTTCACAGGCTGGGAGAATCCCAGTTCAGGTCTGGTCATATTTGGTCTTTGTCAGATTCACCTTTCCTTAGCTTCTGTGTGTTGCTGCTGCTAAGTACATCTCACCACCTTCCTGCCCTCCCTTGCTCCTGTCAGGCTCTAATCAGGAAACAGGGTTGGTCTTCCTCCTCAATGCCCATCTTGAGTCCACAAAGGGTAACAGTGGTAAGGACTAAAGTGGTGAGGACAGGAGGGTGTGTAGTCTCTCTCTCCTCTTTCTCCCACACCTTTCTTCTTAACTGCATGATCAGGTGGCAGCAGGACCGTCCATAAGAGGGTGCTGGGCCCATGACACCCCCTTCCCTTCCCCCATGCTCTGGAGCTTTCTGGTCCCCCAAGTCTCCGCCTCTGAGCGATGTGACCTGGGGGATTACCAGAGAGCCTGGCACCAGTAGCAAGGAGTCATGTCCCCCTTTCCCTGCATTCACTGCAGTGGTGGGAAGCAGAGTGACCCGACTCCAGCCTGCTTTGCTCCCTAAGCCTCACTCACAGCTGTGTCACTGGGGGAAGCAGAGGAGGCTGTTGTCGGGTCACTCCACTTCCCACCGCTGTGGTGACGCAGAGTAACCTGGCTAAGAGAGGGCGGAGTGGAGCAGGCTGGGGCTGAGTGACTCCACTTCCCACGGCTCCTGTCACCCCCATCTATCCTGCCAACACTAAGCCCCTTGATAGTCCCCAGGTTGCCCTGGGTGCTCTGGGACCCCCCAAAATGTGGGGTCTAGGGAGGGTGCTCCGAACCATCCTATGAACAGGATAGCTGTGCTTCTGTCTGCCTCTCTTTCCCCCCCCCCCCCCCCCCCGGTAGGTTTGGAATTAAGGGTGTTAGCAAGTGAACACAACAGGTAATCAGCACATGACCCCTCTCCTGTCATCTATTTCCAGACAAAACACACTCTTTCTTAATTCAGAGGATCACGCATACTCTTTTAAGAGCACTTCCTTATCTCTTCTTCACACCCCCAAATCGCTTGAAAGCCAGAAATTGCATTTGGGAGTTCTGTGAAAACTGACATTACGATCTGTGCATGTACTCAATAAACATTTCTCGTGACATGAACAAGTTATTCCCCTGGCGGGGGTGGGGATAACAGCTGGTGATTTAAAGGCACAGCAACTTTTTTTCTCCCCTCCCCCCCCCCCAATCAATTTTTTCTCCCTGCTATGTTTGGGATTTTTTGTGAAAGTATCTGGACAGGGCTGGCCCTAGAAATGTTGGTGTCCTATGCATTGCCTCATGGGAGTTTGGGGCAGTCTCTCTGCAGGGGGAGCTGCACTTAGGACCACGAGGACAGGAATGGGGAGGTCACAAGAGTCTGGCCTGTACAACACTCAGCAGCAGTGGGAAGCAGAGTCCACTCTGCTCCTCCGGCTCCCAATCGTGTCACTCAGGGATGGGATATGGGAGTAGGGGGAGGACTACTCTCTGCACTCATCAGCAGCGGGAAGTGGAGTGACTTGGCTGGGAGCTGGAGGAGCAGAGTGGCCTGGGTCTGGGTCACTCCACTTACCCCCCCCCCCCACTGCCACTAACTGACCCTTGCTGCTGGTGCCATGCCCCTCTGCCTCCCACTCTCCTGCTAGTCTCCCAGGCTATGTCACTCAGGGGAAGGGGCGGAATGAGGGCAGAGCAGGGATGTAGTGGGGCATGTGAGGGGTCAGCCTGAGACCCCATCTCCAAGAACAACCCGGGAGGCGGGGGTGGGGAGTCTAGCTGCTGGAGCTGGCGCTGCCCCATACTCAGCATGCAGCTACCTAGGGCACCATAAAATTTGGGGCAATTTGGTGTCCCAGGTCTGGTGGTGCCCCCCATGGTTGCATACTTTGCATATTAGTAGGGGAAACCCACAGGACAGGTTCAGCCTGGGCAGCAACAATTCATTCTTCCCTGCCCTGTCCTGACCTAACATCCCTCGACTCTGCTCTGGAGAGTTTCCTCCCAGGATAAGAGGAAAGTGCTTACAGAGGGCTATTGTAGTCAGTGGAAGTTGGAGGAGGTCCTAATGCTTTAATCCAGAGTTCAACTGATGTTGAAAACAGGAAACATTTTTGACTAATGAATGAGGTAGCTTTGCTGTAAACACAAGGTGTCTGCCTCCCAAAACATGCTCTGCATAGCTATATGGTAGCAGTGATTTCCCCTTCAGAAAAGGGAATTATTTCTGCTTAATTTAAGTGCCAAAACTCTCCACTCAGACTGTTGTACTGTGCTTCCCTCCACTAGCTTTATCCATTTCTAAATACAGTAAAACTCCATTAGTCCGGCATCCAATGCTCCGGGACTCCTGATGGTCCGGCACCATCAGGAACCCGGAAGTGCTGGGGCAGCCGGACAGGCTTCCCCCATTCAGCTGCTGCTGAAACTGACCAGCAGCTGAATCAGGGAAGCCGGGAGCAGAGCAGCTGGGGTGCTGCTGGGTTGGTCTGGTAGCGCTGCCCCTCGGGTCCCCGATTCAGCCGCTGCTGAAACAGATCAGCGGCTGATTCCAGGAAGCCCAGGGCAGAGCTGCTCTGCCCCGGGCTTCCTGGAATCAGCCGCTGATCTGTTTCAACAGTGGCTGAATCGGGGACCCCTGGGGTAGAGCAGCTGGGGTCCTGCCGGGTTGGTCCCGCAGCGCCGAGGGGCGGCGCTACGGTACCAACCCGGCAGCACCCCAGCTGCTTTGCCCCAGGCGTCGGGATTCAGCCGCTGCTGAAACTGACCAGCAGCATCAGTTTCACCCGCAGGCTGAATCCGGATGCCTGGGGCAGAGCAGCTGGGGTGCCGCAGGGTTGCCCCTCAGCGCTGCGGGACCAACCCGGCAGGACCCCAGCTGCTCTGCCCCAGGGGTCCCCAAGAGCAGCTGGAGTGCTGCCGAGTTGGTCCCGCAGCGCCAAAGGACGGCGCTGTGGGACCAACCCGGCAGGACTCCAGCAGCTCTGCCCGGGGCTTCCTGGAATCAGCCGCTGATCTGTTTCAGCAGCGGCTGACTTGGGGACCCCTGGGGCAGAGCAGCTGGGGTCCTGCCGGGTTGGTCCCGCAGCGCCGAGGGGCGGCGCTACAAGACCAACCCCGCGGCACCCCAGCTGCTCTGCCCCAGGCGTCCGGATTCAGCCTGCTGGTGAAACTGATGCTGCTGGTCAGTTTCAGCAGCGGCTGAATCCCGACGCCTGGGGAAAGCAGCTGGGGTGCTGCCGGGTTGGTCCCGCAGCCCCGAGGGACAGCGCTACAGGACCAACCGGGCAGTACCCCAGCTGCTCTGTCCCAGGCATCCCCAAGAGCAGCTGGGGTGCTGCTGGGTTGGTGCCGTAGCGCCGCCCCTTAGTGCTGCGGAACCAACCCGGCAGCACCCCAGCTGCTCTATTGTAGGCATCCCCGATTCAGCTGCTGCTGAAACTGACCAGCAGCGGCTGAATCAGGGACGCCTGGGGCAGAGCCGGACTATCGTAAGGGGGGGGGCTATGAGGGGCCTGGGGTGGCATCCCCTCCCACCCCACTCCAGACCCCTCATAGCCCCCCCTTCTGATAATCCGGCATATTTGATAATCCGGCACCCCCTGGGTCCTAAAGGTGCCGGATTATCGGAAGTTTACTGTAGCTTGCAGATTGCATTTTCTGTATTCTCCCATTAGACCGTGTTTTCATGATGCTCTCTTGAGTTTTTTCTTTTTTAGCTTTCACCAAAGTTGTTGAACTCAAGATGATAAATTCATGCTAGAATCTTGTTTTATTTCAAACAAATATAGGCCTTTGTGACCCTGGAGGGTCCATTGTTAATTGCTACTAGTTTCTCATTGTTGCTCTTGTCTTTAATATGGTATGGAAAAATGCTTTCAATAGAGAGCAGTAATTACATTTTTAAAATTGAGATTCAACTCTCTTTAACAACCTGCTCTTTAGAGACTTATTAAAGTAGTAATTGAGCCTTAAAAGACTGGAAAAAGTTAGTTTTATGCACACATACTGCCACACCCATGATATGAATTTTTGCCAACACGCAGGACGGAGTGACCCAGAGAACTTCATGCCCATGACTTTCTGGAATTTATTTCATGGAATTTTTCAATCCTAGCATTGAATATTTTCCTTTGTAATAGCCACGTTTTGGTTTCAGCTCCTTCTGCATTGTTGTGGGCTGCCTTCTAATAATGATTTTAATCTTTTTTATTTATTTCCACTGCAGACATAAAAGCTGTTGTCTCTAAGTAATGAACACTTTCAGTTTGAAAAATATGAAATGTGAATACTCTAACTTTTTTTTAAAAGCAAATTTATTTTGTGTGCCTGGAAATTCAGGGATATTCCAAAGCTCACTGAAGCCAATGAAAAGATTCCCAACTACTCCAACAGATATTGAATCCAAGCCCTGGTTGCAACTGAAGTGTGCCATAAATCCTGGGGTAAAATCCTGGCTCCATTGAAGTCACTGGGCAAACACCCATTAACTTCAATAGAGCTAGGCTTTCCCCCCCTGGAGGCTGCAGTGGTCTGTTCATCCACAGAGTAGACACAGTACAGAGTTGGGGTCCAGATTGGTAATAACACAAGAACAAGGGGTCACCAGTAGTCCTTGCACCACAGGTCAATGTGCCACAGATGATGGGAAGACCATCGGTATGGGTGTTAATTTAATTTCCATGCCCATTTGATATTTACCCTCTCTCCCAAAGTTGCCATCAACAATGTGACAGTGTTATCTCTACTGATTGAGTCCAATTCTCAGAACATAAGAACAACCAGGCTGAGTCAGACCAAAGGTCAATGTAGTCTAGCAGCCTGTCTTCTGACAGTGGTCAATGCCAGGTGTTCCATAGGGAATCAACAGAACAGGTAATCAAGTGATCCTTTCCCTGTCACCCATTCCCAGCTTCTGACAAACAGAGACTAGGGCCTCCATCCCTGCCCATTCTGGCTAGTAGCCATTGATGGACCTAGCCCCCATTAATTTATCTAGTTTTTTTTTAAACCCTGTTAAAGTCTTGGCCTTCCCAACATCCTCTGGCAAGGAATTCCACAGGTTGACTGTGCATTGTGTGAAGCAGTACTTCCTTTTGTTTGTTTTAAACCTCCTGCCTATTAATTTCATTTGGTGACCCCTAGTTCTTGTGTTGTTATAAACCTGAACCTCCAACCTTGCAGTGCAGTCTGCTCTGAAGTTCAACCCACCCCTAGCCACTGCTCTTTCTCGGGTTTTTTATTATGTATTTTAAATTCATTTGCTCGTATATCTGTGATCAGAAATTCCAACAGATACCCAAGCATATTTCATCGTTGCACCAGAATTTTATTGCAGTTTATCCTGTTAGTAGTCTGAACAGTGTCTATGCAAGGCTTTCATTAAAGCAATCATTATCTATTTGGCAATGACTATATAACAAGATAGGTTTTCCTATTTGTTTATAAGCCATATTTTTGATGGATTGTTGGGGGTTTTTATTTTCATTTTTCTTTCTGATTCTTCTTTGTCTGTAAATAGATTTCTATCCACTCATGTGCTAATAGGCATATTTGCCTTTTAAGGGAGCAGCTGGTTTGATTTGTTTTTAATTGTTTTAAGGGAATCAAGTGTTAAAGCCCTGGGGCTGAAGGGAAGAAATTGCCATTAATGCACCTTTTATTCAGAATGCTCTTTAATCTCTGCATTTAACCATCTCAAGTGGGATTTTCAAACTGCTCAGAGGTGGGTTAAAATCTGCTCTTGGTAAGGTCAATGGTAAAAATCCCATTGACTTCAGCAGGGGCATAGTTAGGCCAACACTGAGCACTGTTGAAAATCTCTCCCTTCATTTGTAATGTAGAGTGTGTTGAGGTTTAATGAACATGCCCGTTCCTCTCGCTTCCTTTGTATCCACAGCTAAATATTATACAACATTTTATTTGAGGGATAAAGGGGCTTGTGGCAGGTAATTTAATCAAGGAGCCAGCCAGCCCTGCGCTTCTGTAACCTGCTCTAGTAGCAGGTAAACCTCATTACTAGCAGGCAGTTGATTCTCTAAATAGCAATATATGAATCCCCAGGGAAAGAGCTGCAGGAAAAAGAGAACTGGGCATGAGAAGAGAACCAGTGTTTTCCCTCTTTGCTGTCTGAAGAAAGCTTATAAATACACATTTATTTGCTATGCTTGATGAGAAGCTGTTATTTTTTACTTGACTATTTGAAGGGGCAGGACATGTTATTTACATTTTCTGTTTTAAATGAAACAAATCACGCAGCTGTCTGTATTCCATTTCTGCCACATCCTGCCTGGGATTATTTACCCCTTCTCAGCCTCTAAAAGTGATTGCTGTAGTTAAAGTTGTAAACCTCTTTTAGTTATAATCCCTTTATTTCACATGCCCATAACAACCTGAAAGGTTAATTTTAAAAGCAAACTGAGTTGAATAACAATGTTTTATGTTGTTGTGGGAGCTGGTGTGCACTTTTTAATAGGGGAAACTAATAAGACTCTGATCTTGTATTTAGATCCACTACCACTGATCTTGTAACTGCAGTTAAATTTATAACCAACTAGCCAGGCTAAAACTATCTTACCCGGGACTCTCTGGTCCAGCAATATCCGTGAGAGTCCCAGTGGAGGGCTAGCGCCAGGCCTGTGCTAACCCCAAGCATAGCAGCAGGGCTTCCTGGCAAGGCTGCGGGACCCCATGCTCATTAACAGGAGCCCTGTGCAGAGGCTGCAGGGTTACCCAGAGTGACAGCAGGAGTGGTAGGGCTGCCCAGTAGGGCAGCGGGGGCTAACAAGGCCGCGGAGCTAGTGAGAGTGGGGAACCAGCCATGAGAGCAGCGGTTGAGCCGGGGCTGGAGGGGGCTTGCAGCAGGAAGGCCAGAAATGACCACCCCTGGTCCAGCAAAATCCATCATCTGGGACAGGTCAGGTCCCAAGGGTACTGGATCAGGGAGGTGCAACCTGTACAATTAGGCTTGCAAGGATTAGATTTTTATGACTCAGTCAATAAATGTCTATTTCACTGAACACTCCTCAACTGATGAAAAAATATTTCTGTATTAATTCAAAATTCACACATAGACAAAACAAGAAAAAATGGAGCTTTGAGAACTTAGAATTTGAGTTAAGGATATTTACTAGAACATAACTTAAGAACGATCATGCTGGGTCAGACCAAAGGACTATCTAGCCCAGTATCCTCTCTGTCGACAGTGGCCAATGCCAGATGCCCCAAAGGGAGAGGACACATCAGGTAATCATCATGTGATCCCTCCCCTTCCACCCATTTCCAGTCAAACAGAGGCTAGGGACACCATTCCTACCAATCCTGGCTAACAGCCATTGATGGACCTAACCTCCATGAATCTATCTAGCTCTTTTTTGAATCCTGCTAAAGTCCTGGTCTTCACTACATCCTCTGGCAAAGTGATTCACTGGTTGACTGTGCACTGAGTGAAGAAAAACTTCCTTTTGTTTGTTTTAAATCTGCTGTCTGTTAATTTCATTTGGTGACTCCTAGTTCTTGTATTATGAAAACAAGTACATAAGGAAAAGTTATTACCTTTTCCACACCAGTCATGATTGTATAGATCTCTAATACAGTGTTTCTTAAACTTTTTAAGACCGAGGAACACCAAACATTTTTTTTTAATGAGAAACACCAAGGATTTTTGTTTGGGGGGGGGGGGGGGAAAGTCGGGGGGGGGGAAAAGAGTGGGGGGGGGAAATTATAGAGAGGAAGAAAGGGTAGGGGGGGAAAGTTATTGAGCCAAAGAAAAAAGGTTGCCTGCCCTTTAAAGGTGGCCACTTTGAATTCTGTTCTCCGTGGCACACCTCCGACTGCCTTGCCACACACCAGTGTGCCAAGGAACACAGTTTAAGAAGAACTGCTCTAAGGGTATGTCACACTACCACCCTAGTTCGAACTAGGGTGGTAATGTAGGCATACCGCACTTGCAAATGAAGCCCGGGATTTGAATTTCCCGGGCTTCATTTGCATAAGCCGGCCGGCGCCATTTTTAAATGCCGGCTTGTTCGAACCCCGTGCCGCGCGGCTACACGCGGCACGGGCTAGATAGTTCGAACTAGCAAGCCATTCCGAACTATCTAGCCCGTGCCGCGTGTAGCCGCGCGGCACGGGGTTCGAACAAGCTGGCATTTAAAAATGGCGCCGGCCGGCTTATGCAAATGAAGCCCGGGAAATTCAAATCCCAGGCTTCATTTGCAAGTGTGGTATGCCTACATTACCCCGCTAGTTCGAACTAGCGGGGTAGTGTAGACATACCCTAATATATCCCCCCTTAGTCTCCTCTTTTCTAAACTGAAAAGTCCCAGTCTTTTTAATCTTTTCTCCTATGGGACCCATTCCAAACCCCTAATCATTTTTGTTACCCATTTCTGAACCTTTTCCAGTGCAATATTTATTTATTTTTTGAGATGAGGGGACCACATTTGTAAACAGTATTCATGTACTACATGCGATTTTTACAACATGTTTTGACATGTGATGTTGACAATGTGTTTTAATGGTATAAAACCTTAACTTCTTGAATCTCAGCATCTGCTATCATGACATAATTAGTCTGAGCCCCTCATAATTCCCTACAGCTGTGTATATTTAAATTAACCAAAATTGAAAAATGCTTAAATATCAATATTATCTATTAAAGTAATAACATCAAATTATGCCAAGCCTACTTTTAATTTTTATCCTGCTGTTTGGGGCAGTCCCATGGGACGTGGGAGGCCCCCAGTTCAGTTTCTCTCTCCCCCTGGTGAGACGAGATCTGCAACCTGTCAGGTGAGTGCTCTAACCACTAGTCGATAGAGTCATTCTAACTATTTTTCTCTGACCCGATAATAATTAATTATCCCGTTACTCAGTTAAAATGGAACAATGTCCACAGTAGAGACAGATGGAGCCCTACATCATACTGTTCTGCAGCTCAGGAATTCAGAGAGGTGGCAGATTCCTGTTTAAGTTCTACCTCAACTTGAAGTGGAGGGGAGGGTCTCAAACATCCTCTGCTCAGACTCTAATCGCTATAGTTTGCATTTTATAAGGGAGGAGGAGGTTCTCCACTTCTCCTCTCACTGTTTTATGTGGAGTTGGGCAGCCTCCCTCTGCTTACCAGACTAAGCCTCACGCATAACTTTGTAATCTTTTCCCGGTTTGTGCTTAGGCAGGAGCTAGGACTGGGTGGGCAAATTTTGGTCTGCAGGCTGGATTTGGTCTGCAGGGTTAGTCCCTAGCAGGCCACCACTATGTTTACCTTAGGCTCTGCAGACATCGGAGGATCACAGCTCTCGTTGGCCACAAATGGTGATTTGCAGCCAATGCAAGCGGCGGGAAGCTGCGTCCCAGTCTGCGACACTTCCCGCCGCTCTCATTGGCCGCAAACGGTGATTTGCAGCCAACCGGAGCTGCAGTTGTCCAATACCGGCGGAGCTGGAAGTAAACAGAGCAGTGGCGGCCAGCCAGGGACTAACTCTGTGGGCTGCCATTTCTTAATTGCCCACTCCTGAGCTAGGAGCTTAAACTCCTAGAGAGAGTGTGCATATTCAGGTGCAGAAACCTAGGCACCAAGGGAACTTGTACTTCCAAAATTTAGGGTTGCCACCTTTCTCGTTGCTAGTGACTGGATCCCAGAGGCCCCACCGCTTACTCCACCTATTCGCCCAGACCCTGCTTCCATCATTCTTCTTTCCCCTTGCCTCCTGGTCACTTGATGGATCATCTCAAGCAGCCTGCCTGCTGGTAGGAGGTGGCCTCAGCTGAACAGTGGCTGTGCAGGTAAATGACCCAGCACCTTCCCTAGCTTTGTGGTAATTGGAGCTTGTTTCAGCACCGATGGGGCAGCTGAGCAGGAGTTTTATGGATCACAGTGAAGCCTAAAAATGGAGCTTGTTTAAGCACCTCAGTACCACCGGGAACATCTATGCTAGACACCCGCAGCTGGCCTATGCAGCTGACTCAGGCTCATGAGGCCCAGGCTCCAGAACTGTAGCCATTGCTGTGTAGACATTTGGGCTCAGGCTCGTGCCTAGGCTGTTGGACTCCGCAGGTGGGAGGGTTCAAAAACTCAGAAGCCTGAACCTAGACACCTATGCAGCAGTGCAGCACCTCTGCTAGCCCAAGTCATCTGGCCTGGGCAAGATGACTTGGTTTTTCTTTGCAATGTGGACATGAGGTTTGTGTCTCAATTTCTTTCTTTTTAATCTCCTTGTTTTACAAACATACCTAACAGGGCAATTGTTGAGGATTTGATTAACCAGGTAACGTTCAGATACCAAGCACTCTGAACACATTCAAAATTGAGCTGGTTGCCTAACAGATATAAATCACTGCAGGGTTCTTTTTCTGTTTTGTTGAAAATTTGTTTTGAAGGCAACTTTTTGAATAGCTGTAAGATTAAGCAATATTTTAAATAGTACAATATATATAAAGCATATTAGAATCAGTAACCTATTATTTGGACTTGTACTATAGTCCAAATAATTTAGGCACTACTTCTTATAACACAGTGACTATGTGTACTCTGTACATGTCTTAAAACCAGTATTATCACTATTAATAAGGTAATCTCTGGCTTTATTTTTATATGTAGCTACAAATCATTTATTCTGTAAACTTGTTAAGAAGTAATTCAAACTTGTTTTTTTTTTCTTGCATCACAATTTAATATCCAAAAATATCTTAGAATGCATTTGGAAGTGACTGTTAAATCAGTTTGGTTGAGTATGCTAAGAGACATCTGTGAGAGCAGGATTCTAAAGAAAGATACATTTAAAAAAAATCAAGATGATTGATGCTCACTGTTTTCAATTACATCTCTTTTGTTGGGAGGGCTCTGCTGGGGTTTATTAAACTTTACGAGAAAAATTCTCTCTCTCTCTCTCTCTCTCAAAAAAAAAAAAAAAAAAAAAAAACCAACTAAACAGAAATGGGAAATGACTCCCTAGAAAGAGATTTACATTTTTATATAGTGAGTATTCTTGAGTGTTGAAGGCTCTGAGCATGCTGGCCCTGTTCCAGCAACGGATTTCTGAACATACTTAATTTTAAGCACAAGAGTAGTCCCCTTGCACTAAACAATAATATAGGCACCAGACTTCAACCAAAGGAGATGGCAGTGTCTTAGGAAGGTTGTGGGACTAAAAATGTGCTGTGAAGGAGCTAAAATTACAAGAGAGAACTGAACCAACACTGAAGTGAATTATAGCTCCAAAAATTAATTACAATGCTTAACTACTTTATTGCTGCCAATTTACCAGGTACACTAAACAAAATACACCAGCTGTGCTGCCTGTCCCCCATGAAGGAGGGTGGAATATTTTGCATCATTTTTGTTTTCTAAAAAATCTGAAAAACAATGTTTTGGGGTCTATTCATGATTTTTTCCCTTTTTTAGGCATCATTGTTATTTTTGCATTACCAATCCCATTGTGACAGTAGATGTACACTCAGATTGGCCTGGTTTGAAGTTACAACTTCAGTTGCAAGAGTTGTGTTCAGATTCAGTGCTAAGCAGTGCTTGCATAGCAAGGTAACATTTCAGTGAATAGGTAGAATTATATAGGTATGGTATCAGTGTATGTATCTCTTCCCAGAGATTTGTAGATATAAATTGGCTCATGCGTTTTTCATACACCACAAAAATAACTTCTAAATCACATCTCTATAAACAACATTCCTGACAACCACTTTATTTACTGTGGGGGGAGAGGCTACGTGTGTGAGGGGCAATTTCGGAGGGGGCTTGACTCTGCAACCAGTAGGAGGCACAGGGGGCAAGTGAGAAGCAGGCAGCATCAAGAGCCATAAGCAGGGAGCCCCCCCAGAAATCGCCCTCACACTCATACCCTTCCCCCCCATAGCAGGGCACATCTGCCACTTAGGCATTGCCTAGCCTTCATCACCTCACATTATTTACCCTGCACCAGGGGCTCTTACGTTAGCTGAGCACATTCTATGACTAGTAAGCTCACTATAACCTAGCACTAACATTGCAAGAAAGAGGCCAGAGTTGGTTGCAAACTCTGCTCACTTTCCACCCATGCACTAGTCCTAGGATGGTTTTGTCTAGGCTTCAGAATTCCCTTTCCTTGAGTTTCTGTCTTTCTTTTTCCATACATTCACTGCACCTTTTTATTTCTTCTGAAATGGCTTCGGATTTGACCCAACAGAAGATACACCACCAGATCGCAGAACAGGGTCTATTTTTAGAAAGCTCTTTCAATCTAACTGCATTTTGATTTAAATGGTTGCTTTTACCATTTAAATGGTTGACTTTAACATGAACACAGATGCCTAAGGCCTGATCCCACACTCACAGAAGTAAATGGTAAGGCTCCTAGTGACTTCAGTGAAATTGGATCAGGCCCCCAAAACCCTTTTTATTTCACTTCCTCTGCATTTTATTTAGTGAAGGAGAGGAGAAAGTGTTCAACGTAGAAACCATAGACATACTATGTAAATGAGAAACTCATGTTCATATGGTAAGTGATACTTAAGCATATAAGTCTATTAGCCTTGGCTGTTTCCAAGGCACCTGTATTTAGCCATGAGCAACAGCATTCATGCTTCAAAGCAATTCACAATAATCTCTTGGTGATCTTTTCCTGCCTATTTGAGATACAATTCTATGGCTCACTGATGCTGTTCATGAGGTTTAGGAGACTGGCAGTGGTGGAAACAGAAATCATGCAATTATCCAGAGAACACAGAGGGAAGTTGCAATGTCAATATTGTGCCACCAAATCACCACAGCTTTCTTGTGATTGAATTATCCTTCTGCCAGGTGAAACAAACAATCTCCAATTTCACCTTGTCCTTCATCTGAACAAAATCTGCCAGCTTTGCCAGGGTACTTCTTGTTGATTTTCTAATGCCATAATTTCCACTAAGAGTTAAACCTAATTCAGAGTAAAATTTACTAAAGGGTTGTTTAAGACACCATGATATACTACAATGACAGGGGATAAATAAATACTTTAGCTTAGGTAGATCCTCATTTTACAATTGTCTCATTCTTTCTTCCTACTAGAATGGATTCATGAAATTGGACCGCTCTTCATACTTTCTATGAATACCTCTCAAAAGCTTCATGGTCCAGCTGCTCGACTCTTTTATTGGGATACCCAATACACACACACACACACACAAAACAATGTAAAAAGGCACTCCATTTTCTCAGACTTACAAACTGACTTCAAACTCATCTGGCATGGAATGGGGACAATCAAAAAGAGCAATTTAGCAGGGTAACCACTGAAGTGCCATAATAGCCAGTGCTGCTATTCATAGCACATCTGAGTAGCTCATGGAAGGATAAGTATAATTGCCTCTCCCTTTTACAATAGGGAAAGCAGACACAGTGCCTAGCCAAATGGAGCCCCAATAGTGGCTGGATCACGTAAGTATTGCTATAATGTACATAATAACTTAAGATACCATTTTCTTTGGTAATTTTTTTCAAAGTATTAGTAACAGAAGGTTCAGTGCCTCGCTGAAAACAGTCTAGCCTATCCAACAGAGTGGGTGACAATTGCAGATGATGTAGAAGCATCAAATAAATCAAATTAACATTTTTATATCATTCTTTACTGGACAATCAGAAGGAGGAATTCTTTTTTCACACATCATTTTTTAGAAAATCAGTGTCACTTGGACAAAAGGTTTTACTGTCCAAGGATTAGCGAGAACTCAAGTGCTGCAAACCACTAGGTGAAAATGATAATTGTTCAGAGAGTTCTGAGGAAAAGATTGTGTCACACAGCAGAGATGCTGACTAGAAGCGAGAAAGCACACTGCAACCTTTAAAGCAAAGGTTCCTAAGGAGTCATTTCTGAGGTGCCTTTTTTTTTAAATAGGCACATCTGGGCAGATCATGACTATCGCACCCGAGGTGTTACTAATAGAGAGCCTAAACTCAGTTGCGGGAAAACAGTGAAATAAAGGCTAAAACATTAGGAAGTGGATAACCTGGTAAGGTGAAATCCAAGATACCAGAGATCATATAATCTACTGCATCCCCATTGCTCTCAATTCCTGATATTTAACTTCCTTTGCTCAGTGAGCGGGTATTTCCAATGAAAGTCTCACACCTCTAGGATCCTTGCCATAAGGCTAATCTTTTTTGGAATCATCCTGAGCTCCTGGATAGGGATGTTACATTTAATTAACTAATTGACGAGTCAATTTTCATCGACAAGTCAATAAGTGGGGGAGCCACAGCAGCGCTAACTCTACTGCGGCTCTGACTTTTAAATGTATTAAGAGCTGGTAGGCTCTTAATACATTTAAAAGACTGGTGCACAGCGGGAGGAGCAGGGGACCTGGTGTGAGTCAGGTATCAGCTGTCCCAGCTCGTGCGGGGTCTCCCCTACTGCACACCAGCCTTTTAAATGTATTAAGAGCCTGTTGGCTCTTAATACATTTAAAAAGCAGAGGTGCAGCATCTGAGACTGGGCGCAGGCTGGGAAAGAGCAGATTCCCGGCTCATGCCCAGTCCCCCCATAACCCTCTGACTCTCCTGCCCTCCGCGGAGACAGTGCTGGGAGGAACTGGCTTTTAAGCCAGCTCCCCCCAGCACTGGCTCTTGCTCCTCCATCTCTGATAGAGGCAGCAAGGGAGGAGGGGGAGTGACTAGTCGAGTGACTGGTTGACTATCCGGTAAGTATAAGCTTATCGGATAGTCAACTAGTCGCTTACATCCCTACTTCTGTCCTCCGTGATATCTTGCAACAAGGATCTCCAAAGGTTAGGTAGATTTCCTTTTAAATCCAAACCACCATAAAAAGAGTGAGAGCAAAAAGATAAACCTCTATTTGATCAAGCCTTTGAAGGATTTTTGGTTTAGTTTACTAGCAATGATTTGGGAGCTTTTGTTATGGAGAGACAAATTTCACTGCTCACCTTTAAGATGAAGGTTAGTTGTTGTTACTTAAAAAATCAGTTCTTTTCATAAAAATATCTTTACCTTCTCTAAGCACTCAGGTACTCTTGTTAACTTCTGTGTACAAATAAAAGGATGATTCTTTTCTTGGATACCATTACCCCTTGAACACTTACTAAAACAGCCTGAAGTGCAAACTTCTATTACCTAACTCTCTTCTAGGGCAGTCTATAGATTTGTTATGGGATTTCGTGTAATATCTCAAGGTGCGGGTGGTAAGTAATAATTATGTTGTTTAGATAGTAATTAAAAGTCTAAAGGTTATTTATTGACCTTTCCCAAATTATAGTTTGTATAAAGCTCTGCAATAAAGTTTTAAAATAAAAATATAAGGAAGCCAAATGATCTTTGTTTCAATATTGAAAGAGTCCTATGTGGATTAATGTCTATTTTTTGTAAAATATATATTTAAAAAATCCATAATTTGAATCAAACTAAAACAACAATCCCATTAAAAAAGGCAACAGAGATGGAAGACACAGTTTAGAGTAGTTCCCAGAAACATATTAGTATTACTGAGAAGTCTTTGGCAAAGGAACTAAATGACATATTCCAAAAATGATTTATTGGTACTTTTCTGGTGGTCTACAGAAAACATCAAGAAGAGACAGGGAATGAGGTAGGAGAAGCATAGGAGAACTGTGACTAGCATACAGTAACAACACCTTTCCAGTAGAACTCTGCAAACCTTTCATAGTACTAAAACAAAGTAGCTGTAGTATAAAAGTCAAAGATCGGAAAAGTTGTTAGCTTCTATGAAACTTTTAGCAAGACATTTCTCTTACAATTTTGAATCTCTAAACAGAAACTTTTTAGACTACATTTCAGGGCTTCATAATAAAACCTGATCAATAAATAGGTTTTGTAGGCTGAAGGAACTATTACAAAGCCCTTGCAAACCCCCATGTACTACAAAGCTAGCCAGTTTCACTTTGAGTTTTGCTTTAGCCATAACAGGGTTAAAAAACAGACCTGAAATGTAATTGCTTAGACACCGAGATTATCAGTGCCAATATATAATACTTAAGGTAGATAAAATGAAACTCAGGTGATGCAATAAAGCTGTATTGAACAACAGATATTGGTTCTCTAGTTGTCTTTGTGTTCTGTGCCTAGAACCTAACACAAAGGGCAACTAGTGCAAGTAATCTAAATTATTATGAAAGGAGAGGTGTCCGTCATGCCGTCTTTCACTGGAAGACTTGAGAAGTTTCTAGAAAATGCCAGACACCAAACCCCCTATCCCATTGTCCCTCCCCTCTCAGGCCCAAATCCCCTCTGCCCCATTACCCCTCCCCTCCGGTTCTGCCTCATATATCCTTCCCCCTGGTCCTAGAGGCCTCAGCGTTCATCCTGGCAGGCTGGCTCCTGAATGCACATGCCCTCGCTCAGGCTTGCGTCACTATGAGGGCACTTCTGAGTGTGAGGCATGTAGTTGGAGGGGCGGGGCCAGAGGGAAGCTCCGCCCCTCCCAGGACAAGGTAACCAAAGTCAGGGTGCACGCTGAGTGCCCATTCTTTACTGCCCCACCTGGTGCACACACAATGCCAAGAGGCAGGGCTGAAGTAACTTAAACACAGAACAAGGCTTAGCAAAGATTCCTCCCCCAAGGGATGGTAAGTCACGCCCGGGTAGAGCCCTCACAGTGTGCATCAGAGACTCTGCCCTTTAAAAAACCCCACCTTGTGGGCCACCAACCAGAGTTCCCTATAAGATGTGTGCCTATGCGGTCATACACCAAGAATTTCATTTCCGTCCATCCCCTCAGCAGAGCTGTGCAGCTGCCGCTCCAGATACTCCCGGGGGGCAGGGCCACATGGCAGGTGACTGCCCACCCCAGGAGCAGCTGGGCAGCCATCATGCAGCCTGAGTGGTGGCTGCCAGAGTTGGAGCTTGGGTTGCGATACTAAAAGTAGCACCATGGCCCGGCTCCAGTCCCAGCACATGGAGCAGTCACCTGCTGTGTGGCCCAGCCCTGGGAGCAGCTGGGGCCGCAGCTGCATGGCAGCTGCTGGGTCTGGGACTATGGTACTAAAAACAGCACTGCAGCCCTGGCTCAAGTGCCAGCACATGGGGCATGCAACTCCGTGTGCGAGCACTGGAGCCGGGCCACGGTGCAGCTGCTCCTGGGCTGGGGCTGCAGTACTAAAAAAATAGCACTGCAGCTCTGGCTCCAGCCCTGGCACACAAGACAGTGGCTTGCCATGCTGCCCCACCCAGCAGGTGCAGGTGACAGGATGAGAGAAGGTAAAGGAAGGGGCAGGAGGATAACTAAAGGGAAGGTGGGGGTGAGGAGAGGAAGGGGCTTGTGCTGAGGGGAGAGGAGGAGCCAGGCAGGCGAAGAAAGGGGAAGGCATCAAGGGGCAGGGTGGAGCAAGTCACTTGTTAGGGCACAGAGGGACATGAGGAAAACTGGGGCAGAGGGTGGTAAAGGAGGAAGAGGGCAAGGGGGACAGGTGTTGGGAGGGCAGGGGCAGTGAAGGAAGGGGGAGGCACCAGGAGGATGCATGGGTAAGGGAAGGTGCAGGTGCCAGGGGTACTGTGGGAGTGAAGCAGAAGGGCAGACATGGAGAGGGGAGTGGAGGAGAGGGACGGGCACCAGAGGGCAGAGGAAAGAAGCAGGGCAGATGGGTAGAGGGAGGTGTTAGGAGAGGGAATGGGGAGGGGAGTTAGAAGAGGGGTGGACACAGAAGGGAAGGGCAGGTGCAGGGGTCCGAGAGGTTGGGGAGGTGGGGCAAATCCCAGGAGAGCTGAGAGCAGTGAGAAGGGCAGGAGCCATGACAGCAGAGGAGGGCGAGAGGTTGGGGGGCAGCAGCAGGCACCAAAGGAGCAGATGGGGCAAGGGGAGAATGGGAGACATGGCAGCAGAGGGGGAAAGGGAGAGGTTTATAACCTGAGTACCACAAGTGGCACACATCCGAACAAACACACATGACCTCAGTGTTGGTGCACAAGACAAAATTCACTCCGCTCATGAATGGAAAAATCTTAGAGGGAACACTGCCACCAACCAATACGCATCCACCACAGCCCCTCCCATTCTCACTGTGCATGCGCCACAGTGGGATGCCGCCTATCAGGGCTCATGGCATTGCACATGTGCTAGCACCTATCCTGAGGGCTTGGGTTCTTCCTGTGCATGTGCTGAGTGGGTACTGCTGTAAGCAATACCAGTATTCCTCAGGACACCCACTGAAGTAATTAGGTACTTAGGGTATAGCTACACGGCAGCTGACAGTCAGCCACTCAGCCTGGGTAGACAGGCTTGCGTTAGCAGGGCTTGGGCTACTGAGCTACAAATAGTAGTGTGGATCTTTGTAATTCAGGTGTCAGCTCTCAAGACCACCCAACCCCCCTTGTTGAGAGCTTGGGTGGCTAGCCCAAGTTTCTGCTGAAGCCCTGACGTTCACATTACAATTTTAAGCATAACTAGCTTGAGCCCCATTAGCATGAATCTGTCTAGCTGTGCTGCCAGGCTCATTCCTGACTGCAGTGTTGACATACCTTTTGAAGTCTATTTAGGAAAAATGCTCTGTAAGTACTAATTATTCTGGGTAACATTGTTCAAAAACAATTTAGGGACTTACAAGTCTTTAATTTTTTTATCCAGCGTGTATACATGTTGAGAGCAATCTGTCTCAGGATTGTGTCCTTTCATTGGTGGAAATTTTGATTTGGAACATAGAAAGGGTTAAAGTTTGCAAGCACTAATCTGAGACACATGCCCTCCTTATTGACATTATGCACTTTGTAATGCAAAACAGAGCTGTCAAGATAAAATATCAACAGCAATCTATAAACCTTTCTAGGAAAAGATAATTAAAACCATTAAAGGCTGTTTCCCATAACTGTCTACAGCATATTTATTGACTTATAGTTAGTGATATTGTTACTGACTTCAAATATGACACTTAAAAAAACCTTTTATTTGTAGTTAATCCAAGCATGATGCCCACATGTGCAAAACCTCTCAGCTTGTGCACTAAGTACATATTTTTAACATTAGCTTCAATATTTTTTTTATTTTAATAGATGCCTTGTCACCACAGTCAAAGATTATATAGCGATTAAAAGTCCATTGATTCTTAGATTCCAAGCTCAGGAGGAACCACTGTGATCATCTAGTGTCACCTCCTATAACACAGGCCATAGAACTTCCCCCAGATAATTCCTAGAACAGTAGGGTTGCCAGGTGTCCGGTTTTGAACCGGACAGTCCAGTATTTGAGCTTTCTGTTCAGGAAACAAATTGAGAAAATATAAATGTCCGGTATTTTCTAAATAAGATGTAATGTAGATTGTGATATAATGTCAAATGTGTCCGGTATTTTTGTTGAAACCACCTGGCAACCCGACAAAACAGATATTTTAGGAAAACATCCCAGCTTGGTTTAAAAATTGACGACGATGGAGACTCTACCATGACCCTTACTTAAACTGTTCTGTTGGTTAGTTAACCTCACGGTTCAAAAGTATACACCTTATTTCCTGTCTGAATTTGTCCAGCTTCATCTTCTAGCCACTGGCTCGTGTTAGATCTTTCTATGCTAGCTTGAAGAGCCCATTATTAAAAATTTGTCCCCATATGCCAGTATTTATAGACTAATCAAGTCACCCCAGAGCCTTCTCTAAATAAATTGAGCTCCATGAGTACTGTATATCAGTATAAATAAGGATAAGATTTTGTCATGGTTATTGTTAGTAAAATCATGGACAATTCACTCGTAATAAAAAAAATTCATGGGAGCCCTGACCTGACTGACTTTTACTAAAAAATAACTAGAGAGAAGACTGGGGTAGGTGGGAGAAGGATTGACAGCCCCAGTCCCACTGCCAGAGCGGGGCACAGCCCTGGCTACAGACCCTGTTGAAACAGGTTCTGTTACTATAGCAATTGCAGTTGGCATACATGCATTGTATAGTCGCTTTTTCAAGTTGTGACAATTGGACAAAATTATCATTTTTGAGACTGGTTGTGTATGAGAATATCTTAGGCCCTGTCTACCCCTACTGGTACAGCTGTGCTGCTGCAGTGTGTGTGTGCAGAAGATGGTTTATACCTATGAGAGAAGAGTGTAAAAAATCACCTCTGCAAGTGGGATAAGCTAAATTGGCTGGATAAACTTTCCCACTAACATACCGCTATGCACATTAATGTTTATGTCTCTCATCGGGGTGAAATATTCACAGCCTGAGTGATGTATGTTTTGTCGACATATGCAGTAGTATAAATATACCCTCAGTATCTTAGCCATGATTGGCTCTTTCACAAATATACCATTACTCCAAATTAATAAAGTCAAAAGAATATATAAAGATATTTATAATTTAGTGTTTTTAATATATACAATTTTTCATACACTGGGCCAATTTTGCCCTCAGCTACACTAATGCAATACTACTGAAGTAATTTATTTCACTAAAATAATACAGATTGAACAGGTATAAATGAGAGAATTTGGCCAATTGACTTTAAAACACAGATTGGATTGCACCCTGGATTGGGTCTACTTGTTTCTAGACTATAACATTATTAATATAATAATAATAATGTAACATTAACATTGTTTTAACAACATTGTACTAGGTAGGATGGCCTAAAAGAATAATTTGTCTTCAAATGTCTTACTTGTTTATCTATATAGTTAGTTAATTTATTTGTCAGAGCAGTGAGCATGCACAAATCCAATTTAGGTCAATGGGAGATGCAGGTGCTTAGTACCTGTGAAAATCAAGCCCTCGATGGCTGTCTCAAAATTATATTTTAAAAAAATCATAAAGAAACCAAAAGATTCTAAAAATCTGTTTTGTGTGAATTATTCTATTTTAATTCAGAGCAGAATTGGAAGATAGTACATCAAAAGGAGAATAATTCCTACCCCATTCCAAAACCTCTTTTTAACATTATGATGATTTAAATGGTATTTGTGTGAGATTAGTGGACAAAAACACTATCAGGAAGGATTTTTTTCATTATGCTATCAAAACTGCTGTAATTCTTCTATTGAGTTTTTAAAACAATATCTTGAAGGTTTCAGATCCAGTGTCTTGTTTTGCAACTAGTCAATATCATTTGAATGTCTTGACTGCAGTTTAATCTGAGTGGATAATAAAAAATGTGAAAATATTTGTTCTGCAAGTCATTTAAAATTAACTCCAGATTCTAATCAAATATAGACGATGTGGCCCACACTTGACTTCATGTAAGGATTTTCAAGTGTTTTTTTTAATTGAGAGGAGAGTGCTTTGCACTGCTGTAATAATCATATGATCTAGTGTTAATATATTTGTGGCACTAAAATAATATAAAAGAGAACATAATACACTTGTGAATTTTAGAGCTCTTGTGCAAACTACTTTGACATTGCTTGTATTTTTTTAATATATGGCTGTCTTTAAAAATAAATAAAAAGTGCACAGTCTGACTCCAAACTGGTGTTTAATCACCGTAAATGAAAGGTGATCCTTTTAGCTGTTTGCTAAGATGAATCCACAGAGGATTTTATATTGTTGTCCCTATATTTAAAAAAATACTTACACAGGTTTTTAAAAAACTGTTTGCAAAGGTTTTCACTCAGTTGCTGATGTGCATAAACCCATTTTTTTCAATAGTCTTTCAATCTCTGGTGTGATTTTAAGAAATAATATACATTTTCATGGCATTATGCTATTGGGAAATGTATCTCCATTAAAATTTCTGTTTTGTGTGTTGATATCTGAGTGGCATTGGGAAAAATTCAAGCCAAACAGACAAATGTTATGAAAAGATAGCAAGAAAAGGCAAACTGATCTTGCTCTGACCAATTTTTTTTTTACTGTAAAGCAGTCCCATTCTGCACGTAACTCATCAAAGGCTACCTTAAATACATGTCTTGTGTCCATAAAACTACTGGAGTCCATTACTTGTCAAGGCCTGCTTTGTTGACTTTGTAGGCTCTGCTCTTATTTATAGTATAGTGGAAGCTTTGCTGCATATCTTAAGTAGCTGTTACTGTTTTTCACAGGCAGTATGTTTGTCACAGTACCTATTAGTATTCTCTGTATCTTTAGAATTATGTAAACCTTATGATTTTTTGTTGTTATTGCACCTCATAGTGCTGTTAGGGTTTTGTACAATGCTCTTGTGAGTTTAGAGGCATAAGCTGAGACACCTCCAAAAGTTCCCAGTAATAATTTATTTCAAAGAAGGGTGCTAAATATTTTGCTATCCAGACTCTTGTTTTTGCTCTTTAACTGTTCTCAGTGTCGTCTGAAAATTCTGGGAGCTTTCAATTCAGCTACTTAAACATTTAAAAGTGAATGTCAAGATTACTGCAGATTTTGTGACCCAGGACCCTTAATGCTGTGGCCATCACCTAGACTAAATTCCCACTGTATTAAAAGGAATTTTCCCTGCAACTTCAATATTGGGTCTAGAGCCCCTAGATGTGTTCAGTCTTATGAAGTACAGTATGGTTCTTATTAGATAGCATTAGGCAGCAGATATGTGACTATATTTCAAGCTTTACTGTATATGTTAATTCAGACTGGAAATAACATAAATGTTTAACCGTGAGAGTAACCACTGGAACAATTTACCACTGGTCAAGGTGGATTTGTCATCACAGACCGTTTTTAAATCAAGATTGGATTTTTTTAAAAAAAGATACGCTCTAAGGATTAGTTTTGAGAAAGTGCTATGTACCGTTATGGGCGATGGAATCTCAGTGGTCCTTCCTGGCCTTAGCACCTATGAGATTGTTTGAAAGTGAAGTTTACAATGTAAAATTTGATCACTTATTTGCAGTTCCTGATTCAAAAGCTGAAGTGGGTAAAGATCCTTGTTGTACTTGTTCATAAGCCATCTGCTTTCCCTTTAAATCATTAAAGTATCATAGTTTTCAATGTAATTTTTTTGAATATGCTCAAAATAAAAATCCGGCTTAAATGCATTTGAAAATATGACCTTTCCTTAAATAAAAATGTACATACAATGTGTTTTCCAACCAGGATTGTTTTTCAAGGTGAGAAATGGATAATCATTGTGTCATGGTAATTTTAATGCAAACACAGATCTTCAGTGTCTCACAGGAGCCTTAGTAACAGTGCAACAAAAATGAAGGTCAAAGCAAATTGAATTAGAAAGAGAGCAAACATCATATTTTATAACTGAAAATAAAATTCTTCAGCAGCAACCCATCCTGTAATGTAATCCAATCTGTTTTAATGCTGTGATTTTTTTTCCAAGAAGGCAGGAAACAGTAAAGGGTAAGGCTTTCAAACCTCTGCTGTTTCGTTTACAGATCCCTTTTGTTAATTTAATGTTTCTAGGGAACCAGGACTCTTTTTTTTTTTTTTTTTTTTTTTTTTTCCTTTTCTCAGAATCCCTTCTCTAGGAAATACTGAATGGTACAGCATTGGGAAGCAGTTACGGTTTACAACAGATAAGCCAAAGGGCCTGGCTTCAAATACCACACTTTTTTGAGAAAACAAAACACGGCAATGTGTGTTCTCTTTAACCTTCTCTTATGCGTTTCCCATTTCTTTGCTACATGTTATGTTAAAGTTACTTTTTGAAAGAGTTTTATAGGCACCATTTTTTCCATTTTCAGTGTGTTTGCACTAATAAGCTTGTCTCCCAATGACATATTGCACAAAGTCCAAAAGGTAAACATCATGCCGTCATGTCTTATGAAGCACTGTCTAGGGCTTTCTCCTTTTTCCAGCATAGCTATGTTAGGAATATGATTTGCTTCAAACTCTGAAGGCTTAAGGTAGATGCACTTAGGCCAGACCAGGTGCTTTGGTCGGTATAGCTTATTTTGTTTAGGGAAATTGGTACAAGCTACATCAACAAAAGAACTTTTGCCCATATACACTTCATTTCCATTAGGAGGCTATGTCTGTACAGGTTGTATCTCTATAAACCGGACTCTCAGGGATGTTCCAAGATCAGAGTGTCTAGGAGCGCTTCAGGGGTGGGGGCTGGGAGCCTGACATGATGCATGGAGGCGGGGCGGCAAGAGCTGGGAAGCCCACCATGCAGCTTGGCTAGGTTGTGGGCGGTGGGGGTGGGGCTGGCATGCGGCTCAGCAGCGCTGAAGGGGGTGAGGTCAGTGCACGGCTCAGCTGGACCACGGAGGGGGAAGGAGGTGGCCCACCTAGGCTGCAGGGCAGGGGGGAGCCAGGAAACCTGGGGGAGGGGGGCGGGCAGGCATGGGGTAGGGCGGGCAGCAGGGGGGCCAGAAATGACCTCCCTTTGTCCAGCAAAATCCCACATCTGGGACCAGTCAGGTCCCAAGGGTGCTGGACAAGGGAGGTCCAACCTGTACTAGAAGGGGTATCCCAATATAGCTATACTAGCATACCTAATATAGGCTTCAGTCTTAGTATTGCTTTTCGTCCTGTATGGAAAGGGAAATTAATACAGGCTTTGAGAGGCAGGGTTATGGTTGGGGGAAAGGAAAGACAAAATGAGTGTGGATGCTATAGTTTTAAATAGAGTTGGGCATTTGACTGGTATAAAAACAATTGGCCATTTGACTCATCAAATATTGTCCAAATAATGTCAAGAATGGTTAAATATTTTAAAGCTCTAGTTTTTTAGAACAGGGGAGGTCCCCTGCCACCGACCTCCCAGGACACTGTCTCTCTGGCTGGCTCCGCACCAGCCCCACAGCCACTGGATTCCAGCCCTGCTGCTACAGGGCTTGGCCTCTGGCAGGCTACCACAAGACAGGTGGGGCTCTCCAGGGATGGAGCTCCCCGGCCACTGTGATCCTGCTTCTGCCCTGGCCGGCTGGGGCTCCCCAAGGACAGGGCTTCCTGATGCTGCTGCGCCTAACCAGGGCTTCGCGGGGACAGTCTGCCTTGCTGCTGTCCCGCCTAGCCGGAGCTCCCTGGGGACGAGGCTGGGACTCCCTGCCTCTTGACTCCTGACCGGCTCACTCTCCCGGGCGCTGGAGCTCTCTGGTCCAGCAACATCTTTGGTCCTGCTGGATCACTGATGTTGCCGGACCAGAAAGTCCTGAATTTAGGAGGTTCAACCTGTAGTCTCTTTCCCACTGCACTGTGTACATCTGTGCAGAGAAGAAAGTAAGACATTCTGAACAAAGGACTGGCCTTTATGGCTCGCCCTAAATGTCTCTCAAAATGTTTCCATTCAATATCTGTAGATAATCAGCAGCCTTTTGGGACTGCCACAGGAGCTGCTAATTTATAAATGGTTGCTGCTCCTGCATGGTTTCCAACCAGTCTACTGTTCTACTGACTGCTTTACCTATAGGCCATGGCAGCAAGTCTAGGATCTGTGGGCTCCAGTGCCTGGGCCTGTTTCTGGATTTCTTCTTCCCTGAAATCCAGGCTTTGACTGGGGATCATTGGATGGAGCCAGGGTGTGTTTTGGAGAATAATGTGTAGCATACAAACAGGACTGTTACCAGCTCCATCTGAGTAAGGAGATGCAAATGGAGAAAGAATGCTATGTTCTCTGTACTTGAGCAAGATCATTAATAACATAGAAACACATCTCTACCTTATTATTTAGCATTTAGGAATGACTCATTCCACTTGCACTGAAAATATGGTGTGATTTACCAATTTAGTTCATGCTAGGGATACTTGATAATGCTATCTGTCTAGAGGCACCATCCATACCAGTTATGGAAACAAACTCTGGAAAATAAATTTGTTTTATGTCTTAAATTTGCAAAATAAGCATGTGCTCTCCCGTCCTTCCCACCGCCCTTCAGATTTTTCTTTATCTTGCTTCCCCTTTTGTGGAGGCTGTTCTTTTCTGGGGCTGTAATTAGAGAAGTATGCTGCTAGCAGTCGGTGTTGTCAGAGCTCCCTGGTGTGTTAAACATCTGCAATAGCAAATATCACATTTACTTTTTTTTTTTTTTAATGGAAGATAGGATAAAAAATAGGTTTTGGTAGCAGCTGGAAGATGATTGGATTCTACAGATTGGACTTTTGGACCTACGTTTTCATTAGGGTAGGGTTGTGTTTTTCTGCTACCATATGAAGGGTTCCTTCTGCTCTGCAATCATGGAACTGATATGGCACTGGAATCTTCTTGTTGTAGCTCCTCTGAATTAAAGGAGCAATTAAAGGAGACCAGCTGAGGATTTGGCCTTATATCTCCCATTGTAATGAGTTTTAACTGTTCCAAATATATGGGCTTGCATCCTGCAAAGGGAGGCACGTAGGCAAACATCACCCCCATTTCTCAGGTCACTTGTGCAATCACTGGGGTTCTGCATAACAGGGGGTCAATCTGAGCCCCTCTCTTTTCAGGATCAGGTCCTCAATCAGCTAGTAATGCTATCTGATTGGCTGATAATTCCTTATAAAAATAAACACAGAATTTACAGTCTGTAGTTCAAGTGCTAGTTGAAGGGGTACATTGATGTATATTTAACAAAGCCTTCTCCAGTGAGCTCAAGCTATTTCCTTGTATTAGGATATATTTTATTGTCATTGGCTTTCTGTCATGCAATTTTATACTACAAAATATTAGAGACATAGCCAGGGAGTTTAGGTCCAGGTATGTCTTGTGTATATAATTATTATAATTATTGCATAGCTTAGTATTTGTAGAAATATATAGTGTGTGTGTTTATATATACTCATACATTTTTATGCGCCTGATCCTGCAGATTTTTGTTTGCATAAGTAGTCTGGCTAGTTAAAATGACTACTTGAGTGCGCAAATGCCACTCGTGAGAAAGGGTTAGCAAAATACAGTTGTATGTTTGTATATGCAGCCTATGATAAATCATAAACTTCACTTGGTACAAATAACAGCTTTCATCCTGACTCCGATAGGAATTCTAGTGCAGCTTTTAAAAACTATGGTGACCTCTGCCTAGCCTAGGTTTTTATAAAGATCCTATCATGATGTGTAACTGGTTCTCTTTCAGTATCTGAAGGAAAAAATCAGATCCATTTTTGGAAAGGAAACTAGGTGTAATATTTAAATTTCAAAAGTCTATCAGCCTCCTAATTGATGGGAGTGGGAAGAGAAGTAGATTTTTTGAGGAGTTCAGGTTCCTGTGGGGTGGAAGTCTGGGCATCGGCAGCAGAATTGGGAGTGGAAAATCTAGGCTGTGATGAGGGATCAGAGAAGAGAGAAACTGAATGGGGGAAACCAGGATGAGGAAGAGCTGAAACAGGTATAAGCATTGGAGAAGGAACAACATGATATGTCATGGTGAGACAAATTGGGGCAGAAGAAAAGATTGACCTGGGTGGCACAAAAGAAAAAGGGAAATCTCAGAACAGCACACAGTAGAATTGGCCTGGTATTTGCCCCCGGAAGATGTGCAAATATAAAATTCTGTGTTCTTATGAAGCTAAGAGCAAGTAAGCTCTTGTAAACTTTTATCTGTGGCTTTTCCATGAGCTGGGGTAGACAGGCCTGCCTGTATGCTAGCCACACAATTCGTTCCCTGCTGGGTCCCTGCAGAGATGCTTTTGTGTGAACAAGGGAATGAGGTCATAGAAGTGACAGTTCCTTTTCTCCCTGATGGATCTGCTGCTTTTCTCCTCCCCTTTGCTTTTAAGCAGGTGGAGCGAGTGTTTGGGTTTTGAAGACGTGGTTTCATCCATTCTCAATTTTATGACATTAAATAATATTGCAAGTTTAAAGCACAGGAGAGTTGCTTGGAGCAGATAAAAGGTAGCTTTAGTATTAACTGATAACATTCTTCTGCTGTAACCATTTTTTCTTCCATCTTTAAAACTTCTGGAACTCAGTCTTACACCTCCTCCCCTTTCAGGAGCTGTGCAAGTGTTACTATAGTCGTCCCTCCATCAACTCGATGCTAGTGTGTCAGGCTTCCAGGGATGACTGAAGCTGACTTGTGTGTTTTCCATTCCCACACCAAGCAGTATTGTCCCTGTGATGGCTGCAGTGGGAGTTTCCTCCAACCCCCTTGTGCAGAAGGACCATCCATCCATCCATCCATCCATCCATCCATCCATCCATCCATCCATCCATCCATCTTTACATCTGGCCAGTCTACAGCACAGAATCTTTATGCAGTCCTCTGGGGTAGCTGTGCCCGTTAGAGTTGTGTAGACCAGGGTCAACATTTGGCCTTATATGAGCTACTTCAGCCCACAGAAGGGATTGTTTTACTGTCAAAGGGCCAAAGTCTGGCCCACCACATAAAGGAATCTGGAACAGTGTTAATATGAGTGTCTGTATCGTTGACGGGGCCTCATGCACAGCCCTACTGCAGCAGTTAGGCCTACACAAATAGGATTGATCTGAACTGTGTGTGTATATATCTGCATAACTGCCATTGTTAGGCCAGGGGGCGCATGTGCACTGATGTGGGGATTGCCGTAGTAGCCTGATGCTTAGGCCTCCCTAGACCTCTCCTCTGTGGCATTTGTACATAGCAACTTTATCTCTTTGTGGGGAGCCAGAACTAGGACGTTACATTTTTGCTGGCAGTGTTCCAGGCAGACAGAGTGTGGCCCAAAATATACTATGTAGGTCATCTTAATTCACAGCTGCTGTTTCAAAATTAAGATGCTCATGAATGTTCAATTTATATGTCAAATAAAACAGTTTCTGATGTTGCAATTTGGACTGTAGGATACAAAATTGTAACTAGAAAGAAAATAACAAAAACAATCAAGTTAAAAAGCAGGGATTAAATAAATAGTCATTTGTATGCTAATATAGTGATCCTTATTTTGACACAACCATTTTAAGATCTCCAGCAGGGTTTTGTTTTGTTTTGTTGTTGTTGTTGTATTATTTACCCATGTTTTATGTCATGTTGTTAGGCAGTACTGAAGCAGAGAACTTCTAGACTTATTTAAGGGAATGGGATTTAAAGATAGCATATATTTTTGTAAAAATAAAAAAGGATGGAAATCTGGAGCTAAAATTGGGTGAAAGCTGCAGTTTTACTGTCACTTCAGTACATAAACAGTATGTCTGAATTTGGCCTCTTGACTTTTTAGCAATAGGCACTGTGTTCATTTTGGTGGGTAGTGACTGTGATAGAAACCATCTAAAACATGGTTACGATTGTAACATGACCAGTGGTACCATTCCTGCAAGCTGAGCCAGGTGGGCCAACCCAGATGTCCATGCAGATCAGCTTGCAGAATTGGGGCTCATGTTTCTGACACCTTTATACTGTGCTAGAGTCTTGCAGAGGAGGACTGTGGATAGCAGAGCTGGACAAACACATCAAATGTTTTCCATAAGCATTTAAGCATGAAAGTGGCTTTGTTTGAATCACAGTTAAATGCTCCCCTTCAGGATTTGCTTTCTGCTGAGCATTCAGGAGCATAAGAACAGCCATACTGGATCAGACCAAAGGACCATTTAGACCAGTATTCTGTCTTCCAACAGTGGCCAATGCCAGATGCTTCAGAGGGAACGAACAGAACATGTAATCATCACATGATCCCTCTGCTGTCACCCATTCCCAACGCCTGGCAAACAGAGGCTAAGGACATTAGCCATCGATGGGCCAATCCTTCATGAATTTATATAGTTCTTTCTTTGAATCCTGTTATATTCTTGGCTTTCCCAACATCCAAAGAGTTTCACAGGCTGACTTCGGGATGTTAAATATCGGTTAATTGAATAGTCGAGTAATCTCATGAATTCTTATTGACTAGTCGATAGACCCTGGGGTGGGGCCAGCAACCGGTGCGCTCTGATCTCACTTCCAAGGAACCCACTGCCACTCTGCACTGCTGTATCAGAGGCAGCAGGACAGGGTGCCTCATGGGAGCTGGTGCGCAAAGACAGCCAGTTTAAAAACCAGCTCCCCTCGCAGACCAGCTGCCTGTCGCCCTGTGCTGCTGCCTCTAATAAAGAGTGGGTCTGAGCTCCTGGACCTGGCGCAAGCTGGAACTGAGCCAGGCTGCCTGCCCTCCAAGTTCCTAACCCACTTTAAATGTAGAGCTACAGCAGGGGTAGGTCCCGGACCCCTCGTAAACCAGGACTGAGCTGGGCTGCTGGCCACACTGCTAAAAAAAATATACTGGCAGTGGGGGGAGGGGCGGAATGCATGTGGTCTATAGCATTAACCTATAAGCTTTTGCTTATCGGCTAATCTACTACATTATTCTATCCCTAGGTTGACTGTGCGTTATGTGAAGAAATCCTTCCTTTTGTTTGCTTTAAACCTGCTGCTTATTAATTTCATTTGGTGAGACCTAGTACTTGTTTTATGAGGAGAAAATAACACTTCCTTATTTAGTTTTTCTATACCAATCATGATTTTATAGACCTCTATTATAGGCCCTTTGTCATTTCTTTTCCAAGCTTATTAATCTCCACATATGAAAGCTGTTCCATCTCCTAATAATTTCATTACTCTTTTCTTAACACTTTCCAATTCTAATATATCTTTTTGAGATGAGGCAACCACATCTGCATGCAGTATTCAAGATGTGGCCATACCATGGATTTACATAAGCAATATGATATTTTTTATTGTCTTGTCTTATTTATTCCTTTCTTATTCTCAAAAATCTGTTTTTTGTTTTGTTTTGTTGACTGTTGCTGCACATTTAGTTGGATATTTTCAGGAAACTATCCACAGTGATTCCCTGATCTCTTTCTTGATGGTAACAGCTAATTTAGACCCCATCATTTTATATGTACTGTTGGTACTTTGTTTTCTAATGTGCATTACTTTGCATTTATCAACATTGAATTTCATCTGCCATTTTGTTGCCCAGTTACCCAGTTTTATGAGATCTCTCTGTAGCTTTTCAAAGACTGTTTTTAACTAGTTAAAAGTGGCACTAAGCTGCGGGACTTCCATCCTCCCGCGGGAAGCCGTCACTACCTCCATTTTCGCTGGAGTTAAATACTGGGGCTTCTCGGGGGGTGAGTGGAAAATGGGGGGGGCCGTTGCCTCGCGATCGACTGGTCAAGGCCTTGCGATCGACCTTACACTGCTGCTTTTTTTAAAAGCAGACCATCCCTGATAGACGGATCTAGACCATCCCTGATAGACATTTATCTAACCTACTCTTAAACATCTCCAGAGATGGGGATTCTACAACCTCCCTGGGCAATTTATTCCAGTGTTTGACTACCCTGACAGTTAGGAACTTCTTCCTAATGTCCAACCTAAACCTCCTTTGCTGCAGTTTAAGCCCATTGCTTCTTGTTCTATCCTCAGAGGCCAAGATGAACAAGTTTTCTCCCTCCTCCTTATGACACACTTTTAGATATTTGAAAACTGCTATCATGTCCCCCCTCAATCTTCTCTTTTCTAAACTAAACAAACCCAGTTCTTTCAGCCTTCCCTCATAGGTCATGTTCTCTAGACCTTTAATCATTCTTGTTGCTCATCTCTTGGCCCTTTCCAATTTCTCCACATCTTTCTTGAAATGTGGTGCCCAAAACTGGACACAATACTCCAACTGAGGCCTAACCAGTGCAGAGTAGAGTGGAAGAATGACTTCTCGTGTCTTGCTCACAACACACCTGTTAATGCATCCCAGAATCATGTTTGCTTTTTTTGCAACAGCATCACACTACTGACTCATATTCAGCTTGTGGTCCACTATAACCCCTAGATCCCTTTCTGCCGTACTCCTTCCTAGACAGTCGCTTCCCATTCTGTATGTGTGAAACTGATTGTTCCTTCCTAAGTGGAGCACTTTGCATTTGTCTTTATTAAACTTCATCCTGTTTACCTCAGATGATTTCTCCAATTTGTCCAGATCATTTTGAATTATGACCCTATCCTCCAGAGCAGTTGCAACCCCTCCCAGCTTGGTATTATCTGCAGACTTAATAAGTGTACTTTCTATGCCAATATCTAAATTGTTGATGAAGATATTGAACAGAGCCGGTCCCAAAACAGACCCCTGCGGAACCCCACTTGTTATACTTTTCCAGCAGGATTGTGCACCATTAATAACTACTCTCTGAGTATGGTTATCCAGCCAGTTATGCACCTACCTTATAGTAGCCCCATCTAAGTTGTATTTGTAATAGGACTGGTCCCAGTATGGACATCTGGAGGGAAAACATTTATCGCTGTCCATTATTTCCTAGTTTTCTCATTGTTTATCCTTTTTTCCAGATCAGATCTCCTATCCTTTATTTCCTATTTTTTAACCATTTACTAATCCATGAGAGGACCTTCCCTTTTATCCCATGACAGCCCCTCCCTAAAGGCTGTTATGCAAAATAAGCTTTCCCAAAGTCTAAGTACATTATATGCACTGGATAGCCTTTGTCTACATGCTTGTTGACTTCCTCAAAGAATTTTAGTAGGTTAGTTAGGCATGAGTTCCCTTTACAAAAACCATGATCACTCTTCCCAACAAATTAAGTTCATCTGTAGTTTCAACCAATTTGCCCGGTACTGAAATTGGGCTTATTAGCCTGTAATTGCTGGGATATTCTATGGACGCTTTTTAAAAACTTGGTGTCACATTAACTATCCTCAAGTTATTTTGTACCAAAGTTGTTTTAAATGATAAGTTACATACCACAATTAACAGTTGTGATATTTTACATATGAGTTCCATCAGAACTCGTGTGACTATCATCTGGTCTTGATAGGGTTGCCAGATGGTTTCAACAAAAATACCAGACACACTTGACATTGCATTACAATCTATATTACATCTTATTTAGAAAATACCGGACATTTATATTTTCTTATTTATATTTTCTCAATTTGTTTCCCGAACAGAAAGCTCAAATATTGGACTATCCAGTTCCAAACTGAACACCTGGCAATCCTATGTCCTGATGACTTATTACTATTTAGTTTATTGATTTATTCCAAAACCACCGCTAATGACATCTTAATCTGGACAGGGCCTCATTTTTGTCAAAAATGGCTCAGGTTTGGGACTCTCCCCCAGCCATAAAGACCGATGCAAAAAATTCATTTAGTTTCTCCACAATGGCCTTACTGTCCTTGATGCTCCTTTAGCACGTCAGTTGGCTAGCGGTCCCACTAGTTGTTTAGCAGGCTTCCTGCTTCTGAGGTACTTTAAAAAAAATCTATTACTTGTTGAGCTTTTGCCTAGTTGGTCTTCAAATTATTTGTTGGCCTTCCTAATTATACTCAAGACATTGCTTTTCATTCTTACAGATGATGTGTATACTCCATTTTAAGCTCACTCCTTTGGAGTGAATACTTGACACAGCAGGGTAAAAGGATTGCCAAACCTATTGGCAGAGCCTGGGCATTGAAGTGACTATGGAACCAAACTAGGATCTGATAACACCACCTCTGCAAATTGGTCTGCAAATGCTGTTGTTATATGTGAGTATCAATCGAGTCTAATGTAAATGTATTTAGGTCTTTATCTAGTCCAAATTTACAGTAGACGATTTCCCCCTCTAGGAATGATGCCTTAGGCAAGGCCTGTAAAAGAGAGAGTTCAACATCTGCCGTCTTGGATTTCCTCCACAGCTGAAAGCATCATTGTGCACACATCTTGAGCTTAAGAGCCCAGCTCTGAAGCTGAGGGCTGTAATACACCTGCCTTCTCTGAGAGTTGGGTACAGAGGGGAACAAAGCAGACTGCCCAGTAGGTCACGCATTCCTACCTGTTTCCTCCTGAAAGGTTCCAAGTTCCTGAGCAGATTCTTCAAGCATTGCAGCCATCCAGTCTGGGAATAGAAACATTGATTTCTATGACCAGTTGCAATTAAGCTTGAATTTAGAATGCTATTGTTCATGATCAAACTACAGATGTTTAAAAAGTGGGCAAAAAAGCCATGTAGATTGTGAGAAAATAGCTGTTTTCCCCACACAGTGCTTGAGCAGGAAAGGCTTTTAATTTGCTAAGGTATGGAGTGGCACAGCTCTAGCTTTATGGTAAGCTTTCAGCTGTCAGTTGAATTTAGATTTAAGATGGAGCCCTGCACCTGAATGGATACGAGTACATTTTGACTCAGCCATAGAAACCAAAGTCAGTATTGTATATAGTACTTGTGTTGTAGTAGCCTCTAGTCTAGAGGCACAAAATGAGATCAGAGCCTCCTTATGCTGAGAAAAATTCTGTCACTTTCTAAATAGATGAGACAAAAAGAGGTTTAGTATCTTTGTTTTAGAGATGGGAAACAGGGCAATGGAGAGATTATGTGATTTGCCTAAGATCACATAGGGAATCTGTTGCAGGGCCGGGAATAGAACCCAAATCTAGTGAGTCTCAGTCCAGTACCTTACTCACCAGATCATCCTTCCTTCAACTATCAAACAAAATCATTTTAAATATCTCAAAGCTCTGTCTTTAGGAATGCACTAGAACTGACTTAAATGATCCAATTAAAAATGCAGATATTCCGGAAATCAGTGTCTCTTTAATTAAAGCTTTTGTAATAATTGGATTTTTGGGATTAAACTCCTCCAAAGTTGCTCTTTCAAGACTTGTAAGGTTCCCCCAGAAAAGAATGGGGAAAATCCTAGTAGTTGCTTCTCCTTGAGTGAACACATAAATTCCCAGCATATACATTTTCTAAGCAACTTGCTAAAATAAATTGCTGGTATAGTGGATCTTCTCTACTTTATTAGCTCAAAAATATTCTTCTTGCTTTTCTCAGTCCATTTAAATTAAGTGCTCCCTGCAAAAATTGTAAAAAAGGTTTTTCACACATCACCATTGTGTTTGTGTCAAAAAAGCCTTTTCACTTCTAGAGGGAGACATCTGAAAATTACACTCCAGCAGGTGTTATGAATAGATATTAAATCATATGTTTGAACTTTCACTATAAATCAGGAATTGGGGATAGGGGGTACTACAGAAATACATTTTGGAGTGCATGAATTTTTAATATATAATGTTTGATTTTCAGTCATTTGTTTTGTCATTTTTAGTATGTTAGTATTTTAATACTTGTCTTTGTTTAATAGTGAATAAGCATAGAGCTTTGGCTTGTTGCAATTAATTGTAACTGCAAATGTAAACATGATTATTATGATCAAATGTTATAAACACAACCTTCCTGTTTGCACTCTGCAAACGTACTGTGCTTTTTTTCACAAACAGATTTAACTTTAAACATCTGTCGGATGTGCAAAAAAAGGCTTCTGTAAAAGACACAACAGAACAGCTAGCCCTAAATTGGATGCTAAGTTTCAATAAACGAATGTGCATTTAACTGAGCAGTGGTTTCTTTCTCAAAGAAAATATATACTGTAATCAAGCTAGTGGCTTAATAGAGAGACGTACATCAAGGAACTGAAACCAGTTGTAATAAAAGTTGACGATGCTTTCTGGATTTAATAAACGTAGCTATTTATTAGAAAAGCCACTGGCTGATTTATCAGCTCACATAAAAAAAAGTATCTTCCTGGGGAAAAAAAAGTCTTACTACTTGATTTAATAATCTACTGTAAATTCTTAAGAATGTTTCTGGAAAGTCAGTTTTTTTGTCTTTCACAAAAACAGACGTTTTAAAGCTAATTATCTTTAGTACAAGTCTTCAGAAAAGTCTAGTTACAAGAGGGGAAAAACATGGCTTTTATTTACCAGATTTTAGCTTAAAAAGCATCACAATGTTTCACATATGAATTAGATCTAAAACTTATTTTGTTATCATGCATTGCACATATAATTTACAATAATCCTTTTGGGTTTTTATATAAAATAATTACCTTTATTAAATAAACCTTTGTGTTGATAGATTTTCAGCATTAATCTTGGTAATAATAAATCCTATTATATCCATGGATTATGTTTTGATTGTGGGAGTTGTAATTCTGAGCTCCTGAAAAATCATTATATACCCATCAAAAAAGGATTCTAAAAATAAATAAAAGTATAGAAACATATATTTATTGATGACTCCCATCTGAAAGCTGAATATGTGTTCAAAAAGTGTGTTGAAATTTCAAATACACCCTGGAGCTAAGAAATTCAAGTAAGTTGTTATAATTGTGTTACAGCTGCTATTTGTTGTGCTTTTGTGGTTCCTAGTTCCTGGTTTCTTCTCAGTTATTCTTAGTATTTTCCAGGAATCCTGGAACTGAGAAATGCTGTACTTAGAATTTGAAAACTTGGATCCATTCATTCATTTTTTTAAGCTTAGAAGACCCGTGAAATAGAGATTTGTAATGGGTTACATAACGTGCTACCTTATAAAAATATTTAACCAGAATAGAAACACAAATAGTAATTTAAGATATAATCATATCACTGAAAAAAACAAACACTGCCCATCCGAAGGAAAAAGTGATTCCAGTTACAAACAAACAAGGGGAGAAAAGGAAGGTGAGGGTGAATGAATAAATAATAAAAACTAATTTTAATAAAATAATGCTGTAATGTTTTCCTATGTTCTTTCCTCTATTCCTTAATTACTTACGTTAAAACTATAAGGAATAAAAAAAAAAAAAAGGGATAATAAGTTACTTGTTTCCATCTGATTTTAGTTTTCACATGAAATGATGCCATAGCTCGTGACTTTCTGCCCTCCTCCTCCTTTTCCTTTTTTCTTGCTATTTACTCAATAGATCTTACTTTGTCTCTTCTGTCTCTGCTTCCCATCCCTCCATACACACACTTTTCCACATTTTTCTGAGTGCCCACAACTCAATCGAAAGTCAAGACTGAAAGTGACATTGGACTAGCAAGCTAACCTCTATTGCTGATCAGCTGCAGCACCTGATATCAGATGTATTATAGTTTTGATTCAGTCTACCAATGAAACCTGGGTTAGTGGGGAGACTGGCCTAGAGCTAGGTATCGTTTCTGTGTTACAACTTTCCTGCAAACCCACTCCCCTGGCAGGTGTGAAGATAGCTAATGCAGGTTGAGGTTGTGACCCTATCACCTGAGCATTACACTGCCCAGCTTCTGTTGATGGAACTTTTCTGATACTTCGGCACCCCAAAGAAAAGGTTAAACAACTTAATTTTATTTGGCCACCATCAGCCATGGGGGAAATAATTTGAATCTCCTCCCCCCAATAGCTAAAGTTGTTTGTTTGCTTTTTAATTCAGGTTTGCTGTTAATAGCTATTTTTAAAAAATGAAGAGGAGCTAGGGAGCAGGAATGGAGTTATCATGCAAGAGAGAACAGAAATGAACTGCAAAAAGAAATTGCCCAGTTTCAGAGAGAACATCTCTGTCCCCTTTATGGCCTCCTTGACAGTGCTTCCAGTTTGATCTCAGATCTCTGTTGCCCTTCTCAGGACAGGGTCCCATGATCTCCTCCCTCCAGTCTCGGGGCTTGGACTGCCGACTCCTGCAATTCACTGCGATTATCTTCGCAGGTTTGAGTTGGTCAGGCAGGCATCCATCTGCTGCGCACACCCACTAAGAGGGCCTAAAGACTTTTCTATTGGGCCTGCCTCTCTTGGTCACAGTTTGTTGTCAGTTCCTGGAGGGAATGACAGTGACTTCTGTCCCTTTACCAGAGCTTATAGAGTTTAAGTTCTTTGTCTGCCAAGGCTCTTGAACCAAGTGAAACCAGTGAAACTATTTCCACACCCTTGTTATCTATATTATGGATTTGCAGTGATTTTAGTTCTCACAGGAAACAGTTAAGCTCACCATTGAGCCAGAAACATAATACAAGCTAGCCCATAAAGACACATCTTTATACACTGTAGTTGATATAATAGGCTTTGACTGTTCCATGTGTCCATGGCGTGGGTCACATATCAATATAACAGCCATTGAATATTACCTGTTTCCAAAGTGAGGCATCTCTCACAGGAATCAGAAACGCAACAAAACTCAGTAAGGTTTTTCAGGAATGAACAACTCAGTAGTCCAAGTCCAACTACCTTAGATGTACTTTGACCAAACTTGAGATTATTTTCTTATTTTTCATCTGAGATCCGTTGTAGTTGGCTTCCAATGGAATTCGGAGTAAGGAGAGCAACTGCAGAATATACAAGGTGGTACTATACGAAAGCAATCAAAGCAAAATATCAGACAATTAGGTATTAAGTGTTACTAATGTGCTTGTGATCCTAGAAGAAGTGTGGTGCAATATCGGATATATTGCATCCAAATCTGACATCAGATCCAAGATGGGACAGTTTTGTAAAATCAGGATTTGGAGCATTTTGTCACAACTCTTCTTGGGATGAGTTTTTCTGTAATGAAATAATTTGTTAAATGCAATAAATAATAGGTCAAATTCTCTGGTTGACATAGTTCCATGGAGCAATGCAGTTACACCAGTTTACATCATCTGAGATTTTGGCCTAGTGTCTAAAAGGAATAAATAATGGTGATGGGCAGAGAGTGGATGCTTACCTTTATCTATAGTGTCATTTGACAGGTCAAGTGCTTTCCTAGTACGTAATGGATAGTGTTAAGTGATTTATTTCTAAAGCCAACTGGTAATGTTTTGTAAGTAAAATATATTAATGTGTGCAAATAGGAGCCTTTATGTCAAACATCTTCTTGCGGGAGAGAAGCTTTGTGGTAGAAGACGGGAAGTAAAATTGGTTGTCTCCTAGTTCAAGAAATGGTAGACGTATAGGAATGAATTTAGTTTTCACCCAACAGAATTTTGAAAGCCATTAGTCTGATCCTGCAGACTTATGCTAATGTAATCCTTACTCAGGCGAGTAGCCCTACTCTCAGTAAGGATTTCTTACGAGCTTTCAGGACAGGGCCTTGTGTTTGTCATTTAAATATAACATTCTGTACTGTTGCAAGCATTTGCTTTCCTCATTATGGAATGCATTGCCTAGATATTGGGAGTGTTTATCAAAGTAAGTCTTGTATAAGGGGTATGCAATATATTTCTTCCATGTTCTGCTACAGTCACTTTAAAAAGAAATACTGTGTTACCCAATGTAAAGACAATGCTGCCAAAGGTGTATCAGTTCTCTAGGCTACCAACCTTGATAGTTCCTTGCATACAGAGTATTCTCCTTAATTGCTTCTTTTCTTCAAAAACAAGTAGCCCTTTAGCACTTTAGAGACTAACAAATATATATATACAGTATCACGAGCTTTCGTGGGCAAAACCCACTTCCTCAGATGGGGTTTGCTCACAAAAGCTCATGATATATGTGTTAGTCTCGAAGGTGCTACAGGTCAACTCATTCTTTTTAACGTTACAGACCAACAAGACTATCCCTCTGATCGTTTTCTTCAGTTTCTTATTCCAGGATAAGTAGTGATTCCTGGAAACACTTTCCTTCTTGCTGGAATTTCTCCAGTCAATGCACGACCAATGCCAAAATCTTGTTCTTTCTTCCATTATCTGGTGTTTGTTTTATATAGAATACAGGCAGCTGACTGATTTGCAAGCTTCTCACTGGTGAGAATATTCTTCTGCTGATGTGTGAATGCACTTGTTGACCTGTTGCCACTTGTGGCTGTTCGTGAAAATTGACTCAACTCAAATTTTTAGTACAGGTTGAATCTCTCTGGTCCAGGATACTCTGATCTGGCAAATCTGTAGTCTGGCAGGACCACGGATGTTGCTAAAGCAGGGAGTCCCTGAACTAGAGAGCCCTTGGAGCTCGGTAGTTGGCAGCAGAGCCCGGGGGAATGCCAGCCCCATGGTTGGCAGTGGAGCTCCAGCAGGGCAGAGGAGCCTAGCCAAGTTTGCTGATACCCCAGGAGTGCTCGGAATCCATTAGCAGAGCGGTGAAATTGATCTCCCTTGGTTCGGCAAACTCTCCTTTGGGACTGGTTGGGTCCCGAAGGTGCTGGACCCAGAGAGGTCCAGCCTGTAGTTACAGGTTGAGGGAAAGGTGTTAGGTCCTTTTTCTAACATCACAGTGCTGGTCAGTTTGACTGCAGCTTTGCATCTGTAGTGCATGTTTCCCTTTTTCTTCCCAATACTGACCTTCTGGCTTTGGAGCAAAGAAGCTTGTCTTTAAGTGTAGCTCTCTTCACAAGTTTTGTCCGAGATGTTATTGGCCTATTTTTTTATTATTTTTTCGTGCTAATTCTTCAGTTTTCGCATGAGGTTAACTTGTATAAACAGTAAAATTGATGCAGGAGCTCATCCAGTTATATCTGTCTGACTTCTGACTTTGATTTGTTATTTTAATAATTGTTTAATATAGGAACTGGTAGAAACAAACTGAAAATTAGGGCATGAATGTGAGAGTCCAAATGTAGAGATTCATAGCATTCAGGGCTAGAAAGGACCATTGTGATTTTCTAGTCTGACTTCCTGAATAACAAAGGTCATAAGACTTCCCCGAGTCCACTTCTTGATATAGGCACTCTCTCTGATCTTCAGGAGAGGTTGTGTCACAGGGAATTCCACATGACTTGGTGGCAATATATCTAGGATCTTTGCCATCATACCCATTTGGTTTGCAGAAACTGATAACTCAGCACTAGTCACTGAATTCATTTGTTTTTATATTCTAATACTGGACCCATATGTAATTTGGGGTATTTTATGGCCATAGCAAATGTAGAATTGTCTCGAGCCAGTGTCTGTAAAGAAGTCCTAGCCCCAGTTATTCTTCTATAGTTCCAAGAACCAGAATCCTTGCTTGCTAGTCTTTTTCCAGGCATTTTTTCTATTCTTCCTTTTACTAGTATGTTTTTGGAGATATTTTCTAAATTATCCTTTCTTTTGGCAAAAATATAGCTGAATTTGGTAAGAGGCTGGGAAGGAATCTGTGGCTTAAGAAAGTTATGGAGCTACTGTACCTGTACATTAACTAGGAAAATGGGCCTCTTAAAGTTATTTTTCTGCAAAGCAGAGAGCAAAAGAGCAACAGAACCTTCCACAGCCTCTTTCACTCACAGTAAAAACAGGAAATTAAACACATGTCTCTTTGATCACTAGCTCAGTGTGGTCATCCACGTGGCACTCCACTTGCTCCATCCAAAGGGACAACTTTAAGGCTCTTCCCTTGTAGCTACAGCACCACAATTCATTAAAGCAACTTACATACTCTGACCTGCTTGGTCTCGAAAAATGTCACTTTAGTTTAAGCATTCTGAGGGGAAAAAATAAACAAAAAGTCATTTGCTGTCTCTGACAACTCATCTGAGCCATAGAGAGGCAGAAATGCCCATTAAAGGCACTATTTACCCCTATAAAATTATGTAAATGAATTCAGTGAACCTCTGTTTACACCTATGCAAGCCTGCAGAGACCGGATTCAGCAGAATTTGACCCTACCTTCTTACTGCCTAAAGCTGCCACCTTTCTACAACCTGAAGGGAGCAAGCTGGCAACAGATATTCATAACTATAATCCAAACACATACTACCTTGTTCTGTTAGTCCCTTTTCAGTGAGTAAATCAACTATCTTGATTTCTCTTTCCTAACAATTTCTTCCACTTGTATTCATTTCTAATGTGAAGTAGATGCCATGCTATCCAGTCTATCCTTATATGCCAGAAGTGGGGAACTTCAGACCCAGGGGCCAGATGTGGCCCCCGGCTTGCCTGGATCTGGCCTCTGAGGTTCTGGGCTCACCCCAGCATAAGGGAGCCTTTGCTGGCGCTCTAGCCTCTCCCCCTCTGCCATCCCACCGTGAGGATGGAGCACACAAAATCTACTAGCCTCATCTCCCACACAGGTTCTAAAAAGAAGGGGAATGTCTTTCTTCTTTTCAGTTGGGGTCCACATCAGTGAAAGCTTGGGGGGTCTTTGTGTTCCCCGACTGATTTTTCTGTGGGTCAGCGGCCACCGACCAAAAAAGGTTCCCCACCTCTGCTATACGCCCATTGTTGTGATATGTTTGCATTAATAGGTACTTCAGAACAGATCCATATACAGTAAACTTCCAATAATCTGGCACCTTTAGGACCCAGGGGGTGCCGGATTATCAGATATTCCGGAGTACCGGAAGAGGGGCTATGAAGGGTCTGGGGTGGGGGGGTGGGTCGACGGGGAACTGCGGAGTGTGGGAGAGGGCGGCGCTGCGGGACCAACCCGGCAGCACCCCAGCTACTCTGCCCCCAGCTTCCCCAAGTCAGCCGCTGGTCAGTTTCAGCAGCGGCTGATTTGGGGAAGCCGGGGGCAGAGCAGCTCCAATTGTCCGGATGGCCGGAGCACTTCCGGGTTCCAGTTGGTGCTGGACTATCAGGAGTGCCGGACCACTGGATGCCGGACAATTGGAGTTTTACTGTAGTTGGTCCCCCTATACTTCCTGATACCAAAGTCTAATCTGTTATCAGGCTATTTTAGGCCCTGTCCATCCTGATCACTAGTGAAGCTGAGGCTAGACAAATTCAGACTGGAAACAGAGCATACCGTTTTTAATAATGGGAGTATTTAAACACTGGAACAATTGACCAAGGGTCATGTTGGCTTCTCCATCACTGACAAGTTTTAAATACAAATTGGATATTTTCTAAAGGATCTACTATAGGAATTACTTGGGGAAAGTTCTATGGCCTGTTACAGAATAGTTCAGACTAGATTATCACAGTAGTCCCTGCTGGCCTTGGCACGTATGAGTCAGATTGAGTCTGGATTGGTCTGGAAGGCATAGAAGTCCCTGTGAGTAAATGTGTCTCATTTCACTGGAATTTTCCAAGAGAGGTTAAATGATATGTCTATTAGTCAGGAAAAATCAGGGTCTCTGAGGCCAGTGAGGAATACTGTAAGGTAAATCAGTGTGGCCGGTTTTGTTGATTTTACCACCCATCTGACTTTCAGTGCGAAATACAATATATTCTACCTAAGTGTGTGTCCAAATATAGAATAGCAGAAGTCAGGTTGTTTCACTTTGGCCTCAGTTCAACAAGGTACTTAAGTATGTACCTGATTTGAAGCACATGCATAGTTCCATTGAAGTCAATAGGAGGCTGTTGTGAAAGTTATCTTTTTTTTTTCCAGATCACCGAAGAATTTTTCTAAATGTCTATTGTATTCATTGCTAGCATATGAAGAAAGATGCCACTGTATATTTGTGCCTGCTCTCCTCTTCCCTCCTGCTTTCCTAATACTGTTTATGATCAACAAGTAGTGATGTCGCACCTTAGGCTGTGTCTAAACTACATCTCTTTTCTCGAAAAAGGGATGTAAATTAGACACTTCGAAATTGCAAATGAAGCCGGGATTTAAATTTCCTGTGCTTCATTTGCATAATGGTGGCCGCGGGTTTTTTTCCAAAATGGGGCTTTTTAGAAAGAAAAATGGCTGTTTAGATGGGGATTGATCGAAAATAAATCCTTTTTCGAAAGATTCTGTAGTCCCAGGATTTTATAAAAAGGGTTTTATTTTCAATCAATCCCCGTCTAACCGGCCATTTTTCTTTTGAAAAACCCCATTTTGAAAAAAAACCGCGGCTGCCATTATGCAAATGAAGCACAGGAAATTTAAATCCCAGCTTCTTTTGCAATTTCAAAGTGTCTAATTTACATCCCTTTTTCGAGAAAAGGGATGTAGTTTAGACTCAGCCTTAGAGACTAACAAAATATGCATATATAATATCACAAGCTTTTATGGGCAGAAAACTTTTTTTGTTGGACTTTTAAAGTGCTACAGGACTACTCATTTGTTTGTAAAGTTATAGACGAATGTGGCTACCCTTCTGAGACTGTTTATGACGTGTTAACTTAAGAGCCACCCGGGTCTCTAGTAAGAAGGCCTTTCCTCCAGGCCAAAGGATTCCAAAGATTTCATTCTTCCTAACTGGGGAAGATGGTGCACCGGGACAGAGGTAATTTCTAACATAGCCAGGACACAAAGCATAAAACCTTTATAATCAGAGGTGAATGATTTCCTTCAGGAGCAAAAGGATATTTTCTCTTGACCAAAATGGGTTCTGCCCTCAGCTGTGTGGAAATCAGTAGCTGTCCTACATTCATATCACATCCATAGAGAGACTCTGGAGAATTTCAGATAAAAGCCAACCACAATATTGTGCAGTGCTCCTTTCTTAGCTCACAAACTCATTGCTTTAGTGGCAGTAAATGTTAAATCTCTCACCCATATGCAGAGTTTGAAACTGAACTATACTTTTAGGCCTTGATCCTGTTGTTTCAAAGGCAGAAAGAAAACCTTTAAAAATGAGAATAAAAAAAAATCTTTCGTACTGCTGTTATACCGCCTCCCTCTCTCCTCCTCTCCCCCCAAAAAAACACCCCCCTCCCGAGAATAAAGGGCACACACCTAGTTTTTGGAAAATAGTTTTGCAAGTCACCTGGAAGTGGCCTTTGGGTCAGTAAAGGTACATCTACACATCACCCTTGCTTCGAAATAAGCTAAGCAACTTGAATAGCGCAAATTATGTAGCTTATTTCAAGGTAATTTTAAAATAGCTTATTTCAAAATTTGGTGCTGTTTACACAGTGCCAAATTTCAAAATAAAACACTATTCCAAAAACATCCCTTAATCCTCGTGCAATGAGGTTTACAGGGATGTCAGAATAGCGAGCCTGTTATATTTCAGTATAATGGGCTTGCTCTTAAAATGCAGAATAGCAGAGGTACTCTGAAATAGCTCTTCTGTATAGATGTAACCAGCACTTGACAAATTATACAATCTACTCGCCCGTGGCGAGTAGATTGTAACCCGGAAGAGCCGGGTTCCGGACAGTGTGGCTGGCGAGCGGGGCTTGCCACGGTTCGGCGAGCCCTGGATGTAACCATAGTCAACAACATACTGTTATCCCCTTTTCTGCATGAGGGGCTAGTCAAATTTTGGGGCCTTTGGTGGATGTTCCACTTGGAAGTAGAAGTTGATGGTGTCTGGCATCTTCTTTGATGAGGTCTTGTTTATTTGCCAGGAATCTACAAAGTCCTGCTTCTGTGAACACAGAAGAAACCAAGAACAAAGGGATCAGTTTCTTAATTTACAGCCCAAAACTTCTTTAGCTGACACCAAACCCAAAAGCATGCTCTAGCTTTTTTCCCAGGGTCACATTGGCTACTGACTGGTTTTCTCACTTTTTACCTCTGCCTCTCATAGACTCACAGATGTTAGGCCGGAAAGGGTGTGTCTAAGGTTCTAGAGGGGCCACACTGAGTCACTCTATTTAGTGCAAACTGCAAAGAATGGGACAATCCCCAAAGCTAGTGCTCATTCCAGTACTTAGAATTCATAGGTGCTGACTTCCCCTCTAGCGGGTTGGGGGAGTGCTCGACATCTTCACTCAGCCCTACCCTCATTCCACTCCTTCCCCAAAGTCTTTCCTGCCTCCCTATCTCTTCCATAACATCCTGAAATAGCTACTTCGTGGCAGGTGGGAAGCATTGGGAGGGAGGGGGAAGAGTTGGTCAGTGGGGCTGCTGGCCAGGTGAGAGGCATTAGAGGAAGGGGATACATCAAGCAGATCTGAGGTAAAAAAGATCAGGACCGAAGGGTTTTTTATACAGTTCCAGGCCTCTTGGCAGCTTGGCCTCCTTATGCGAACAACAGGCAATCATCAATGCCCTGAAATAGATTTGTTTCCCAAACATCACCAGTAATTAGCGACAGGGATCAACATAAGGCAATTACCCATCTTCCACCATTGACAGGTGGTTTCTTGTATACTTCAAAGACAGATCAATATTACTGTATTCACAGTTCATTTAAATGTTAAAACACTATAGATGTGAAACACACAAAAATACAAACATTGTCTACCGGTGTGCCTATAAAGGTTGAATTTGGGTAATTTATCCTTCAGAAGGCAAGTTAACTCTCTCTGGCCGTGTGTAAGGGACCCTCTAGTCTGACCTCCAGAACATGGCAGGCCACAGAACCTCATCCATAACCTCTGGCTGAGTTACTGTGTGTTCTGCTCCCCTGTCAAAGCTCCCCACAATACAGATAGTATTCAGCAATACCCTTCCATCCACACAGTCCAAACTGCTGGGCAGATTTACATCCTCCTTTTGATATAGGTGGGAACTTGTGATTAATTCTGTCAGTTATGTTACTTGAAGGATGCATTTGCACCCAATCTGAAGGAGATTTGTGACTCGTACTCACCAGCACCTCTCAGCATAATACTCACGTGTGAGATAGTGTTGATCCGAGAGGTTCCTTTCATAATTTGGGGAGGAGTGGAGTTTGTGTGTGTGGAAATCCCACGTGTTTCTGCCATGCCTTTATTTTGTTGTAATTACAGTTGTTCCATTACATCTCTAAGTTTTTTTCATAGTCTAGTTTGAGTCAGAGTAAAACGTGGAGTCTAGAGTCATTTTGAAGAGTGTTTTGCTTTTCAGGTTTTCAGAGCTTTCTGCTACAATTTCAGTTGAATTTCCAACTGAACCATTGTGCCAGTTAATCATTTATAAGTGTTCAGTATTATACCAGGTTTACAGTGGGTAACTATGGATTCATTTGGCAAAACTTTTTTTTAACCTCAATGTGTTCGGCACGTAATTATGGCTGTAGGTGAGTCATGCCATGGATGAGTCATAGTACATGATTAGGCAGTACAGGGATGTCTCACCTTCTTGAGTCTTTCTAAAGCTATGACTGCATGCCTCACTGGCACTAATTTAAATAGCAGTCTAGACTGAGACACTGCCTAAGCAAGTATAGTAGAGATGCACCATTATTTTAGGGTATGTACTCTCTAAATCTAATTCAAAGAGCTTATCTGGTGCTTGGGGAAACACACGAAATAGATAGAAGAAACCTGTTCATGGGTTTTTCAGGCCAGGCTGAAGCCATTAAAGTAAAGTAGTCTGACCTGCATAACACAGGGCAGAGAATTTCACCCAGTCATTTTTCATTAAACCCCCCAAACTTGTAGTTGAGCTGGAATATATAAAAGAGATTGCCACATCTGCTTTGAGTTGCATAAATTCTATGCCCCTATATGCCACTTGTAGAATGGAGATAAAACTTAGCTATTTCACAGGGTTTTGCAATGTCTGTAAACTCCTTTGATGGAAGGGGCTACAGAAATGCAAAGTATTATTTCTCCTTCACCATTAGGCATACATGCATTTAGAAATGTTGTTCTTATGGATTAACAAATGTGGATATCAATTGCTGCTTCTAAATTTTATCGGCTTCACTTTATCTCGTGTTACTGTAATAAATGGAGTGTCTTGCAGTATTGTAGCTACGTCACCATCTGGTCATAGGGCTTGATTTTTTTGTTGAAGTCAGTATGAAATTCATGTGCTTACCCAGGCATGGGCAATAATTTTTTATGGGGAGGCCACTCTAAGATTTTGGTAAGTGGCCAAGGGCCGCATTCTTCTATGATGTTAATGGAGGAAGTGTGGGGTCTGGGATGGAGGTTGGGTGCAGTAGTGAGCTCAGGGTAGGTGATTGGGATGTGTAGGAGAGGGTGTGGGACCTCGGATGGACTTTGGGTGAAGGAGGAAGTTGTGAACTGAGGCAGACGATTGGGGTGCAGGAGAGGGTGCAGAGTCCAGACAGGGCTATGGGTGCAGGAGAGGATTCTGACCTGGATGAGGGTGCAGGAGGGGAAGCAAAGTGTTGGAGGAGGAATAGGCTGGGGTACCAGGAGCACACTCTGGCTGGGCGGTGCTTACCTAGGCAGCTATCAGCTAGAATCCCAGAAGGAGCTCTCTGGCAGGCTCCCTGCCTTCTGCGCCCCTGCACTCTGCTCAAAGCAGCCAGCTGCGGGGGCCAAGTGCTCTATACGCACTACACACCCCTGGGGAGCGGGAGGGGGGGGGTGCTCTGCACGCTGCCTGTGCCATAACAAGGCTCAGGCAGCTCCCATTGACTAGTTTCTGGCCAATGGGAGCTGCAAGATTGTGCTGAGGGTGGGAGCAGCGCACAATGTGCCCCACCTAGGGACAGTCAGCTCTCAGAGAAGCACATGGATCCTACAGTTGGCTGCTTTGATAAGCATGCATGGTCACAGAGGGCAGGCCCAAGGCTCGTGGGATGGCAGCAGGCTGGATCTGGGTTTTTGGCAGAACATATTTTGCCCGTTCTTATGTATAGCATCTCATAAAATCGTGTCCGCATAGCATGGGTGGTGGGTGAAGGTAGGGCTGGGGAAGGCAGTGTCCCCAGCCCTGCGCCTTCTGCCCAGGCCATGCCCCCACAGGAGCCAAGCTGCACCCTCCCCGTCCACAGCACCATGGGGAGGGAGGAGTGTGCGTGGGCCCAGCCTCCACAGCGCATGGGGAGGGCAGGAGCTCTGGGGAAGCAACACTCTGCCCCCAGTATGTCTACAGTAGGTGTTTTGGGGGTGGAGAATGGGTGGGGGCAGGCTGGCAGATTAGGAACGCAGTGCCTTCCCCTGCCTATTATACCTGCCACCCCTGCCGTATAGCAATGAACCAAAAATACTTGGTTGTGTGAAGCCTTATAGCTGAATCTTTCAAAGAGCATGAGTGGGTCAGGTTCCAACCTCCAATGGAATCCAGTAGGAACTGGGGACCTAACTCCCCTGGGGTTTCTTTGACAATTCCAAGCTAAAAGAATTTCTAAGCAGATCACAACTTGCTGTATGACACATTTCCTGGAAATTCAGACTGAACAAAAGTAGTTCATGCAGATAGCCAACTAGCTTATAAACAAGATTAAAATCACAGTGCAAAAAGCAGTAAGTTAATGTTCATCAGCAACCCTGTAATTTTAGATTGCAAATTAGCAGGTGATCATAGCTAACTAAGAAGTTTGCCAATTACAACAGACTTATGGTCTTTATTGAACAGTTGCCTCAAGAACAGAGAGAGCAATTCGAGCCTATCATCTCTGGGCAATGATCCCTCTAATGTTTTCCATCCATGTGTGGCATAAATTTCATTATGTGCACCAAGACATGTGCAGATGTGCTGTAGGTGGCTGTGGGCACTCTGCTAATCAGCTGGGCGGCACCTGAATCTCTCCTGTGTGACCGCCCAAGCACACAGATTTCAGAGAGGGCCAGCTGTTGGCTAGAATTGCTCTTCAAGCATCTTTAGATGCCACAGACATTGCTGCCATATCTCTCTCCATAGTGGTGGTGATGTGCAGGGCACCATGGCTCCAGCTCATAGGATTGCTTGAAGAGGCACAGAGCACTGTTGAGGACCTCCTCTTGGACAGTTATAAACTCTTGCACAAATGAGTTCTTGCACACACTGAAGGACTTGAGGGCTACCTTGCACTCCCTGCATATATATGCAAATAATAAGAGGCTTAGTAAGTCAGCGACTGCCTTGAGGTCATGTCGTACTCAGTTTCTGAACTCCATTGGTCTTCAGAACCACCAGAAAGACAGAGTGTAGAGAGAGAGCCATGATTCACCCACCCTTGTTAGCCTCCCAGGCTTCATCCACGTAGCAGCATTGGAGGTTTGCTTGACGATTTGAATCTACCTGTGTATCTGGAGTTACCCCGGTTCTCATTGGCTCACCTCCCCCACCCTGGGGACCACCTTTCTTGCTCCCAGCAGGCTTGGAAATAGATCCGTATGGACAAATGGGTCATGGAGAACATAATATCAGGCTGTACCATACATTTTATATCATCCCCCACCCTGCTGTGGGGGAGAAAAGGAGGAAGAGTTGCACTGTATGTAAGAGAGCACTATGAATGCTCAGAACTCCAGTATATAGAGGGAGAAAAGCCTGTTGAGAGTCTATGGGTTAAGTTTAGAGATGCAAAAAGTGATGTTGTGGTTGGTGTCTGCTACAGGCAGCCGGATCAGGTGGATGAGTTAGACGAGGCTTTCTTCAGACAACTGAGAGAAGCTTCCAGAACGCAGGCCCTGGTTTTCATGGGGGACTTTAATCACCCTGACATCTGTTGGGGGACCAATACAGCAGAACACAGACAATCAAGGAAGTTTTTGGAGAATGGTGGGGATAACTTCTTGGTACGAGTGCTGAAGGAACTGACCAGGGGCCATGCGCAGCTTGACCCGCTGCTCACAAATAGGGAGGAACTAGTAGGGGAAGTTGAGATGGGTGACAACCTGGGAAGCAGTGATCATGAGATGATAGATTTCAGGATCCTGACCAAAGGAAGAAAGGAGTGTAGCAAAATACACACCCTGGACATCAGAAAAGCGGACTTTGACTCCCTCAGAGAACTGATGGGCAGGATTCCCTGGGATGCTTATATGAGGGGGAAAGGAGTCCAGGAGAGCTGGCAGTATTTTAAAGAAGCCTTATTAAAGGCACAGGAAGAAACCATCCTGATGTGCAGTAAGAACAGCAAATATATTAGGCGACCAGATTGGTTTACCGGGGAAGTCCTTGGTGAGCTTAAACACAAAAAGGAAGCTTACAAGAAGTGGAAACTTGGACAGATGACTAGGGAGGAGTATAAATATATTCCTCGAGAATGTAGGGGACTTATCAGGAAGGCGAAAGCGCAATTGGAATGGCAGCTAGCAAGGGATGTGAAAGGTAAAAAGAAAGATTTATATAGGCATGTTAGCAATAAGAGGGTGATCGGAAAGGGTGTGGGGCCCTTACTGAATGAGGGAGTTAACCTAGTGACAGATGATGTGGGAAAAGCTGAAGTATTCAATGCTTTCTTTGCCTCTGTCTTCACAGACAAGGTCAACTCCCAGACTAATGGAACTAGGCAATGCAGTATGGGAAGGAGGTGGACAGCCCTTGGGCTATGTCTAGACTGCAAGCCTCTTTCGAAAGAGGCTCTTTCGAAAAATACTTTCGAAAGAGAGCGTATAGACTGCACGCGGAACTTTCGAAAAAGCGGCTTGCTTTTTCGAAAGAAAGCACCCAGTGAGTCTGGATGCTCTCTTTCGAAGAAGCCCTATTTACATTCAAGAACGCCTTCTTTCGAAAGAGGAACTTTCGAAAGAAGGCGTTCTTCCTCGTGCAATGAGGTTTACCGCCGTCGAAAGAAAAGCCGCGTTCTTTTGATTTAATTTCGAAAGAACGCGGCTGCAGTCTAGACGCAGGTGAAGTTTTTTCGAAAAAAGGCTACTATTTTTGAAAAAAACCCTGAGTCTGGAAACAGCCTTGGTGGGGAAAGAACAAATTAGGAACTATTTAGAAAAGCTAAACATACACCAGGCTATGGGCCTGGATTTAATGCATCTGAGGGTACTGAGGGAGTTGGCAAATGTCATTGCAGAACCTTTGGCCGTTATCTTTGAAAACTTGTGGGCTACGTCTACATTGGCATGATCTTGCCCAATAACTCATTTGCGGAAGAGTTCTTGTGCAAAAACTCTTCCAGAAGAGAGCATCTACAGTGGCATGTGCTTTTGCGGAAGAGCATCCATGCCATTGTAGACACTCTCTTGCACAAGAAAGCTCTGATGGCCATTTTAACTATAGGGCTTTCTTGCGTAAGAAATTCATGTTGCCTGTCTACATTGGCCTTTTGCGCAAGAACAGTTGCGCAAGAGGGCTTCTTTCTGAGTGAGAGCATCATAGTTCTTGCGCAAGAAGCACTGATTTCATACATTAGAACGTCAGTGTACTTGCGCAAGAACTCATGGCCAGTGTAGACAGGCAGCAAGTTTTTGCGCAAGATCATGCCAATGTAGACACAGCCGTGGAGATTGGGAGAGATCTCGGATGATTGGAAAAAGGCAAATGTAGTGCCCATCTTTAAAAAAGGGAAGAAGGACAATCCAGGGAACTACAGACCAGTCAGCCTCACCTCAGTCCCCGGAAAAATCATGGAGAGGATCCTCAGAGAATCTATTTTGAAGCACTTGGAAGAGGGGAAAGTGATCAGGAAAAGTCAACACGGACTCACGAAGGGCAAGTCGTGCCTGACCAATCTGATTAGCTTCTATGGTGAGGTGACTGACTCTGTGGATATAGGAAAGTTTGTGGATGTGATATACCTTGACTTTAGCAAAGCTTTTGATTCGGTCTCCTACAATATTCTTGACAGCAACTTAAGAGAGTATGGATTGGATAAATGGACTGTAAGCTGGATAGAAAGCTGGCTAGACTGTCGGGCCCAATGGGTAGTGATCAACAACTCGATGTCAGGTTGGCAGTCGGTTTCTAGCAGAGTGCCCCAAGGATCTGTTCTAGGACAGGTTTTGTTCAACATCTTTATTAATTACCTGAATGAAGGGATGGATTGCACCCTCAGCAAGTTTGCAGTTGACACTAAGCTAGCGGGAGAGGTAGATACGCTGGAGGGCAGGCATAGGGTCCAGAGTGACCTGAACAGATTAGAGGATTGGGCCAAAAGAAATCTGATGAGGTTCAACAAGGACAAGGGTAGAGTCCTGCACTTGGGACGGAAGAATCCCAAGCATTGTTACAGGCTAAGTAGCAATTCTGCAGAGAAGGAGCTGGGAATTACAGTGGATGAGAAGCTGTATATGAGTCAACAGTGTACCCTTGTAGCCAAGAAGGCTAACGGCATATTAGTTTGCATTAGGAGGAGCATTGACAACAGATCTAGAGAAGTGATTATTCCTCTTTATTTGGCTCTGATGAGGCCACATCTGGAGTATTGTGTCCAGTTCTGGCCCCCCCCCCCCCCCCCCCCCACCATAGGAAAGATGTAGACGCACTGGAGAGGGTCTAGTGGAGGGCGACCAAAATGATTAGAGGGCTGGAGCACATGACCTATGAGGAGAGAGGGAGGGACTGGGTTTCCTTAGTCTGCAGAAGAGAAGAGTGAGGAAGGATTTTATAGCAGCCTTCAACTTCCTGAAGGGAGGTTCCAAAGAGGATGGAGAAAGGCTGTTCTCAGTAGTGACAGACGGCAGAACAAGGAGCAATGGTCTCAAGTTACAGTGGGAGAGTTCTAGGTTGGATATTAGAAAAAAATATTGTACTAGGAGAGTGGTGAAGCACTGGAATGGGTTACCTAGAGAGGTGGTGGAATCTCCATCTCTAGAGGTTCTTATATCTCGGTTTGACAAAGCCCTGGCTGGGTTGCTTTAGTTGGGATTGGTCCTGCCTAGGTCAGGGGGCTGGACTTGATGATCTCCTGTGGTCTCTTCCAGCTCTATGGTTCTATGATTCTAACAAACAGTGACGACTTGCTTAGTTTTAAGAGCTATGCAGGCCGGTGAGGGTCTGTTCTGCCAATGGGCTGTGCATCTTCTCACGCACTAAAGTCAGGGGAGCTGTAGGCACTTGGAACCTCTTCGGTTCATAGCCTCATCCTTTCCCGGAACCTCTGGTTGCTTCTGAGTGAAACCTTACATGCATCTTTTTCTTGGGACATTGTTTCCAATTGAAACTGTCAGTTTAAGAGGTCAGGACATAGGTAACATGTTGTCTCAGCAATCAGGGCAGCCATGTTTCAGTATTTAAACACTTGATCCTGTTTAGCTGAATGCTAACTGACAGTACTCACCTTTTCCTGCTTTTGATCCCATCCAAAAATGCCAGTTTATATCCCTGGTTTCTCCCACCGCATAACACACACATGAAGCCAATACATATGACTTCTGTGGGAGTTTTGTGTGCTCAGCTAAGACCACCATTTTTCTTGTGTCCCACTAGCCTCAGGGGAGGACAGCTTTTTTCAAGCTGGTTCAGTAGTCAGAGTATTTCTGAGTTATCTTTTAAACTAAATCTTTCCTGTTCCACTGCTGGTTGTTTCATCATCAGGTAGGGTCACATTCCTGTAACGCAACACCTGCCTAGAAAGGCTGGAATGGCCTTTTAATTAGTTAAGGAATCTTCCCCATAGGCTACCTTCAGTTAGGTGCTTTATCTCTGAAGCTTTTTAATTCTTAACCCTTTGGTTACTGATTCAGTGGCTCAGGTATCCATCTCTCAAAGCAGCCCCAAAGCAGAAGGAAACTGGGGGTGGGGGAGGAAGAGAGAGAAGTGGCCTTTACTGACGTAATTCCTATATTGTCCATTTCAGATATCTTCTATGGGGATTACAGTTAGCCTCAGCTGTAGAATCCATTATGGGCAGCATGTCTGCTTTCTATTTTCATAGTTCTCATCACCATCCCTTTTCGCCTCCCTCATTCAACCCTCTTCTTTGTATGCTTCATACCTCAAAGACTATGAATGTTAGAGTTGGATCTTAATCAAAATCCAGAGTCCAGGTCTAAACACTCCCAAATTTCAGGAAAGTTTGTCTTGCCTATTTCTAGTGAATGCACAGTAATAATATAGCTGAATACTGCCAGATGTGAAACATGATGTTAGATGGGATACAGAATTCTAGAGGCTAGACTTACTGCAACAAATTATTATTGCAAACCTAGATGCCAGATTCTATTTTTGAAACCTTAGTGGCAGACTCTGAGTCTACTGAGAGCTTTGCAGAGTATGTCTGATAGAATAATTCATCTTCCAACTGATAGGACTTCGTCTGTGCAGAACAAAGTGATAAGCATAAATCGTTATATTTTAAATGTATAATATATTTAAACATACTATAGTCATAATGTTGTAGACTTAAACTGATATGTTAAAGCATGTAAATATCACAGCTTTTGGTGTAATGATGTTCTCTTTCTGTGATCTGTAGAGACACTGTCAAGTATTTTAACACATGCCACTCCTTTTTTCATAGCACCTTAATTACTGAAACAGAAAGACTTATACAAATACAAACCCAGGGTGTATCTGATTCCATGGAAATGCTGTTTGTCACTAATGCTTTTTTAAATTTTTTTTATTTCATATACCATGAAAAAGGATATAAATTTGTCAGTTTGACTTTTCTTTTAAATGTCTATTTTTAACAAGTCTCATTTCCTGGCTTCCCTTCACTACACCTATGGTGCAATGCTTTGGGTTACAAATGCTGCATGGCAAATGTTTTAGCCCCAAACAACTTCCCTCCAGCCTGTTTTCATTAAGGCTATGTCTACATTTGCACACATACCTGAGTAGTGGGTCACAATGCTCTGTCCTACATGCTTCCCACAAACACACATACAGTGGCAATGTGAATGCAAGTATAGGTACGTGACATTAGCACTACCATTTTGGGGCTGGTATCCAAGGGTTCTGTGCATCACAGAAAGAAAGTCTAGGAACTGCTTTGCTGTGTTTTGTTGGTACGGTGCCCCACCTTCACCCCTTTGCCAGTGGCAGTTCCTAATTGCATAAATCTCTCCCATTACTCCTTGCAAAACTGGGAAGAAACCATGTGGCACTGCAATTAGGGATGTAAAATTTTGATTGACCAATCAAATTGACTATTGATTGACTATTCGATTAGTCGATAAAAGCGCCTATGCCTTACAAGTGTAGCAACAGCCCCAGGGGCAAAAGCGCTATGGGGAGCACACAGCCAGTGGGGGACTCAAGCAGTTCCCTGCTGGCCACGGGCTCCATGCAGTGCTGCCATTTTGAAACGCCACAGGGAGCCCGGCGTCAGGCTCCACGCGGCATTTCAAAGCAGCAGACCCCGGGCTCCACGTGGCGCTGCTGCTTTGAAGCACCCACTCCTCCTCCCCTTCCCTTCCCCACTGCCTCTTTCTGATAGAGGTAGCAAGGGGTGGGGGAAGCAATTAGTCGACTAGCATATCGACTGTCTGATAAGCATTTGCTCATCGGATAGTCAACTAGTCGATTAGTCATTCACATCCCTAACTGGGATGATGATTTGGTTCTGCTCCTTGTGGGACAAATACCTGTAGAGTGGAGTGAGCATAGAATCATAGAATACTAGGACTGGAAGGGACCTCGAGAGGTCTTCGAGTCCAGTCCCCTGCCCTCATGGCAGGACCAAATATTGTCTAGACCATCCCTGATAGACATTTATCTAACCTACTCTTAAATATCTCCAGAGATGGGGATTCCACAAACCTCCCTGGGCAATTTATTCCAGTGTTTGACCACCCTGACAGTTAGGAACTTCTTCCTAATATCCAACCTAAACCTCCCTTGCTGCAGTTTAAGCCCATTGCTTCTTGTTCTATCCTCAGAGGCCAAGATGAACAAGTTTTCTCCCTCCTCCTTATGACAGTCAGTGAGATGTTGCTTGCAATTGGGGTAGTGTTTTCTGACTTGTTGAAGATGGCTGATCTTGAGGGTCAGTTAAAATTCATTTAGCTCAGACTGTACAGATATGGTGAATACCTGTATTGTTACGGTGCACTCTTTTGCAGACTCTTGCTTCTGTGCAGGACACCCAGTGCAGTGTGGTGGCATCACATTACTTTGGAAACCTGCAGTGGCCAACAATGACTTCCGACTTTCAGATGAGGAAACAAGATCTCCATGGTGCTGTTGGAGGAGTTTGTGCCAACCCTCCAACACTTGATTTAGGGAAGCTATGCCAGTTTGCAAGTGGGGTAGCTGTTGCTCTGAGAAAGCTGGCTACACCCGGCAGATACAAAAGCACTTTGGAGTGAGGTCAGAAGTCCACTGTCAGGGTAGTAGTTAAGACAGTTAATGTGTGATCTACCCACAAGTGGTTGCCACAAGAAAAGTTGCAGAAGTAATAGCTGGAATTCAGAGGATGGGGTTTCAGTACTATGCAAGAACCACTGATGGCACCCACAGCCAATTACTTTGCCCACCATGAGTGGCAAATGACAATGTGAACCAAAACTATTTCTATTCAGTCATTTTGCAAGGCTTTGTGAACAGAGAGGCAAATTCCTGAATTAAATATGGGAAAACCTAGAAAGGTTCATGACACCAAGGTGCTGAGGAGATCAGGATTGTACGTGAAGGGGGGAAGAAGGGACTTTATTCCCCAGAAGTGATATGGTTCTGTACAGCATGTCTGTGCCAACTGTTGTTTTTAGGGTCCCCGCACACCTACTCCTACCTTGGCTTTCAAAACCATGTCTTGCCATATGTGAACCTGGAAAAAGGAAATTCACTTAGAAGCTAAGTAGCAGCAGAATGCTGCATTTATAAGTGTGAAAGCTCATTGGTGCTGTCTACGCACCTATCTAGATGCCAAAGTGGCAAATGCTCTTCATGTAGTCATTGCCCGCTGCACACTGCCTAACATTTAGGAGGTTAAATTGGAGTCGTTCCATACTGAATGGACTCAGGCCAAGTATGGTTGTCAAACAGGGTACAAGCAGCCAGCTCCCATCCACGTGCACATAGGGTGGGGGGCAAGGCAAATCAGGGATGACATAGGGGCCCATATCCTGGAACAGAAGGGATGCAGAGAATGATCTCTGCATGCCCCAAGGGACATCCCTGACATCCTGTAAAGCCATGGTCACCAACCCACTGATCGCAATCGACTGGTCAATCCTGGGGGCTCGAGACTTTTGGCCCCTCCCCCCTGTGTTGCCCTCCACCCCCAAGATGAACCCTGTGCTGGCGCTACCTCCAGGAACAATGGAGGTAGCATGGGCTTCCTGCAGGGTAGGGGGAAGTTCTGCAGCTATGTGCCAGGTCCCGGAAGTGCGCGGGCTGTTCTTCTCCCTTCCCCAAACAGGTGGTGCGATACCTAAAACCCTGTTCCCTGCCCCAACACCCATTGGCACCCTGCCCCAGTACCATCTGGCATCGTGTCCCCTGCCCTCACCAGCACAGTTGGGGCCACATTAGTGAGGCTTGAGGGGTTTGGAGGGATTGTGTTTTTGTATCTCACTTGTGTGGCCCTGGCTGATTTTTCTCTGGGTCAGTGATCCCTGACTCAAAACAGGTTCCCTGTCCCTCTCATATATAAAGACAATGCTGAAACCTTTTGTGTTTGACATAATATTTTATTTTAAAATGAAGCCTGGCCAACAAGCTCCCAGTTTGGGCCAAGCCCTTATCTGGCCACAGCATCATAACACTCATGTACCTCCCACATTGGAACCCCCTGTCTTGAGCCTTTCACATCTCCAAACTCCTGCACCCCCGCATCCCCAGTCTTCTGCCACAACACTCCTGCACCGTCCACACACTGCAAATCTGTGTTCTGAGCCCGTCATACTCCCAGCCTCCCTGCCCTGAGCCCCTCTCACATCCCAACCCAAACTCCTGCACCCCCACATCCACAAGCCTGTGACTTGCTCAGCTCCCCAACCTTCCACCTGAGCCCAACACTCTGCAGCCTGGAGGCCCCTCCCTGAGCCAGCATCCCCTTCTCCACATCCTCCTGCACCCAAATTCCTTCCCAGAACTTTCACTTCTCACCCTTTCTCACACCCAAATCCCTCATTCCCACCCCAGAGTTAGAGTGTGTTCCTGTTCCTTGTTGTGTATCTCCATGTCCGTGAATTGATTTGTGTTTCCTGCTAAAGAAATATTTCATCTCCTCCCATACCCTGAGGAATTCATACTGGTTTTGGTTTCTCCTCTCCATCCCCATGCAAAGCAATTCCAGAATCTACCTCTGCTCTTGCTGGGTGCTGCTCCTGCCCTGTCAGTGCCATGGTTTTTCTCTTGAAAGCCAAAATCCTGGCCAGCTCATAGAGATAAACATTCTTTTTTTGGCATTTGGAACAAGTTGAAAAATTCCCCCACATAATATAATTTGGCTGTAGAAGGCTACAATTTTGATATTTTTAAGCATTCCTGGAGTGTAACACTCACTATTCTTTGTCACCATTGACTTTTGCAGCCCAGGCCAAAGCATCAGATATGGGTAATTGCTTTTAACAATTTAATTGGCTCATACTGTCTCAGTAGGGATGGGCTGATTCTTTCCTGGGGCTATGTTACCAGTTTAAAATTTCTTCCCTTAAGGCTGGCCAACACTTTGAGAACACAGTGGTTTTCAGAGTACCCGAATGGAAAAGAGAGATGGCTTTCCAAGCCTGCGGAGGGGATTGGCAGTCTATGCCAGAGAGACATTTCTGCTAATGATCACTTGGGTGTAGAAAATCCTGGCCCTATGTCTGCCTAACAATGGTGAAATGAGCTGGAAAAGAATGAGATGCCACAGCTTTATTGAGTTTCTTGAAGATTAAGCTCATCACTACAACTCTTCACCTGAGACTACTGAAAGGAGTCCTTTGCAGGTTTTTTTGTTTGACTCCCAAACAGGATCCTTCTCCAGCCTCCATTGCCCGTGATGGTACTGTGTGGGGAGAAGGCAGACACTAGAGATTGTAAAGACTTCATAGTCTTCCAAGGGGGTAAAAGCTTCTGTTACTGAGGCATGTCAACACCACAAAGTTAAGTCCACTTACATTACCTTGATGTTCATCCAACTGCTGTAGTTAAACCTCTGCGGCACATCCACACAACACTCCTTGTGACAGCGGAGCGCATCCACAGTTGGTGTTCTTGCATGGACGGAGAAAGCTGTGTACTGTGGGTAGTTATCTCACTGCAATATGTCACTGTCTGCCACTGTGTGTTTTGGGGAAAGTTTGCATTGCCTCAAGAGGGCATGCTCAGTGTCCCATGATGCAGTTTTCTACTTTCCATCATTTTCTAGTACATTTTGCACTGCTTTTCCACCATCTCTGTCAGAAAGCCTGGCTCCTGCACTGATCTCCAGGAGAGTGATGGGTAAGGCTAAGATTTTGTCATGGACATTTTTCGGAAAAGTCATTGACAGGTCACAGACAATAAAGAACAATTCATGGAAGACCATGACCCGTCTGTGACTTTTATTAAAAAATATCTAGCTCACCTTTGGGGTCCCACTCCACCTGCAGAGGCTGGGCAGCTGCAGGGACCCACTGAGAGCTCCCCAGTCCTCACTGCCCTTGGCAGCCAGGAGCTGCAGTTCCTTCACCTGTGGTGGCCAGAAACTGCAGGGGGCAGGGAGGCCAGGAGATACAGAAGCTGCCATGGGGGGCAAAGATATCCTGCAGCTCCCGACCGCTGACTGAATGTGCAAAGGTCACTGGAACTCATGCATTCCATGACTCCTGTGACTTGTGTGGGGAAAAATCGTAGCCTTTGTGATGAGTGTTCTGAGCACAATCCACCTGAGCTGGGAATCTGATGATGACACTGATGTTTGCTCTGCTGAGGGCCGTAGACAGAAACAACTCAGGGAGCAGCTACACATGGAGGACCACTGGTTCTGGATGTGAGAAACAAGCCCAGAGTGGTGGCATCACATTGCTTTGCAGGTGTAGGGGATGATGAGCAGTGGCTTCCAGATACAGATGCTAAAGAAACAATAGACAGAGGCACTATTGTGAGCACGCTTTCGTCCTTGACCCAAACACACTGCACCTTTCCTTGGCAGGCACAGAGCAGTGGCTCCATGGCTCCCTGTAATGCCCCTCGTTTACAGGCACTGACCCCACAGCTTCTGCTGGCTATAGTTCCCCATTATTGATCAGTGGGTGCTGCAGGAGTGGGGTCTGCAGGCAAGGACGGTATGTGGAGACCCCCCCCCCCCCCAGCTCTGCCTCTCTCAGGGGCTGCAGGGACATGCCAGCCCCTTCCAGGAGCGCAATTACCACAGGGATAATGACGCCAGACATGACAGGTCAGGTATTTTAGAACTCTCTACATAAAGAAACAATAGACAGAGGCACTAATGTGAACATGCTATCATCCTTGATCTAAGTACAACTTTCTCACCTTCCCTTGGCAGGCATAGAGCATGGCAAGTGTCCCAGCCACGGAGAATTCAGTCTGGGGAGTGAAGGGACAAGTTGGGACATAGGGTAGGGTGGTTTTCATGAGGGATCGTTACAAGTGCCTAGGGTTATTGTTCTGAATACTGGCCAATTTTCCATAAATAGGAGCAATAACTTCTTTTGAAGGTAACCAAGGATGCAAGGGTGCAGTTCCTGTGTGTGCTCACCTATGTGCCACCTTGTTGCCTGCGGAAGCAGTTGTCTATTGGCAAGTCAAAATTTCCTTCCAGGCATGGAAGGAAACAAGGCAGATTTTCCAAGGATCTTTTGACAGGGGATTGCAGATTACCTCCAGGAAAGTTTCCTAGAGAGCTCTAGGGTGGATTCCTAGGACATCCCAATGGGCATAAACATCTGTGCAGGGCCCCTTCTCAGGGTAATGAGAAACAGATACAAACTGTTCCTGTGCTGGTTATTTCAGTCCCTCTTCTGCCCTGATTAAACAGGCGGACAGGGCTCTAACTCATGTCTCCTGGCCTGCAGTGAGTACTTACCAGACATTCCCTCTCTAGAATGAGGCACACCAGAACTGGAGTGCTGGCTAAGACATGCACAGACACAGAGGCATTATGATTTTTCCTTGATAAAGTGTTTGAAAAAAATAGTTTCAGGTACCCAATGCATGATTGTGATTAATCAGAAATCAATAAATTGGGCTGACACAGTAAAAGAGCTGGATAAGTGGGATGGGGGCAAAGTTATTCAGAGCCTTGAAGGCAAGGAAAAAAGCTTGAATATCATGTTGTAGTGAAGGGAGCACCTTGGGGAGGGACTCAAAAGTTGTAAGGGTGATGGAGTTGTAGCTACCATCAAGAAGATGGTTTAAGGGACTGCAGTATGCACCGAAGTAGCCCAAGGGAAAGTGGGAGTCAGG